>NW_028292584.1:10231988-10947907 GCF_029948245.1 Actinia tenebrosa
AGGCTCTACCTGCGATACCTGGGATATGCCATACTTACTAAAAGTGCGGCAGCGTCGCGAGCTGCAAGCAGTTGTCTGAGTTATTATATATGGCGATGAACAACCCCTACGTAGCTGGAGTAGATTGTGTTTATACGACTTACACAGGCGAGAAAAAATACACCCAAGCATTCTGGGTGATGTCACGGGGATGTCCGTGGATTTGAACTACTCCGGAAAGAAGTTGATATTATGCAGCATTTCTTTGGGGGCCGTTAGCAGTGCGAATATCGGATTTCGTTTCTGTGACGGACAATGGAGTATTACAGCACATGCGCGCGAAGACGAACAACAGGGAGCCTACGCATTTCTCAGTAGAGCCGCCAACGAATAGTTCTGAGAATCTTTCCGTTTGGACTTTCACACATGGTTGCTGATTGCCACGGGAAGGTAAAGCTGCAGATAAGAGTAGATGGACACCGGGAGTGTTTGCATAAATAGCATAGAAAATCAAAGGAATACTGTTATAACCACATGACCATCAGCACTTTGACGGTAATGAGCCTCTAGAAGGGAACTTGTTCCCTGTAATATATGAATCCATACGTGAGGGAAACGCGTTTATACCCACCGCTTAGATGAAGAGGGATATGACAACGGCGCTTGGCATGACGTCGGACTGTGGGTTGAGGTTGGGGGCACTGCATTGGTCATTTTGCACTATTAGCATTATGCAAATACGCATGCGAATGTGGGGTTTAGGCTTGTCGATGAGAATAATAAGCCCCTGCTTCCTTATCGAACTTCAACGAACACCAGGAAAGTTACCCATTTTTCGATGGAGCCCTACACTGGATCCACTGAAGACCTAACGCCAGTGACTTTTTCATATGCTAGCCAATTGTAAATATACTAAGTGCAAGTCACTTCTGATGACGGCAAGTTTGGGATAAAATCGCATAGGTCGCCGGCCCGCTAATGCAGCCTGGAGTCATAAGCCCATTTTCTACCATGAGTGTGTTGCCGCTGGTTCCAAATTACAGGGCGGGTGCTAATACCGTCTTTCATTATCCTCAAAAGCAGGACCACCGTCCGATGAGAAGATTAAGCCTTCATCTTCTTCGGAGGACCACCCCCCAATAGCTACGACTAATATCCAAATGTTTATTCCCTACAAACTTTAACAGTTCTCCGCCGGCCCTAAGTGCCAAGGAAACAAACCGAACCCAGCAGCCCAGGCAAGCCGGCTGCCATCTTTTTTCCCAAGTCCGTCAGCCCATTGCCTAATTTCTTTACGCCCCGCGCCTGTAGCCTTAAGCGCGGCTAAGGATAACTCCTACTACGGTGCTAATAGCGACCGCAATGCCAGGTGGAACGCCATACTTCAAAAGGGCTCTTTTTACCTTTTCCTTGGTAGTAAGCCCCCCGCTCCTTTTCAGGTTTTCCTTTTGCGCCTGTAATTCCGCGACTCTTTCCTGAAAGGGTTTCTACTTCCCTTTGAGGCTGCTTCCACTTTCCTCTCAGTACGAGTTAGGTCCGCAATTATTTCCCTGCTTTTTCGGATATGTTTTTTTTCAGGGTCTTCGATGGCCTGAGTTTTTTGCTGGAGTGCTCTTCTTTAATATTGATTTCAGCAACTAAACTGCCGCCGCTCCACCAAAGAACCCTCCAGGGCGGTTTGTAATTTCCTAGCCTCCTCCTGACTCATGTTTTAGGTCCTGCAGAGCAAGGCGAAAAGAGCCTGTCGAGCTGTATCCCCTTTCATCTAAAGCCTTTTCGGCCTCTCGTTTAATTTGCAGTATGCTTTCGTCTTTAGTTTGGAACCCAGCCGCAACATTGTTTTTTATAGCTTGACTCCCTTTCCTTTAGCGTTTTTCTAACGCCGACCGTTGGGGCATGTGATTTCTTAGGCCTCCTCCAACTCCCCTTTCTGCTTTATACCGATCACGTAAAGCCTGATCTAAGTGTTTCGTCATTTCTTCCATTCTTACGTTTTGTTGACTAAACTTCTTCTCAGCATTAGCAAGTAGTCGACTTTGCTTTTCGTACGCCGCCTCTTTTTCTTCCAGCGCCCTTTGCAGTTCGATAGCGCGCCCCCTTTCCTAGCGCAACCTTTTCATTCAGGGTTTGCAAACCTTTCTAACATGCTCCTAGTAGCACGCTGAAAGCCTCTTAATCTCAAGACGGTCGCCCCTAACGTTGCCCTCCTCATCAAAGAGGTTTTGCGGTTTTGTCCAGCGGTCTTGTCGGGAAATCTTAAGTCTTGGACGCTTATGAGGACTTTGTTTCCCTTTTCCGTGAGCTTTACGTCGTCAGCATCGAAGTTGTCGTAGCGCAGCTCTAGCTCTTGCGTTGCCCACTCTACGGTTTCCCGCGCGGCTGCTTCCGGCTCGCCCATGTTTTTGAAGCTCTATGTGCTCACGCGGAAACGTGTACTCGCGTGCTTTGAGATATCTTAGGGCCCTCGTAGCCCTATCCCTTAGGGAATCGTCGACTTGTTGGTTGGGAAGCAGCGGTTCTTCGTCACCGTCGTTAATGTCAGCCTGACCTTCCTCAGTGGTGGGGTCGAAAATCTGGATCCGTCCTTCTGCTTCCATTATATATGATAAGCTCAAGTTAAACCCCAACGTATTACCTAAGCAGGTTGGCGGACTGAAAGCAGAACGCACCTTTCACCGGGTTACATTCACGCCTTCTAGCGCAAAGCCAGGGGAAACGCTGTACGTAGGCGTACCCCGCCTAACGGATAACCTAGTGTTGGTTCCTGGCACCCCTGGCTTTAAGGTTCGACCTAGCGGTGCAGCCAAGCACCAAGGACAAGCGCTATACCGTCAATAATGTGGGTAGGAACCTCGTCTCTAAGATGAGAATCAAGTTCGCAGGGGAATCCCTCTTGGATTTGAATAGGTACGATTTGTACGCCACGTATAAGGACCTGTGGCTAACAGCCTTTAACCGTGCACAAAAGATAGAGCAGGGAATTGGAAGCGTTATTCTTCGTAAGCTTCGCAGCGATACTAACCCCGCGCCTACGGACTCCAGTGGAGCAACCGCAGTAGCAGACGCGACGAGGGTAAAGACCGCCTATGGTAGTAAGTACGTTATCCCTTTGGATTTCGAAGTAATTACGAACCATGGCGTGTACTACCCCAGGCAGTTATCCGAGTTGCAGTTTGAAGTAACCCTGGCGGACACTACGAACGTCATAGGAGGAATGGACAGCGCAATCAGCGGAGCTGTGGATCCCTATTCTATCGCCAACTTAGAGCTGCAGTACGAGACCGTGTACAGCGAAGAGCTGGCCCGTAGCGCTGGCATGGAATATAGCGCCGGGAAGGCATTCCTTTACGACCACGTAGTGATGTATAAGACGTTCAGCTTCCTGGATAAGACGGATGAGGTTATCAACCAAAGCATTAACCTCCCCCGAAGAAGTCTCACGGGGTTGATGTTGGTGTTTGCCAAACCCTACGAGGCCGGTAAGCGCGACTCCGAGGCCTTTCATAACCCCAACATTACTAACGTCGGCGTGAATATCAACGGCGTTCCAAACAAGGTCTACTCCCAGGGAATAAAACCCGTAGACGTGTACAGGGAGGCAAAGCGCAAGTTTGGCGACCAAATTAGCCCTGAGGAATTCTTTAATGATAAGTACGCGCTGTGGATCGACATGCGCACAACGAACGACGAAGACCTACATGGTCAGGGTTTACGTCTAGTAAACACCCAGGATGGTATAACATTGGAGATCAAGCGCACCAAGAATACCTCCGCGGGCGACGGCGATAAGATAAACTGCTACGTCTTTGTCGTGTCTGACGCGCAACTGAGTGTAGAAATGAATCAGCTAAAAAGCGTTGCGTATTGATTCGCGTTCCTTGAGCCAAGCGAAAGGATAAAAAATATTCCTTACGTATATAATGCTTCGCGTATTCGAAAACAACGAAACCAAACTGCAATGCATAGTGCAAGGCGATAAACTTTACTTCAAAGCGAAGGAGGTGGCGGCGGCGTTGGGCTACGTAAATTCCAGAAAAGCGGCGTCTGATCACGTATCAGAGGAAAACAGGGTAACTTGAAGTCTTTAAAGGGTGTAACTCAGCGTGACACCCTTAACGCACAACCCAATGCCGTGTATTTGACGGAGGAAGGTCTTTACGAATTGATATTCGGATCTGAAAAGGCCGAAGCAAAAAAGTTCAGGAAATGGGTGTTGGGTGACGTTCTACCCACGCTAAGGAAGACAGGTAAATACGATATGGAGAAGCGATTCAATGGTTCAAATCCAATGGCATTTAAGATAGAAACTGAGGCAGACATACACGATAGAACCGTACACAGGGTGCGTAGGTTCTACTCGCACGTAATCATAGTTCCAGGTCTTGGAGAACTGCAGGACACCGCAAGTAAGCGCATTAAAAGCTGGCGGAAAGGCTACCAGGCAGGTCAACCTGATCTGCTGATCCTTAACAACCATAATAAATACAATGGATTATGCATAGAATTGAAGACACCCAAAGGCACCGGCGTATTGTCCGAGAAACAAAAGGTAATGTTGGAACGATATGAAGAAAATGGATATTTAACCATCGTAAGCAATGATTATGATCTACTTTGCAGGGAAATAGACGAATATGTTGCCGGTATTCGCATTCCTTGCCCTTGGTGCATTAAGGCATTCAAAGGTCAAGACACTTTAAGCACGCACCTTAAAATATTTCATAGGTATAATGATTCTTGAACAAACACACTGGCGAGATCTGTCGCAAGGCGTTTCATATCGAATAAAAAACTACGTCGCATTCGAAGACATCGACCGTTTGAGGTTGGTCTTAGAACGCGACGGTCAGGAATACAGCCTTTGGGCGCCTGACTGTGTGAGATACATACTGCAGGGTGAAGAATATACACACCTACGCAGTCATGGTAAGGTAAACGGCCGATGGAAGTTTGACATCGAACGTCGAGCGGAGGATAATCCGTTGTGCGACTAATCCTCTTCATGGGCGGATAAGTAGTCATCTGCTGTGTCTGCCCTCATTTTTTCCGCCATTTCATACGCTGATAAGGTAATAGTCACACCTCCTAGGAACGCTGCGATGTAAGGTAACATTATACCTTAAGTAGATTCCACTCTTTTCTTACCAACAGATAATGATCTAAGGGCTTAGGGCCATCGTAAAGGCAGCACCAAATATGTTGGCCGCTACGTATACAGCCACATCGGTCGCAGATGCCGTCCCAGTGTTCTCGGTTCTCCCATCTTACGCCTTCATAGTCGTCAAAGCATACGAAGTCTTCGTCGATCTCCTTCTTACGTCGCGTGAGCACCCGGCCGGTTTCAAGGGGGCAACATCGCTCTGCTAAATCGCCGTGGGTCTCGCAGACCACATCTGTGAGGTCATAGCGACGGCAGCGGTACTTATGCCAGTTTTCTTCGAAGAGGGGTTCATCGCATCGGCGGCAATGACCTTTAAGGCAGACTCTATGCTCGCGGTGATATCGTAGGGCCTGTACTGTGGACAGTTCCTTACCGCAGCCACCGCAAACAGTGCTGATGGTCTTCTGACAGACTTTCTTGGAAAGATGGTATTGCAGTCGCTGCTTGCTACTAAAAGCTCTATCACATTGCACGCACTTCATTATATATACCTTATTTTTTATTGTTAAATTGTTAAACCCTGTAAGGGGGTTTTAGGATAGGATCTACCTTTTATTGTTATTTTGTTAAGCCCCCATTAAAAGATGAGGCATCATTCTTTCTCATCGTTGAAACCAGCAAAAAGATAATCATGTTAACCATTCTTCGATTACGATGATTTAACAAAATAACAATAAAAAATAGGTCCTTGCTTGAGACCTCTTTGCAGTATTTGGCGAAATAACGATAAAAAATAGGTCCTTACTTGAGACCTCTTTGCAGCATTTAACAAAATAACAATAAAAAAGAAAGACCTATGCTAATTCCTCTTGCTGGGGCTTAGTAAGATCTTCTTTGCGACCTCTTACTCTTCTCGAACGTCGTCTAAAGTCCTTTGTGCTTTAGTATCCGCGGGACACCAATGTCCAACGAAGTCTTCTTCAGAGAATACCTTATTACAGTGACAGCAGCTGTATTTCTTACGAGGCGTCGGAGGGGTAACGATGATGCAGTCAGCAGGTAGTTCGCACGTAATGCAGTCCATATATCTATGGGGGATATCGAATGAAGTCCTTAATGGACTCCTTAGCCCAGCCCGCCATTGTCAAAAGCGCGCCAAACCGTTCTGCACGCTTCAGACCGCACATTTCATCGTACAATTCCTGTACGCGCTCTTTTAACCGGTCTATCTCTTCCCTTTGCATTTCTATGGTGTCTCTTTTATCTTTTGCGTCGGCGGTAATCCTTCTTACTGCGTCCACTGGGTCCATTGTATATATAATGGATCCGAATCATATTCCCTGCAATGCTCTGATAGTAGGACCCACCGGCTGCGGAAAGACCCAGTTCATCGTGGAGCAGCTATTAGGATCCTTTAGATACCGCTTCGACTACATAGTGCTATTGTGCCCCACCTACGTGAATAACCACACCTGGGAAGGCATAGGAGTGAAAGATGACGACTTCTTCGTAGATATCTTAGACCCTAACGAGTTATCCAGCCATTTGAAGTTCTGGCACAAGCAATTCCCTAAAGATACACAGACTTTACTCATATTGGATGACATTGCCTGTGGGGACGACGTAAAAAAGCGCACCTCCGAATTAGTGAAGCTCGCTTTCAGCGGCAGACATGACAACATTAGCGTTTGGTTGCTTTCCCAGCAGCTTACCAGTGTCTCTAAACCCTTTAGGGAAAACATAGGTTCACTTATCGTATTTTATACTCCGAGCCGGAGTGACCTGGAAACCATCTTAAGCGACTACGGCGGTGAGATATCCAAGGAACAGCTGCACGAATACATGCGGCATTTAAAAACGCACCAACATTCCAAAATGATCTTCTCTTTGAGGTTTCCGTATGACGTTAACATATATGGACATTGAGCAGCTCATAGATGAAGTCCCCACACAGTTAGATGAAAGTAACCTCAAGGAACAACTTAACATCCTTGTGTCATCTGGGAAGTGCAAAGAAATGATAGGCAAGGAACTTACCCATGAGCAGGTTAATAAGCTGTCGGAAGAGGAAGTCAAAAAGTTCCATAAGAGGTACGAGGCTGCCCTCGCAAGTAAGACCACAGACGCCGTCGCAGACTCCGCTATCCGACTTGCAACTAAATTGCTTGGACTTGCACTGCCTATAGACGACGTGGAGCAACTGCGGAAGGACATAAGAGATGACTATGTCATATCCCAAGAACTTAAGATAACCTGCGGCTGGTTGTCTTTGAAGTGCGGTAAGTTAATGGCAGTCGCCTCTGCGGCTTTGCACGTAGCTCAGCACGTCGACTTGAAGGAGGTACTAGGTTCCTTCGGAACATCTTGGAAGGACTTCAAGAAGGATAGAGAAGTCGAAAAGGTCTTCCAGGCAGCACTTACTGAGGTACCTGATCAAGTCGCCTCAAGTACCTAGTTAAGTCATTCGTAAGTACTTAGTCAAGTCACCTCAAGTACTTAGTCAAGTCGTTGTCAAGTCATTGTCAAGTCGTTGTCAAGTCGTTGTCAAGTCCTTCAAGTCCTTAGATATAAGATGAGTGGCACCGAAGAACAACCACCCGTAGAAGATACCAAGATTACCAAGGTTAAATCTCCAGGCAGAGTCGCTGCCGGTAAGAAGCTCGCGGAGATGAATAAAAAGAACAAAGCCAAAAAAGAAGAAAAGGCGGAAGAAAAAGAAGAGGAATCCTTCATTAATCCTGGGTACGTCATTGGCGCGTTAGGAGTTGCTATAGCAGCAGGCAGCCTCTACTTACAATGGCGGGCAACGAAGCCAAAAGTAAAGTGGGAGGCCGTGCATGTGCTGCCAACATATCACACACCTGTGGAACCGGCTGTTAGAAAAAGTAAGATCCCTGAAATGGAGTAGATTTATCACCCGCGGCGACCTAGATTTTCCTTCTCGCTTTGTAATATAATGTCGACCGCGTTGTTGAAAACTGTTGAAGAGGCAGCTATCATTACTTCTATTGTTGCGGGTATTGGTTGGGTAGGTAAGAAAGTGCTCAAAGAAGACTTTACTGAAGACCCAAGCAAGAGCTTCGCTAATTTTGCTAAGATGACCGCTGCCGTTGGCGGGGCTATCATGCTAAAGGATTACCTACGAAAGGAAAAGTACCTGCCTACGACGTAAGCTTTGCTTGCGTCTAATATAAATGGTTAGCTTAGTCGCAGGTGGAGTCATTGCAGCTTTAGCATTTACAGGGGCTAATTATGGTGGTCAATATTTAGATAGATTAGTTAGAGGCGACAAAAGTGGTGCCGCCGAAAGAAAGAGACACGACTTAGCGCTGGAGAAATATCAAAGGGACGTTGCAGCTTGGAATGAAAAAAGACAAGCTTACAGGGATTGGTTGGACAAGAACTACCAAGACAAAATGCAGGCAGACAAGAACTTCGAAAACACAGACTACGCCTTCAAACTTTATGCGCAGGCGCATCCCGACTTTAGAATGAGAAAGCCTCAGTTCAAGAATTACTACCAGCCTTCTAAGAAACAAAAAGACAATGAATTGGTCTTTGTAGGAGTCGCAGGGCTGGCGGGAGGCGTGGCCTTGGCGTATCTAATATAATGATCGTCTTTTTGGAAAGCGACAAGAATAACTTTACTACTTATTTGAATCCTCCCATCCGCGCGGAAAGGGTTAGGCTGGTTAGTTGTTCTTTGTACAATTCTTGGTATAATTTGATTAATGGCTTTGTCATCGGAACTTCCGGCACCAAACCAAAAATACCAGATTCCCATTACACCCCTATAACACTGGCTAAGGAGCTAGCAAAGCATGGATATACTCTTACCACAGGATTGCCCCATGAAATGAAGTTCAAGAAAAATAATGGGAGCGCCAATCTAAAGGACAGTTCATTGGTAGAACTCCTGGGCCTTACTAGTACCACGATAAATAGCAGCAGTACATATGATGTGAAATGGAAAGTCGCATCCTCTTATGAAGTCTATTGCGACTTGGTTCATAGTTACAACAATGGAGAAAAGTCTTCTCTTATGTCCAAGTTTCTGCCCAAAGGTAATCCATTTGACCCAGTAGAATACACTCCCATTTCTTTAAGCTATGACTTGTCTAATTTGGTAGAAAGCATAAACATCACCATTAAAGTGGACGGAAAGACGGTGGATTTTAACGGACGCAAGATCAATCTTGTTTTGGAATTCATATAATGGGTCGAACAGAGGACAAACTCAAGAGGATTTACTATGGGCCGGAAGGCTATTGGAGAGGAGCGTCAGCTATCAAGAAACTCGCGACCGCGGCCAGGGTATCAGACGAAACGGCTAAGAAGTGGTTGAAAAAACAAACCCTCTGGCAGGTTTATCTTCCCGCGCCTAAGTACATTCCCAGGCCCAGCTTCACCGTAAATGTCCCCAACGAGGTTCATCAGGCAGATTTGCTTTTCTTACCGCACGATAAGGTGAGAAAGAAGACCTATAGGTACGCTTTGACCGTAGTCGATATCGCAAGCAGATACAAGGACGCCGAACCTATAACCAGCAAGGATTCTGGGGAAGTCGCAGAAGCCCTAGGTAGGGTTTATAAGCGCGTCTTGAAATGGCCTAAGCTGCTGCAAGTGGATGCGGGGACGGAGTTCATGGGCGTGGTTACTAAGACCCTGAAAGACCACGACACTAAGATTAGAAGAGCTAAAGCAGAGTACCACAGGGGTCAGAGCATCGTCGAAAGATTCAATAAGACCTTGGCCGAGCGTCTCTTTGGGTACCAGTATTGGAAAGAGCTGGAAGATCCCTCCAAACGCAACAGGGAATGGACTCAGAGGCTCCCCCAGGTCATCGTGGCTTTGAACAACGAGGCGGCCAGGGCTACGGGAATAAAACCCAAGGATGCCATAAAAAAGAAACACGTGGAACACAAGTCCTACGTCAGAAGTTCGAGGGCGGTCTTCCCCCATGAAAAGAAATTAGGTAATGTCACGGTTCGATATCTCTATGAGCCGGGTGAATTAGAAGGAGGATCCAAAAGAGCTACGGATCCTAATTGGTCTTTGGAAACTTACCAGATCCGAAGTGCGATAGCTAAGAAGGGTCAGCCCATCTTGTATTATCTTCATGATGGTCCCACGCGTGGGTTCGTCAAAGAAGAACTGCTTATCGTGTGATGTCCGAATGCTATCGTATGCACTCCGTCATCACACATCCATCGCTTACCGTCAAATGCAGACAGTGACACCTTCTCCTGCGTGACGTTATGTATCTGATGACCATAGCTGCGCAGGCTGTTCATCTTATGCCGCTGTTCCTTGCGTGTTCGTAATACGTTGAGGTAGGACTCGTGCGTAATGTCCTTCTTAACCACATACTTTTTTACGCCTTTAGCTTTCTTTTCTACGCCGTCTAACTTTAGCACGCTGTACATCTTTGGTTTCAGACCCACGTACTCTACTATGGGTTTTCCTAACATTTCGTCTTTCATCTTCCCAATTACCTTCTTATTCTTCGCAGAGTAAAGGAAGTGCTCCTTCGGGTAACCGCTGGTGTCGTACTCGTCTATGTCGGGGAGGCAGTCTTTGTAAACGTCTTCCGTTTGCACTTCTAGAATTAGGGAGTCGGTGTCTGTGTACAGGAGGCGACAGCGGTCTCCGTACTTTGGCTTAAGCTTATCGTAGTAGAACTCGTACATAAGCAGCTTCGATAGATCCAGCACCGTAAAGCCTGTGTAAACGGGCTTGTTTAGTAAGAGGTTTGCCCTTTTCATGTGAATCACGTAGAAGTTCAGCATTTCTACGTATCTAACGAAGCCTGGCTGTGACACGTATGCTTCTGCTTCCTCTTTGGTGCCGACTATTTTTACGCTTACGCGCTTGCGGATGTTCTCCATTGTCTTTCCGAACACGCTGTTGTTCATCAGTTTGAAGAGATTTTTCTCGAAGTCATTTTTCGCTGCGGTACGCTTTTGCGTGTTAAAGTCAATGTAGGGGCGCATCCAGGGTTCCTGCGTGAATTTTAGGACTCTGTGGATCTTCTCTACGCGCATTCCGTGTCGCACGTAGAACTGCAGGTTGCGGTAATGTACCACATACTTCTTCTTATCCATCAGGTTCATAGTTAGTTTCCTGTACGGTTTGTAACCAGGGCACATTTGCTTTTGCAGCGGACTTAGCTGCTTAAATGGTATCTCTATCGCTTCTGGTGCTAAGGGGAACTCATTGTGTTCGTCGTGCAGGCGCTCTGGGTACTCCAGATCCACTTCTAAAACGTAACCCTTGTCTTCCTCCTTTCCTACCTGCATGTAGAAGTCTATCGGCTTCACTGGATCCCATTCGAAGTCTCTCACAGGTAGGTACTGTGACATTGCCCAACCATAAAGGTTATTAGCATCCAGGTAGTAAATGTATGTGGTTGGTTTCTCTGGGTCGTGCTCTACTAAGGGGTTGTTTGCGCGGGCGTAACGTCGGCTGGGTCCGCATACGCCGCCACGAATACCGTCTTCCATAAACCGATACATGTCGTACTCCGTTAGGAGATCCAACTGCGCATTTGTCTTCTTTAACAAAGCACTCCAGCTGAGCCCAGGAGCCGTGTAGAAATTAGCGGGATCCAATCCGTAATATTCCATAGCCATCTTTCTGAAGCTTTGGAAAACATCTGCGAGCAGCACTACGTCAGACCTTAGGTAGATGTCGTGGTAGTCACCCATGTTCTCACAGGAGTACTTTTCCCACACGTCTAACGCATGCTGGTACTCCTCATCCTTTATACCAGACTCGTTTAGGGTGCTGTAGAAGCGATCTTTGGGTGGTAGGGGTTCTTTGAATCGATCCCAGGAGTCCATGTATTCGTATGGGTAGACTCCTTTCCTTTCCGCGCCGTATTGACTGGAAATGGGAAAGTTGGTGTTATACTTTACGAGGTTTGCTAAGGAGTCCGCCATAAACTGCTGCGAATCTAAGAACTTTAGCTTACCCACAGTTACGGACATGTAGCGCTCTTTGTTGTTGGGTATGCATTTGACGTCGGAGCCGTCTGTTCCTTGTAGTAGCAAATGGGAGTCGTAACCGCGGAGGTTGTGAAAGAACACCGGAATCTCCATTTCTGGGTCTACTTTGAAGTTTATATTGCATTTCCAATGAGCCGCTCCTCTGTATTTACCCGTGATGTGGCAGTGATCTCTAACCTTATCCACATAGAAATCCTCAACAAATGCTTTGTGGCAGTGAATGCAATGCGTGGAGGGCTTTCCCGGCTTCTCACCTTTCTTAGCATACTTCCCGCATTTAAAATGAGCTTCTCCTAGATACTTTCCATCTTCATCCCACGCTTTCTTGGCTCGTCTTCCAAACTGAAGAACCGTATGTTGGCAAATGTGGCATTTTTTTGCCTTGTTAAAAGCCTCCTGGTTCTCTTTGGTAAATTCCATCTTCTTTGGACGTCTTAATTGTTCTCTAATCTCTCCCTCCTCTTCTCGCAATGCTTCTAGAAACTCATTAGCTGCGTTCTTACCTCGGTAAATCACAGGAGGGTTTGCTTTACCATCTGATCTGACTACTATGTAACCAAAGGAGCAGATCTCGTGTAATCCTACCTTATTCGTGGCGCCACGTTTCTGCTCTTCCTTAGTTATCAACGCTTCGAAGTCTGCATATATCACGTAAGGCACTTGCATCTGCTTTTGATGGTCTGCGTATGAAAGCTCTTTGTTGGTGGGCATCTGGATCCGTTGCGCCACTTCTTCGACTCCGCGGCAGATCTCATCGTGTTTCTTTAGGGTATTTAAGGATGTAAATGACAGCAAGCAGCAGTCACAGAAGTACTTTTTGCCTTTGTGCTTAGTATGTCTGTAGAATAGTCTGCTAATGTGTTTAACCCATGAGTAGTGTCCGCCGTGGTAGAATAAATGTACGCGCTCTCCTTTACTTTTTGACAGAACTAGTGGTACTATCGTCTGCTCTCTGACTCCGTAAACGTTAATTGCTAGATCGTTTATTTCCTCAAATATGGGGATGTCTATCAACTGCATGGGAAATTCCACACCATCCCACTCTAAATCATCTGTGGGATACTTACTTGTCCTACAGGGATCCTTCTCTGCTGGATACAGTGCAGACCTGATTGCCCACATAAAGCATCGATTGTCTTCATTCTTCACGTTTACAATAGCCTTCTTCCTTTCTACCCACGTTGGTAGCGGCACGTAACTCCCCCCTCGTATGGGTACGTACCTGGCTATACTTATCTCTATTCCTTCAACCTCCTCTACTGTCCAACCCGATCCTTCTTTCGTGTAGTTAGACAGCGACTCCATTATCGCTTCTAAGGCTTCACTGAGTGACCTATCCAGATTCGTGGATTCTAATATCACTAACGACTTTGATCGCAACATTGCTGTCGTCATTACCTCGTCTTTTGATAAACTTACTTCTACCATTATGCTCGCTTTCAGGGCTCCTAATTCTTCTATACCTTTTCGGAGAGTCCTTTTAACCTTCCTTTCTGACTGACGCCAAAACTGTCTAACGTCAATCTCACCGTTACCGGGTATTGACACCGTGCTGAAGTTGCTTTGGGATTCCATCTATATAATAGGAAATATTTTATACCTAATACCAAGCACTTTTTAGGTCGTCGTAGTCGTACTCACAGTCCTGACAATGCCAAAACAATTTAACCTTAGTCTCAAACTTCTTACCACATCCACAATCATAACTGCTCATACACTTCGTCTTCATTTTCAAATGCTTTTTCAAATCCGCTTCTTTCTTAAAAGTTCTCTTACAATCTTCGCACTCCATATATAGACTAACATATTTGCGCTGTTGCCCCCAACCACACTTGGAGTGGGGATTGTCCGTAGGTGGATTTTTGACACGGGTCTTGCCCGTGTTGAGATTGCGCTGGAACCCCCATTCCCTATACTACTCGGCAACCTTGAGAATAAGGTTTGAGAATAAGAGTTGTATCCATATTCATGTGTCTTTTCTGATTCGAAGCTGTCAAACAAATAAATGATACTCCAGGGATTCAGTTGGTACGTGGTCGGAAATGGGAAAACATTAAACCCAAGGTAAAGAGGTCTATTGCTGCAAAGCAAAAATTGGGTCAAAAATAAAGATAGACAGGAAAGTAAATAGACGGCAAAAAAAATACAAATCTCCGTGCGCGCTTGAAAGGTAAGTTGCATGACTTTATTTATTTACACTTATTTCAATAAAGTTAGTCACCTGAAAAGCTACAAAGCTGAGACCGACAAGGATTATGGGTAGTTACATTTTACATGTTTCAACCGCTTGATAACTATTGATGGACTTGAGATCTTCTACCAGTTCTATGGTCGAACACTATATAGCTTTTGGATGTATGGACAGTAGTTTGAAGTAGTTTTTCATGTTATTTTCACATGTGAAAATATCGTTACCATGTGTATTTAAGCTATTAGTTCATAAATAAAGAGTTTTTATATCCTCTATATTATCAATTTTTTTCCTAGCATATTTAAATATGATATAGTGAGTTTTCTTGAGATTGATTGTTAATCTATTGATTATTCAGTAGTTTTGCACCAGACCAAGCTCATAATTAATAATATTTTCCATTATCAGAGCATCTTTATGAGAGTAAAAGATATTGCTATCATCAGCAAACATTCTAAAGCTTAGTTTATCTGATGAGTTTGTAAGATCATTGATGTAGAGAAGGAACAATAAAGGACCAAGAGTCCTACCTTGCGGCACACCATATTTCATTTTTCTAAGATCTGAAGTTACATCATTAATTCGAACATATTTTTTTCAATTGGTTAATTTACTGAACCACTTTAGTGCTAACCCTCTAATGCCATTTTTATGAAGTTTTAAAAGGAGTATATTATGGTCAACTGTATCGAATGCTTTTCAAAAATCCATAAAGATACCACAGGTAAATACTTTATTGTCTTTGGACTATTTAAAAGTATTGGTCAACTCAAGGATGGCTCGTACTGTTGAATGATTTTTTTCTAAAGCCAAATTGAAATTTATGACTTATTGATCGTAAATTATTCGTTCAAGAATTTTATTTAAAGATGGTAAAATAGCTATTGGTGTGTAGTTAGATGGGTCTGTGAAGTCTCCACTTTTATATACTGGTGTTACTCTGGCAATCTTAAATATGTCAGGAACAGTTCCCTGTTCTATACACCGAATCGAAATATGGCGACCAATTTGAATAACTATTGTTCTGCACTGACTAGCGACTGACTAGCCTCGTGTTCACGTGGAAACATAAAAGCATTTTCACATGTATGAGAGGCTAGTCGGTCGCTAGTCAGTGCAGAACAATAGTTATTCAAATTGGTTGCCATATTTCGATTCGGTGTATAGATTCATTTACTAGGTATGTAATAAGATCTGCCAATTGCTCATTAGCCAATTTGATTAAGTGAAATGGTATATTGCCTGAAGATGAATTATTAGCATCAAGGGACTTAAGCCTATGGGGAGTGACTTCTATTTTTGATACTGGAGATAAATAAAAAGTAGATATAGGTGTAGATGTTATGTATTTTGTAGCATCCTCACCAGTGTCCGCTATTTTACTAGCTAATTTTGAGCCAATGTTAGTGAAATATTCATTGAACTGATCAGCTATTCGTTTTTTGTCATCAATAACAATGCCGTCAATAACTAACTTATTAGGGAATATCCAGCTTTTATTTTCCTCTTTACAATTTGACTAATCAATTTCCAAGTTTTTTTTAGGTTGGTTTTATAGTTTTCAAACTGTTGTGTAAGAAATAATTTCTTTTTTTTTGTTTTGTTTTTTGTTTTTTTGTTTTATGATATATTGTTAAGTAAATTTGAATAGTTTTTGTATTCTACTAGTTTTGTAGCATCATTTGGGTACTTTCGTAAATTGTGATGCATTTTTGTTTTGCTTTAATGGATTTGAGTATTCCAACAGTTAACCAAGGTTTTCTAAGAATTTTTGTTTTTCTCCTTGATTAAAATTTCAAAGGAGCATGCGTATCAATTACTTTTTGAAGAGAACCTATTATATTTGCGGTTGAAGCATTCAAGTTATGCATTCAAGCATTCAAGTTCCTCTATAAAATTAGATATTATTCCCTAAACATGCAACTCAAGGTGTTTTAGATTCCAAACAAGAGAAATTTAGAAGATTTTTTCATGCTCTCTGATATTGAATTTGTTTGTTTTTCTTTCTTTTTGTTGAAAATAAAATATGATAAGCGAAGGCTATTTTAAACAAAAAAACCTACACACCCATTTTTGTCTCGTTTTTTAAAAGACTAGAATAGCCTTTGTGTATTATATTTTATTTTCAATTCGATATGACCTTTAAATTCAAAGAAAGCCCATATAAAAGAATTTGTTTTATGAGTTAATGAACTAAGATGGACGTTTTTCAATAATAGCTGCTTCAATACGGTTCGTCGACAGGTAAGCCAACGTCGTGATCTTGGCTTTTAATATTGATATTTCTTCCGGAATCTTAAGGCAAACTATTTTAAGATTCTTACAATCTTTTGAGTAAAAGTAGTCAAAATTAGTTGGATATTTACGTTAGATGCTTCCTTCCTCCCAGACGGTTAAAAATCCTGCGATTAAGCGAAACCATTATGATATAAGAAACTACAAGCGCCCTCTTCTTCCGTTAATTTGACTGTTCTAAAAATAGAGCTTCTTCTAACGCGTGCTCTAAAACACCTAGTGATTCTAAAAACGTCTCGGCCTTCGGGTGCTCATCGTTAGTTTTTCGACACACGCCGTCATTAAATCGGAAATTGTGCATATATTATTACATTAATTTCATTAATGCTTTAGTTTCCGGATTTTTATCACTCGCTCTTCGGTATATACACATTTTGAGCAAAACAGGGCGAAACGGAGGCCAACCAACAAGCTACAGAGCGCGAATTCATCCGAACGATTACCGAGTATGCGCAGTACGTGTTATTCCATTGCCAGTTTTGACCAGGACATTTTCCTCAAATTTCCATTGTAATACGAAGTATTGTTTAAAGTAGACACCCCCCTCGAGTAACTGGCGAGAGCAATGCTGATTAGGATGATAAAATGTAACTTCAACCACTTCAACCTATGAGTAATTCAGGTGTCCATTTTCCTAGCATCCACTCCCCATTAATCTATTAGCCGCGTGAGGTACAGTGATGTTTGTTATTTATGGGGCGAACCGTTACAAACAACCTTAATCCGCATCCGAGGGTGCAATATTTTCTCAAATGGATCGTCCCGTGAATTCATTATGACAATAGCCGCCATTTTGGATTAACATCAACTACCATGGCGGGCCATTTGTTTTTTAGTTTAGACAAAATTTTCTAAATATTTTCTTTGTTTTGATCAAATAAAAATAGAGTACGTCTTAAGATTTAAACCCCAAGTACATCATCCCCGTATTCATATTTGCCCAAACAAGCTCTACATCAATAAATGATGGTAAAATGGATGATTGAAAACAAACTTGAATCACATTGATGTTTAAAGTGTGTATCTTTTATTTATTAACGTAGTTTTTGACCAATATTCTTGCTAGTTTTTGCTTGTTGTTTTAGCCATGTTAGTATCAACAGCTGTTTGTTTGTTGACAAGTTAAAAAAATGAATGTTTATGAGTAAAGAAACCTGAGCAAAAAGCCTTGAGAAGAGTAATCTGGTTTCATTTGAATCTGGTGTTTAGATGGCATATTTCTGACATGCAGACGGACAGCTCAGTTCATTGATTGGATTCAGTTCTTTTCAACCTGCTTCCAGATGGCGGTCGATAATAAAAGTAAGATAAGTTAAAAAATCTTGCTTGAAAAAATTACTTATCAGTAATGATGCTTAAGGCAACACGATACCACTCGCAGAAAATTCAGACCGAGTCCCCTTACCAGGCTCCCGTTGACAAAGTGACGTCATACAGGCTAGGAACACGTAATGAAATCAACGAAAACTGAAGCGTGAGAAACAACTGCTCTAAAAGCACATCTACAGACTTACAGACTTGTGTTAATATAGCAATTCGAAAAGTCCCTCTGGTCCTGATGACACTTAGATTTCAATTTCTGTGGATTTTTTTTGTGTCTATGACCAGAGAAGCAGTATCATATGGTGAGTATCTATCTACCTTTACAGTACAGTAGCTTAAAGTGTATGTGTGTGAAGTTAAGTTCTTAGTCTTTTATGAGACATGGCTGTGGAAAAGAATGAAAGAGTTTCATTTTGAAAATCAGATAGAAACATTAACTCCAATAATTGTTCTTGTCGCCGATATGTCCTTCTACTTCTGACATCCTATTTCTTGTGGTCATTGGCAAGGCCATAAATCTATAGAGTAATAGTACCCGACGATTTTTTTTTTTTTTTTTTTTTTTTTTTTTTTTTTCAATTTTCCCTATCGAATTACTAAGAAGGTTATGCATTCATACGAAATTAAATGGAAATATAGATAGTTGTTTATTATTCAGGAGAAAGCCTGAAGCGAATAGAAATATCCTGCGATAGTCAGGTAACTCTAGGTTATTTAGTACCGGTAAAAATCCGGTTTTGGACACAAGTTGGAATAAAAACATTCTTTTCAAAGTCTTTTTTTAGGAAAGGTAATATCCGTTGGAGTTATTAGACATTTTTGGGGTGTAGTTTGGGTGGATATATTTTATTGTTTTTTGTATTTTGTCTCAGTTGCCCTGACGGGCTCGATAAAACACTGCAGACTCGAAAAAAATATCCACCCAAAAGAAATGTTTAGTAATATAGGAGATTAAAATTGAGTAGCGAATGAAAACATCTTTCGTTAGGTCGGAAATGCTTTTCAAGTGGCACTGCTTGAATGGGATTCGTGGTTCTAAATATCGTGTGGTGTTTTGGTGAAAGATAGCACGCGAGATGAACACAGCGAGTGCGGAAGTTAATGTACCGTCTCTGAGACGCTGGCAAATCAAGATAAAGATTGATTTAATTGATAGTCTCAGAAACTACAGCTTGAGAACTTAGTCAGGTGGAATCTTGCTCTAAAACCGGGAAAAAACTGGTTTAACAAGTATTGCTTCGAACTGAGAATGATCCAAGAAAACACGTGACAACAGAAAAGGGCTTGGAAAGTTACTAAACGAATGGCGATGAAGAGAAAATCCTGGCAGACCAATATTAGCCTTGTCAACCTTCTTATTGATGGCTTTTTATGGAGCGCATTAAAGTTGTATAGATGTACCTTAAGGTCGAACTCAAATAGGGATCAATCTTCTTCCAGACTTTAATAGCATGTGATTTCTTTTTAATAACATAAAATGTCTTTTATCGAAATTCTATTAGTGAGGGATCGATAAGATCAAAAATAGATTCAACGCATTGCCTATTGCATACAATGAGTTGACTGGATAATACAGATTGGAACGCATAGTCAAGATGTATTACATAAATCTTTTGGTTTTCTTAAGCCGGATTTTATATTCAGTGCACTGTTATTAATCTACGGGCGAAATATTTTGTTTAAGAAACAGTGAGTTTTCATCCTCGTGTTTTGATTTGAAATATAGCGATTGCAGAGCGACTTAGTATGAAAGTATGATGTAACCTACTCTAAGATTTCAAAACATCCGTGTAAGATAGCCTGAGGGAGATAAATGAGAGGGTTATTACAAAAAATACAAACAACAAGTCCATTGTACCCAAACTCTATACATACTGCCATACTTAAGAGGCTGTCTCTGTAAGAACCTCATTAACCATGTTGGGTGAAAAAAAAAACAGATTTCTTTCAGACTTTGTGTGTGAGTGTGCCCTTCCAAGGTTATTTCCAAAACACATTTTGTTTTGTGTCTCGGCGCTTTTTTGCAAAGTTTCAGGGGGGTCCCCAAGGGGCCAAATTAGTGATTTTGACTACTTCTCATTCATGAAATTCTGGCGATGTTTAAAAATTCGTATATCCATAACAAATCATCACAACACTAAATCCTTCCATATTATAGTAGATATATATCTTATACAAAGACGAGTAGCCTTAAAGTTAAACATGAACTTATTTATATTTAGATATTTCAATTTTACCGACCATCGATAATCGACTTTGGCCAGTTGCCTAAAATATTAGTGTTGAAGTAATCTTTGTAATACAAAGAAACTACTAGATTCTGATTGGACAAGAGGAGTACATCCCAAATCGTACTCTCTAGAGTCTCAATTAAAAATTACTCAATTTTTTGAGTGTTCAATAAACAAACTGAAAAATCGCACAATCTTCTCCTACAATTCGGAATTTATAGATACGCATGATGTTTTGAAAGTTCTCAAATTAGATGAGCCTTTAAAAACATCACTCGTACCTATAAATTCCGAACCGTGCTCGAGATCGTGCGATTTCTTACATACCAAAAACAAACAAAAAGACAGAAAGGAGTTTGGTTTATGACGCTTTAGCTAAGAGGATCCTCTTTTGTTGACTAGAAGTATGTTTGCTGTCTTACGGATGCTTTGGAACTGATCCCAGTTGCACAATACCATCTGTCAGGTTACGGTGCTTTCTATATACACAATATGATGTATTTTTTATTTGAAAACCAAAAATGAAAAGCCCATTTTAAAATAGACACCTATGACGTGATAGCTGCCAGATCTGACGATTATCCAATTCTGTCATATTTATCAAAGGGAACCGGTTTATTTCATCGTTTTCTGCTCCATGGAAGGATTCTGTCTATCACCTGGATTTGGATGAGGATGGATTTTTTTTTTCATTGGACCGGCATACACACTTCCCACCAACGTCACACAGCCTGATTTCTCATCGATCATAGCATTTTATATAAGCAGAAAAGACTTTCAAGTTTCTTCGAGAAGTGAATGTGAAATCTTGCCAGGTGTCTTAGAGATTGGTATCTTGATAATTTGTTTACAAAAAGTTATGTTATTCAAATTATCATCGTTCAGTTTTCCTGTACTTTTTCTTTTTCAGTTCTGCTGTACTTATTGTCGTTTCTTTTTTTTTTTTTTTTTTTTTTTTTTTCCCGCCTATTTTATAATCTTTTCACACAATCACTAGAAAGACTTTCTTTGAGCCATTTCACCAATCGTTTCCATTTTTAGTGCGTCATACATCTTTGAGGCTCAAGTTTGGTTTAAAAAATGGTTTTAATTTGTTTTATTCTGTGTGGTTTGTATTAAAGCAAGACCAGATTGGGCATAATGAATTGACAGTGACCTTGAATCAACCTTGCCGATCTTGTGTTGCTTTCCTCATCTATTACAAATAGCTTGTCGCCATGGTAACGTTGTTAAGTTGAACCTATCCGAACGGTTTAGAGATTTGGTGTCTTCAAGAAATATTTGCCAACCTTAGAGGTATTGAATAGCAGGTCCAGTATTTCGTAAAACTGGGCTCTGGAGACGACAATGCTAGGTCATTCAAACAATGGAATAAGTGGCTACTTCTGTGAACATGTATAAAGTGGTCATTATTTCTTTCATACGCCAAGTGAAAATGAAATCACTCTTAGATTTCCGCATTAAATCTGCTGAGTGATATTAGAACCAAGCCTAGCTTCAATTGATGCTTTGGTTTGAAGAAAATAATGGCGGCCATGTTGGTAGTAATAACAATAATGAAATTCCATGAGAATCGATTGTTAGATACCACCAACATGGCCGCGATGACGTAAAGTGCAAACAAAAATATTAAGAAAAATAATTCATTAGTTTCTATATATTACGACCCAATCATTCGATCGTTCCTCATCCATTCCCAATTTTGTTCTAGAGCTTAGCTGGAGTCCTTGGTCAACCTGCTCTGTTCCATGTGGGATTGGTTTTCAAACCAGAAACCGAACATGCGTAGTTCAGATATGCAATACCAGCTTGTTAGAGGAAACTCAGGTGAACATGTGCATCATTCGATTGTGTGGGAGATCACGAAGGTCGCAAGGACCAGCCGCTAAAGCACAGCCAACGATGGCAGAAGGGTCCAAGGAAAGCCCTACCAAACCTACCACATGGCCGTCGCTAGGTACTGCCATGGAGTTAATAGCTAACGACAAGCGTAGTAAACGGGAGAGGCGGGATAGTCGTGCTAGAAACTTTAGACAACCTAGAAAACCTACAAAACATAGAAAACCTAGAAAGGGTCCAAAACCTAAAAAGCCTAAAATAACTTTACCGCCAACTACACCAAAAACTACTAAACCAACTAAACCAAAAACTACTAAACCAACTAAACCAAAAACTACTAAACCAACTAAACCAAAAACTACTAAACCAACTAAACCAAAAACTACTAAACCAACTAAACCAAAAACTACTATAAACCAACTAAACCAAAAACTACTAAACCAACTAAACCAAAAACTACTAAGCCAACTAAACCAAAAACTACTAAACCAACTAAACCAAAAACTACTAAACCAACTAAACCAAAAACTACTAAGCCAACTAAACCAAAAACTACTAAACCAACTAAACCAAAAACTACTAAACCAACTAAACCAAAAACTACTAAACCAACTAAACCAAAAACAGCTACACCAACTGCCTTGAGGACTACAAAATCAAATACAACAGAATCAACTCAGCCATCAATAATCACACCTGTGTCCAGGAAAACACAACCTGACGATGCAGGAAGAATAACAACAACGAAAGTTACTACTGTACAGATTGTAATCAAACCCACTTCTTTAAAAACAGCTAAAATCAAAAACTCAACTAAGCTAAGTAAAAGTACGCCACTACCAAACAAAACCAAGCTTACAATAAAGACTCCACGAGGAACTACTCCCACCAATAAAGGTAAACCAGTGAAAGTTTGCTCGAGTGAAGAGAAAGATGGGATATTCTGGCCAAATACTCCCGTAAGACAAGTAGCTTTTCAACCATGCCCGCGAAATTCAACAGGTAATGAAATAAGCAAGAGTTAAGTTACCGGCCAAGGTCCGGTTGTACAAAGGGTGGATAGCGCTATCCGACGGAAAAATCTTATCCAGTGGATAAATTTATTGGATAACAGCATCGTCTTATACACTGGATAAGGATTTATCCGTCGGATAGCGCTATTCACTCTTCGTACGACCGGACTCTGGAGGACAAATTATCTGGATAGAGAAAAACTGCGCCCGACGTCTTGAATACAGCTATTTTAAAAAATTGTTTGTGAAGGTTTTGTCGACTCTGCATGCCACGTCTGAAATGCACAATTGGCGATGTAAATACATTCAGCAAAAGGTGCAATAACATGAAGTCTGTACTTTTTTCTGGCACATTTTCTTCTGTGTGCTGACATTATTTACATACAACATTATTATTTACTACAATATGCAACATGCAACATGCAACATGGATGGAAGCACCATGCAACATGCAACATGGATGGAAGCACCCTGCAACATGGATGGAAGCACCATGCAACATGGATGGAAGCACCATGCAACATGGATGGAAGCACCCTGCAACATGGATGGAAGCACCATGCAACATGGATGGAAGCACCATGCAACATGGATGGAAGCACCATGCAACATGGATGGAGCACCATGCAACATGGATGGAAGCACCATCCAGGGTTTTCGTTGTTTTAGGAGTGGTGCACCCGTTGCTTACAAACTCGAACACCAATAATACAGTAGATATCAGTTCATCTAGGAGGGGTGGGGTTCGCTCCCCCTGCACCCCTCCCCGAAATCCTTCCCCGAGATAACTCACGTTTTTTATACTATTAGAGAGGCTATCAGCGATCAAGTTTTTCATTCATTTTCTTTCAATTCAAGGAAAAGCTTCTCGTCAGTGTTGGAAGAGGAAATTGAGTGGAGCCTGGGGCGAAGTGAATTTATACGGTTGCGTCTCTTCGGGATATATGAAAATAAAATCCGAGGTAAAAGCGAGGGGGGGAAACGTCTTTTCTTCTTTTTCTCTTTCTTTCTTTCTTTCTTTCTTTTCTTTCTTGTTTTTGTGTCTGTTGGGCGGGGTGAGGTTGAGGTTGCGGGGGGGTGAGGGGGGGTTTGTCGGGGAGTTGGGGCTGGTTCGGGGTGGAGGGTGGTCGGGGTCCGGGGGGTTTGTTTCTTTTTTTGTTGTTTTTTTGTGGTCTGTTTTGCTGTTTTTTTTTTTCTTTTTTCTTTTTTTCTTTTTTTCTTTTTTTCTTTTTTTCTTTTTTTCTTTTTTTCTTTCTTCACTTCTTCGTTTTTATCTTCTTCTCCTTTGTCAATTTCTTCATTTACATTTGACCTTCGGGTATCTGCTGATCAATCTACAGATAGAAACCTGCACTCCAGTGGGAGGAAGGAGGAAACAAACTGCCTCGGTCATCCTGCTTACCAGAAAATCCTTCAGATTGGTGAACATAACAGCGCAGAGCAGTCAACCAGACCCCCTGCAAGGTGGAGATCTTATGATCGCCGTGGAAAGCTTGAAGAATATTTACAACCATTCCAAGATAGTCAACGTGCAAATCAATAAACAGTACGTGGACACAGCTAGTAACCTGATGACAGTCAATAATGCGAGGACCTGGAAACAAGTACAACAGGTAACTATATTTGCGTATCAGCGGTTGTAACATGAGTGCTATAATTTGCTAGTCTACGTTCTCTTCATCACATATTGATGGGTTTCTTGTGTTTTTGGAGGGAGCTTTTACACCGAAACGCGCACGCTCTTTAATTTCCACCAACAACTCTAACAAAGTCACTGAGCTAAAATATCTAGGAATCCTTGCTTACTTGTCTGTGCTCGACGTGCGATCCTGGTTCCTATCAGTGTATGTATCAGTGAGGCATTTAAACTATTGTGTTGTGTTGTTTTTTTTTTGTTGTTGTTGTTGTTTTTGTTTTGTTTTTTTTTTTAATTGAGTACAACAATAAAGTCTTAATTGCAAAGACATGCGCGCGCAGTCATGTGCTTCAGCCGCACCGAATATCATGAATGTACAGCAGATTATCTTTTGGTCAAAGAAAATATTTTATCCTAATAAACCAACCAACGTTGGAGGTGAATAATGATCCAACTGAATCAACGTTGTCATTTTTTCAGAAAGAAAATAAGAGTCTGGCGCTGGATATTGTGAGTCTTTTGGAAGGTGTTGGTTTTCGATTGGCTGATGCTATTGAGAAAAACATGAGTCGTAAAACTATCTTCATACCATCAGTAAACATCGCCATGAGAATCGACGTACTAAACTCATCGATAAAGGTAACCAACTGACGGTTGACGGTTAACATTGACGCATGCGCATATAAATACTGACAGGTCACGTGATTAATATGAGAATCAAATAGTTCTCGTTTACTAAGTAAAAGATAGAGAATGTTCACGTGCCTCAATTAATCGCTTCTCCCATTCACTTCGTATTTTATTTCCCTTACATCCTCTCATTCTATTGGCATCACCATGGTAGCTTAGAGAAAGAGGAATTCAATTCCAGTTCATGAACACGTCTGTTTCCATTCCTGGTGAGCTGTTCTTGGATGACGTCACAACCAAGGCTGTAACAGTCATCTTGCCGACCCTTAGTCACGTGTTAACTGTAGGGCGTCAACCCGAAGAGAAACTGCTGACCAATGTGACAGAAGACCAGGAAAGCAATAGATATGGAACAACAGTGGTGTCTAGCACTGTTTTACCTAAGAGAAAAGTTCTAAAAGCACCAATCAAAATTCAACTAGAAAATATCAAGGTTAGTAATAAATCAATTTTTTTTCAATTTATTTTCATTCGACTGCCAAACGAAGCTTGAAATCGAACTTTGCACCACACAGCAACCCCCTCCCCCCTACACTACAAAACAATTACACATGTCGACTTTATTGTCATATCCTGAACTTCATCAGGCTTTAAGCAAACTCTGGGCTTATCCAGCTCAGGTTTTGGCCTGAACTCACAGCTCGAATTAGAATTTATTTATGGTAAAAAAAACTCTCAAATTAAGGGAGAGACCCAACAAATTCGACTTAAAATGTGAGGCCAAAGTCCAAGAATCGAGCACGAAACCCCAAGAAGTAAGGTCTGATAGCCTGCTGATTGTAAAATGTTTATTAATTAAGTTCCCAAACAGCTCCAAAGTTACTTGTGTCTCGTGGAGTCTAGGAAGCTCTCAACGTACATGGTCAAAAGAGGGTTGTCAGCTGGTCGAAAATGAGTCTGACATGGAGATGACTACCTGTATCTGTAATCACATGACTCTGTTTGCCGGTTTTATGGATCCTTACGGAAAAGACGTGAGTACGCAGTGGATTATGGATGCGATAGCCTGCTTCGTAAGGAAGTCTACAGTTATAATCCAACGATGAAAAAGGTCCGAAGCTGGATCTCTGCGGAGTCTAACATCTGAATAGACCTCCTCGGCTTGGGCGTAATGTTTTACTTTTTCAAACCACGTGTCATTTCCTTTAGAGAGAGATTCAAAGATTCTTTGTTTGATTCGTAAGCGGCATCATATGTCTTCTCATGTGCAACAGAGCGCAACTGTTAAAAAAATAAATGATACTCTAGGGAATGACACGTGATCTGACATAGGGAAGCATTACGCTTGAGCGCGCCCGAACAGAGGAGGTCTATTTGTTTACTTTGCTATCGTATTTCGGTTAGCTCTAGGTCTAAATACGGAGCACCTTCTAAACTGACTTCTGTCGTTCAAGATACTAACTTTACACTCATCTTTACCTCTAGGTTCCTGATCATCACAGTATAGGGCTCGAAATCATTTCACTGGTCGGATGTTCAATCTCTTTAATTGCTATTATTGCTACGTTTGTCGTCAGTCTTTTCCATTGGCAGAAACTGAAGTCCCCAAGATCAGAGATTCTACTGAACATCTGTTTTGGCATCGCTGCTGTCTGCATACTTGTCTTGGTAGAGAGACATGCACGGAGAGATAAGGTATACTGCACATGTGTAACGTATTTTTGGAGTGCAACCACCTGACCAAAAAATCCCTTGAGATATAAATAACAATGAACTAGCCGCCATCTTGGTTGATCTAACTTAATGAGGAATGCTTCGTATAGTCAACCAAAATGAAGGTTATGCGTAACATGCACCCCAAGAATACGAGCTAGAGTACACAGACGCTGATAAGTCCATGAAAAAATGCCAAGTGATTGGTTTCTAAATATATTACCAAACAATAGCTACAAAACATTTTGCAATATTTAGTACTATTTAGTATTATCACGTGTGTATGGTGTATATTTGTGTGTGTTGTTGTTGTTGTTGTTGTTGTTCTTTTCATTCCCAGCGTTCGCAGATCAAGTTCACAGTGCTTTAAAGCGCGATTACACGGAGCAATTTTCTCTGCAACTTGTCTCGCAACAGCATTGCGACACAAGTTGCATGAGTGTCTAGCTACACAGTGTAACGGAGACGCAATCGTTGTCAAAAGTTTAAACGAATTCTACTTTTCGCAACTATTGCTGCAACTTGTCTGTATATTGTTTTGTTTGGCATAGCATTGCTTGGAATCATTGGAATCATTGGAATCATTGTACTGATTGTTTTAGCTTTTTCTGCCTAGTACCAGGGGTGGAACCAGGATTTATTCTAGGGGGGCACCATCTAGGATTTTTTTGTTTTAGGAGAGGGGTGCACCCTTTGCTTACAAACAAGATATCTGCTCATCTAGGGGGTTGCTTCCCCTGCACCTCTCCCTTATACCCGCCATGAGTGCCTTGCAAGGGCCCAGCGTTCTCATCAGCTTTAGACTAAATACGAGTTTTAAAAAACGAAATACTTTACCTTGCAGATATCATGTATATTGGTAGCAATATTACTCCACTACTTTCTTCTATCTGTCTTCACGTGGATGCTGTGCGAGGGAGTCTTACTTCGTATGGTATTCTTCAGTGATATCACTGGTTCAGGTCGAAGCAAGATGAGACACTTCTACTGCTTTGGATGGGGTCAGTAAAATTACTACTACAACCTGTCATCTGCATGCCCATCATGTGCTTTCAATAGGCGACTTAAAATATCTTAAAATATTTGAAAAAATCGACGTCAAACTTATCAAGTGTGGACAATTTCTCTTTGGGGTTCTGTTCATTGGAGATTTCTTCAAAAGATCGTCAACAAAGTCAACTCATCCACAGAGAAGACAGACTTTGAAGGCACAAAACCCCAAAGTGAAGTTATTTATCTATACTTCCAGTAGAAGTTGCCGTCGTTAATTCTGCAAATACAATTAAATGACATGTGCCCTTCAGCTCACCAACAGATTACTTTCCAGCAAGACCATACAGACCAGAACTGAAACCACATTCAAAAATATTTTTTTTATTGTATGACCTTCCTTATCATTATTGGCTTCTGTCCGGTTTTTTCCTTCAGGATTTCCAGTGCTGATTGTAGGCATAAGTGCAGGAGCGACAGGTTTAGATGGTTATGGTGAACCAAATCATCTATGTTGGCTCTCTACTGTTGGTGGTCTTTCGTGGGCTTTTGTAGCACCAGCAATTTGTGTAGTTTTGGTGAGCATCCTTTTCTCATTAGGTCCATCATCATCATCAACATCATTATCCTCAGGTATCATCAACATGTATCATCATCTTTAGGTCTGGTCATCATCATAATGTTTTATCATCATCATCATGTCTTTTGTAGCGTCAAACATTTTTGCAGTTAGCATTTTCTTCTCATCATTAACATTATCATGGCTGCCGTCACGTGGTGGTGCAAAACCTCTATTAATAGTAACACCAGTACTTTGCTTTGGACATTGTTCCTGGCATATCAATAAAGCAATGATTCCATTCCATCTTTTTTGTTTCAGGTCAATTCTATTATCTTAGTGTCTATCATGAAACGGATGTTCGGGATTCAACAAATCAAAAATAAACGTCGAGCTCAACGTATTGTGTTGGGTGTCAGGGCAATGGTTGTTATTCTTCCCCTTCTTGGCATCACGTGGGTGTTTGGGCTTCTTGCATTCAGCTCCGATACCATAGCATTCAAATACCTTTTCGCAATCTTCAATTCTCTTCAAGGAGTATTAATTTTTGTCTTCCATTGTGTTCTCGATAACAAGGTATGAAGAGGCAAATGTGATTATATTACGTTAGTGTAAAGTGTTTTCTTAAGAAAGCAGCTACCTGGGAACACTATCTTGATATTATATCCTCTGTGCTGGTCTAAGTCAGGGTAAGGCTAATTTACAGCTCGAATTGGAATTTAGAGTATTTGGTTTCACAAAGGGAGAAAATCGGAGACCTCGGATGAAAAACCTTCGAGAAAGAGATCTAACAAACTCTGCTCACAAGCAGTGCCAGGTGGCAAGTCTAGGAATCGAGCCTGAGACACCAGATGTCAAAAGAGGCGAATGCACTAAGCCGCACTCTCGCCACCTTTGATGTCCAACATGTTGCGTTGAAGTTTTTCTATATAATGCAAAGCAATAGAACTTTTTTCTTTGAAAATGAAATATTCTTGCATTGACAAACATGAAACTCCTTTATTAATGTTTTTATGATGAACACGAGGACTAAGTGAAAATGAATAAATATCTTGTTCATATGGTCATTATGCCATGTACTGTCAGTGAACCTTATTCGCCATAAACCCTAATGTTTTTCACAGGTTCGAGAAGCCATAAACAGCAGTCAAAGAAGAAGGCAATCAATGCCAATGTCAATAACCAGAAGTGAGCAGCCAATATAGTCCTTTTTTTACAAGGGTAGCACTTAATAGCCAGTGGCTAACAAACCTGTGGCCCTCATTCTGTGATCAAATTGGAATTTAGGAGTTGATTTTTGCGGAGGGAGGAAAACCGGAGAACCCGGAAAACCCTTGAAGCACAGGAGAGAGCCAACAAATAACTCTACTCATATACAACACCGAACCCGGCGGGACTCGAACTCGAACCTATAGAAATCCAACCACGTTCGGTGTCCTAGTGTCCTTGCCCACACTGAATAGTACTCTCTCGACTGACTGACCAGCTGACGAGATACTAAATCATGCACTGCTACCTTTTATAGCAGAGGCAGATTCAGGGAGCTGTGTGCTGCGGTGCACCGGACACCCCACCCTCCTAACGCCGTAATTACTCTAATGCTTTTTTGAAGCAGAAGAAACATTTACGCTGCATAATAGATCTCTATATACATTTTTTTTATTTGAGACACTCCTAACAAATTCCTGTATAATAATAATAATCAATAGCTATACCATTGTAAATGAGCTAGGGTCATCACCTGGACACCTGCCACTAACCCCCTCTTAGGTCTACAGTCCTATCGATTGAATCAGTATTTTCATACTTACTTCGCCCTATTGGAAAGGAAGACAAGCCACACGAAAGGCATCCCTCTCCCCCAGCCGTTAGACTCTTCTCTTTACGTGAGTAAAACAGCATGCCAATCAAGAATACTTTGTCACGTGATCTTTCTTGGTCACGTGTGGTCTCAAATCTTTTTTTTTTTTTTTTTTTTTTTTTTTTGCCACAGAACGAGCTGAAAAAGATCTAGACTCGAGTAAGAACTGGGGTGATTTATGGGCTCAACAGGATATAAAACACGCTGTGGAGATGACAAATGGCAAAGATGAACGTGGAAAGACAGAAGAGAATTATCCTCGCACGCTTCGTACGTCAAGCTTGAATTTTGAACTGACAAATAAAGAAATCCAACGACAAGATGGAAATATTGATCATCCGCAAGTTACGTGATACCATCTAGTCGGTACACATGGCAAGTGGCTATAGCTACTAACTGTAGGATTCAGGACTCCTGCCAATGGTGGAGCCAATAATAGGACTTGAATGCTAACAATGCTCATAAAACGACTTTAAGAAAATGTCGTAAATTATCAGCAATTGCGGGCTTTCGACATTGTTATACTAGCCAATCGAAACCGTTACAGTTGGACTCCACACAGACTGGTAGACGGCCTTCGGAGACAGAAAGGAACGCGGGCTCTAGGAACTCCAGCTTTTTTCAAACCTGAGACATAAAGAATATTTTATGAAAACAAAAATACCTGCTTCCTGCTTTATTCCACACATGCTGGAAATCCTCCTATGCAGATTTATATTTCTCCAAATTGGTGACTTGAAGTGTTATCAGTCATTTTACTTTTTTCTTGGGAATGATAAACTTTAGGCAGCCTGCAGTGAGTAAGAGGGTGGCAATGGGGGTATACCCAATTATCAGTTAATTAAACTTGTTTCTGGGGAAGGATAATAATAATAACACGGTTATATTCACCAATTCGTTACAATTTCTCGACTTGGATCGAGTGAACTTATGACAGAATTGCAAATAAAAGATGAAAATATAAAAGTAAATAGTACTGTAATGAAAAAGCACTTCACTATGAGTACTACTTACTGTAAGTGAGTGCTAAGCGGAAACTTCCCTTTTCTAGAATGTCAATTACACAAATACTCAAGACGGTTGCACGATAGCCGGTTTTAAAAAGGCAATATATAAGCAAGACGCGACTAGCCGTATGAGCTCTAGTAAGTATACAGATTTGAATCAAAGACTAATCTATAATGATGTTCGCACTATAAATGTTAGATTTTATTCAGCATGCTTCGGGATCCGGCAGAGGATCTTAGCGGCTGAAGAAATTGAATTTTTGATATATCAATAGCCATTGTTCTCTCGAATAAAATGAAAATAATGTCTTTATGTAAGATCGTCAGGTATCTCAGAACAACTCACCGCTGATAATCACTGATTTCGCCCTGTTTTCATTAGAATGAATCCAGTAATTTTTGACTAATGATTGAGTACTAATTATAAGAAAATCTGGTTTTGGGTTATTCTACAGAGTTATTAAATTTTTAGTCGTTTTTAACAAGGCAAATATTATAGTGGTAGTATAGCTCTGAGATTACTTGATGAGCTTTAAGATCAACCCATTACAACTGACGAGCGCTTACTCTTCTAGGTATGATCAAAGGACTCTTAATAAATTGTTCTGTCAACGAGTGTAGTTAAAAACGAGGAGTGATGTACGTGTCAGCCAGATGGCAGTTCGCATCATTTTGTCATTCTGTCACATGTTATTTCTGTGTTATTTTCCTAAGGCAAATATAGATCTTTATCGTTTTGTTTTTAATACATTCGTTTCAACTTCCTAATATTCTATCTCGTATTTTCAATTGCTTTTTAACGTATAAAAACAAGGAGTTATAGCATTTGAGTTCTAAACCAATGGGTGTCCTTTGTGACGCGTAAAGTTTCAGTTGGGCGGTCAACTCAAACGTCTGGAGTGTCGATAAACAGAGTTACATCACAAGAGGATAAAAGCAAGTCCACCCTACATTTCTTATACGATTTTATCTGCAATTAAAACCTAAGTATCTTTTTGTTGGCAAACCTCAGAATGAATCAATCTACTACTCGAAGCAATGACTATCAGTTGGAGCAATTACACTACAAGCTAGAACAGAGATCAAGCGAGCAAATGATTCTTGAGCCATTTTTTGCTACACTTATTATGGTACTTGCCGTGTTTGGGAATAGTCTGGTTATCTTAACGTTCTATAAGAATAAAAACCTTCTGACAATACCAAACTTCTTCGTCTTGAACCTTCTCATAACGGACTTGTTAATGGCATTGACAATCTTACCGGTATTTGTTTTGACTCTCGGCAGAGGAAAATGGATGTTTGATGATACCGTTTGCACTGTTCAAGGTTTCTGGAACTTTACGCTTTTCTCAGTGACACTATTCACTTTAACTGCTATCAGTATTAATCGGTTTATTCGCATAGTATATCCTGCACACTACTCTGTTATCTATATATGGAAGAATGTATATGCAATCATAGCTGGGATATGGTTTTTCTGTCTACTTTCAAGTACAAGCCCATTGTGGGGGTTAGGACGCTATGCTTTTAATCCAAACACAGCTTTATGTACAACTGGTGGAGGTAATGAAATTTTTCGTTTCATCTCCCACGTCGTAATGTTGATCATTATGTTAATCATCGCAATTTGTAACTTCAGAATCGTCAAAGCTGTGAGGAGCCACTCTAACAACATCAGTAGAAACAAAAGTCGAACTAATGGTTGTATTGTCCAAGAACGCCGAGGAGAGGAAATTCATATTTCCAAATCAATATCAATTGTTGTAGGAGTATTTTCATTCTGCTGGATACCAACCTATGTTATGGATTCTTTAGAAGCCCACGATATCATGGTGCCCAGGGTAGCACGTCTGCTTGGGATTTTCACCATCTTAATGGATAGTGTTCTAAACCCGTTTGTTTTTGGGTTGACAAATAAGAAACTACGACTTGCCATCAGGGAGACTTTTAGAGAGACATTTGTCACAAGGATTCAAAGACATAGATATGTTTTCCCTTCAAGACCAGAATTACGTCCTAATGTCATTAATGTTTCACCAATAAACGTCATCTCGGCATGACTTGTGACATGTCTACCAAGAAAACAGTAATGATAATGTTGATGGTCAACTTCTAACGCAATACCGTTTACTAAATACTACATACAGTCAATGTCATTAACGTTGTCCACCGAAAAAAGACATTTACACATTTACACGTATAGACATTTACACATTTAGACATTTAGACTAAAAGAAATATCACGCGTTTCAATATGTATTCTTTGCCTCGTGTGCGTCATCCTGAACTTTCAATGTAAAATTCAACTCGTGAATCGAAAATCCAGAATACCCGAACATTTAGTGAGGATTTAAGATGGAGAATGGTATTTCAGCGTTTGTTTTATGCCAGAACGTTCGAGGAAACACGTGATGTTTTTTTGTCTAAATGTCTATAATGTGTAAATGTGTATACACCTACTTGCAAGAACGTTGACATACCAAAATAGAACATTAGTAATTTAGTGGAATACATTAAAAGACAAAAGAAAAAGTTCAGCTTCAGTGATCTTCTTTACGGTTTTTTAATATAATTCCTATCCCACTAAATCACTAATGTTCTATTTTCGTATGTCAACATTCTTGCAAGTTGGTGTATGTCTTTTTTCGGTGGATAACGTTAATGACATTGACTGTATATCCTCATAAATGATTTTCCTTTGGCCACCATCTTTTATCAACATCATAAATCATCGTTTGATAGATGGTATATTTTAAGAGATTTGATAATAGAAAGTTTGATTTTAGAAAAATAAAATAAAAGAATGTCATCTGAAATAATTATCTTGCAGCAGTATCTGTTACGCTCTCTCAACTTGATTAATGATTTACCTGACGATTTATAGCACACGTGCTGATATATATTTAGATAGGAGCGATTGTATTTCAGTTGTTGTGGAATCATTCGCACGCCGGATCACAAGGACTCAATATAATATTGTTCAAAAGCGTAATAGCAAGACAAAACATTCAAAACACTTCTCTAGTTATCTCAAACGAATTTGTAAGTAGTTATACTTATAATGATTTAATCTTAAGTGATTTTTAGTTGAATTAGCGTTTATATCCCACAGTTGACTATTGCCAATACACATGTAAGGGTCACGCTCGACACGCTCGACAGTCCCAGATATTGAGGAATTAGTACAAGAATTAAAGATATTCTAGAGAAGGAAAATCGTGTGTTTTCATTCATAAGTAGCGACCCACGACGAGGGAGCGAAAACAGTATCAATAAGAGATTATTACTATAATCTAATTGCAATACCCAGGGTAGTGAAGTTGACCTTTTTTTTTTAATTCAATCATAATGCTTTTTCAGTACAGTCATTATTTCTGGTCCAGAAGAGCCACCATATGGAGCAGATAACGAGATTTAACTTTTGTCAGCCGAGTGAAAGCCAGCAATTCTCACAGTCCTTCAAAAAATAGACACTAGATCATTTAATATAGTCAAGAACACTGTGTGAACTGCTCCACTAATTACAATCTTAGAACTCAAGTACCACAAAATGTGTTTTCAACACTGAACGATATAAAAGTGCTTATAGGAAACAGACTGGCTTTGAAATACCAACTTGGAGTCTAAATTTTAGATTATAGATATTATGTAATATTATATTATTCAAAACGTCATTTAAAAACTCTATAGCTCTTGCAATAAGAGAATAAACTTGATATGGTTATTTAAGAATTAATAAAAGAGTGTTCCTTAGGTTGCTGTTATCATTTTTAACATCTCCAGTCAATTCAAACAGATATTGGCACATGCAAGACGTGTTTTTAAGAACGTTTACGGGCATTGTTCGCGCGCAGCCTTTCTACGCATGAGTTTAGAGCGCGCATGCTCACCGTGATGACGTCTTTCGAATGTTTTGATGGGTAAAATATCAAGAAATATTTACTTCTTTACAGCAAAATATCTCGGAAACCAATTCGGTGACCCCGCCCATTTTCTTTGTCTTAGGATCAAGATACTACCAAAATCTACAAAATACATAAATCTAAAAAAATTCTGATTATGCGTGAATGATGGACACCAAATTTACGAAAAAAACTCCACCTGTTAAATCCTAACTCTTACCCGCATGCTTTTAATTCAGAAATGTTAAAGAAAGTCATATTTGATGGCCGTGAATTTGTTTCCTGCATTATTTGATCAGTTTCTGATTTTTGGGTTATATTTATGCCAAGTTTAAAATAATTCTGACTGCCAACTTCATTCGGCCCGTAGAACGTCCTTAGCCAGGTTTTCTTAATAGTTTTCCTGCTAGACAAATTCGAATAACCGGCCCCCACCCCATGACTTTATAACTGCCAAACCTGTCCCTATAGATCATCTGAACAGATCAGCACTGTGGCAATGAGGCTACAATAAAAGGAAGGAAAGGAAAGAAGGAAAAGAAAACGGAAAAGAAAATGAAAGGCAAATAAAAGACAAGGACGAAAGGAAGGAAAGAAAGGAACGGAATTAAAGGAAAAGGAAAGAAAAAGGGATAGAAAAGGCCCTGAGAAAGAAAATTCCGGAAGGAAAGAAGAGAAAAGCCCCTTCCCTTCAGGCCCGGACCTTAAAAGAAAGAAAGGGAAAGGAAAGGAAAGGAAAGGAAGGAAGGAAAGGAAAGAAAGAAAGAAGAAAAGAAAAGGAGATATATACAACTATTTCAAAAATTGACAATCATTATTTCTAAGGGGATGGATAACATAGAAAAAAAAACAGATAAAGACTTCAGGCTAAGGTTAGTAATTTTTTTTCTCATATTCTTATACGAAATACGATCCAAAACAATCCATATGCATTTTTTATAAAATTAAAGTACTGAAGTTGGGCTGCCTGTGCCGAAATGCACGCCTTGTTTAGATTAACCACAGGAACCCCATTTCCCTTTTCCCGGGTGCGAAAAGCCTTGTGGGACATATCCTGATAGAAGCCTGGTAAAGAGACTACGAAATCGACACGTGTGAGGAAAAGTTGACATAAAAATAGCTGAAAAATGGTTCGTATTTACCTCTGATTTATCTGTTATACGTGTATTAGTGCTCTCTATGGAATACACATTGATGTAGAGTTATTGGTTTTTTTTAAAGGCGAAATTCATCGCTCAAATTATCATTCTTGGAGGTCAAGTCATTGGAAGAGCTTTCGCACAGGCTTTGAAACAAGAATTTCGAAGTAGGTAGACTTTAAACTCTGATGCAATACTGACAGAAAAACAATGAAAACTTGGTAAAAATTAGGATATGGTTCTGTTGTTAGACGGTTTGTTTATTGAGCACGCTTGTAGACATTGTTAGATGTGGTAGCTTTGCAACTATGCTCAGTTATACACATGGTTTCAAGTAAACACCTGCACATTGTACCTTTTTCAAATTCTCTTTTAATTATCAATTTATTACGTTTGAATAAAAGTATACAGCTTGATATCAGTATTTTAAAACTAGTTGTGAATTTTTCATGTCGAATAACTACCAACCCTTTCAGTCGTCATATGGAGCTTGCACCAGTCCCATTCATTTATTCATTCATTCACTTTAAGGTGGTGATGCAACCTGTCGCGCAGCAGCTAGTTCAGGTGAAGGAGCAAAACGTGCAGCAACCAATAGCATGATGGGAATGACAATACAGGTGAAAAAGATTCACATATCCATTGAATATAAATACAAAATGTTACTGTAACTCAAATGGCCAATGGTGGCTTGTTTCTAATGGTTACAACATGTTGTATCAGTTTTACTACACAAGCCAGATGCAAGTAATTGTAAATCACAACACAAATGTGATTGTTGTAAGCCACTTCTTCAACATTTGGGTACATCTGTAATTTCATTATGGATTGAAATTTGAAAGATTTAGTTAGGTTATGCTGAAAAAACTAATGTTAATGCAAATGAATAGGATTTTGTATCAGAATTACAAAACTCTTCATGTTTTGACTTTTATTGTGTTTGGTTCATGAATAAAATAAACATGTTGAATAAGTTTTGATAAAGGTTTTACATATAATCTGTTGCTTATTTACAATATTTGCTAGTTATTCATCTATTTTTTTCTCTTTTAGGAAGCAAAACAGATACTCAATGTTCAAGAACTGGATAAGGAAGCAATACAAAAAGTAAGAGAAACAAAACCTTCAAATGATCCCATTTTTATAGAATAATGATGATTATGATACTTTTTGGTTGACACCTTTGTTGGGACCTGGTGTTCTGTTGGTCAGTCCTTCAATTAGCATAGTTTTTTTTTTTTTAATTTATGCTATTGTATAGGTTTGTGTTTCATTTATGTATCATTCATGTTCATGCTCACTTGGTTGTAAAGTTTATAACATAAAAAATAAAATACTTTTCTTCCACTTTAATTTTTATGTTCATTTATTTTTTTCATCAGAATTTTGATCACTTATTTAAAATAAATGACAAGAAAGCTTGTGGCTCATTCTATCTACAGTCAAAGGTAACAGTGTTATATTCATTTTGATCTTTCTTCTTCCTTAAGGAAACCTAGTGAAGGCTTAAACTTATTACTATGAGGTAAAACACCTGTGCTGACCAATAATTATTATCTATGGCCAATGTTTTTCCCTTGTTTGCTCAAACCAAGGAAACCAGTAACATCAGTGTTACAGTACTTCTATCAGAGTTTTCAAACTCAGGGCTAGTATTTGAATTCTTACTTGATAGACTTCTGGAATAAAATAAAATGAAAGCCTTCTCTAGTTACATGACTTTACAGATACTGCTTTGAATATGAAAGAAAAATATGAAGTTCAAAGATATTTGAAGAGTTGACTACAACTGCCTTGTTAGGTTCAAGCCCTAAAAATGATAATAATGATGGCTATGATTGACTGAATTAGTTTTACTTGAGGCATTGTAGCATTGATGGAAAAATAATTCATAGAAAATAAGCTGTTTAAGCAATACTCCTTCAATTTTAGCATTTATCTTAAAGACTTAAACCATAGGGGGAGTGTACAGTAGGATGATATGCTCATACATTTTCATTATTTATATTTAAAGGTGGTACGAGCAAAGGAACGAATAGATGAAGAATTGACGCAGCAGAACTCAAGCAGTAAAAATAAAGAAAGTTCAACAACAGAGAGTTCAGAGAAATCATAGTACATTTTGTAAAAATAATAATACTATCATTAACCAAACAAACACATAGTTTTCTAAGCAGCTGGTCTCTGCTTGATGGACTTCCAACCATGTGACATGTTGCACCCAGCTGCTTGTCAATGAAAGGAACTTTACATGAGGAGAAAAACTTCACTGAATTTTGAAGAACCTGTTATTATATGTTCCAGTATGGACAACTTTAATGGTCAAACAACATGTAAAAGAATGAAAATGAAGTTTACTACATGCAGAAAAATTTCCCTAAAAATCTGTGAATATGTATGTGTATATGTATGTACTGTGTGATCATCTTAATCATGTCATCATCATCTTGACTTGTCATCGTAATCATTTTATTCTTTTAAGCATTTGATCATGCTGGGTGTGTACAAAGACTTAAATGGTATTAATGTTGAAATGTTTAAGTTGTTTACTATACCTGGAGCAATTCTAAGGTTTCACTATTAATATTTTTGGATTATATTTGGTCAGTTTTCTTACAACATTTTTACCAGTAAATGACTAATTTGAATACATTTCAGTGTAAAATGTCTTTCTTGAATTCACTTGAGAGCAAATTCATCACAATAGAGGTTTTGTCAGATCACATCAGCAGCTGTGTTAAGGGGCAAGAACCAGGAATCTGATAGTCTCTCTCCTCTGCAGCTGCCATCAGTTTTGGTCCCAGATCCTCATAGGCCCTAGACTAATGACGGCTGTGGAGGAGACTAGGAATCAGAGAAAAGGGGTGAAAAACTTTTGCATAAGAGGAACCTGTAAAGATGAGAATATGTGGACCGCGTAGCACTTATGAAATACAAGATATAGAAATATAGATAAGTTATAGTGCTTGGGAACGAGGTTATTCCGGGCGAAAGACCCTTGGAAATAAATTCGGAAAAATTAGTTTCCCAGCGAGGTCGGAAATTAATTTTTCCGAATTTCTGACCTCGCTGGGAAACTAATTTTTCCGAATTTATTACCAAGGGTCTTTCGCCCGGAATAACCTTGTTTCCAAGCACTATAACTTATCTATATTTCTATATCTAATAAGAGGAACCTCTATGACTAAACAAATTAAATAAAGGTGGCTGCAACACTTTAGGCCCACCCCTTAAATCCACCAATGAAAACAATGTTATTGTTTTGCCAAAGAAAAGGGGTTCTGTTGCTCTCCCATGTGACATGGCTGTTGGCATGTGATTATGAAGATCCTCGATGGTTCTATGTTGAGTTTGCACTCAATAAAATAAGATATCAAGGAATCTGTCCTCTTCTATGATATTGTGTTGTGGTCACTCAAGCAAATTAGGGGAATATCTATTTGTAATCAAAATCTTGGTAATGAACATTATTTTAATTATAATTATTATGGTATTAACATTTGTAAATAATCTAATCTGGCCTAATCTGGTTCAGCAGAATAAACTATGCATATAGTACAGATAGGCTAGCTAGTTGGACTAAAACTCTTGTTATTCCATCTTTGGAGTTGGATCATTGAGCATATTTACGATCTTATTACAGCTATTGTATACATTTATTTCTCATAGCACATTAATACAATTAATCAAAATATGGCATATGTCTGACTAGCCTCATATTCACATGAAAAAACAAAAGCGATTTCACAGGAATCAGAGGCTAGTCAGTCAAGAACAATAGTTATTCAAGTAGATACATCCCAAAAATTGCCGGTTCTAATTTACATATTTTTTAAAGTAAAACCTGTGCAAAAAGTTTCTTTTGTTTGGAACACCAAATTATGACTGTCTGGGTCAATGAAAAAGCTCTATATATGAGGATTCTGTGGGAAATCTGGGACAAAAGAGTGATCTTAGAAGTTACCGTAGTGTAAATTGTGTAAATAGAAACACTGAGCACGACATTCTTTCTATGCTACCGCCCTAAAAAACAGTTTTGAAGACGGTTTTTGCTTCAGGATAAGTCTAACTGCATCAGATAATCTGAGAACGTAAGCACAGTACCCAAAGAAGCACATAAACAAATCAAGTAAAACCAAAAAAAAAATCGGTCAAGTTTACGCGCAACAATCAACCAGGACTTTTGGTTCTCCTCTGCTTTGATTTGGTTTTCCACCTCTCGCCGTTCTTCTTTTGTCTTCTCTTCCTCTTTGGCTGGTGGTGAGTTAAACTCTGCTTCATTTATTGCCGCTTCTGACATGAGGATCAAAGATGGCCCTTCTTTCAAGATGGTCTCCGAAGGCTTATCCGCCTTTTTAGGTTTTATTTCATTATTCTTTGAAGCGCATTGACAAAGAAAAAGAAGTTTGACAAAAGCAGGGACTTCTCGAGTAGCGTGAACAACTTTGAGAACTAGTAGTGTAGAAATAAGAGCAAATGCTGCTTCAAGAAAAATTATAGCAAAGATGACTCCAAGAAGAGAGACGTTTCTCGAATTGTGCGGCAACAGATCCGAGAAGAGAAGAAGATAAACACTGAGAGAAAGAAGAAGCGAGGAACAAAAGCCTATCCTCTCGCCATTATCAGGTGGGATGATAAAACTGAAGAAGACAAGCAGAGAAAGTATCGCGCTTGGACAGAGAAGATAGAGAATGTAAAAAGTTGGGATTCGTTCCATGCCAAGGTGGAGTTTGACGTGCGCAAAAGTTGTAGAACAGCAATCGCCTTTCTCCTTGACGAGCTGTATCTTGTTCTCTATTATCTTCCATTCTTCGTTGCCCATTTGTCTGGTATCTGTGAAGTTACATTGGACAAAGTATTTTTTTATATTATTTAAAAGTAGGAATTACTTCTATTGACTATGAAAATTTGCAGGATATTTTCCTCGTTGGGCGCGGATTCTTCTTTTCGCTATCGAGGCGGCATATCAAAGTCAAACCAAAAGCTGGCATGCATTTTGTTTGCAAGGGTTGCACGAAGAGACGTGGATGGCGCTATCCGTTGGAGACATCCACAGTTATCGAGTTAATAAAGTGATAGTGCTGTTATCCAATAAAAGGAATTTATCTACTGGATAAGGATTTGTCAGACGGGATAGCGCTATCCACTCTACATGCAACCGGGCCGAGCACTATGTTTCTTGATGCTCACCATGAGAATAACAGGCTTAAGGGAAAATATAATTATTCATTCATTTATTAAAACCAACGTTCAAGCATGCGCAGTGACTGTTGACCAGATAAATATTTTGAGTATTTTTTTACTACGGACACACGGTGCAACATTGCACGCAATGTTGTATGTAATTGATGTTGCAAGCCATGACACACGACGCAATTTGTTGCATGCAACGTTGCTGAAGTAGAAAACTATCCTACTTTAGCAACATTGCCTGCGATGTTGCGCGCAATGTTGCACCGTGTGTCCGTGCCTTTACACCCGTCTAAACAGTGATATCCGGTCAATATCGTTATCTACTTACCTTGTGTTTCGGTGTGGCTTTCTTTAATGCGGAAAACAAGAGAAACATAATAAGTAAGTAAAACTGAGGAACTTATTAGCATCACATGGCGGCCATATTGTTGATAGGTACGTTATCTGAGGCTCGAAATATCGAAGCAAACGTTAACAATTCCAGCCTATCAAGACTAGTTGTTTTTTATTTTCTCCTTTTTGCGCCAACGTTTCTGTCACGCGTCCATCAAACAGTTCAACCTTTTCGACTCCCCTTTTGCATTATATATAGTTGCATTATGTGACACCTTTAGAAGTCTTCTAATTCCCTCGCATGGAATTTGGAATAGACCCATTCAGCTTGGACGTAATCATTCCCATTTCACACTACTACAGTATCATTTCGTTTATTTAACTTTATATAACATTGGTTATATATAACGTCACATGCTTGAGAAAACGCATTAATATCAATACAACTGAAACAACACGTGGTCCGAAATGGGAAAACATTAAACTGAAGCTGAAAAGATCTATTATGAAAATCACCTTTCATTTTCCGGCTCAAGAATAATTTAGGATATAAAGATGCACCCACATGATGACGTACGTTGCTTGCGAGAGGAAAGACCCTACACCCTTCGCTCACCGCTTCAAACTGATCGCAGCGGGATTGACACATGATCTTCCCCGTAGCAAGCCATGTTGTCGTGTATCGACACCTTTCCCAAGTACATACCTGGTAGCAGGCGGATGTCCAAGAACTTGGTATCGTACGATTCAGATGCAAAATCCATCACGCATTTTTGTTTATCGAAAGGAAACTTCTGGACTTTTATCTGGCATTCACTATCATGAATGGCTAACGACACCCAGACATTGGTGCCATTACTGTAGACAGTCACCCAGCTCTCGTAATGATTGATCGTTTGACGTAAAGGGTTGCTAGCACTGTGAAAAAAATGGGGAAAAGACTTCTGTTCTTAATTATTTGTCCATCTAAAATATCTTTCAGCCGTAGTTTCACTCTCATCCCACATCACGTGATTTCGCTTCTCTCAATCAGTGAAATTTGTTGGTAGCTATATATTTCCTTGTTCCAGGTTTCCAGGTTTATCTCAACCCAAAATTAGCCAATCAGTGCATAAATTTTGTTTATTTTCTATATAATCCCTGCTTCCAGGCTGACAGGTTTCTCTCAGACCGAACAAATCAGCCAATTAGTGAATTTTGTTCGTAGCTATATATTTCCTAGTTCCAGGTTTTCCAGGTCTTCTCTCAGCCCGAAGAAATTAGCCAATCAGTGGAATTTGTTCCTATACTTGTAGCTATATGTTTCCTAATTCCGGGATTAATTTCCGGCTCGATTATCAACAGCTTTTACCCTATTCTCCCTTGGCAGCCGCGGTTTTAGTCTCGCTCCATACCCCTACGGTGCACTTAAGAGAGAAGTGGACCGTAGGGGAATGGAACGAGCCTAAAACGGCTGCAAGGGAGACTACTTTAACTCGGAATAAATAAAAATAAATAAAACTCGATCTATGCCACGCGGCAATTATTTACCACAGGACTCTCAGCTAACTATATATAATTTAACTATACGAACTAGATACTTTCGCCAAACCTGTTAAGTAGAGTGATATCTGGTACCCAGATCTCATCTTTGCTCATGCGTATTTGGCCGATGCCGTCGTGTTTGGCCTTGTCCCAAGTGAGAAATGGATTGTGCCAGATCTTTCGATACAAGTTAAGAACATAAGTATCAAGACAGAGAGTTTCAAACATTCTTAAAAATTTCTTTTGGATATTTGAAAAAAACTATAGAGATGCGTTCAAGGGTTTCAAAATTTCAAGGGCTTTGTCCTCTTGAAGTTCAAAACGTGTATGGTTCATCAATAAGGTTTGGAAGGTTATTCAGTCAGTTAAAGCGGTTTTGTGCCCGCGCACTTTGTGGGATCAAATCGAACGTTCAACAGTAATTAGACTGGTTTAGCCGATTTATCTTTTACAGCAAATACCTGTTTTATCAACAGTTTCGACGTGACCATATGATCCTTGTTGTCCTGTAAATAAATGACAAAACTGATCAGCCATTCCTGGTTTGACGTCATAACTCAGCTACCTAGAATTTACGGATCTCACGGGTTACATGTAACGTAGCCGCCATGTTGGATGAATTGAACAAAATATTTGGTCTTGGTTTCTTTTAGGTCTTTGTGTCATCCAACATGGCGGCCATGTCTTTCATCATTGTCCTTTTATTCTCATATTGCATAAGCTTACCACGTTGATGAGGCTAATGAGTTTCAACGAGAAAGAGACATTAACAATGGTCAGCGGTAATAAGACTGGACGAACAAATCGATCATAGCTGGTCAGTAGCTCTTGTCGAAGTGCATGCTCAGAAGAAGCATTTGGCATTTTCACTGCTGTTGTTTTACATATTTAGAACAAAAGAAAAAAGGGAAGACTGGTATAGCAATAATGATGAATTCTCTACTTTCACATCCCCATAATGCCTTGCGTCTTTGGGGGGTAACCAATCAAAAAACTATCCCAAATTGAAAGGTTTCTTAATTGAATTTATACTATACCTGCTTTTATCTGTACAATACTGATTATCAGTTTATTCCAAGTTATTTTTGCGTGTACAGATCATCAAGGGTTTTGGTCTTACAGAAAATGTATTGACTTACGAAAAAATGTTTAAAATTTACCTTAAACGTCTTCAAGCTTCTATCTTTTTCTGTTTTTTACTTCTTCATTTTATTTTTGGATACCAAACAAGGTATCATCAACATTGTCTGATCAGCCTTCAGCAATATAAGTGGGTTTTTACCCTCTGGTTACCCCCCAAAGACGCAAAGTATTATGGGGATGTGAAAGTAGAGAATTGCTCACAGTTGTCCCAAGTCACAGCTTGTTTAACGGGGTGCAGAATGGTAAAGAGCAATGAGTTAGAAATTGGACCAATTCACCCTGCAGCTGAATTGATAGTTCACATGTCTGGTTTTCAAGAGCAATTTAGAAACTTGTGTTTATCCTACAATATATTAGGGTATTTGGTGGTTTGTTCTTGCTTTTGTAAGTTTTTTGAAAAATACTGTTGCTGTTTTATCACTCTTCCAAGACCATGATTCTTAGCACGGAAATAAGTTTTCATGTGACGTTATATTGAAATAAGGCAATTACAACATGTTATAAATGTTTAACGATGATGATTATTTTGCTGTAATCAATCAAGTATATGAGAGTGCGAGTTGATTGTGAGGTGAATTAATACTGAATTAATCCTGAATTAATTAATTAATTAATATCGATATTTTAATACATTACCGTCGCTGAATTGAGATGTCAGTACAAATGCGCATGCACTCAAAACCAACCCTGGAAGAAACATCTGGATTCTGACAACGTAATAATGTCAATCAAAGATGGATCCAGGAATGAAAAGAAAAAATGAAATTAAAAAAGTCAAATGATGAGAATTATTATTGTGTCGGTTATGGTTATAGTTATAATCTAGTGAGAACCAAAAGATCGTTTCAGTCCTTGGGTTTCTTATGTCGTTTTTATTAATAATCCTGAACCCATGCTGAACCTGAGCAATGAAAATAAAAACAATGTAAAGGACAAGGGAATTAATAATGACAAATGTAAACATTGACAAGTTGGTGAGATCGTTTTGTTTTGTTTTGTTTTTGTTGGTTTGTTCGTTTTTTTGGTTTTTTGTTGTGTTGTTGTTGTCTTTTTTGTTTTTGTCTTCTTTTTTTTTTGTTTGTTTTTGTTTTGTTTTTGTTTTTGCTTTTGTTTTGTTTTGCTTTTTGTTGTTTTTTGTTATTGTTGTTGTTGTTGGTTTTTTTTTTTTGTTTTTTATTTATTTATTTGTTTGTTTGTTTTTGTTTTTTGTTGATTTTTGGGTTTTTTTCTTTTTTTTTGCCGATCAAGGATAAGGGATTTTAAGATAAATAAAGCTGCTGATAGCAATCAAGTAATTAGAACCAAAAACTTCTGCCACTTTGAACATAATTTGTATGACTCATATCCGATTTACATGTTATTCAAACAGCAATGCAGAGCAGTGACAGCTCTAGTATTGTTCGAGATTAAAATCCTATAGGTGGGCGTATTGTTTACATTTCCAAATCAACTTTTGAGCCATAAACGATTGGACTTAAGAAATATAAAGAAGTCATAACTGTTGATAATATTTATCAATTTGAGAGAAGTTGCTTCATTAGTTCAGGAGATATAATAAAATAAAGTTGATAAATTTTGCAGTAAATGTAGGTGCCATCATCTTGCCAACCAACATACATTTACGGTCAAATTTCACAACGGTTAACTTGAAAACCATCAAAAGATTTGTCCTCAAATTCTCAGATATCTTCCAAAGCGATAGGATCCGCCCTACGAGCTCATGCAATCACGAACTCTTTGAAAAACTAACTCGTGCAAATTAATCCCAAATTGAACTCGAAATCATATTATTATCTATACTAATAGAATTTTAAGATAATCATAGACACTTAACTCATATCATGACAGAAGTTCATGTCATGAAATTTTAATTTCCTAAAAAGTGTTTTGCATGCAGATCATTAATAACTCTTCGTAAAATCAAACATATTAGAGGAAACTCTAATAACTGTATGTTAAGCAAAGTTTTATTTGCTATCAGTGATGGTTTTTGAGTTTATAATATATACACTCTACAAAATTACTCGATTCTGATTGGACATGAGCATTTACAAATTGTACTCTCTTTAGAGTCCCAAAGTTAAGTTTCTCAATTTTGTTCAGTGTATTATAAACAAAAAATCGCACAATCTTCTCGTACAATTCGGAATTTATAGATACTCGTGATGTGTTTTGAAAGTTCTCAAATTGAACTTGCCTCTCGAGATCGTGTGATTTCCAATACAAAGTTTTCATTATCTGTCTTGTTTTTTTTGTTTACCGCAACAGAAAAAACAATTGACTAACCTTCCTAAAATAAAAAGAGATAAAAAACTGAAAACGAAACATATGAGAAAAAGCCACGATATTTTAACAGGAGACATGAGCGCCTGGGGAATTTACTGAATTATAAAATAATTGCTTCCCAATTTTTCACGTTTTCCGGATGTTTAGCTAAGAAGACCGAGGGATTGAAAAAGCACATTTAAAATAATTATTCTGAAAAGTAATTCAAAAGGCCGTCTTAAAACTAATGATGATGGATAAAACACATAGAAATAAACTGCATGTCAAAAATAATTCTCTTGCCTTACATTAATATATCCCCAACCAGCGCGAACGTCGAACTTCAAAAGTAACTCGTTCAGTATCTTGAACAAAGTCGTGTGCTAACATATCATACTGGCATACATTATCAACCACCGACTCACCTTGCAAACGCCTTTACCTTATTCCTGATGGATGTTTACTAATCAAGTACAAGATATCTCCCAGTCTTAATAATCACTATCCAATCAAAAGATGCGTGTACACCTGTCCGATTGAGCCCTACGTGATAACAGCTCCCGGGGGGGGGGGGGAGGGTACTCCCATATATGAACTATACGGGGATGATCCGCTGAACAGGGTATGGTTTTTCAAGCTTCTTGTCATAAACAGGGTATGTAATTTCACTCAAGGTCCAAATTCTTCCTGAGTTTCTTGTCATATTCAGGATTTCTACTTTCGTATTGACTGAAACTGGTTACCATGGTCGTAAAAAAATGATACGTGAGATGACATGATAATTGAAACAGGAACTCAGTGCAACTAATTATATCTTTTGTCATAAACAGAGTCTACAAATACGATTTTTTTTTGTCATAAACAGGGTACCCCTTTTAGAATCCCAGCGGAACACCCCTACCCAAATTCTGACGGAGTACCCCCCCGGTAACAGCTTTGATTGAGTTTTTCAGTCCTTCCTGACGTCTTAGTCTTATTTTTCATTTGCAAGTCTGTTTTCTTCCATGTTTACCTAAGCATCAATTCGAACTTCAATTACTTCAAGTTTCACGATTAATACATTTTTTTATTGATTGATATGCATTATTGATATGCACAGTCTATACACTTTACCCTTATATTTGAAGAGTCTTTTTTTGTCATGTCATATGTAAATTATTTTGCCTGACTTCAGTTCTAACTCTTGATTCTGTATTTCTGTGACCGAAGTATTTGCTTCAGGATTACGGACCTGAGTTTTTAAGAAAAGGTATACAGCGATGTTGTGTTATAATAAGCCTTTTCATAGTTTAAGAATTTATTCCACTGCACATGCGATTTTATCCCGAATTTCTCACCTTCTTTTGTTTAATTAAGAACAAAAGAAAGTTTAGACAAAAGAAGGTAGACATTCGGGATAAAATCGCATGCGCAGTGGAATCGATTCTTAAACTATGAAAAGGCTTATTGCCCTACCGTAGAAGCCACTGCATGGCCGTTAACTAACTGACGGTCATGTTTAGAAAGTCCTTAGATACAAGAGAGGGATTCTTGCGGAATAGCCGATAGATCTTAGTTTAAATAGTAATTTCTACTTCGCCTAAGTCTTGGTTCAACATTCCTATTATACTAACAGTAACGACAAAAGCAAACAAGAAACACCAGAAGAAGAAGCGATCCAAGCGGCGAGCAACTTTACGCCAAGTCAACTCATCTCCAGGTTCCTCGTCAGGTTCGTGTTGTTCTATTCTAGTTCCCTGATTCACGTTTGCTAATGAAATGTCTTCAGCTGCTGTCTCGGACTTGATACTGAGGGGTGGCTCTTTTTCATTCAGTGAGTGTGATCGATTAGTTATCTGGTTTTTCTTTGCTCGGTTTAGTGGGTATCGTTTCTTTATAGATGAACCAAGACGAAAAAAAGAACAGTAGTGCAAAAGCTTAAAAACTGCGGGAATTTCCCCCGTCGCGTGGTATGCTTTAAGAACAAACAAAGTCGCGACGAGAACCGCGGCTGACTCAAGAAATATCAACACAAACGCTACTCCAAAAAGGTTCAACTTTCTAGAGTTATTGGGCATGAGTTCCGAGAAGAGAAGAAGATAGACACTGAGAGAAAGAAGAAGCGAGGAACAAAAGCCTATCCTCTCGCCATTATCAGGTGGGATGATAAAACTGAAGAATACAAGCAGAGAAAGAACTATGAAAGGAGAAAGAAGGTAAAGGATGTAAAAGGTAGGAATACGAGTTATGCGTAGATGAATTTTGACATGTACGAAAGGTGTGGAACAGCAGCTACTTTGCTTCACTTGGCGAAAAGCAGTGAACGATCCAGTCTCCCATTCTCCATTACTTGTTGACTTTAGATCTACTTTTTAAAAAGCGAAAAAATATATTAATATTTTCAAATACCTTAATTGAATATTATTTGTATTCCGCAGGCTTCCTTCTAGTCCAACACATTGCAAAGCAAGAGACTCTAGATCAACCCCTGACTCGAACGAGCGCACGCGTATGACACGAATGTTCCCGCCAAAACCACAGGAAACCCATCAATAGAAAACCATGCACAAACAACTATTCGGTTGTCCGAAGAAAAGAAATACAATTTTTTTCGCCCTTTTCAACATGTAAAAAATTTATCATAACATTCTTTTAACTTACATTCTTTGACGGGTTTTTTTCCTAAGTTGAGCTGATCACCTAAAAAAACGTCAGATTTTATCTTTAATGACTGAGGATCATTACTTTTTATAGCAGTTGAGCCCGTGGCCCAGCGGTATACTAAATGAGCGAATATCGAAGTAAGGAGTATCGGCTCGCCCTCGCGATAAATTTCAAGAAAAACTATGTAAGATATATGGAGTTTGTTTCATAAGACTGATAATTTTTGGTGTTCTTCGGAAGTCCATATATATTACATCGATTTTCTTGAATTTATTGTGAGCTGATACCCTCCTCTCGATGTACGCTTATAATTTGGGATAACGCTGAGCCGCGGGCTCAACTAGAATACGAGCTAAAGAAAGATTGGGTCACAAAATGGCGTACGAATTTTTACCTTGCTTCAGATAGATATCGAGTAATTCCGTGTCGTACGATTCAGATGCAAAGACAATTGAACATTTTTGTTCGTCGAATGGAAAAACGCTGATATCAAAGTCGCATTTGCTGGAAATCATGGCTATGGACACCCAGACATTTGTACCATTGCTATAGACAGTAACCCAGTTCTCGTGCAGATGTTGGGTGTCCTGTGATGGATTATTTGCGCTGTGAGAAACCAAATGAAATTTGCAATTTAATACTTTACTCATTAATTCTTAAATCTGTTAAATTCTTAATCACGTGACTGATACCTGTTTTGTAGCTTTATATCCGGTACCCAGACTTCCTTGTTGCTCATACGAACGCGGTTGATTCCGTCGAAGTGGGACTGGTCCCATTTGAAATATGGATTCTCCCAGATCTATAACAATTTTAAGCAGCTATAATGTCTTTTTAAAGTCACAATGATATCGCAAAGCTAAATTGAAGAAATAATGTACCTGTTCTATCAGGACTTTAGAGGTTATAACTTCGTTCTTGCTGTCCTGCAAAAACCATTATAAAAACACCAATACTGAATGTTCTGTCCGAGTTACGCGCCTTGTACAACGATCATAGGGAGGGGGGATAGGATCTTTATGTCAATTTCTGATAGAGGCCTAAAAAGGTATATTTTATGAATCTTTAATGGCTGCCTTTGTGTAGAGTAGTTTGGCCGAGAGAAAGTGGAGAGTAAAATGAAAGCGAAAAAGAAAAGAAAAGGCAAGGCAAGACAGATTGCAGATAGAACGGCCAGCTTTCTGACGCCATAAACCGTTTCGATTTACACAGTCACACTTTATAATTGCACCAACCCCGTATAGCAACCACAGGAATTACACAGCAACCTTACGGAATTATGACACTTACCACATCTGAAATACTAAGAAGTTTAACTAAGAATGACACGTTCACTACGGCCAGCGGTGATAACACGGGACGAACAAGACGGTCATAGTTGGTCAGCAATTCTCGTCGAAGTTTATACTCAGATGAGACGTTATGCATCAGGATCCTTGTTGCTGAAAAGATTTAAACAAACGATTTTAAAAATTAGTTCAGTTTTTGAATAGAACGAGGGAAGGGGGGTGTGGGATGGTCAAGAATTGCTGTGCTAAAGTTACTGTTGAAGAAGTGCTTTACGCGTTTGACCACGCTAGTGCATAAAATGGAATTTGCGCAATACCTATATATAATCATCACCATCATTATCATCATCTATCATCATCATAATTATCATCATCTCTCATCATCATCATCATCATCATCATTATTATTATTATTATTATTATTATTATTATTATTATCATTGTTATGCATGAGCCTAAAGTAAATGGTAAATCAACTTATAAGTGTATTATATTTACCATGACAGTCTTGACATACTAGTGTTATCATGACAGTCAACAGCCCCGCCGTGAATAACAGCACCTGGCGATTGTTCATCGTGAGAAACCTGGATCTGGGAATCGAATGAGACATACGAAAAAAAAAAAAAAAAAAAAGACATGAAAAATATGATCAATAAAATACAACAAATTATGATCATTAATCTGTGATGTCATAGTTTCCAAATTTGATCACAAAAAAGTATTTGGACTCATATTAAACCTTTTAATTTAATACACTAATAATTTTATTTTCTCAATTCACATTTTAATGAAAGGCAAGTTTGGCAAACAATATTGCTCGACATTAATATTTAAATTCAATCAAGATTTCCTAGTGTTTCGCCGCTAACGGTGGCATATTAAATGGTTTGCTGCATATCACACCAGTGAATAATAATATATATTCTATTGACATAGGATTTCAATTTAAAAGATCTTTTACCGGATGCTCAGACTAGAAGTGGAAAGAAGTGGCAGATAAAATATTAGATGATAGTGTTAATCCTGGTTTTAATTAAACGTCTGTCAGATTAAATCTTAAGTGTTGCTCAGTTGCAGGCAGAAACTAAACGTATGTCAGGGTCGTGATCGACGAGAAATGTTGAATCAGGGATCGCGTGCTTGGGATCACAATCACACACTCCGAATCAGATATCAAAGAAGAGGTCGGGATCTTATTCCGGGGGGGGGCACTCCCCTATTCGCTATACGGGTACGTGCCGCCAAACAGGGTATGGTTTTCTGTGATTCTACTCTGGAACAGGGTATATAAAATCGCGCTCGCTCTGGGACAGGGTATACTAAATTACGCTCTCTCCTCTCTGGAACAGGGTATCCATTTTTGCAATACCGGTAAAGGTTATGGTTTTCAGCGATCTTGCTCTGGAACAAGGTATGAATTTTTCAGCGATTTTACTCTGGAACAGAGTCAGGGTTCAGAGGGCTGAGCGGCACATCCCTACCCTAAACGGGCAGGAGTACCCCCCCGGATCTTATGACTAAATTCAAGGGATCAAGAAATACTTCTGGGATCAATCCATAGGTCATTATCATATTACATGATTTATGTCCCCAAACTCTTGGGAACAGGGATCAAAAGTTGTGTGCAAATTCCGAACCCATCACGAAAAAGTATCTCTCGTTTATGATACGACGATGAATAAATGAAACTCGGAGTTGAAAATTCTTTTGAAAGTAAGTCATTTTACGTAACACCTCAAAATGGTCATCGACAAGAAAATGTCGATCGACCAGCACGACTAGATGCTCAATCCGCTGACACAAGCTATAAATTCAAGTCATTTAGGTTGGCCCTGTAAAAAAACGTTCAAAGAACGGTGGATACTGTTTTGCATTGACTGGAGACCACAGTACGAAGTAAAGATTCAAGTCGTCTGGAAACGGTTGTTTGAAGGATGGATAACTAGCTACAGTATACGCTACGAAAAAATCCTTATCGCGAGTCGATGCTCTTATCCAACAAATTTATCCACTGGATAGTGGTAGTGCTATCCACCCTTCGTACACTGCTGAAGAATCGTACAACCTAAAAACAACAGAATAATGTCGTCAGGACTAAATTTTACCTTCTTGTTTTGTTGATTAGTTCTTGACTTGAAGTCTAAATAACGTCCGCCTCAAATTTCAATGAGTTTTTCAGAGGCTGAGGCTAAAAGTCGTCTTTAAACTCTTGTGTCCTGCAAAACCTATTTGAACTTGTTTTAAAACAGAGAGAAAACTCTTGTTGATTCTGTCAAGTTAATTTCAGTGGTGATATCATCAGGCGATCGTTATTCGTTTTGCTTTATGCAGTCTAAACATGATGAACACCTAAGTTCATTATTAAATATTCAATAAGTCATTTAATATAAATTTAAAACTCTTTTCCAGTTCGACTCGGCCATATGCTGTCGCACCTTTTAGGTACGAACACTGCGTCGACAGCTCGAGTTTTCTTTGAGCTTTTTCAACTCACAGGTAATAAGTTTATGATTTATGATTTATTATTTAGGTAGTCAGAGGTAGTCAGTGCAGATCAAATCGGACGGCTTTTTGTAGTGTTTTCCTTGACATAAAGACAATATAAGAGTAAATGACTTCCACAAAGAAGACTTTCCGCTCAGGTTGTCGAAACGTCAGTCACCACCCAACAATAGTCTTTCTCAAAACTACGGCACCCGGACGATCACACCATTTCAGATCGCAGATCTCGCGGCTCACCTTGGAAACAAAGAGCTATACAGACTTCAAATAAGTTATTCCCATTAATTGATTTTTTCCACATCAGTTTAATTAGTATAGGAAATCGCACTGAATCGAGTACAATATTCGTTATTAAAAAGTACGATTGATGTTTTGCAAGTTCTTGTAATTGCACAAGCCACGAGACCTTTAATTTATTACGCGAAGTAGGGATTTGATTACTGTAAGAACTTTCAAAACATCACCGCTTTACGAGCACCTATTAATTACGATTTCTACGAGAAGGTCGTGTGCGATTTTCCATTTTAGCATATTTAATAAAATATATATCTAAGGACAATCAACATGAATAAAAAGATTATTTGTGAAGGTTATAGTATTATATATTTAAGGAATATAAAACAGTAATTAATTCGTGACCAATCAGAACGCGCGAAAAAATTGAAATATTTTATAAGCATGTCCTTTGTAAGTTAAAAACATAGATTTTTTTGTGTGTATGTATTTTGACCAATCAGAATCGAGTAATTTTGTGAACAATAAAAGACGACACTAGTTTGCCGCATTGATTTATAAGAACCTATCGCTCAATGCAGGGTGCTGGTCATAAGGAATTAGGGCTCGCGTAGTACTGCGGTACACATTCAATGAATAACAGTTTTCCACTTCCTTTAACCGTACTTTATTTTTCACTTTTAATATATGTCTATTCATTAATGTTTTCAGGTCGACGCTTGATGGTCGTTATGAGTTGAGTATATCTTAGTTTTTCATGTGTCAATTTGAGTATATTTTTTCTTCGTGCTTCATCGTTGTTTTAAAAGCTGTTTATTTTTAATGTTTGTTACACGAGCTATTCTTCTTTTACTTTTCTCTTTTTTCTCTGCTCTTTTTCGTCTAGTATTTTTTTATTTTGCGAATTCATGAAAAATTATTGTCCATCATTCAAATATAATATTTAATAAAAAGATAATATTAACCCCATTATTCAGAGGTAATAATAATAGTAATATTAAACTTTTTAATGACGATGCCGGTTAATAAATTTACAATACAAAAACTAACCTAACGATGATAAAAATCGTAATTGCAATTGATAATTCAATAATAGATAATAATACAAATTGTAAGAATAATAACTACTTAATTATGATGATGTGGCTTTTGTCCAATAAAATCCGCAAAATTTTGTCCTACATCACTCGATTAGTATTTACTGGTATCAATATTATTTAGAGCCAGATACATAGCAGCTTCGAACCAGTTGATATATCTAATGCCGAGTCACTTTATCGTCACTTGTTGGATTGCTTCTTTTTCCCTGTGTAAAAAGAAATGTGCTTTAGCAATGAATCGTTTCACTTTAGAAGATGGGGGGACTGGATCCAACTCGTTACGGTCCAACCCAACTTTTTGCCACAGCTCCGATACCAATAAAGGCTTTGATGGCAGCCATGACAGAAACACTTGAATCTGGTCTAATCTGATTTACACAAGAAAGAATTCAGTTTCCCAGGGGAGAAAGACTCTATTGTTGTGCCTCCTGTCATGGCTGCCATCACGTGATGGTGCAAAGCCTCTATAGCCAACTTTTGATATTCTGGTTGAGTGGTCAATTTGCACAAAATGTTTCGGGTCGAGGCTATGGGAAACAGCAATGTAATCGCAACTATTCTTTTCTCTCCCCGAAGCTATGACTTGGAATATTTTGAGCTTGACCACGCAACCAGAATATTGAAAGTCAGTAGGTAGTCAAGCTTACAGTATTGAATAAATTTGATTGATTTCGACATTTTCACTTCTTGTGCATGAACACGGTTGTGGCACTGCAAGGGATACGCCAGACCAATCGCATTGCTCGTGAATTTACTCACCAATGCAATCAAATACCCGCTCTAGTCAAATCATCTCCCGCTCTAGGATGAAAGTATTGAAAGGAAGTCTTATTCCCTAGTCCAGTTCCCTGCTAGCAGAGTCTCTCTTCTCTTTCTCTCCCTTCTTTCAGGCGGAGAGGAAGGAGACTCTGTCGATGTAGAGCGTTTCCTTTGATACACCTCCGTTCACGATCGTGGACGAACAAAGCCAATTTTAAAACCGGTTTTTAACCGATTACATATAGTGCGCATGAGCAAATGTAACACACCGTGGCGCCAAACATTGTTTGACGAGAGCGGCTGTCAAAATCATGACAGCGTTGCTAAGTTACGCCACGCAGGCGCGACAAGCATAACATCCTACAACGGCAGAGTCTATTTTTCTCTCTCAACCAAAACAAAAGGAAAATAGGCTCTGCTAGCAGGGAACTAGTCCGGTGGATTACCGATGCTCAAGACTGTCATCCCCTGAGCCATTTCCTCTTTGTATGTTTTTCCGATTTCTCTTCATATTATACTACGCAGGAATATACATTGTCCTGCAGGCACTTGTTGGTTAGATTTAGTAGTCTTTTTGGCAAAGTTGCTCAGGGTATGGCAGCACAATTGGTATTACCTTTTATCTAGCTCTCTGAACCATGCAAAGGCCGTACGGTATTTATAGCATTTTCAAGTATGAGTATTGCTGTACTCCATCGACCTGCGGTAGCTCTCTTTATTTTCATTTTTTCCCCACCCTACCCACCCTTGCTCTGTTTTGGTCCTTTTGAAAGTTCCGTCAGGTCTACTCCCATACTCATGCATGAGTACAGTGAGACCGATGTGAATAGAATACTATGCAGATTATGTCAAAGACTTGACTGGCAGGGTCACCAAAAGGACCCTGAAATCATGGAAGAAGGGGGAGTACTGTAAAGGCTTTAAATAAATAAATAAATAAATCACTTTTATTTAAGTGTCTAGTCGTTCTAGCGCTTTCGCACTAATTGGGGATACTTTTCACTCACACGCACTACCACTACATTTAATATTCTATGCACACAACACTCAACTCACATGTTGATTTTGATTTTCCGCCCACTACATACCTTTGCGCTTTCCTTTACATTCTCCTTTACATTCCTTCGTATCCTCCCCATCGTGACAACCAAAGAATCCATCACATGATCTTCTTTTCGGAGCGCACGCCTTGCGATACTGACAGCCTTTAGATACGAAATAACTATAGAACATAGCTGGGTGAGACTTAGTGCTCTGTGACTGTAGTGGAATCTTAGGTCGAATTCTCAGCTTGATTCCATTTACTTTGCTCTTCTCTAATGTGGACGTCACGCAATCTACCTTTGTCACGTAATAGGCATCCATGCTGTCGGACCTCGTGGGGGGTTTGGGCTTTGTTTGTTTGGTTGTTGTTTTTTTCTTTCTGCTTGTTTTTACTGATGGCTGACGCTTCTTCCAGGGAATGATACATACTGGGTGACGACGTCTGGGGAAAGTAGCTACTGCGCAATAGACAAATCAACACCATTTGATTACACTCGCAATTTTATTCAAGTAAAATACTCCAATTCTCTGTTCTACAGGGTCAGCCTCGATTTCGTATGGAATTACTTTGAATATCCATGCGTTCCAGTGAAGTTCCGTGGAATTTCAAAGTGTTTGTATTGTTAAAGGTGTGCATTCTGTACTTTACCATTGGTATTTGCCATATTTATACGCTGATTCGAGGCTAACCCCAATAAATGAGTCTGTACTCAAAGAGCACAGCGGTATTTGACTAATTCGAAAAAGGTCTACAGTCTTTAATATGTAAATAAATATTATTTTATTCTACTCTGGAACGGGGGAGATACTCCCCTATATTCTCTATACGGGTACGTGCCGCAAACAGGGTATGGTTTTAAGCGATTCTACTCTAGAACAGGGTATATGAAATCACGCTTGCTCTGGAACAGGGTATATGAAATCACGCTCTCTCCTCTCTGGAACAGGGTATCTATTTTCGCAATACCGGAACAGGGTAAAGTTTTCAGCGATTTTACTCTGGAACAGGGTCAGGCTCCAGAGGGCTCAGCGGCACATCCCTACCCAAAACGGGCAACAGTACCCCCCCCCCCCCCCCGGGTTTTCAACTGTATACCATAAATGTACGAGTCACTTGTATGTTCTAGTATACACCACGCATTCAAATGCACACCGTAGGCAGGAAAATCCCACATGGATCGAAATATTTCTTTTCTGGTGAGCATGCGCACATTATATCATTAGAAATTTATTTGAAAAGTATATGATAATATGATTTAATTTTGAAATATTTTTACTTTTCAGTTGTGAGCATGCCGCATCACAAAGATCCTATATGATGTACATCAGATTAATGTAGAAATAATCCTACATCGTCTCAGAATATCTTATATTTCTTGTAAATATGGCGCACTTTGGATCAAAAAGTATTTTTTTTAAAGCGCAGGCAGAAAACGAGTAAACAACATCGTTAAAGTGATGTTAAAGTGTTGGTGTCTGGACTTGACGCATCGATACCAAAATAAACATCATAAAAAGCGCAACATAAGATCATAATGTCTTTGCCTTAATGGAGTGCTATTACGACGAGGAAGTAAAAAAATCGATTCTAATGCCTACGTACGAGTTCCTTTTAAAACGAAGAAATCATTGATGATAGACTGCATATTTTTTTACAGTAAGACGCCAGAACATTTTGACCATTAAGGTTGATAGTGAATGTACTAGTTCATGTAGTAAGGCCAAGGTTGTATAGCTGCATGCTTGCAGTTATTCATAACTTAGCCATTAAATTGACATGACATCGTACAGTATCAAAAAACGAATACCTGTTTATACATGAACAAAGAAAAAACAAGGATTTAAAATTTGACCATCATTTTTAGTCAGAACTTATCTTTTTTAACATCCAATATCTAACTGACATTTGGTCAGTACAAACATTGAAACGAAAACTGTTTTTTACATCATTTATGGATCGTTTTTTATAAATTTTATTTTCAAAGGTCACATTTATCAATCTGATTTTCTCAGCCGATTCGATATGGTAAACATTTTCTTGATTTTATCATTCAGATTCACTCAAACATTTACTTCTTGAATCATAGGAATTGAAAAATATTTTTAGATTTTTCGGTATATTGTTATGAAGCAGTTGGGATATTATCTCAAATATTGAAAATGTTTATCATATTTCAACGCGAAAACATTCAAGTTGAAAACATAAACAGAAATTACAATCAGTAAAGCAAAAAAGCTTAGTGTTCGAAGTACATAATTGATGTATGGGAGCAACCGATGCTAATGTTTTATTAATGAGTCTTGTCTCTGCTGGCGCATTGTTTTTCTGAGCTTCTGATCCTCAACTATATCGCATTTTATACATTCGTATAAAACAGTCTTGCTTCGATTTGTTTTAATTACTTCTATAAATCGTTATTATAGCTAAGAAATGAATAAATAAATATCTGACAGAGTATCATAGGGTTTATCGTGTGCAAATAAAGTAAATGATTCGACAACTTACCATTTTCTTTGGCGAGATGTTTTTCCTCCGGGCATCCAAAGTAACCATCACATTCCAACTTGGATTTAGTTTCGTACGACATCTTACTAACATTACATGAAAATAGCTTCGCTAAACCAGAGCTTCGGAGCCTTGTCGTTGGAGTCGCAGACTGAGTTTCTAATTCAGCAAGATTTTGGAGCCAAGAAAGGCTGTATTCACTCGATGTACTCAGTTGTGATTTCAAAGTCCCCTGGTCTGGGAGCAGCCGCGCTGCATAATCTTCAAAGTCATATTCAGTGTTGTCTTCTACCGACGCAGGTGTTTCCGATAAAAATTCCGAATCGCTTGTGTTTTGAACCAATTGAAATTCGTGAATGGAAAAATATGTAGGAATATAACTTTGTCGACGTACAAGAAAGACATGGCCAAGGCCGCTAGCGTAGTGCTTCGCCATTTGAGAGCTAGAATCTTAGATTTTCAAGCGTTACCGAAATTTGGGGTTTTTGGCATTTTTGAAAACATGAAAATTTAAATGGTACATATAAATAGCAAATCAACCGCTCATCTGAATTATTAGTGCATCCGCTGATTTCCATACGTGTTTTCGTCGTCGGCCCGGCTATCAGTGGATACTGTTCAAAGAATATGAAGCGATCGTAGAGGAAAAACGCCAGTGAAGCTAAGCGCGCGCCTCTTTTGTGGTCCTGGACAACACTGTCAAATGATACAACGGCCATTTTGGTGTGTTTTATATTCGATATGATTTTATTGTTACAATCAACTAAGAAAATCTAACCATGGCTTTTAACTCAGGCAGCTAGTTATTTGGTTGTTGTTGGTTTTTTGTTTTTTGTTTTTTGCTGGTTTTTTTTGTTTGTTTGTTTGTTTGTTTGTTTGTTTTGTTTTGTTTTGTCTTTTTGTTTTTTCGTTTTTGTTTTTTTGTTTTTTTGTTTTTTTTGTTTTTTTTTTTGTTTTTTGTTTTGTTTTGTTTTTGTTTTGTTTTTGTTTTTTTTCTTGCATGTCAATGATATCAAATTATTTTGTAGGGTTGAAGTAAGAGATCTTCAGTTAGTAAATCAGACAGCTTGACGAAACCCAGGCTCACTTTATGCAAGTCGTCCCTTGGACTGAACATGTTGTACTGAAGAAGAATCGATAGCGCAAAAATTCCTGGATTCTGTATTTTCTGAATTTTCTACACGTACCGAACAAAATTAGAAATTATACGGAAGTTTATAAAAAACGAAAGGAAAGAAGTAGAAAAACCCTTTGGAAAATGTTTCTACAAAGCCGCAAAGTCAGGTTAATAGAAAGAAGGGCAACCCTAAAGTCTGCAAGCAGACAAACAGTGGCTATGTATATACTCTCTTAAGACTTTTTCAATCATTATTGCTCGTGAAACAATCTCAATATATTCCTTTCAGTAATGAGAACCATTAGAACCGCACTATTTGGCTGTGGTTTTATGGCAAGGAAATCAACACTTGAGAAGTTTGAGAGTTTAGGATAAAAAAACCACGAAAAGTGCACACTTTTAGTTTATTGTTTTGATAAGCTAAGTATTTCTGACCATCAGATCATAAAGGATGACGTCATGAGGGGTATAGGAGCATCAAGAATGCGTTCATCGGGTATATTCATGCAGGATTTCAACTTTCAAATGAGATGAATGAATGAATGAATGAATGAATGGATTAAGGAAGGAAAGAAGGAAGAAAGAAAGGACGGACTGGTAGATGGGATGAATGAAAGAATTTTGGACAAGTTCTTTACACCACTTAACCAAAGTGCAGTCAAGTTTTTTATCACATGGTGTAAAGAACTTGTCCACGTGGTACGAAATTTACATCACATGGGCAATTTGAAATGCAATAGGCAATGTGCACGAGCACGAATCTTTAGCACAAGGCATGATGGGGAAACCCAGTACTACGCAAATCAGGACAAGGAAATCAATAGAATTATCAGAAGATAAATTACTCTGTTATTTTTGTCTGTCGAAATACTTACAGTTTCAAAAAGTTTTTGAAGGAAGGATTGCCAGAGGGATTTTTAGAGGAGCTGAAAAAGCGTAAGTACTCGGTTTCCCATCATGCTTTGTGCTAGAGATTCGTGCTTGTGCCAGTTATGGCTATATTGAGATGAAATTACAATGAACTTTTCCACGTGGTACAACATTGGCATCACGTGGTCGATCTAAAATGTACTTGCTGTTAAAACACATATCAAACTTTCCACATAGAAAAGTTGTCGTTCCGCTCGAGCTGTTTCTTTTACCATATATGGAATGTACTTACCATATTAGGAAATTGGAATATAATTTTCTTCACTAAATAGGCGAATTTCTTGCTCAAAACTGCTCAAATTTACAGTAAATCGAGTGAAAACATCACTAACTATCAACCATCTTGGTTTTGGCCGAAAAAAGACTGGAAATTGTGTAGGGGAGGGGAGCGTGGTTTGTCACCACAGGAAGCCCGCGAATGACAACTATTGTTTGATATGTGACAGACGCTACATATACGAAGGCGATAAAAAAAATCACAACTGCCTTGGTCAGTGCAAGGGCGCTAGGGCAAAAATTGGTGTTTTTTTAGCCTTTAGACTCCGTTATATTGGTGTTTTTTTAGCCGTTAGAAACTGTTTAAACTGTTACTCATCTGTTCTGTTATGTGCTGGCTTGATTTTTTTAGTTTTCCCGTCTATATACGCCAAAAATACTGCTGTGACCAACGGTCCAATCGTACGTAACGAACTACTGTATCCTATACCTGTCTCGTGACCGCTTACGCAAGCGTACGCGTCGGTTAATAAGTTAATAAGTTAATCCAAATCCCCTATATACCAATATAACGGAGTCTAAAGGCTAAAAAAACACCAATTTTTGCCCTAGTGCCCTTGGAAAGACATAACATTATGCTGTCATTTGGTATTCCTGTGCTTCAAATATCGGAGAGAGACTGAGAATTATAAATAACACCACAGGAAAGCAACAGGAAAGCTATGAAACACCCAAGCAATAATCGTCATCGACGATTCTAAATAATGCTCTAAATATGATGATGTTTTATGAAAGATTGCTTATCTATTTATCGTTCTTAGTCCTTTTAACACTTATCCCGTCAAGTCGTGGTTGCAAATGTGACGTTAGTGGTCGAAAAACACCTGAATTCTTATGTGATTTCGATTATGGTGAGTATTTAAATTAACTATTTTCAGTCGCTATACTTATACTAGAAATTATACACTTAAAATCAAAACAAAAATCCGTGAAAAAATACAGATAATTAGTGCTAAATAGTACTATTGAAACGATATTAAAAAAGCAAAAGATTTTGCACGATTTATTGGAGTGCACTACGGTCTACTGAACTTACTAATATTTGTGCAAATTTGTGGTAGCTATACACTAAAACAAGGAACGACCTGAAGCCACTTAAAACGACCTGAAACCACTTAAAACGACCTGAAACGACCTGAAACCATCTTGAAACCACCTGAAACCAGCCAAAACATTGAATCTCCATCGAGTTTGTCGTCCAGTTTGTGTATTTTATTGACTTTTATCGATCGATCGAGTGTTTGTTTTCCTTGGAAGGCATGTACTTCATGGTAGAATGTCATATAGTCGCCCATACGTATAGTCTCCCATAGAAGTATTCCACACTTATACCTCACCTCTCCCTTGCTATGATTACCTGTTCCAACCTATGATCAACCGCCCCTACCTATGATCAACTGTTCCTACCTATGATCAACTGTCACGAGCTATGATCAACACTGTTCCTACCTATGATCAACTGTCACTAGCTATGATCAACTATCCCTAGCTGTTTTCAACTATCCCTAGTTATTTTCAACTGTCCCTAGCTGTCATCAACTGTCCCTACCTATGATCAACTGTCCCTAGCTGTCATCAACATCATATTCTTTGTAGACCCACTCTTCTCCTGTGCATTGTTTTAAAGATTTTTAAATGTTTCTTATATATATTTAGTGTTGCATGGAGAGGTTATAAAGGAGACAATCATAGGGAGTAATGCCAGTAGGGTCTACACTGTTCAAGTCAAGGAGATATTCAAAGGTTCGGAGAGAATCAAGAACATATCAAAGGATCAAAATACTTTATATGTGGATCTGTACACAAGTTATTATGGCCCTGCTTGTGGGATTACCTTGATCCTGCGAAAGAAATATGTCATTGCAGGTATACTTTAAACATCATATTAGAAAAAATTAGGAATAAATGATTATATAACTGTGTTTAAAGGAGTGGTCATTGTCTAGCTCTACCTTTTCCTCGTGCATGGATAGTTTACATCAAGGCTATAGCCACCACTAAGACAGTGGTTCAGTTTTCTAAGAAGGTTGTTTTTTTTTTTATTTACTTGTGTAATAAATTATTTTACGAGGGGGGGAAAATAGTTCTGAAGGCAAAAAGTGGTGCAGGTTAAGAGTGGACTAACCCCACTGGTGGCTATGGCTGTGTACATTTATGATTTATGACATGAATATACATATCATTACATTGACATGAAAATTAATTATTGCCATGATTGGTGGATTTAGGGGTTATCTGGTCCAAGGGTCCCAGTGGCGGATCCAGGACTTTAAGAGGGGGGGTTTCATTTTTGCAAATCTTGGCACAACAATAACGTTCTCTTGCATCATCATTTTTCCCATTGAGGCAAGTTACTGTCCTAGGGGCGCTCCTGATAATGATAACCTATCCACCAGTCCAGGCCCGATTATTGTAGGCGAAGGTGCTAATTTTCAAAAAGCAGACCTACCATACTTTTATTTATTTATTTAAAAATATATATAAAATTCAAGATACCAGCTGGTGGGGGGGTTCATTTGCACCCAATGAACCCCCCTAAATCTGCCACAGGGTCCGTAGCACCCTTTTATTTTGGTTAATCATGGAGGTTCCTCTAATTCCAAAGTTGTCTGACCCCAGGCATTTCTCCAATTCAAATGATCATTTTCATTCATCATAAACTATACTTCAGCTGTTCTTGACATTTTATTTTATTCTACAGGAGCAATTTCCCAAAACAACTTGACCGCTCATTCATGTGGCTGGAACAGAGAATGGGGGAGTATTGAAAGCTCATTTAAAGAATACTTTACAAAGCTGAAGGATTGTAGTGACTCAAATCAGATTTATGCTGTAAGAGTCATATTCCTACTGCCTCTATTACTCACATTTTTGTTTATTCATTAAATGGTTGGCTGCATGTTGTTGTAAGCAATTTAAAACAAGTCATAACACGCCAAAATGAAAATACAGCCAATCAGAATGCTGCAGGAAAGCTGTATTCCAGGGTTCCTTCCCACAAGGCATTGTGGCTTAGGTGTATTTTCAATGCTGAAAAAATAGACTAGTTATATGATGCTTAATTTCTCATCATTTGATTACCTTTCCGCTTTTCTTAAATTCCTTACGCTGTGAGAAATCTATTTTTGGTTAAAGGCTCACATTTTTTAGAACATACAAGTAATGGGCATGAGATATTCTGAGGCATATGCATGCCAATTAAATCTACTCGTTATAGCTAGTAGTACACACCCATTTCAAAAAGCATTGTCAGTGGGAGATGTGAAATCCAACACTGAAATAAATTGTGGGTTTTAAGCTGTGAATTTTTTAGTGGTTTTAATTAGTAGTTCACGACAGGCTAATATCTTAAATATGCCAACTTTGAGCAATGACCTCAGTGCACTGGTGAATTGTCTGGCTAAGTGTATTTTTAATTTTTAATGAGAAAACACTCAGTCCCCCAGAGTTCTACTTGGTCTCAGATTTCAGCTTCAATAAAAAACCAAGAATGTGTAGTTCCAAAAATTATCCATACCCCCCTCACGGAGGAAGGGTAGACACACCCCTACCCCCTGGAAATTCCAATTTTCTTCCATACAAACTCTGTAATTTTTGTTCTTTCTCTGACCCCCCCCCCACTCTTTGAAAATTTCAAATTCCTCTGTGGGGTGGGTATGGATAATTTCTAGAACTACACAATATACAGTTTAATTTTATTGTTGGCCAAGCACATAATAATGATGATGACACACAGTAATAACATGAGATGGTGCTAATAAACAAACAGCTAATCAAGCTCCAGTGGGTCGGCAATTTGGACCAAGGCTGTTATGGCACAAGTTGCCCGATCCCCAGAGGGGGGGGGGGGAGTGGTACTTTGCCAGAATTTTTGGTGTACCGCTGGGATTCTGAAAGGGGTACCCTGTTTATGACAAAAAAACTCAAATTTGTAGACCCTGTTTATGAGAAAAGATATAATTTATTGCACTGAGTTCCTATTTCAATTATCATGTCATCTTGCGTATTGTTTTTGACGACCATAATAACCAGTTTTGGTCACTTGGAACTTGGAACTTGAGTGAAATTGCATACCCTGTTTATGAAAAGAAGCTCGAAAAACCATACCCTGTTCAGCGGATCATCCCCGTATAGTCCATATATGGGAGTACCCCCCCCCCCCCCGGGCCCAATCCAGACCAGATATAGGCTGGTTAATAACTTTTGTTTTCAACATGAGCCTCTCCCAGGGAGGGAAAGAGGGAACATTATTTGACTTTTTGATTATTTGATTTTGAAATTAAAAACTTAGATAAATTTACATTTCCTTGAAAATCACTTCTGGTATTGTTATTACCAGTTGCTGTGCAAAAATCAAAATTTGTTCACGTTCAAGTGATACCCTCTTGCCCAATCAGAGTATGCAAAAAATTAATTTTGACAGCTGGTATATAACATTGCCATTTACTTTCAAGCAAAACTGAATCCAGTTGCATCGGAGGGAGGGGAGCTGGGTCGAAAGAGAATTTGAAATATTAAGAAACAGACCGAGCAGAAACGAAGCCTTAAAATGATGACGTCATAACTAATATATTGACTTAATATGCTTAATTGGATTAATCAAGCATGACTTGCACTAAACTTACCATGTTCATACTGACTGTGCTGCTACTTTTGCTTGTGTTTTCACCATCAAGCGATGCCTGTTCTTGTTCACAAGGATGGGATCCACAACGCCTGTGTTCCAGAGATATCGGTACGTATTTGGGAGCCTTTAATATTTCCAAAAATATTTGTCAAACTGATCAAGTATGTATATTAATTGAATTAGACCTTTCAATATGCAAAAAAGTTGAAAATTTCTCGGGCACAAATTTTAATTTTTTATACTTTCATTTTATTTTATTTTATTTTATTTTATTTTATTTTATTTTATTTTATTTTATTTTATTTTATTTTATTTTATTTTATTTTATTTTATTTTATTTTATTTTATTTTATTTTATTTTATTTTATTTTATTTTATTTTATTTTATTTTATTTATTTTTTTTTTTTTTGAATCTTTTATCTTGCACTGCCAACGCCTAGTTTGGTATTGTACGTCCATATCTTTCTGTAGCTTCTTTCCGACGCCATAACCGTGCAATAAGTTTGCACACCCAGAAACAGTAAATGCTAACGAAATTTCCTATAATCTTTGCACGCTTGTCAGAGCATTTTAAACAAAAATTTCCTTGTCTTCCTCCTGTACAAGTTTCCCTTTACACTTTTTAAAATAATAGCTTCCATGCTTTATTTTTAGTTCGAGAGTGAATTGTAATCACAGTTCGCGCAAAACCGTCATGCAAATATAACGAAAACGTTTTCCGCTTGGAGTCGTTTTCCGCTTTGAGTGGTTAATGAGTGCGTGCCTCTCACAACTGTATATCAGACTGTGAAGGCCTGGCTCTTTTGACTTGGGGACTTTAGAATGGGAAGCCGAGGAGAAGAGTAAAGAAAGGATGAAAAAAGAAAAGGAAAGGTTTCCCCTCTTTCTCCTTCTAATCTCCTGATATTATTCACAGACAAGAGAATATTAACTACTTCATATTCTCTTGTCACAGATCAGTAATAGACCCAAAAAATGAGGAGAACAAAAGAAAACAATTAGGAGCAGTCGAGATAATTTTGCAGTGAATACATTTTTATGTGTGGTGGTTGTTGTCTGGCCTTTTTACTCAATACTTACAAGTTTTTTTGGCTATTTTGTGTCGCTAATACGGTTTTATATGCTCAGAATTATTAGCCATTCCGAGGAGGAAGAAAAATACTGGGTCGAGTTGGCATTGCAGCGCATTGTGGGACTTTTAAGGGAACAAAATAGACGTGGAAATGTCTCCCCTAAAACCGCCCCACAATGCAATGCTAATACCAGACCAGTTTTTTCCCCAACCTCGGAATGGCTAAAGGAGAATCGCGTTACGAGTACTTAGCAGCGTGCGCGGCGTGGTGAATAGCATGCCGGCAAGCATTTCGTGGGTACGTGGAGCCAAAAATACTCTAATCTTTAAATTGAAATTAAATTGAAAATGGCCATTGCAGAGAGAAGATATAACTAGCTAAAAACTAGCTAAAAACTCTCTATCAGAGAGGTTTAGATGGCTAGTAACAAAATAAAAAAAGGAAATGGATTGAACTAATCTGAATCAGCAAAGATTTTCAAAGATTTTGATAAAATATAATCAGATTTTCATGAACATATTCGTACACTGATATGCGCCTCATTCACCGTCATTACTAAGTTGCTGTGTTTCTGATCCAGTATTACATGGAGAAGTGCAAGATGAAAAGTTGGTACGAAAAAACATCAGTAACATGTATTCTCGTGAAGAGAGGGTGTACACTGTTAAGATCAAGGAGATATTCAGAGGTTTGGAGCGAATAAAGAACATATCCAATGATCATAATACCTCTTATGTGGAGATATACACCGAGCCACATGATGGCTCTTGTGGAATTACCCTGCTGCTGAAGCACAGCTATGTCATTTCAGGTATGTTAAGGTGACTCCAACATATGAATTGCGAGAGAATTAGCGATTATTTTAACCCGCTTGTATCGCGTCAAAGATACTCCTCTTTACAGTTCAGTTCAGTGACCACGAATTAATAATAGTTCCAAGTCGAGGTTAGAGTTGCTGCGCATTGTACAACTATAGTTTATCCGGCATGAGTGGCACCTACAATCTGGACTTGAAGCTATTATTCGTGGTCACGAATGAGCAGAACTGTGTTTCGCCCCATGTAAGGTAATCCGGACTTATGGTGGATTCCGGATTCCAAGGGTCTGGATTCTGGATTCCACAACTTTTGTATTGCGGATTCCGGATTCCATATTGTTAATTTTCAGATACTTTCTCTGAAAATTATATTTGATATACTTGCCAGTATAACTAGGGAGGTGACCCTGGTATATATAACTAGCGTGATAAAAAACAATTGACAAAAGCGCATACATTAATTTTCAGACACCATAACGTATTGCAAATAGCCCACTCCTCCCTTTTGAATTAAATTGTCATATAACCTCTAATATTAAACGACAATTTCCTGATCTAAATTTCAATTTAATTATTGTTAAAGCGCGCCTTTTACATTACTAACATATTTACTTGTACTTGTACAAGGCCTGGATTCCGGATTCCAGAGTGCTGGATTCTGGATTCCAAAGCCTAAAATTTCGTGGATTCCGGATTCCGGATTCCCTTACATGGGGCGATGTGTTGTAATCGAACGGGACCAGATTTACAGTGGAGTGGTGGAGGTTAACTATGCAGGTACAGTCAACTCTCGCCTTGCGGACACCCTGATATTACGGACACCTCGCTATTACGGAGAGGAGCAAAATCCCCGGCAAAAATAATGACAAAGAAATGACCGTAATGAAATCTCGTTATTGCGGACGCTCGCTATTACGGACACCAAGTTTCGGTCCCGAGGGTTTCCGCTGTAAAGAGAGTTGACTGTACCTACCACCTCTAAAAGTAAAATCCTGTCTTCGAATGTCTCCAAAAATAAAAGTCAACTCGAACTAGCTAGTTTACTCACTAGATTAGTTTTCGTATATGTAGAAATAAATGTAATGTCTGTCTGCATGTATAATACTAAACGACGTATTTGTGTACACCTCATTGAAAAAACGTAGTCGCCGGTTCGAGAAGGTCATATCATCGAAGCTAAGACCGAAAAGGATTTTGGTTACTCCGAAGTGTGTATTATATTTGCATATAGACATGTAAAAATGCACAGTACAGCAAATTCGGTCGACCTAGATTAACATGCCAAAACCATTATCCGAAGATTTATAAGCTGGAGAGCTGTTTGGCTGCGGTATTTTGTCTTCCCATGCTCCCCTTCGGTCTTAGCTTTGATGATATAACCTTTTTTTGAACGCCACAACGTTTTTTCAATTAGGTGTATATAGACATAGTCGCTCATGACGGACACATCCAAACAGGGATCTGAGGCGCAAAGGGCATTTACCTGTACCGACTATCTAAAATGGACTATTGTCTTGACCAATCTGCTATAATTATTCGATTGCACGTTACGTCATCGCGGCCATGTTGGTGCCATTTAATAAAAGATTTCTCATTAGCATCCATTGTTAACGGCATCACAATGGCCGCCATGTTTTTGTCTTTTGACTCTCCTGGGAATGCTTGCAATCCATCAATACTTCATGTAAGAATTCAAGTATATAGTAATCGTAAACTGAGTGCGGTTTTTATCTACAGGATCAGTTGATCGTCAAAACAGAATGAGTTCGTATTTATGTCTCGACTGGCAATCAACTTGGGAGAAAGTACCGCAATCTTACAAAGAGTTCTTTCCGAAGCTAAAAACCTGTTCAGCTAACACCAACGTTGGTAGATTCTTCTTTCTAATATTCATGCTGCTAACAGCATTGACCATGAATTGATCACGGAAACGTTAGTGGATGGATTCATGCTACGTACTCTTTGCGCACTTCACATTTTTACCTTAGTTAGCACCAATAAAGACTTAATGTTCTCATAAAGTGAGATTTGCCGATACCGTTTTCTTTTTATTTTTGCTGTCTATCAAACATACCAAGTCAAAGGGAAGGGAGCCATGTTGACAGATGCATCGTTACTGCGCATGAGCAGATTATTATTTTTTCAGATTGTTACTTCTTTGTAAACATAGTATTCTGCAATTTTCTGACCTCCTAGCTGCCTAACTCGATTAGCTTTTCAGCTATTTCAGGTAGCTGTGCTCGTGTTTTTGCAATTTTAAATTTATGTTTCATGTAATGCTTTCCTCCTTGAGTGCAAATAAACTATTGTTGTTGTTGTTGTTGTTGTTGTATTATTTGCAGCAAGACGGCTTTGCATCAATGCGCATGAGCAGAATATTATTTGCAGGTAGTTATTTGCAGTTGTCTCGGCCAATCAAAACGATCGACGGAAAAAATAATTTGAATGATAATTTTATTTACTTAACATTTTATCAATTCTTAGGGCATTTGTAGTTATCACTGAAGAAACAACAAAACCCTAGGGTAAGTTGTCGGCGAAGACCCAGGAGCACTGAGAACGAGTGTTGTGTTGGCAAGCTCGACGAAGCTCTACCCGATACGATAGTCTCGTTTTGATACTATGTTCAACGCGATATTGCTGGTTCGTTGGAAGCGGTGCGCCTTAACTCCTCTACTATAATAGCTTTTTTGACGAATCAAGACAAAAAAAACAAACAAACCATCCAGAGTGTAACCGCTGGTCAAAAACCACAGGCACCTGGATTGACTCACATATCATCATCATCATCATCATCATCATCATCATCATCATCATAACTTAACATATGTTTAAGTGTCAATGTATTTAGTTTCTACAACTAATTGGGGACACTAAAATGAAAAGAAAAACGAGAAAAAAATATCATAATCATGATATAGTACCAGGATGCTTAGGTTGGTTTTGAAGGAGAATATTAGGATAACAGGCTTTAAAAATCTATGTCACTCATCAGTTTCCTCTCAATTGTGTACAGCCGCTCTGGTTTACAGCTCCTCTCATTAGAATTAATCTTGTGAGTGGAATTGGTGGTACTTTCGATTGATGGAGTTTATCACGCATGCGCAGCTTCGTAGTTTCGCAAGGTTACACGAGGTTCAACATACAAAGGTTTTTACTTTCATTCGGGAATAAACATTGCACTGTACGTGTGGTTAAGGGCCATTACTATTACACTTAATTTGACATACCTTGAGTATAAACACGTCAATACACCACTCGTAACCATGGCATCGTTAAGATCTTTTGCCGAGAATGGCTAATTAATAACCAACGAAGAAAATAAGTTTATATGAGAGTATTAACATCCACAGGGAGCCCAAAGTAACTATATTTTTACGGCCTCTGGATCTTGAAAGTCAAACAAACTGGCCAATCGAAAATCAATGCCCCATCAGAAAAAATCTGTTAACATTTGGTCAGCTACGATTTCAAGCTCACGCCCCCTCATGTGAGCCCATACAAATTATGTCTCAAAAACACGGTTTTTGGATCTTTTTTGGCAAAATAATGACTATCTAGGCAAAACACAGAAGTGTATTCAGTTAATTCAACTATTCACGGACTGTATTATATGGTTTAGATTGAATTCTATTGAAAAAAAACCACCGTACTTTTTGAATTGAATGTACGCTATCGGACGTATTTTACAAGAGAAAATGCATGACATAACCAGGGTCAAGCTATTGAAATCGTCTCTCCTTGCTATAAAACAGAACCTGTCAAAAAAAACAGCAGTGGATTTGAAAACCCCGGGCTTCCTGAACATTTTGGTATTTAATTCATAGGAATTTATTAAAATTTAGAACCGTATTTTTGCTGATTTTATAAGCTCATACTATCTGTTGGCCTATAACATTCGCCTCTTATGGTTGCTTAGGTTTCGTAGCCTCAAAAACACGCTAACTACTACAGAACTACAGAAGATTTACGGGTTATTTATAATGTTTTGTCACGTAGTTTACTTGTGCTATATAACTTTACTTTTAAGAACAACCTTTTGCTTTGGAAAGAGAGGAAAAAGACCGAAAAAAGCAAATATTCCAAATGTATGGGCAATTTTTTCCAATGTGATTCTAAAGTGGAAGCTTGAGCATGTCGATATACTTGTTGAATGGGGGGGGGGGGGGTTTGGTTGTCAGTCTCCCTCTATTTTGCGTACACAGACAGCACCATAAATTTATTATTTTAGAGTAACGAAAAATGCTTAACAAGTTAAAACCGAATGCACCTGAATAGAGTCAATTAGCTCATAGAATCAATTGCGATTAGTGAGCGCATGTATACGCGCGCTGTCTAAGTAAAGCGTAAGCTCTAGGATGCGATTTGAAATGTTCTTATGCGATTTGAAATGTTTTGAATTAAGCCTGCGCCTTACTTGGACGTAGGACGTCGCTATGGTAGCGCTAATCAGAAACCAATTACTATTTTCTCTACAAACCTACAAATCAGACTTCTTGATCTTTGCTATCGATCGACTCTTTTAATCAGGAAGCGTAACTCAGGATCGATGAAAACAATTTTGCCTCTTTCTTAAAAATCCAGATTAAAACGAAAGGAACAGCTTAAAAAACAATTAGTATTTAGAAGTTTTATATTTATCTTGAAGTGAGACAACCACTGTTTTTGTTTTCTTCACTTATTCGGGAAAAAAAACACAATAATAATAATCTTGTACTTATATGGAGCAAACTTGCATGTGAACATGATCAAATGCGTGCGCAAAAAAAATCAGACTTTTTTTCTTTTTCTTTCTTTCTTTCTTTTTTTCTTTTTTTCTTTTTTTTTTTTTTTTTTTTTTTTTTTTTTTACTGATTTGTTGTCTTATCTATTTATTATTTTTGTTATTTTTATGTATTTTGTATTTGAATATTTTTATGTATTTTAGCAGAAATAATGTCTTCATATATTGATAAAATTAAATTGAAATTGTCGAAAACCATATCACTGATCCAAGTTGAATCAGCTAATCTAAGCCTAGCTAGAGTTAGCATAGGTCCCAAGCATCTTTCCAATCGAGTGTATCGCTTTATTTTCACAATAATAAAGCTTTCTTTTCATGTCGCACTTTCATGGTCTAACAATAAACAAAAAAGACTTGGAATCTTACTATCACGGATGTGAAAACCAAACGACTTTTGTTCCAATTCGTTCCCTCTATCGCTTTTCATTTCCATACCTTTAATTCAAACGACTGCACGTTCTCAAGACCCGGAAACACTTCCGACATTCAAATATCCTTCTAAACCAAAAACAATCTTAATAAAGCCATTCCTTACACACTTTAACTTCTCTAATGGCCGAAAAAGAATATTTTTAGTTGTTGTTTTAGACAGTTATTAATCCGCTGGGCAAGCCGTTTCCACCAAAATTAATTCAAGGATTCATTCATTAAAGTTCTGACAAACTAATTGCTCACAGTGTCGGCAAGACATTTATCGTTTTGTTTTATAACTTGTCCACTCAGTTAATAATATTTCATTCAATATCAACCTCAGTATTCGATGTTTCTAGTTCTGTCAATTTGGTTTTGTTTTCTCAAGATGGTCACGATAAAATAGAAAATTGACGAAAATCATCTATTATGGAGAAAAGTGTTTCTAACTTAACTTGTTTTGACTAGCCCACCTAAAAACCTTTCAAACAAAAAATTAATCAAAGAAATGGTCTTTTCTGGTCGTTTTAGGCCAAGAAATATCTGATTTAAATAACAGAAGTAGTGTTATAGTGAGATTGTGCATAAAAATATCTTTGGAGATAGGCATCATCAAGTAAGTATGAACTTAGATGATGTCAGTATTCTGCATGAGTCAGTCTGGGGATAAGCAGCCCCACAATAATAATCTTATTGAATGAAAACAGTGGAATGTCTTAAGAGCTCATTTTGATTGTTTTCAATCGTTGTGCTATTGTCAAAACAAGCCTTGAAATGCTCTGTGCATATGTTTTTCATGCAGTCTTTCACGACTATTTATTCCTATGAAAACATGTTTATTCAATGTATAGAAACTGAAAAGAAAAAAGTGGTGAAGCACAGCTGATATTCAAATTATAAGTACTCCTTTTCAATTATATATCGCCAATTTTATTCCTCTTTCTATCAAGGGAAGCACTCTTCATAGCTTCCATTCTGTTCTAGAAATTCTCTTGTTTTTATCTAAGGAAGATCCGGGGAATATTTCGATAGTCAAATATTTATTATTTTACTAAATTGTGTTTTTGTGTCTAATGCTAAGCGGGGTAGTTTTTGGCGATTCACAGACCGCGGGCTTTGTTTTGCAATAAATATATACATTTTATTTTAAGAGTTTTGCTTTTATTTTCATTGCCTTGATGCATGCATGGGTCTCCTGGGAGGTAATAAGACAACTCATTATATAATAGTATACAAAAGACCGGACACACGGTGTCGTCAAAGAATGAACCAAACTGTCTGAACATCCAAGACACGGAAATCTCAATTTAAAATAAAATAAAAATGAGATTTTCAGCATGAACATTCTTATTGAAATAACTGCAAATGATTCAATGAGAGATATTGTTATTCATAAACAGTGCCCAAGGGATTTTCTGCGTCCTTCCTCAGCTTTTCCAACGATGTCAGTCGATTCTGGTAAACTGTTCAACGCTGTGAGACTTGTACGTTTTACTAAAGTCATTCTCTCGCTGCCATTTCTTTCTGAGCGAGAAGGAAGTTGAGGAACTGGGATACAAATCTCTTGTCCATTGTTTTCTTCCATGCTTTCATTTTCTTCCTTTCCATTATCGTTTAGTATCGTTAAGAATTCTTCAAGATCGTAAAGCGAGCTCCCTCCACTCGAATCGTGTCTCGAAAGTCCCGAAGGAGTGCAATTCCCTCGATCCGAAACACTAGATAATCTCCGTCGCAGAGGTGAATCGTCAGAATTGAGTACGCTAAGAAACTCCCCTAGGTCATACAGAGATTTCGCGCCACTAGAGTCGTGTCGTGAGACCGGTGATGGTGGCGCAACTGAACTACGCTCACTGCTAGTACTTTTTGCTGACGATACATTCGAGTGAATCCTTTTCCTAGAAGGATCGTTGAGAATATTTAGCAACTCGCTCAGTTCTGATACAGAACTTCTCTTTCTTGCTAAGGCGCCCTCGACAGGCACAGCTAGAAAAACGTCATCCACGCTACCATTTCCAAACTCATCTTCAGAGACATTTATCATGATAGAAGTCTGAGAAATACTCGATGCTTTTCGGCCGCGACTTTGACTTTGACTTTGAGATTGACTCGCATGCATTGATAAAAATTCCCGTAAGTCATAGATAGAAAGTGAGCGATTTTTCTGTGGTTCGGCACCAGAGAGAGTGTCCGTGTGCTCTTTTCCTGGGTGGTGTTCCATTCCAGGGTGTTCGATTGGTTTACTGGTTTTCTTGTCTTCATCCGTAGCTTGACTACTATTTTGTTTCCCGTCAGTTTCCTTTTGGAGGATACCCAGAAATTCTTGTAAATCGTATATCGATTCTCGTTTGAACTTAAATTTTGATGCAAAATTAGGAGATAAAAGAGGAGTATTTGGTGTGGGTGTTGCCTCTGAATCACAGACCATTGAACCTGTCGTCGGTACGTTCTTAGGTATCCCTAAAAACTCCTCTAGATTATAGACGGAAGCTTTCCTGGTTTCACCTTGTTCAGATCCCGCGTTTACGCGCAATTTAAGCACAGGTTGTGTCTGGCTAGTACCGTCAGTGTTCGTAGTTTCTTCATTTTGACTACCGCGCGATAGAGACAAGAACTCCATTAGATCGTAAGCAGACGGTCTTCGTTGGGTAGATGTGTTTTCGCTGTCTCCAGGACTAAGAAAAGGAGCATTTTCAGTTTGTTTCTGGCCCACAGTAGTATTTTCACTGCCCTTTCCGGGGGGACCTTTAGTTTTGGCTGCAGCAAGATTTAATTGATTCAAAAATTCCAGTAATTCGTAAGTAGATCCCCTTCTGTTCCCAGGCTCGACAAGACGCGGTACTAGAAGAGATTCAGCACCAACTGAGCTGTGTTTGCTTTGTTTACTGTTGGAGGTCACCGATGCGGGCTGCTCACCGAACGAGGACATCTTAAGGAACTCTTGCAGATCATACACGGAAGAAGACCTATTTTCGCGCTTACTCGAGTCAGAAGGGTTCGACGATTTGTCCTCCGTGTTAAGCATCGATAGAATTTGCTGCAGATCGTATAAGGAATCTCTTTTTGTCCTAGATTCTGGTGGCCTTAGAAACCCATCCTTGTTCATCTGATGAGGTCGAAATGAAGAGGTCGCACGACTCGTCAGTCTCTCATTTTTCGGGCACGTTTTACCGTCGACTCTCAAAGCGCTTTCTTTTTTGAGTTCGTCTCTTATGGGTATTTTTTTCCTCGTTGAAACAATTGAAGTCTTTCTTGCACGCTGTGGAGAAAGAATATTGTTTATGTCTCCAAGAGACTGGCGCCCTCCGCGTGGAGATAAATTGTCGTCGCTCATCAAATGCACGACCGGCGTACTAGGGCTACTGTATGGCAAGAAATCCCCTTTCGTGCTTGCTTTGTGTTTATATTCCGTCCTTCTTGCGATTCCCCTTCCTTGACCGTTCCTAGGTGATCTTGGACTTTCTTGATCTTTCGATGAAATATTTACCGAAATATCAAATTGTAACTGTTCATTTTTACTATCAGATGCAGAACAAGAAGCGGCAATCGATTCTACATCCGCACGTCCTTTCGACGCTACTTTAGATTCTTTTATTGGCGAATTGTACTTTTTCCTCGTGGAAGACAGCTCAGGGGAAGACTTTGCAAGACGTCTGCTTCGATGAAGCTTTTGTGGCTCTGCTGCTATAAGGCTTGCTCGCCTAGAATTACGATCGACCTGTCGAGTGTTAAGTAACGACGTTGCCTTGCTATCATTCAGATTATTCTCCCAAAACGTATCTATTTCCAAGCGTGGAATTGTACAGCCATGAGTGTCACTTTTGACCAGATGCGAATCTCTTGTATAATTATCGGAAGAATCATTTGTAGTATTTTCGTCTAATTTTCTTTTTTCATCTGCTCTTCTTGCTTCATGCAGCTGTAAATCAGACTGTGATGAATAAAGTTTTCGTTTTGAAGTAAGGTCGGTCGAAAGTCGCCGAGAAGAGACGAACGAGTCTTTATTCTCCGAGCAAATAACGCTTGTAGGACTTTCTCTTTGTTTTGTCGTGTTTAAAGAAGAGTCGACTCGAATAATCGGAGGCAAGCGAACGAGTCCGTGTCCTTCTCGATTAAAGTCAATTAGATGAGAAGAATCAGTTTCTTTTCCTTCGTCGTGATGTTGTGATTCGTTTGAGCCTTTTCGAATTGGAGGAAGCTTAGAATAAGACTGATCACCAAACGCAGACGCCATTGCAATTAAAAAAGTTCAAATGCCAAGCGATATATACGTTACACTTGTAGATGAGATCCGTTTCCTCGAGGCGAGTGTTAAAACGAACCTTTCAATGTGAGTATCCAATCGCCAATTCAATTCTTGTTATATGGTTTACATAAAATGAAGCTACTGCGTTGGTCGTCATGGTACGCTGTTGCAAGATGACAGACTACCTGACACAAGTTATACTCTCACTCACCCCTTGGGTATCAGTACTAGAATATTGAAGTCCATAATCTTGCATACATTATTTTTGTATATGGTACTAACAAACAAATCATTTCTCAAAGTCTAGTGCATTTTATATTCAAGTTGTACCGGATGTGCTTTATCATTGACGAAAGTGTTCAATAGAATACTAATGAGAAATTATTTTTGCGAAGAACTGTTTTCATTAAGGTCATCGCTTTTAATTTCCCCCCCAAAAAAATCCAGCATAAAATCCCATAAAGGAAATAGAAAGAAAAAGTCTCGTTATTGTGTGAATATGAAAAATGGCACTCAAATAAATGGAACCAGAGTGTTTCTTCATTGTATTGACATCACAAGGCTGACCATATAAGGACGCTCAGTCTCAAAACAAAAGAAAAACTTCTCATTCAAAGGCCATGCATCAAGTCAGTTATTCTGTCTTAATCACAAGTGTCTGAAGTGTACACCTCAAGAAATACTATATACTAATGGCAAGTGATAGACTCGTTGGGTAGATGTTAAGTGGACTGACTGATCTTATTCAGTAAAGATAGCCAGTTGGGCGAACTATTTCCATCCATCCATATTGCATTTCACACTAACTCACGTCAAATCACCGAGAGGCAGGTGACTCTAAAACACTAACAAATCGACAATAACTTAATGGTTTAGAGATTCAAAAAGTGAAAACTGAAAAAAAATCAGTATTTTTAGCATAAAAATATGCAAAAATGATTAATTGTGAGTTCAGTTCTCTCGGTGACGACCGAACACATCAACAGGAAACTAAACCAAATTTCGACGAAAACAAATGAAATAATTCAATATTATGCGATTGTATTTGTCGATGTAGTATGTATTTTGCTGAAGAAGTTAGTTTTCTCTGAGGTATTTTATTTGATGGTGTCCTGCTAGTAAGTATTTAGAGAATACAATAAGTCAAAAGAGCATAAATATGCTCTCTTGAATAAACATATAATGAGAAATGCCATAGGGCGGCAATCGTGATCCCTCGCGGTAGTAACTTACATAACAACAAGTTCTAAGGAGATCTTGCCTTTATAATAAACGATAAACAACATTGCATTCCCTTAAACCCGAAATCACTCGCTTTAATGTTAAAAAGCAATATTTTAATGATTTTATTTTAGCTAGTGTCTCATTTTTTGAGTCGAAGCAAAATTCTCGAGCAGTGTTGTTCATTGTTGGGGTTCTTTCCGTCTAACTGCGTGATCCAAAGATGATCAAAGATGGCCCAAAAATTATCTAGGTTGGAGACTAGGGTATATAGGCGCTAGTTTTTGATCAACATCAGCGGTCTAGCTCGTGTCCGCTCTACACAGTTGACATATAAAGCACAATTAAAGCGATCTCGGAGAATTTCTTTACAAAAGCCAGGGCATACTCCTCATGATAAAAAGATTAGAAGCTTTTAGAGCAAGCATGTTATCAGTTATTCTGGACAGGGCAAACCTCTATGATCTTTTTTATACTTCCAAAGGATATAAAGTCAATATTTTTGTGAATGAAAAAGTGGCCAACCGGTCTAAAAGGCGAAACCGTTGAAGATATGGTATAAATGCACCGTTAGATAGTGAAATTTGTCATTACATAATATGCTTGTATTGTAATATGATACGTGCTACATATCATCAGCTGCTCAAGTTTACTGTAACATTATATTCAAGCATATATTTCGTAAAAAAAGGTTTCAGAAAAAATAATATTTTATGGGGCAACTAAAAATATTGAAAGTATACTTGACGACTATAGGAAGAAATTCATTTTTGAGTTTAGTTATCATTCACGCTAAAAATGAGTAAAATAAGAGGGAGAGGCCAGGCCAAAACAGCTGAAATAAAAAGGAAATGATATCAAGAAAGCCAGGAAAAAAAGGGGAAAACCCACTCGTTTAATGATAGCAAGTTTTGCCGTATTCCCTGAAGCAAAATATTCAACTGTTGCAGTTGTGTTTTAATAACTTTGTTTCATTTATATACGGAATGAGCAGCTGAACAACTAATAGTGGTAGCATATTTATTTTGAATTACTTCATTTGCATAATGTGTATATCTAAAGGCGGATGGCTGTCTAGAAAGAGCGAGTCGTGCTATTCTACCATGCGGCCAATCCAAAGAAAAATTAATATTCCACCAACATATCTTCCTACGCTGACAATACGAGATATTCAAGAAGAGGAAGTGACACTTAATCAACATAATACACAGCTTTATTATATGTTTTAAGAGTGTATGTCGATCCTCAAGAAATAATACAGTCCAATCCACGCCACCGATTTACTCTTCCGATCGCGATCGATACCAAGCACTTCGTTCATAATCTTCTTAAGCTATTGTACTTTAGTACGTTAGGAGGTGTTGACAAGCAATAGCTTGATATTATTCACACTTAGCAATCCCGAAATGAATAAATGGCTCACCTTCTTTTCACTCAGTAAGAGATTCATGGCTCTTCTATTAAGACAACAACAGCTTTTGTAAAAATATTTAGGTTTGATCCGGCCTCCAAAATGTCAAATTTCTACTGAAGATTCTCCCCTCTGAAGCCTCATTCTCCTACCCTCCCCCCAAGTGAAAAACATAACTTCCCTAATCTAGATTTGTCTGATTATTCCATATCATTCTCCATTATCAAAAGATTTCCATCGTTCCTATTTTTTAATTTATGTCATTTTCCGTCTGTGTTTCATTTACATCGGTTTCTTTAATTCTTGTAAAATTTGTTTTTCAGAGGCCAGTCCACCGCTTTCTCCGTCTTCCCACGCTTAATGACGAACGCGAGGATGGGAAGAAATGAACTAAGAAAATAAGACTGAATACGAGTGAGAACGTATGGGCTAGATCTTGGTTTTCCCGGAGGCAATAAAGCCGATTGCGCTATCGAATGAGAGCGATAAAATTGTTTTTAGTTTTTTTCTCATTAATTTCCTTGTGTGCAGTCAAAACAAGTCCTCATTCAGGGAAATTATCGCACACACAGCAATTGAACTATACAAGTACACGTATTTCTTCCACTTTATGAAGGTTACAGAAAAGACATGTTTACGGCGTTTCTTTGTCATGATATAATAACAAATTGTTATTAGAGTCATTAGGGTCACTTGCTCTTAGCGGTATATATACTCAGAAAATGGGAGCCGAGCGGGTAAACAGTAGGTGTTTAGGCGCTTTTATTTTTTCCTTCCGCGATGGAGTAACTTCTCTAAAAACTATCATTGTATTTTTCTAGAATGTTTGATTGTTTTTCTTAATCTAAATGAAAAGGCAAAAAGACCAATAACTTGGGTTTTTAGACAAAAATATAAAATAAACATAGCGAAATATAAAAATGAAAATTTACGTATCTCGAGACTCAGCATGATTGGAGACTAAGCGGGTCCCCATTTTCCCACTCTATCATCCGATCCCCCTGGGGGGGTGGGGGTGGGGGCTAGATGTGTTTTTTCCCGTCTCGCCTGTGTTCGGTGGGCTGCCATTTAAGTGAGTGGACCGATTAACGACAAGCAATCCAGCAAAGATCTTAAATAAAACTTATAATCCTAGAGCATTAAGTATGGAATCCACCAAGGGATTACGAAAAGATATGAAATAGAATTAATCTAAGAAGTCCTTTTAGGATGTTACCAGTCTCCTAAGGAGCAAACATTACACGACTTGAATTTTGCTGTACACAACTTTATTCAAATATTATTTTACGAATTCCTTCGTTGCTCTGGGAAGTTAAATTCGCTAAATTAATAACCATATTTATTACTGAGGTCTTTGGAAATCCGCGACTTTCATGGAGACTGAAAGTGACACAGTTTTGAAGATTTTCTCGATTCTGATTAGCATGGCTAACATTTTCCGCAAGATCAGCTGGCCATGTCTAGTGAAAAATGTCAGTTCGCTGGCCATAAAATTATCGGAGAAACATTTCACAGTCTCTTGGACAAATCCATCTGAGAATTCATTAATATGGTGTACACATGGACCCAGGAGTTCTTAAACAGTGGGTTGCATGTTACGATTCTTGTTCCGCAAGAAGCGGTTGAGTAACTTCTCCAAAATATTATAGTATTGTTCTAGAATGTTTGATTGATGTGCGGGGGGAGAATCACATGTCTCATCCGTGTTAGGTGGGCTGCCATTTAAGTGAATGGACTGATTATAAACGAAAAGCAATCAAAGACCAAAAGAGCTTAAATAAAACTGATAAGCCTAAGAGCATTAAGTATAAATCCGCCAAGGGATCACTAAAATATATGAAATTAGAATCGATCTAAAAAGTCCATTGTGGAGATTGAGATTATTTGTTTTTCGTATAATTTTAGACTTGAATATAGAATTTCGCGTGCTGTGATTGGTCGAGCGACCAGTGATTGTGAGACGATAATCACAGCTGGAGAGGTGATTATGAGGCTTTCCAAAGTTTGCCAGTTTGAAAGTAACACCAACTAAAACGTTTTTTCTTTTATCCTGAATTTCGTCTTCTCTCTGATATTCGAGTCTAAAATCATACTAAAACAATTATTCCCCTCAGGCTCAGTGATTATGGTGAATATTTATCTTGCCTCGGTAAATATTCCCCGATATTCACTTCGCCTTTGGCGAATAATTGTTAAATATGTAAACCCTGTGTGCTGGTTACCAGTCTCCTAAGGAGCAGACGTTACAGGGTTCGAATTTAGTCAAATATTATTTGCATAGTTTCATGATTTCTGTCCGCAAGCAGCTTTATAGAGTATAGAGGAAATGCAATTATATTTTATGCAATATTCCCATACAATTCCAAAAAAAATATTGAATTTTATATTTAACGTGCTTCTTGTGTGTCACGCATTGAGCTAGCTGAAATCTCCCATTAATAATAACATCCAGCTGTTCTTTAAATTCTGGGGTCCATTTTGACACAACTGCTTGATTTAAAGAGGTTGAGTCACGTGACCTCTTAGTGCAAGTCTTATCTATTAGGTTTGACTTAAACGAAATTCTAATGGCTGGGAGGGATGTAAAGCCCCTCAACCCACCTGCCACAAACTTTTCCTGTGTACATAGCTAACGATGCTGTGTATTTTAGTAAGTAAACAGGGGAATTTTAGTGTTTCAAATTTCAATATTCCGGACAGTTAAGCTAGTAATGATGACGAACCATATCTCTAATTGATTAAGATATCAAAAATTATTTATCTTTTTTTTTCTTTTGTTATGAGGGCCAATCAGCCCATACTATTATTGTATTGGTTGCTTAGTTGTTAATTAGAACTGAGTAGAACATTCGAGAACATTCTGTAACCTTCCACTTGAGTTATGTTCATGAAAACGTCTAGAGCCCTCTGATTCAGTACATTTACAAACCAAATTCTGGAATTATGTAATGATTGTATTTAGAAATATTGTAATGTCTATATTTAGAAATAAGTTAGGTATATAAGGAGTACAGCCAGAGCTCTGAGTTTAGCCTTCGTAAAGTAAAGTCTTCATTTAGTATATTGTCTACACTGTCTTTATAGCTGGTCGAGAGAACTCTATTATAGAAAAAGAAGAAGAGGAAGAAGAACAAGGGGACAAAAAAGCTCTGGAGGCAAGCTATTGAACTGTTTGTAATAGTTTAAAAGGTCAAGTTAGTTTAGACTAGGTTAGGTTTTGTCTAGTTTAGTCGTATTTTTGTATCTAACCTTAGTTTTGGTGTTATTAAAACACATTTGGCAACAATTCACTGGGTCCTACGTGTTTCCTTGAAGACAGACCAGAGGATCGTTCAAGCGTTGGTTCATTCTCCGAACCGCGACCGTAACATTATTTTTTTATTTGTAGCCAGATAATTTATGGCTTATAAACAAATAGCTATTCTACATTAACTATCTACCGGACTAGAAATAGGGTATTATGTCAGAAATCTTTCTCCCAAATAAAAATTCTTCATGCGGCCATCATTCATATTTAGTAAGCTTACATTATTTGGAAGTAAACCGATGTTTTTTGGTTGCTTCCCTACCATTTAAAGCCTTAAATGTCGAAAATAGGAACCAAAACTTGCAGATATTACAGCGAAGAAACAACACAGAATCTAGCTCGGAAACCTCGCCTTTGAAAACCACAGGGATCCCACGCAACCGACAATATAAGTTTGATAGTTTAATCGATTTATTTATTTACAATAATATTTAAACAGGATGCTTCTTCACTATTGTGATTTTCAAGAAGGTCCTGGAAAACCAATAATACGTAACAAAATTGAGTTATGAAAAAAATTGATGAGACGAATAATCATAATAAGACGAATATTTATGCAGAATATATAAAGACCCTTCAACAATAATGCTGTCTTATCAATGGGGGTCCTGCTAAAAATAAAAAAACTAAAAAAAAAAAACTAAAAATATAAAGATAGTCTCTAAAATAATAAAAATATAAATTAGATCATATATAATAAATTCATTTATAGTGTTCATCTAAAAGTTTTTTAAAATCCTTAAAATTTTTTATCCTTCTTATATCTATAGAAAGTTTATTGTATATTTTGGCAGCCATAAAGTAGAATCCTTTTCGAGCATATTTTGTCTCAAGACTTGGAAGTTTAATGCTAAGACAGTTGTTTCTTGTGTTCTGTGTATGTTGTTGGATCGTGAAGTAATTCTTGATTGTTCCACTCTTTCATGGCTTGATAAGATGTCTTTGTTTTCCCCAATTTGAGTCATTTCAGTGCGTGATGAATAGCTACTCTGTAGAAATGCCACTGCTAAATCCCATTTATTTTTATTTATTTATTTTTCATTTCAGTTAACACTTGGCAAACAAAACTGCTACTGTAGTTTCGCCGCGTTTATGACATTGAAAAAAAAGCCATTTGGCCTGGGGCAAGCATCCTAGTTTTTTTCAATCAATCAATCAGTTTATTCAATCTACCATTCTGGAAATATAGTGACAAGTATTTGAAATTGTATGAACAATAGTTATACAAATATGCAATAAAAGAAATAGTGATTGCAGATTTTATAATTGAATGTATATTTCACCTCCAGAAGGAAGACACCTAAAAAAGAAACCGCAGGCTTATAATCCTTGAGAGTGTCTCATATAAGCTTGGGTAATTCGCGATCGGCTTTTATCCTGTAGTTCCAACACTCACAGGATAAAAAAAACTATTTTCAAAGCTTGAAAAATATGTTAAAATTAATTTAGTAAAACTGTAAAGTTCGAAGTAAGTTCAAATATCCGCAAAATATGAATTCTCAAAAATGGCACCGCCAATTTTTTAATGAAAACATTCCTTGGAGGCTGATTTCTCACACTTTGCAAAAATCATATGTTGGCAGCGAGTTGAATTTATTTCCTTCAAACTTCGTAGTATTACTGATTACTGGTTTTAACGTGATTTTTCCAGCTATGATAATCAATAATTTTCTGTATATATGAAAATTATAATTACTCGATTAAGCTAAGCTCATTGCCATGGAAATTAGATGATTTCTAAACAATTTGGAATAAAAACCTATACGTATACAAATAAATAATAATAAAAAACTCATTTCTCATGAAAACAAGTAGTTTATTTAACACAGCGCTGAAAAAAAAAAATTGAACATTCGAAATATCATAAATTTTTCGTTTTCAAGGAAAATTAGTTTTGATGCGAGCCTGCTGATTTCCAGCGGTCATATTTCTTGGAGAATGCGCTGTAAAGCTATCCAATATGGCGGCTGACATGGTAAGTTGAAAAGAGAGTTTCTCTCGTAAATAATCCTTTCATAAGTTTTATTCCTTGTTGATTCACTTAAATAGAAATTCCTATAATAATCTTAGAGGGCTTGATTACATATTGAATTGATAAAAGAGGTGATTTATTAGATTTTTAAACTTTTATTCGAGAAATTTCTGACACCAGTTACAAAAAAATGTAAAAGATGTCAACATTTTGCAAAGAGAATGATATTTTAAGTTTTAAAATGATGTGAGTTTATTGATGAACTCAATGCATTTCAGGGAGATTAAATTATATCTCTAGACTCGAGAAGACTACTTTCCAAATGGCTGAAAGAAAAGCCATCAGAATAAACTACAAAATATAGGCTTAAGCTTACCTTTGAGCCTAAGCTTAATATATAGAGGTTATTAGTCGGCTAAGCATCTGATATGGCTGTGTATTTTTACGAGTCAAAGAGTATTTTGGCAAGCCTTTAGGTGAGCCAAAATACAAGTGACAAGTAAAAATGCAAAGCTGTATCGGATGCTTATTAGCCGACTGATAAGTTGTTTATCATTTAAATCTGCAAAGAAGTGCTCAAACTCTATCTATAGTAATACTAAACCTTATTGTACCCAGTGCAAGCAGATGAGAAGTGCTGATACAGTCTCATTTCAGGCACGTTTTTTGCAGAATTAAATGATAAACAATTTTGTCTAGTGTTGTATAACTTCTCGGCTGATCTTAAAGACAGCAAATGCCAATATTGTAGAATATTTTTTGTAGTTTTCTTTCACAAATATTTTTTTCCTCTAAGAATTATTTTTTCTTATTTCTTCATCTTTACTTTAAAAAAATAGCATGTTACCAATTCATTTACTTACTACATATATATATATATATAATCTCAGCATGAACTTATTAATGTTGAGGTAATGTTTGTTTGTATAGTACCAGCCTGTCAGAGATACAAGGATTGTTAGCAGAGCTGATTCAGATGATGATGATGATGATAATGATGAGGATGAGCTTGAGCTACTTAGAGCAGCAGCTCTTAAAACCATGTCCAGAAAAGTAAGCTAGCAGGGTTCATGCTATTCCTTACTGCGGTTTTTGATATTCTACAAACTCTGTAGTTGCTAGCTACCTCAAATTGCTGAAATTAGGTTTTTTGCTGCCACCAATCGAAAAGAATCAGTCGTTACCTTTTATATTTTGACTGGCAGTAGTAAAAACCAATTTCACAAGAAGCTGTTGAAATGTCGGAGTTGGCAGAATATTGAAAACGGCAGTAAATTCACTCCTTAAATTTAGTTTTAGTTATCAAGAGGCTTAAACACTGTCAAATGTTACCATATTTTATGCTTGAACACCTTGAAAACCCTTGAATTTATACTATAATGGCAAAGGGGTGATTGTATTAAAGATATAAGGAACTGGCTGATTAAAGGCAGACTCTTACTAAATGATGATAAAACTGAATTTCTAGTAATTGGAACTCGTCAACAATTAAATAAATTAAATCTGTCAGTACTTCATGTAGGTGATCATACGATTGATCCTTCTGTTAAAGTTAGGAACTTGGGAACTATTTTTGATGATTCAATTAGTATGGATGCTCATATAAATCAAGTTTATAAGGCTGCTTTCTATCATATTCACAATATTCACAGGATTTCAAAATACCTTTCTCAGGATTGCCTTAAAACATTAGTCCATGCTTTCGTTGCGTCCAGACTAGAATATTGTAATAGCTTGCTGTATGGCCTTCCTAAATATCAGATCACTAAGCTACAACGCGTACAAAACACTGCTGCCAGATTAATTACGAACACTAGAAAGTATGATCATATTACACCCGCTCTATATAATCTTCACTGGCTACCTGTTTTTTTAACGCATCTATTTTAAAATTTTAATTATTACTTTTAAGGCTATATATAATATCTCGCCTAGCTATATTAGTAACTTAGTGTCTTTTAAGTCCTGTTCCGTTTATTCTCTCAGATCGAATAATTCATTATTTTTAGACCGTCCCAAGGGGCGTATGCTTTCTACATTAGGGGCTCGTTCTTTTTATGCTGCTGCCCCCACATTGTGGAACAGCCTTCCTATGAATATTCGGGAAATCAGATCACTTGGCGTTTTTAAAAAACAGCTTAAGATATATCTTTTTATGTAGCTTACAATAGGTAATTTTTATCAATTCTAACATTGTTTTCTATTATAGTTTATTTTCCTTATACATATTATATTTATATATACATATATATCTTTTCCTTGTTAGTTTTTTATGGTAATATCTTATATTTATCATAAGTATTGTATATATATGTATATTCATATTTTATTAATTCATTCATGTAAAGTGCTTTTGATCATTTTAATGTTAAAAGGCGCTATAGTAAGTTAATAAATCATTATTATTAATTATTAATGGGCTCCAATGTTTCTTGTCACTCAAATGTTTTTGATAATCAATTGTGAGCTGGAATACGTGGTTTTATAAAGTATTTTGCGGTTATATAGGCATTTATAGAGGGTGAATATTGAAATGTAGTTAAAACGTCAGAGAACTTGCCTGAGTTAAGTTAGATGGTGTGTTTTTAGGATAAATCATTCTTGGTTATGCTGATTACATTTTTACTCACACATTTATTATTTCTTTTAGAAAAACTTTGCCAAGGATTCTACTTTAGGAGTACCGAGAGAAATTGATTTGAAAGATGATTCATTTGTAGAACAAGATGATGATGTATCATCCTCCAGCACAGAATACGAAGACATCTCTCTTAACAGCCCTGAACCTGAAAAAGATAAAAGGTTTGCTGAATCAAGTGAGGAGTCATCGGAAGAAAAAGATTTTGAAGATGATAGTTTTTCAAGTGAATGGGTAAATGAGACAGATAATGAAACAAAACAAATAGTTGGGAAAGAAAGACCTGGGGAAAAAATTGAAAGTTTGAGGATCACTGTTGATAATGAAGTAAAATCTACTGATAATGATGATGAAGATGAAAGTAATGATGAAGATGATGATAATGTTGAAGGTAATGATGATGATGATGATGTTAATAATGATGATGAAGAGGCTGTTGCAAGCTATAGTGATGAAGAAAATAGTAACTCAGAAAGAGATGAAGTGAATATGATCAATGAGGATGCTGTTGATTCAGAAACAGAGGAGATATCTCAAGAGGACAATCAAAATATATTAGAAGATGAAAATATTTCAGAAGAAGACAAAGAAGAAACCTCAATTGTCATATCTGAGGAAGAGGAGGAGCAAGAAGAGATGGATGATCAAGATGATGGTGAGGATGATGCTGATGATGACGAGGTCCAGGTTGAATCTGATATCAATGAGGAGGAGGAAATAACAGAACAAGAATTTACAAATCAGGAAAAGAATAATTACATCAAAAAAGTCATAGAAAATAATGGTGAAAAATTAAATGGTAAGGACAGTCTATCTCATGGAGAAGGAGAAAATGTTGATATTGGACAACAAGATAGTGCTTCTTTTCATGACTCCTCATCAAAATCAGCTAAGAAAATTTCAAAAAATCAAAAGGTTGAACATGATAATATTGGGGCTTCAAACAAAAGCTTGCTTGGTAAGCCAAAGGAAATTCCAAACAAAATTCTAGATAAAGAAAAGAGTGATAAAGAGTCCGCAACAAAATCTAGGAAAGATAAGGATAAAGAAACTGAAAACAAAACTAAAAAGTCAGATGAAAAAAACAAGCAAATTTCACAACCAATGGAAGAGGATTTACACACGGATCAGCTTAGTATCGGCAGCTCTGAATCTGGTGATGAGTTTCAGGAGGAAGTTGAAAGTAAGGTTGTAAAGTCTAAGGTGGAGTATCGAAGAATACCATCAAAAGAAAATAATCGTAGTGAAAAGAGACATTCTAAAACAGACAGCAGATCAAAGACACACTCAAGATCAAGATCACGGTCACCATCCAGGATACACGGCTATAGGGTTAATGATAGAAAATGGCAAAGAAGTATTTCTCCTGAAAGAAATGGGAGATTTATACAAAGAAGTCGAAGCAGACAAAGAAATGATAGAAGCCCTATAAAAAGTTATAGAAACATTAGACAAAGTAGAAGCAGAAGTCCTTTGAGGCATAGAAGTCCATTCAGGAGAAGAAACAGAAGCCCATCACTCTCAAGAAGAAGCAAAAGATTTTCTAGAAGAAGTTTAAGCCCCATAAGGAGCGGAAGCCACTCAAGAAGAAGTAGGAGTCCAACATTTAATCGTGGAAGAAGAAGTAGAAGTCCAGTGAGAAGAAGCAAGAGCCCATTACGAAGGAATACGAGAAGCAGAAGTCCGAGGAAGAGAAGCAATAGTCCCATCCAAACAACCAGGAGTTCTCCAAGGAGAAACATTAGTCCTTCTAAGAGAACGAGTAGACATCAAACGAGTGAGAGGGGAGCCAGACATCATGAAAAGGATAGTAAAGAGAGAAAAAAAGAAAGTATCAAATCTCGGCTTGGAAAAATGGACTTTAATAAATCATTTGATAAATCACCACTTCATGCTAGATCTTCACCTAGGGAAAAGTCACCCGTTAGGGACAAGTCACCTCCAAAAACAACTACGGAACCAGATATCCATCAAAACTCAGTAAAAGAGAAAATAAAAGAGAATAAAAAAGAAGACATTCAAAGTAAAAACGTTTTTGTTTCTAAAAAGAAAAAAGAAAGGACTGTGATTGATGAATCTGATGCAAGAAATCTTCTGAAGACAAAAACCACTCTTCCAAGTAAGAAAAAGGTTGTTGTTGTAAAGTCCAAGGAGAAGAAAAGTGCTGCTGAGCCTGAATTAGATCATGAAAAACAAGACAAGATAGCAAGCAAAAGTACAGGTATGGGGTACAAGGGAGAATCCAGGAATTTGTGAGAGGGTCCAAACATACACATATCAAAATTCGTTGGAACTTTTCGCAACCACTTACTTCTCTCCTTCCCCAGGGTTACAAATTACAAATACATTTCTATAGATTCTTGCCATCTTACCCGTGGCAAAACTAAATTCTAGGATAAAACAATCAATTGAACCTCAAGTAAGGGACCCCCTCCCCTCAACCCTCCCCCGACCCTCCCCGTGGTCCACCCACTGAGATAGAAAGATTATACATTTACTATTAGCTTTACTTGTGACAAATAGGTAAGGACTTCTTGTTTAGCTTCCAAACGTCCTTACTTCCCACATGGAGGAAGGTTACAATTTCCAAAAAGACCTTTTTACTGATTGAATTCTGTTGTTTTGATAAAGACATTATGAGATACCATGGAGCAACTATTGGAAATTTTATAGACTGCACCTCTGTTAGAATGTCTTGATATGCAACTTTATGCTTTTCAATAAGAGTACCAAAGTGATGACGTCACAAAATTGACAAGACAATTTTGGTGACATTATCAGAAACTGCTTGTAAAAGTATGTTATAGTGTGAAATTTCAGACCGAAGAAAGAAAAATGGCTGAGATGTAGGTAAATTAATGCGAAAATATCCCCATAGATTTTCTCTTATTTGAGGCTGGATCTAACATGATTTGATCCAGTCCAAAATGAGAGAAAATGTATAGGCCTTTTTGGAGCTTAATTACCCAGTATCTCCATTATTTTATAAAGCTTGGAACAGCCTTAAAGTTGGCAGAAATATAGGCAATGATTTGTTCTCTTTAAATATGAACATTTCGAAACTGAATTGAAATATTTGAAATTTGATGACGTCACACTTCGGTACTCTAGTCCCCTTAATTCCACAAGAAGCCCAACTTTCCTAATTTGCATTTCAAAATTTTTCCTGTTCACCTCATATCATATTAATTAATGTGTTTGGCAATGTTCCTCTCAGGTGATTTAAGGAAAATCATCAAGAAAATAGATGTTGAGGAGCCCACAAGTACCAAGGATTCAAAAGAAAAGGAACTTGATGAACGTATTGCTAGAATAAGGCAGAAAAACCTTGATATTTTAAGAAGAAACATGGAAATTCAAAAGGAAAAGGAACTTTTTGGTTGATATTTTTACTTGACACATGACTGGGGAAATGTTGAAGATGTTGCAGCCACATCTACGAAGTAGCAATGAATAGTCCTATTTCTTGTCGGTAAATACTGCTGTGATTCTTGAATGCATACAGGTTTAGCCTTGTTTAAGGCTCAGCAGCTGATTTGCCAAGTCAACTCTAATATAAACATTAATGGTACCAATGTTTTCAAATCTTTTAACAGTAGAGTGCATAGCATATATCTGTGAATAACTTTGTAAACAACTGCACAAATTTGGTCTGCAGACCTACAAAACTTTGCACTAATTTGTACAATTTTGTACAACATTAATGGTACCAATGTTTTCAAATCTTTTAACAGTAGAGTGCATAGCATATATCTGTGAATAACTTTGTAAACAACTGCACAAATTTGCTCTGCAGACCTACAAAACTTTGCACTAATTTGTACAATTTTGTTAGTTAACATTCTTTTACAGATATATTATGTTATGCACTTTATCAGCCCTTTCTTGGTGTTGCAGGGCACCTGAGCCATGAAGACAATAAAACAATAGCTGAGAACAATGAGTTTGGAGCTAAACAATACCCTTCAATACAATGGCCCCTAACCCAGAATACAATACATCTTGCAACACCAAGAAAGACCCACTTTGAATAACTGCCTATACAAAGGTAAACCTTTATATATGAGTAGACCTGTGATCAACGAAGGCAGCAGCATGCATTGAATAAGAAAGAGAACTACAATTTAGACAAGTCCTTCTGGTTCCCCTTTCTCTCCAGCAATTTTGATATCTTGTAATAATCTTTCTTTATTTGTAAGAAGAATATTGTTATATAGTATCCACCCCATGGCCAACATTTTATTCATCAGATCACTTTTCTTTCTTTCTTTGGTCTATTTATCATGCTAGTATAGCAAATTCCTTCAGGCTAAAAAATGCATGGGATGGAAAAAAAGAGGAAGGTTGAAAGTAAAAAGGGATAGATACTGGGAAGTTATTCCCATTCTTATCCACTTTTTATCTCTTCCCATTCATTCATTCTGTTAACCAGTCCATATTTTTTAATATCAAAAGATGCTGGATAGAATGGGAAGTGTTACCAAAACATGTTTGGGAAAAAACTATCGACCTTTATCTCGGCATCCTTTTTGTCCATAGAAATTCTAGCCACTCTTCACTGGTTGAAAGATCATAACAGCAATTATCATCTTTCAATATTTTATTCAAGGTGTTATCCTATAGTTTTGATGAAAGAAATGCTTTCAATATATCCATAGTTTGAAACCTTAGTCGAAACATTTTATAAAATGAAAAGCATGCCATATGTATTTGTTATATTTGAAACATTACAGTTTTAGTATATGTTGAATTATAAAAGAGGTCATCAGACATGATGTACCGTTTAGATGCATTCAATGAAGACTGTCATTGTTGTCATCCTTTCCTAGGCTGCAGAGAAAACTCTTATTACATTGTCGTAGAGTACAAACACTATAAGTGTGCAACATTAAATACCACTAAATACTGCTAAATTATGCTAATTCTATTGTTTTCTATTGTTTAATTAGCACTATTTACTACTAAATAGTGCAAAGCGTTGCTCACTTTTAGTGTTTGTACTTTACTTCTTTGTATTAATAATGTCAGATGTTACTTACTATCAGTGGGTATTTTCACAAAGGGTAATAAAGCTTTCCCTACCCTACCCACCCATGAAACACCTCCCCTAGCCACCAAGGCAATAGACCTCTTGCATGTTACGTCAAAGCAGTTCAATGTGGTGGACAAATCAAACGAATTTCAATTTCATGAGAATAGTCCTTTTCACAGTTCCCTGCACCATCATAAAAGTTAGCCCTGCCTTTGCATCAAAGAGGACGAATGGTGAGCTTTGGACAATAATGCATGTCTTTATCAAATCAAGCTTGCTGTTCTTCTCACTTCAATGCAAAGGCATGGCTACCTTTCAAGATGGTGCAGGGAACTGTGAAAGGGACTATTGGAAAACTATTTTTGTTTCCTCCAAATTGAGCTGCATTGCAAAACAGTAGTGACCTTGCCATGATAGAGAGCTTTTAACACCTTGGACAATTATTCACATCTCTATCATTGCAAGGTCACTGCTGTCTTGGCTTTGATCCACAGTCTTGATTACCTTTCAAGATGGTGCAGGGAACTGTGAAGGAGACTATTCATTTTTCTGTCAAATCAGATTGAGGCACAACAGTAGCAATCTTGAATTTATTTTAGGTCCACTTATAAAGTATTTAGTTGAGTTATGTAATGTATAAAAAAGATATAAAAATCTTGAATGCACGTATGCATCGCCTAAATTATACTATAGAAACTTAGAAAACTTTCTACATTGACTAAAATCTAAAGTTTTCCCAGAAAATAGCATTAAATGACTGAGCTACGAAACTTCAGGCGGAATTCGTAGTTTGTCATTACGGGCCAAAAGACACGTTAGCTCACGTTCGATATGTTAAAGTCTAGACTTGATTGCGAGGCTTTAGTCGAATGTTACTTCATGTATGTTACAAACACGTGTCACCAAATACATATGTTAGGATTAAAATGATTTATCATATCTGACGTGCCTACGTTTCGGCAATAATAAGGACATTTTGAAAGCAAAGCTATTCAATCCACTACTCGACGTTATAATCGATTCTACAGCACTATACTGATACTTTTGAGGTTTAATACGTAAAATATTTTATTCCAGAGAGCCTCGGTATCGTGCTAGAAGTCCATAACGACCCTGACACATTTTTTCGTTATACGAACCTGGCTGACAAGAGCACCCTTCATCGATCCTACAACCAAAAGTTGTCGTAAAAAAAAGGAACCTAAAAATACGTTGAATGAATTCTTATAGCTTTGTGCAATGGCGCACGGCATAGTTGACGTACAAACAAACTTCTAAGATGTCAACTGCATTATTCATCATTATTCAACTAATATTTCTTTGTAACTTTTGGTAAATTTTCTTTTCGAAGATCTGAATGCATACGAGCAGTCTCCTTTAACAATCTCGTACGACTCTCGTCGATCCAAGTGTATTCGCTACCAGCAGCTTTCGCTGCAGCTGCGTTTTGTTGTTCAGCTGGTATTGAAAAGGAGGGAGGTCCATATTGACCGCTGGGGCCATCCGTCCCTTCAACTTGAATATAGTTCAAATGATGACTATTCTGGTTTCTCTGAAACTTTCTTTTTGGTGCGTTCAAGTTTACATATGCTTGAGTTCCTGGCGGTCCAATGTTCTGGTACGCCTGGCCATCCACAGATTGACCAGGAAGATTGGTATACGAATGACCAGGAATATTGTCAAAACTATGACTACGGTTAGACTCGACCCGGAGATTCTGGTACGCCGGGTTACCGGGCATTAGTGATTCTACGCTATGGTAGATGGAGTCATCGTTGCCATCGTAGATATCATACATATTGAACTTCTTAGAGCCAGGTTTATTGTTGGCGGTTTTACTTCTCGATCTAATGGCGCTGTTCATCATACCTGTACCACGACGCCCAGGTACATTCACATAATCAGCTGTCTTGGGGGGAGAGTTGACATATGGTCTCTCGGGGGTCTCCTGAGGTAGGACCAGCTCTGGAGGCGGATTTCTGATTCCCCGTCGAGCTTTGTTAGGATTAACAATTAACTCTTGCTTTGATTCCAGGCTTTTAGGTCTGACAGGGGTCTTAGGTGGCTTTATTTCTTCTGTTTTAAAGACATCATCGCTTCCAGTTGTTTTGATGTCATTTTCGTTGGTCACAGCCACATCCACATTGTCGTATCCTTCGCTGTTACGGCCACTCTTAACGCTATCCTTCTTTTCAGTTTCTATTTTTGATTCATCTTTAACTGACTCTGTTGCCGTCGTAGGTTTTCCATTCTTGTCGTCAGGTTTTGGTACGTCGTTTAGTTTGAATTCCATCTTCTCATAACTTGGTTCCATAGTGTCTTCGTTCTCAGACGTCCTCTCGCTTTTCTTCACGGCAGTTTTCTGTTGTTCTTCCTCCATCTTCTTCTTTTCCTCTAATTTTTTTTCTGTTTCTTTTATTATTTTTTCGACATCTACGCCATCTACGATAACGTAGCCGTCATGCTCATTCTCCTCTCCAGTGCTTGATTTCTCTTCTCTACTCGCTTTACTCCTAGGATTTTCCTCTTCTGTTGTTTCAGATTTCTTCCTCTCTTTTCTTTTCCTTTCCTCTGCGGCATCCACAACATCGTCTTCTTCCCCGCCTGTCATTATTTCATATCCATCAGGAGTGACCAAATGCGTAGATCCTGCACTTCCATGCTGGTTATTTACTTCCGGTACGGTACTCCCGGCACGATTATTAGCACTTCCGGGTACATTAGGAAGTCGTCTATTTGTAAGTTTTCGTAGTCGTCGATTTTCTCCTGGCTCGCTTTGACTTCGCGGACGCTGTTTAGTTCTTCTACGTTGACTGATACGTTGCCAAGTACGCTTGAAGAAGTTAGGTTGACTGACAGATGCATCTTGTTGACTGACAGATCTCTGTGGTGAGGAGCGATCTTTAACGAAACATTTATGACATTAAATTTCGCAAATAAAAGACTAATAGCCACCGAAAAATATTGATAATGGGTAGCATAGCTCTTAAAACCCTTTATAAAAGGTTCGTGATTTTCCTATTTGCTTGAGAGAAAATTCAAAACTTTTATGAGCGAACTATGTTTGGGTTTCCTGTGTGGAAAGCACCACAGGTGCGAAAGTCCACACGAAAGCGAAAATACGGCCATGATATTTTCACTTACCTAATGCAGGCGGTTCCACATAATTATTTTCAGTGCCTACTTGGCCTCCTCGACAAACGTTGTCAAACAGTTGATGGAGCTCTCTTCCGTACTTGGTAGCGAAGTAATAAATACATGTTCCTCCGCCTTCCTTCACTTCGAAAGCAAACGCCCCGTAGACGGCGCCGTAGTGAGGTAAATCAACGAGCTTCCATTTTCCAATCAATCGGTAGTTGTCCTTCCGCGTTAGACTAAAGAAATCTTTGTAGAATCGAAGAGTAGCTTCGCCTGATTTGATCTTCTGTTTGTTGGGAATGATTCCATCAAACGATTGTTCTAGATAAGATAGATACAGATGGTTAATCTATGAGTCTATCTTGATGTACATGTGTTCTGATTTGTTGGAAGATGTAATAACGTTACCACTGTTTTCATTGCTATGACAGTCGCGACAGGGCAATACACTGCGCTTAATCAGAGTATCTAAAGGTACCAAACAAATTATTTGATTTAAACAAATGAAATCAGTGGTATATGAATAAATAGTCGATTCATTACAGATTTTGCTCTTTATCCATTTTTTACCGTCTCTAAGAATTTTAAAATTCAGCTTACGATTGAAAGATATATTTAAATAACTCTTATCTATAAAAAATATTTCTTCATATAATTGTAACTTAGCTAAAAGGAACTCGAAAAAAAATCAGAGTCTCTGATTTTTCTAAACTAGCTCCTTTCAGCTAGTGACAAAAGGATAAGTTATTCCTATACTCAACTTCATTTCCAAGCTAATCGATAAATTTCATCGACTCTTATCTATTTCCAATGAAATTAATATATATCAGTAATAGTTACCTTGTCCAAAGTGTCTTTGAATACAATTCACCCACTCAGATCTTTCATCAATTGTCTCAAAGCTCAATCGTACAACTTCATTAGCAGTGATAGCAATGATTACATTATAGTGCTTGTCAAGCTTGTTCAGTAGTTGTAGGCCTGAAAATGACTCTAGGGAGATGAAGGCTTTTTCTTTCTGCCGTGATCTAGCACCGACTTGGTCTTGATATAACACTAGGTTAATTACATCTGGAAATATAATCATAAGAGAGAATAATAAGCAAGAATGATTGTACGGATATCTAGAAAAGTAACATCCTCAACATCCTGTCGAGAAATAAATGAATGAATGGATGAATGAATAAAAGAATGAATGAATAAATGTAGGAATGAAGCAAGAAAGAAATGAGTAAATGAATGGATACATGAATGAAAGATAAATGAATCAAGAAATGAAAGAATGAATGTATGGATGAATAGATGGCTCCATTAAATTATAGCCAAAATCCATATAATTTCAAAATGAAAGTGCAGCTTTTCAACTCTATTTCATTTTTGTTTTCAAACATATTTCTATTCTCCAATTTATCTTTCATTTCTTAGTTATTCATAATCAAATGTCCTTTTCAATCATAATATGGCTATTTTAACAAATTAACTTCTTCTGTGAGACCTCGCTTATAATAACTACTTTTCACCTACAAATTTGTTTTATTTTTGTAGAATGAAATTTTACTTTTATTTTTCTAAGTATGTTGGTTATATTTGAAAATGGTGCAGACTGAGAGTCAAACATGTCAATCTTTTCCTAGTTTCCTGCATTACATTTCTGATATTACATTTTTGTAGCCAAAATGGACCCAAACAAACCATAATATATGCCACATTATAAAAATGCATGTTATTAATAGGCCATTTTGGATATCTTAAAATTCAGAAATTCAGAATTTATTGCACTTCAACCAAAAGGTACTTCATGTGTGGTACAAACATGTGGATCCTCAAATATATGATTGGCAGGGATAAAATAATGTACGATATTTATGATGTTCCAGCAATGATAAAAGGAATTGGTAGAAAATTGGTCAGTTCACTACTCAACAACGTTATAATTGAATCTACAGTACTATATTTACTGATACTTTTGAGGTTTAATGTAATTTCAAACATTTTATTCCAGAGAGCCTGGGTATCGTGCTCGAATTTTAATATCTTGAATGTCGCCTATTAAATTAATGATCGTAGTATCACAATAGCAGCAGCCCACACATTGAAGTATACATTGTGTTTGTTATCAGCTGAGATCAACTAAAATCTAAAATACAGATATTTGATTCCTAATTCCTGTGTTGTTGCCTTTTAGAAAGCAAATATATTTTTTGTTAGGATATTATAATTATGAAGCTATATATATCTATATTTTCTTAGATATTTAAGTCTGATATTGGCATATATAGTTATGTAATGATTGATAGCTGTAAAAAGACCTCCATAAGGTCTTAAACGATTAAGCCTACATTACGTACATTACCCCTTGGCGACATGATATAACATAATAAAAAGCTCCTATTTGGGCCTCATTATAACTCTTTTTTTTGTAAAATACTAAGATAATATACAGTTCGTTGGCTGAGGCCAGAGACATTCTCATGTAAAGGCATCAAAAGCTGTTTTCTAAAACTAAATTTTCCTCTCAGGGTCTATATTTTCCAGCTTTTATACTACTATTTTAAAAAAAGAATTGTTGGTCTGAGATCTGGAATCTGAGACCGAGTAGTATGCTGCAAAATGTAATAAATTCACAATCAAAACAACGTAGTTTCCATTTAGATTGGAATATGAAGCATGGCCTTTCAGTGAGGATATGTGATTTTTCGTATTTTAGTCAGAAAACATAAAATCACAAAAACTATATTTGGTCTCAGATCACTCATCTCAGATTTCTGACCGACAACGTTTTTTGAAATAGGTGTTTATTACGTATATATCACAGTACAAAGATGCAAGTGTATGTTTAAATAAATAAAATTCCTCTTTGTCGAGATTATAGAAACCATGATTGATCATGTATAGCTAGATTATAAATACATATAGAAAAATTATTATTCATCATTACTAAAATCAACTGTCTTTGAAAGCCTGATTCATTAAATAGGATGTTTACTAATATAAGGAAAGAGTCTTGTTATGGAAGATAAACAAGCTCCCTAATGAAAAAGTCCCCTGATGATAATTGTGTTGGTGTATATTTTCATAACAGGATGAATGTAGTTTAGAGGAGATTATTCAGAATGATTTACGAGAGTATACGAGTATAATATGATATCATTGCTTTTTTCATTATGCCACAATTCGAAGCTATGATAATACTTGATAATTAAAAATATGTGATGGTTTAATAATAATAATGATAGTACATGTACTGTGACAGCTGTCCAAAAAAATAAATTTACTATTTGTCAAGCTGTTTCAGAATATATAGAACCAAGTTTTAATAATTTTTTTTTTAAATATGCAAATATAAAAGCTATAATATTGTTTGTGGAAGTTAACAGCTTTCATCACTTGTACCAATGATATACAACATGTACGAAAACAAGACCAAGGATTTGTTTTAAGAGGTCTCTCTCATATTGAAACAATAAATATTTCATCATCTCTTTAAGAATACAGTTGAGAGGACAGCTTGATATTACTAAACAAAGTAATATTTATTCATATACAGTACTTATATGACTGTGTTTATAATTTTCTTAACATTTTACCCCACAAGTCTAAATTACAGATTCCAAGAAGACAAGAAGTATATTCAATACAGATAAAAAAAAGAGGTTTAAAGATTGTCACGAAATAATTACTAGAAATATTTCCCCATTTTTACTCAAGATTTCTATTTATATTGAGAAAGGAAAAATTCCAATGAAGGTCTAAACATATTCTTGTTAGCAAGTTGAAATGTTGAGAAAGTAGTGGTCAATTTAGGAAGATATAGTAAGCGCGATCCGAACACTATGAAGACCTAGAATATCTTGGAACACTAGGTTCTATAATTCATTTGTTAAAGCTTTTTGGTGTATATAAAGAATTCGAGATGGTGGTCCCCCAAAAAAGGCAATTCTACAAATGGCTTAACTGTTCTTAATAATTTATCATATTAAGATTGCAGGAAAAACTATGATTTAGGCTTCAGCTGATTTATAAATGATCTCCCACGAAGCCAAGAGATTTATATTAAATCGTCTGGGAAGGAAAAATTGTCTTCGAATTCTTCGTTTCATTTATAACAGTTTATTACCTTACTTTTAAACCCCTCTGGAAATTGCATAAGACGGGAATATTTTAAAACAAACGTAAGAGGCTTGCAGAAGTGTAAAATTACAGTGTAATAAAGAAACTAGTGCTTGACTGTCCGCGAGGAAAGCCAATGATGTGCAATCACACACAACGCCTCCACCAGAAATTATAGGATGATCACTCTCAATTTTACTTTTCCATCTGCATACGAGTAATTTAATAATAGCTTACAAATAGTACGACTTTTATATTTATTAGGTGTTGAATATCTCGGTAATCGAGCACAGTTATTCTCGTAAAGGGGAGTTTTTGGTTGCGTTAGGGATTAATGAGCAGTACACGACTCGAAATTCCGAAGCACAACTTTTAGAAAAGAGTACTAAGAATGCGTTAAAGTTGGCAACGTAAGACAAATTAAATAGAAGAATCTATCAATAATGATTTGCTTTCTCTAAAGACTTCATATTATAAAGACAAAGGTACCGTAGCCCGAATGAATATTGTCAAAATTTCAGTTTGTTTGGGTAATAATTTGTTCAACATCAGCGGGACAAGCGAACCAAGTAGCAAAACAAACTTTTCCTATGAATGTTTTCTATCTAAACCACCTAAGGTCGTGAAGAATAGAAACTTATTTCGTATGAAAATGCGATAAAACTATAAAACTAAGAGCCGAAATCACGTAAATTCATATTAGGACGCATCAAGACACGAGAAAAGATAAACATTTCAGCGTCAGCGCTGAATGAAATAAGACCGATAAGTATCATTAATTAGAAACTGTTCTCTGGTCCTAAAGTACTGAGAATCTAACCCTTGAATGCAATATTGCTTTGAAAAGACTGAAAAGTAGTGTATTGTCTACGTTTCAAACTCACCAGCAGCGGGATTGACTCTTCGAAGCACAGCCCATCTGGACTTCCACTGTAGACACGAGAACAAGTTTTTAAACCAAACAAATCAATAAAACTATCATTTAAAATACTTGATGTACCTTCTTTTTCCTTCTGTAGCGTACTGGACCCTCGATTATATCCATAGTGGCTGGCGCATCCTCAATACATTCAGCTGGCAAAGTAGGAAACCATCGAGCTACTTGGAAGCCACTGTTCTTCGATTTGGAGCTTGTGAACATGCGCGCGCACACTTCTTCTAACATTCCTTGAGTGGAGGATTTATTAGGGTTTTATGACCTACCCAAGGATCATAAACCATAAAACAACGAATATACTAAAAGCTTTAGAAGTTTAAAATTATCTCTCTCGATACGAATCGTGCGCAAAGACCCAACTTTGAGGTAATGTCAGTCGGTAAGCATATTTGTTTGATTGTAACAGCAGTTATAGGAAGTGATGGAATCCTGTAGCTCTGCAAACAATTTGAGTCCCGCCAACTTCCTTTGCCTTAGAAGTGACGTTCGGTAATTGATACTTTACTAGAGCTTAGCTTACTTCCGGTCTGTAAGAGTCCGTCGAAATTTAACGACTGTATTTGATTGATATTTAGCTACAATATGACACTGTGGTATGTCGAATAATATCAACCGAACCAAGTTAAATAATATGGAAAAAAGTGATGCTTAGTTCTTTCCTTTTTAAATAGCCCACGACTGAATGACAGCTAGAGGTGATATATAGTCTGCAACCCACAAACCAGCGAGCGATACAGTACTCGAACTACGTACTTTTGTTATGACGTATCGGTGAAGGTTGTTCAAGGAGGGGGCCACAAAATTATCTTATGGATGATGTGTAGGAGAGCCCCGTCATCAGAGTCAGTTCCACAGCCAATCACATTGGTCTCATTTTTAAGATAAAAATATTAAAGATCAGAGTATGCTGTGAACCCGATGAATTTGTTAGTTCCTATTGAGCATGTGATTTTTATCTCTGGGACCTTAAATGGGTCTTAATGACGTTGAGACAAAACAAGGTCCTATTTCCCACTGTGAACTCGCCGGGGAAGAAAGTATAAATAGATCCCCTTGCATATTCAAGTTGATACAAGCATCAAGACAGACCCTCTATCACTCCAGCCCTTGTCAAATCATTTTATTATTGAGTGGCCTTTATACAGTATATTTATAGTCTTTATAACAGAGTTATTGGAACATTGAAAGATTGTTCGCGCATTGACTGTCAAGTAAAACCCCTCGAAATTTCAGCACGATAGTATAACTCAAAGTGAACTAAGAAAAAAGATTTCTTTAGATTGGGCGTGATGATGTTCAGTCCCTTTTTCAGAACTCGTGCATGTCGTATTCTCTCGAGAATAAGAAGATTCTTTGTTTGAGCCGCATACATGCATATTCATGTATCTTCCTATGCGGCAACTGCTGTTAAACAAAGAAATACTACTCTAGGGGCACGTTGTCTGAAATGGGAAAACAATACGCTAGAGAGATCTACTGCTTCGTCCTTCATCAAATTTATTTTTAGTTCCATGATAATGGGATTAATTATAGATGCATTGTTAAAAATTGCCCTGTTGATCAATCTATTTGCAAATTAGGTTACATGTACATGTTTACGGATGTGTTTACGGATGTGTTCAGTGATACAGAATCGTGTTTGACGTCATCTATCACGCATTTTCAGTCTGAGGGGAAAATCTGCGGATAATTTGGTAAGTGCGTGGGAGGTCTGTTGTGGATCAATAATGGATCAGTAGCCGGTGTTTGTCGATTCCCAAGAATTAATCTAGATATTTGTACTTGCTCTTTTTGATTTTCTTTTCTTCTATTAGATTTTTTTTCAGAAAGCGTTTTGGGTAGTGAGCACAACGATTTTCAAGTTTTTTAAACGGTAAATGTACCCATACCTTGTGCATTTATTAAAAAAAGAAAGAAAAAAGAAGACTGGAGAAAAACAAAAGAATTTAAACGGATGACCAAGTTTAAATCTCCTATTTTGGCAAAAGACTGAACCTGCTTAATGTAAATAGCGTGGTTTGTTCAGGCTGCTGACGTTTTGGCATCACTGTCACTCTTTTCTAAAACGAGTGGTCTAGTCGTTCTTCAGTTTTACCGATTTTATCTTTTCTTGTCTCTGCAGGTTTTGGATCGTCCCACGGACCATCCAGCCTTCCAGTTGCAGACGTTATTTGTGTCGGTCCGATCGACACAAACAACGTCTGAAAAGGAGGCTACAGACCATCTTGATGCTCTTAGGATGTTCATGTGACTAAGCAGAGACTTCGAGAAGAATTCTGAAACCAGTGGAAACATGACAATACCAACACGACGGTCTGTTTCTTGCCGGCCATAATGATGCATTGAAGTTTGTCTCCATGCCAAAAAGACGCCAAGTCTGACATAAGTTACTAGATAGCATGCAATACTATTACGATTTTTTGACTGCCCTACGTCCCCTCCCCTCATCCCCAAGGGGAAAAAATGAAAATAAACTTAAAGATATTGAGGCAAGATTAATTAGTGACTAGTCTAATTACCGGCGAACACACGCAAACGTGTTGAAAATATGACAGCAATATTGCACTGATATAAGGATGATTGTACTGACTTTCATAATATTCACTTAAAAAGTGCTATTTTCAGACGACCAGGCTAGCTATGACGGAACTCATTTTAAATGACCACATAATAGCTTTAAAACAATAAACATCCCGTTTTTCTTCAAATTTTCTTTTCCATTACCAGTAAGTCTTCTTTTTAAAGACTTCGTGTTCCGGTATATTTATTTTATTTTTTCTTCCTTTTTGCTATCGTCGATTTTTGAGCTGGACTGAGCATATGTGTACACCGATGTCTGTTACACATTTTTACATCGTAGTAGAATAAAATCCTGTATGAAATAATGTATATAATATGAAGTAATGTCTATTTGCCATTAGCCGAGTCAAGCCAGAGTCGTTATACAGAGGTGTATCAGAAATGGCAGTGCAATGGCCAAGGAGGTAGAATCCAGCAGCATAAACACGACGCACACAAAGCAGCCAACAAACCTTTGTCCATTACCTCATTTCGCTCACGTCTCGCCACATCATCGTAAATGAAAACAGTATTCTGAGGGGCTGCCATGGGATATGTTTCATATGGTTGGTACATCAAAGGTTGTTGTTGATAGTACACGCCTGATGGAGCTTGGTTGCTGCTGTTTTGATAATAAAAACTGCCTTGCGGCGGTGAAGTGTAATATGGTTGCTGGTTAGAAACCATGTCTTGGCTTTTCTCGTGTGAACGTTTCTTCGGGCCTTCTTTCGTTGAAAAGTAGGAATATATTCCTAGACCTGAACGAATTAGAAATCTTGAAGTCGAATGTCTCCAACTCTGTGTACAGTATTTTGTTGATGTTTCGAGTTGCTTTTATGTATTTTCAAAGAAATTGCGCAGTTGTACAGCTGACAAGAGCACTATAGCCCACAATCTCAGAAAACCAGTTGTTTTTGAGAAAAACTAAATAGTTTGAAAATATTTCAAGATCTTTCCAATTAAATCCGACCTGAAATGGTTGAACTTTTTCGATGACTTGTATTGAAGCCAAAGATAATAAGTTCTTCGTTCTATACTTAAATACTATTCTGAATGACGATAAACATACTTTAAAAAACCGCCACGGGAATTAGCTAGAGCAGGTGGAAATATGCAAATGAACTGAAGCTGTTTACCAGTACATTTATGTATATATATAGATATAGATATACATACTGATATGTCATTATATTTCAACTCAATTTTTTTAGCACTGTGTCATCTGGCTAAGGACGAAAAAATCAGCTGTCTGTCCGACAATTACTTTATAATTTTAAAGACGAGCAAGGAATTCATTATCTACAGTATTTCCAAATGAACATTTAAAATATGATTGACTTTTGTTTTTAGCCAATAACTTCGTTTGCTAAAAAAAGATAAACAATTTATCGCCCACTATCCGGCTACCGCAAAACGTGCTGAGTTTCGCTGGGTTGTCTTTTACTTTTTCATTTGTCCAAAATTATTTTCTGACACAGGAAGCCCAAAGAAAGATAGTGATTAACACAGGAAACCCACTTTTAAAACTGGTTGGAATAAAAGCCATTGCGATTTTACTGAAATCCATAAATATGTTATATTTCCCTAGACTTCCAATTATTTACTAAAATTAAGACGCTTTACTCAATATAAAACAAGTGAAGAATAAGGCGCACCAAGACAGTAAATAAACGTGATAAAATATCCCAGATTTCTCATATATGACTCCGTGGCGCAATGGTAGCGCGTCTGACTCCAGATCAGAAGGCTGCGTGTTCGAGTCACGTCGGGGTCATTCAATTTTTGAATTTTTTTTCCACTAACCAAATTTTCAGTGTAGCTGTTTTACACCAATCGTAATCCACAGTCCAATAAGCAGCCTTAATTTTTAACCCTGCAAATCTTATGGCTTCTAAAGTGGCTCTATAGAAAGTTGTGTAAGCGCTATGTGGTTGACCCATGACAGCAATAGATGACAGAGGTCTAGGATGTGTGCTGCACGAGCATGCACAGCACCTTAACTGGAAGAATTTCTTTTTTGGTGACATGGTCTGCTGTGTATATGGTAAAAAGCATCTATGATTGTAGAGTTATTTTACAATAAAAAAATCAAGCGATTGGCAAAATATTGACGAATACAGTAGAGTGCACACACTAAAACTGTGAACATTAAATAGTACTAATTAGTACTATTTCATACAGAATCCTTTGTTTTCTATTGTTAAATTATCACTATTTAGTGCTTAAAATTAGTATTTGTTTCACGGACTTAGTGTGAGCACTGTACTATGGAAAAAGTTTAATTCAGAAAAATTAATCCTTATTTTGTGGCCTATTAAGTAACTACATGTTATTAGCTAAAGAATGCCCTTTCCTATAGTTTGGTATTATCTCAAAACCCTATATTGCCACCTTGAAATGATAGCTCAACGTTTTTATGCTTTTTACTAACAAAAACACTGAAAATTAAAGTATAATCCATAACTTTTACATTTTAAAAGCAAAACAAGAGACAATGTATAATTGAGTAAGTTTTTATTTATATTGCATTAGGGTGTTGTTGATTTTTCACCTTTGCTGATGTTCATTGTCACCTAAAACAGAAGATGCAAAATATGAACATCTGTGTAAAATTAAAACTGAAACCAGTAAACTTTATGGTTATTGCAAATAGCACACATCTGTAAATATGTAAATTTCCTATAAACATTCAATGTAAATTTTAATTTGTCTATGATGCTAAATAAAGTATGTAAGTTTGTTTTTTGTATGTATGTATGAATGTAAACAAACAATAAAAGTTTGAGATGCTGCTATAAATTTCAAATTTTAAGAGTTTGAGAAAAAAGTATTGGAACTTCTAAAAACACAAGTTAGACAAGAGTGGAAAATTTTATAATTTTACCAATCTTACCCCTAATTGACTATTTCAACATTAATATTTTATACTGAATTTTATAGCGGCAAACTGTTTGACCTCTTTCAAATTATGATAAGTTTAATTTTTAAGAAAAGCTTTAATGCCTCTTACAATTACGGATCCTTTCTATTTGTTTTTGGGCCCACTGTGGTAATTTTTATTCATAGTCTTTTGAATTTGCCTTTCGAAATTTTGTGCGTATGTTGGAATTTAAACTTTGTAAGTATGAGGCGAAATTAATTTTATTATTGTGTAAGATTTACTGTGTCTCTTACTGAGATAAGAATAAGGATTAGAGGTAATCAGCCACATGGCTTGATTTGCAACACACAAAACAAGGAGAAAGCTCAAAACGTAGCCTGAGAGAACAGATGAAAACAATTGCTGGTTTTCAATATTACTCACAAGAGAATGAAATAAAAGACATGGTAGCCATGTTAGATGATATACCCATTTCAATAAAGTTTGTCACCTGACAGCTGGTACAATGCTGATACTGCCAAGGATTATGGGTAGCTACATTTTACATGTAACTGCTTCATAACCGGCCAATGATAAACTTGGGATCTTTTACCAGCTAAAGTTTCTGTGAGCTGCCTCAAAACAATTTATATCAAAAGCTTTACTTATTGGTTATGAAGCGTTTCCAATGACCCTCACCAAACTCAGCCTTGTAGGTTTTTGGTGACTAATAATATTGAAATAAGTATATAACAAAAGACACTAATGATGAATCTTCTGTTAAATTCATCCAACATGGTGGCTGTTAAAACCATCAATACAGGGAATGCACTCAGGGAGCTAAAGAATGTCTGTTCTCATGCTACTCAACCAGTCAAAGTATTCTTTTTACTTTCACAAAGGGTTTGTAGTCTAAAAAGATTAGTAAAGTTAAGTAATAATACTAACCATATAGGCTGTAAAGATCTAAATGGCAACTTGTTCAGGCTTGCCTCCCTTGTGCTCAGATGTAGGCTGTGTGGGGAGAGGCTCATCCTTTGGTTCAACAATGCTGACTTGATCTGGAAGTGGTTTCTTGGGGCCAGTTTTGCCAGTTGGATCCCATGGCAACATAATTTTAACTTGAATACCAAGTACACCTGAAAAAAAACCCAGCAAATTTAATTTTACTGTTTTATGCTGTGACCTTGCTCTTTTAGTGCCATCAATAGCCAGAGCAAGAGTTATTGACTGTGCTTTTGACTGGTTGCTATGAAACCTTTTACAGTTAGGATGCAGGAGTTTATGTGACCTTCGAAAATTGCAGTAAGCATTAAAATCATGCAGCTTCTGACTTTGTACCCTTGTATTACAGAATGTGATGATTTCATAGAGTTCTTTGTAATTTTACTGAACAAAAAATTCATTTGTTTTAGACCAAAGCAATATTGTGCTTAGAACTATATAAAGTGGCCACATATTTTGGATTTGCAGTTATCCTCTTACTCTGCATGTTCAACTTCCTTTTATAACATGGGTTTCAGTTTCAAATAAAATTATTATTGGCATGTTATTAGAAGGTTGATAAATGTGTTCTCATCACAATTCTGATGAAGGCTATCAAATAGCCAAAACTTTATGCCTTATAAAATCTATGCATTCAAATCCATACATTTACAATTAAAATATAAATGTGTTCCGCTTTAATGCTCCCATATTTTAGCTCCCATTGTTTATAACACATCATAAAGACATGAAGCCCTCATATTTTTAAGACAATAATACTTTACCTTGTCTGAGGTACACATGTCTGACTGCAGTATCTACATAGTGTTTGGTTGGTTCACCAGCATGGATCATAAGACCATCAACGAATTTCATGGACTTGGCACGCTGTCCTCTTAATTTACCAGACACTACAACCTCGCATCCCTTGGCTCCACTTTCCATGATAAACCTAAGTACACCATAGCACGCCCTACAGAATGTTACAACCATGTTTATTAGAAGAGATATTGAAGAACTAAGAAATGTCACAATGCATAGGACTGTTATTGTCTAATGTTAATCGCATATCTTAAACCAATTATAGGATATGAGAGATAACACTTTACACAATGAAAGTGCTTGGATAAGGTACCATCTCATGGTACAGTATATGTGCACTATCACTTTTCACACTTATTCACACTATGAGTAGTTAAAAATTAAATGTCAGCATGATGATCTGAACAAGACCTTCACAGTGCATTTTGAATTGCTTACTATCAATCACTTGACTTTTTGAATTTGACTGGGGGGCAAACAAGCCGTTGACTGGGGGGCAACTGGCGGATGCTAAGTCAAAACATAACAAAATAAGTCCTCAAACTATTGTATTTGACTATTTTCACGACATCAAACCAGAAAACAAGAGATCAAAACAACCTCCAGGATTCTACAAGCCATCAAAAAAAGAGCTATTACCTGGAAGTGACGTCTATTGATAGCAACCTATAATGCTAAACATACCTTCTGACAGCCAATCCACCAATCAACTTGTACCTAAGGGATTCACACTGTGCAATAGCACACAGTCCCCTAGTGGCAACCTTCTCAGCATAGAGCTAGAAATAACAAAATGAGAATATTTTAACAAAAATCTGAGTAAACTCATTCAAAAGTCTTGTATTTTGAAAAAGCATGGCTTGGTTCATACAATTAAATTCTCACATTCTCGCAAACCAGTTATGCTGAACTGGGCATCTGTGCTTAAATATTGTCCTCAAATAAATAAAAACATGCAAAATGTAATCAGGTAGATAAAGGGCTTATCAATGACAAAAGGAGTCAGACTTCTTCAATTTTAACATGCAATGTTTTAAGAACATCTATTGATTTGGATACCCTGTTGTTTCTTTAATATATCCATCATTTTTCATTTACTTCTTCATTAAGGACCAACTTCAGAATACCTGGCCATGCACTTTGTTTAATAGTATAAATCAAGTCTTTTGAAAATGATGCAATAGAGCATTTTCACATAACATCACAGCGGCCATTATGGGGTACCAAAACAATACATTTTCTATCCTCTGGGAATTGAACTCTATTTTCATGCAAATACTGTGCAGAAAGTTTCTCTTGTTTATGGCTGCCTTCTCATATGAGTGAAAACGCTCTATACAAATAGAAGAACAATAGGGAATTAATGTGTGCATATCATTTGGCCAGGTATTCTGAAGTTGTATCTTCATTAATTTATGGTCTCTAAATTGTCTATACACTAGTCTTCGATATGAAGCATGGAACCATCTGCATGATCAAATAGGTCTTTGTGGATGCCAATCAAAGTGTTTCCATCACAATGATGTGAGGCACAAAGCTTTCGAGGGCACATGCCTATACAATGCTATTAAAACCTTTTGATTTATGTCCAACTAAATATTTCTTACATACTATATACATGTCATTAGATGGTTAACACAGATATTTGCAAATGTTATTTTATATGTAAAAATGGAACTGATTTTCACATCACACAATGATAATACTGAACCTCTACAGTTCCTTCTGCGAATCCAAAACGTTTCTGTACGACTGATGTCAATTCACGGATTCTTCGTCCTTTCTCTCCCAGGACATTTTGTGTGCGAGTGGCCAGGATAATGATCTCAGTCCTGATAGGAGTTACACGGACCTCAACACCACTGTAGCCATCTTCAGCCAGTTCACGAGTTAGGAACTCATTGAGTTCAGCTTTAAAGAGTCCATCGCTTACGAACTAAAATGCAGAAAATTTAGATTATTCAAGAGATCAATAAATCTATATTGGTAAATTCTGTTTATACTGATTTACATAATCATTATTTTTCATAACAGGGGCTTCGTAAATATTCTTTGAAGCAATATATATGCAAAAATAGATGGAAAACAGACAGTAGATGTATCTCGGTATACTATAGAATCCACAAAAATCTTCCCCTTAACAAGACCATCCTGAGTTGTTATATACTTTAATCACATAAATAGACATCCTACAATTTTCCTACATTCAATTATTGTGAAAATGTCTCAAGCAACGGGGTAAAATCCTAATGTTTCTACCTTTCTCTTCTTACTGATCTGGGTAGCCATGATGACTTTCGCCAAAGAGAACGATCCCAGATCACATAGCGCCCTTAGTTTTCAGTGTGCGCACGCGCAGTATGGAGATTGACCGCCATGATTGGAAGAAGTGCAACTCGTTGTGCTGCGAATCTATCAAGAATTTCTTCTTCTCATAGCTTACTGGTAATTACTTTCCAATTATTTTTCTGAAATAATCATATCTAGGTCTAATTATTTGTGTTTTCTCAAAGAGAGCAGCTGCAAAGCTTTGTAAATCAGGAACGAATGGAGTAAAAAGAGGTCAGTGTTGCACGTGCGCCTCAGTATTTTGACATGATATCTAGTGTATTTTACAAGTTTCTCTGATCTTTATTAAAACTTTCATTTATAGCATCTACGCTTTCAGCTACGCTGCAATCAAGGCTTGCCAAAGGCAGTATGCCTAATAGTTCATTGTGAGTATATTTAACACACACAACAAAGACATATCACACACAAGATGAATGACAGGGAGACTGGGACTAGCATGCTATTCAAATCAGCTGCACTGAAGACTACTATTGCATACTTTTTTATATTTATCACTTTTGTTATGACTAGTTATTTCAATCTGCTTATTATGATGTTTATTGTTTCAACTATAGTATTTGTAATATCGTATCATGTAGTTACCACGACAACCATTTGTCACCAACATTGTCATAGTTTACATTGACAAGTTAGTGATAATTACCAGTATATTATATTAAAAAATTGGTTATATCTTTGTGTAAAGGACACGACAGAGGACACAGTGTACATAATTCAATAGAAACTTATTGTAAATTTTGTTAGCTTTGTTCTATACTTCAGTTTTGGGTTCTCTGTTGCTAAGGGTTAGCCAGAATTTTGATGAAGTTCAGTGAAGGTCCGTGGAATTTCAAATTTTTGCATTGTTGAAATTTTGCATTCGTTACTTTACCATTGGTATTTGTGAATAATTAGACGTGCACTGATTCTTGGCTAACCCTCAGTACATTGTAAATGAATCTGTAATCAAGAAACAGAATTTGGAACTCGAAAATAGTGTATTATATAAAATGTTTTTTTTTTTAAATTTTCGTGGCTATTGAATTACATAAACTGTGTCCTCTACATGAAGTGAGAACCAACATTTTTTCTTCATGCATCTTTATTGATAGGTTTTGAATTATAACCATTTTTTACCCTTTTGTTAGTGTTGCAGTTCAAGAAAAGTATGGCAAATTCCTTTCAAAAAACTTTAGTGCTATTTCAGCAGCCTGTGAGTATTGGATGTTATGGTTCTTATAGGAGGCCTACTATTTAAATATTAGACCTTTATCTTGATAACTAATCTTTTACTGCAGGCCTCCATCATTCTATCTTTACTTCTCTGGACTTCCTCATTGTCATACCCAGGCCCTACTTATGAGCCAGATCTCTAGACTGTTAGCAGTCCCACTTTTCCCTTCAAACTCATAGTCTATCAGTAAGGGCAATAGTTTTTGGATTCCTGTGAACGTGCATAGATTGGAGATGATTAATGCTAAGTATTACTCGGCTCCAATCTCTGCGTGCCTCAGGAATCCCAAAACACTGGTTTTTACTTTGTCTGGAGGGGAAAGTCTGGGAATCAAATTCTATTTTCATTTGTTGAACATATGAATTTTTGCAAATGGAAGACATAAATAAGTTATTAGAAAGGTTGAGCCAGCATTGTATAGTATGACGATATCAGGAGATATTAAGATATCAGGTTGAATGAGTCACTGTAAGTGGTCTCTGGCTTTCAGTAAGGAAGACTTCCCCTTTTATGATCTCTCATGTATATTTTTTACTTATTGTTTTACTAACATTTTTACTAATTTTCCAGGTGATTCACCACAGGTTTTAGTAGAGCTATTGATACAAACTGGAATAAGTACTGATTTGCAAGAAGATGATGAAGAGATGTCTAGCGTTTCAGGAAAAAAAAAGCATAGGCGAAAGCAGAAATACTGACAAATTTTAATGTAAAAAGAATGACAAACAACATTAAATAATTGGATATGTTATAGACCTATGCATGGGCTGTATGTTTTTCTCCATTTTTATGGTTTCATATTCTGTATATTAAATGCAAAGATCGTTCAGATTTTTAAACATTTTTTTAAATAGCTTCCTTTTTGCTTTATTTGCCTCAACTGACATTATCACAATAAGTAAAGCAATGAATGAGCATTAAAAAAATGAAAGTTGTATAATTTTAAACCTAACTCTGTTTTCTTTTTGCGTTGCTAGTGTGTGTGTTTTTTTTTTTTGTTTGTTTGCTTCAAAGTGACTTAGGAAATAGGTAGTAAAAAATTTTGAAATTAAATATGAAAAAAAAGGTTTTTATGTCTTTTATGATGCATTGTTGTGTATTATGATTGGTATTTGTAGTTGGATGTCACAACAAGTTAACATAATATTCAGCTTTTAGGGTTTTGGAATCCCTTGTAATTCATTGTAATCATTTAACAATAAAAAAAACAGCCTTAATAATTATTTATTAGTAGTATTACATCATTTCTGGTCAACTTTGATAGTATTTCTCATCCAAGCTTAGCCTGTGTCGTGGAGGGAAATTAAGACTGAGCCAGGACTGAATCTAAGAATGCAACCAAGATTATTAATGGAAGGAAAAAGAGTGCTACTGCGTTTATCTTGGAAGAATTTTAACATCTGACCTTCCCTTATCATGTGCTGAAAAACACAGGTCCCCATGGACATATCATCCCTCTTCACCAACTAATTAATAAATAGTACCAGGGTTGGATCAAGGATTATCATAAGGATGGGGTTCATATGTTCAAAGGGCATCCATCTGTAAGAGATGCTAAATCAAAATTATCATGGGCTGCAGCCCACACAACCCTTCCTTTTCCCCAACCCTTACATTCCTGTGTGTTCTTGCAAATTGAGGGTTTTCCTTTTTTCCTCAGAGGGTGCTGGTGAGGAGAAAATGCACCCCCTCCCCTCCTTTGTGAAAAGAAAATGGTGTCTTTCTTAGAATTTTGAATAGGACGTACTTGCATGATGGTGTCATTTTGACTCCCACTACCAAGATGCTTCGCAAATTTTCTTTCTTATTTAAATTCGTATTCTCACGAGGATAGTAAGACAATTGGTGCTAATTAACTGAACAAAAGAAAGCGTGCAAGGGAGTCTGGTAGTAGAGGTCAATGACGCCATCATGCAAACGGGCTATTGGCATTCTAGAGGCCCAAGCTATTGGTGGATTTTTTAATTTTACTCTTCCCCTCTCCCCCCCCCCCCCCCCCCTGGAAAATCCTGGCTACACCCCTGCATAAAGTATAACAGGGAGAGGAGAGAGTGCTGGGTTTTACATGATTGGTGGTAACCTTGGGAGATCAAAGTACTTCACCTTGACATTACCAAGACAAAAGCCACCCCTTACTAAAACCAAAACAAGAAAATACAAAATCAATGATTTCGCAAAAACACATAATTTCTACTGCATATGTGACCTCAATAAAGCTTAAATTTTTCAAAAAGGGCGAAAATGAAGTCAAAACAAGACCCAAACAGGGTTTGTGCATGATATCACGCAAGGGTGATTCACTACTGGTGACGAGCGGTCAATACCCAGCGATTATGTTCCTTCTGCCAATCAACAGAGCTTCTATAGACACCACCTTCTATCCGCCTTCCTGTGTTCGAAGAACCGAATATAAATAGCAAACTCCTAGCTAAGGTTAGAATATTGTCTTATACTTAGCAGGAGGGAGAAAATTTTTTGAGATAAAAGTTGAGATAGAAAAGCCAAGATGATGTTGCGAGTAATGAGTCGAAGAGGAGCTTCCGTTTTGAGTCGTGTTAGAGTCATTCGATGTGTTTCAACGACAACTCCAACTCTAGTTCAAGAGGCAGACAAAAGCAATGAAAATAAGGTGAGTTTTACCTCATATTAGATCATTTTGTTTTCTAACACTAACTCGTTTGGAGGGCTGGACTCAATATGGAGGTTTAGTTACAAAAAACTTCGTAGATAACCGTACTGACTTCTGCTTTGTTTTTCTTTTCTTTTGATCCATCATAAATTAGGCTTTAATATATCTATGAATATTTCATAATTAATTTTAGACCAGGAAATAAAGTTCAAGGTTTGTTCCCTAGATTATCATTTATTTTAATATCCTGTAAACCTGAAAAAGAGAAAACGTAGGAACATTTTCTGGGTCATTGGACAACCATTCTAACGGGAAGCCATCTTGGAATTAACTCAAATTATATACTCTTGAAGCGAGACCGGCGTAGGCTAAATATGGATCTTAACGACTAACTTTCCGTATAAATAGACTCTAAAACTTCACAGTACATTATTTGAAAGTGTATGTGTGTGTTTTTCGCCCTTAATATAGCTTATTTTTGCAAATATATGCGAGTAGAGTTGTCGTGACTAAATATTGTTTGATACCCAACACCTTTTTTGACACCTTTTTGATGTCTGGGATTATCGCTCCATTAAGAATTCTAGAAAAATCTTCCATGTTGCAATATATATATATATAGAAGGTAATTGTAGCACGGTTTGTCGTAAAACAAGAGCAGTACAACACACTAAAACAATCTCTTGAAGATTTTTGCGATCTTGAGAACATTTCATCTCAAGAACATTTTGAGAAAATCTTATAGAAGATTTTTAGATAATACAAGGGAACACTCAATCGATCGAACGTGTCCAGCAGGGTCGGACGAAAATTAATTACACATTAGTTTGTTGTGTTTGGGAAAATATACTAATTATTAGGAGAAATGAGTTTGAGAATTCTTCAATATGAGTAGCCTGAAAATCTTGATTGATTTGGACCTTTTATAAGCTTATATATCTACATTATTTTATAACTTAGAAGTAATACAATTTTTTAAGTGTCAAAAGGTTTACTGGTACCAGTTTGTCTTTTGTTCTAACTAAACACATTGTAGAGCTAGCTAGAGCAAAGCTTCAGCCACCTACATGCATATTATGCCTCAGGCCTATTCTTGGGATGCATACCACATCATACTGTATAGTGGTCACCATGTTGGTTGACAATATGAAAACATTCCTCATTAGCAGTGGTACCATTAACTTTTGAAATAATAAGAGAAGATCATGAGCTGCCAGAAAGTCGTGGGACTAAGTGAACATTTTACAAATGACTAAGCTAATAATATGGTAGTTTAATGTGGCTGGACCTCCTCACGCTTGACCGCTACCTTCCACGTTTAAAACACTGGTGCATAAACGTGTTTTATCTGATTGCAAATCTTTTTTGCACATAAGTCACATAAAGATTGAATTAATGTTTGACGCAGTTTTTAATGAGATCGGACATCATAACACGTGATTATGATGAAATATTGGTTTTCGTTTAGAGAACAATTTAAGCCTTGCAGAGTGTTCAACACTAAAATGCTTTGTACCACATAATTATATACTAGATGCCTCCATTTGAAGGGATTTTTGAAAAAATCTATCTAGCTAATTATGAGATATTTGAGATTCTTTAGAAATAGTGCATAATTTACTTCAAAACTAAACAATGGATTTGATGCTGCCGAGATTAATATTTCAGAGCTATATATTCACAAAAGTCATTGCTCATTTAGTTTTACTCTGTATCTAGTTTTAAAAGGAACATTTTGAAGGTAATCGACTTATGCGATTTTGTGAAAACAAAATTCATGCGCATTTTTCATCGCAGTGTTCTAGTCAATCTTACAAGATCTTCCATCATTCTAAAATTCGTTGATAATTTGTCTCAAAACTATGCCAGGATGCAAATCAGAACTTAAACTAATATTACACAAAATTGCAAGACTATTGAACTCATTTAAAGCGATCTAAAGCGAATGAGAAATACAGAAAACATTGATCGTTTTCCAACAATTTGATGCTCTGGGAATTCTATTGTTTGCTAAATGATCATAACATCAAAGTCTTTCGCACCATGCACGGTCTCATCTCGCTTGGCTGCTTTAGCATTAGCTTCTCTTGTTAGGTCAACCAACATGGCAGCTGTATCATTGTTATTTATATTGCAAGAAATTTTGAGTCATGTGGTTGCACCTCAAGAATTGTGCATGCTTTCCCTCACACTTTCTAACTGGCAAAGTGTTTCTTCAGCAAAGTGTTTCTTCAGCAAAGTGTTTCTTCAGCCACCCACGCCTATGATGCATGCTTCTGATCACACTCAGTTCCACAAAGTCCTTTTTCCCAACCACCTACACCTGCAAGTAGGTCATGCTCGTTCTCACACTCTTTTCACGCTTTCATCACTTCCTGTACGACTCAATTGAGGACAGGAAGTTAGAGCTGTTATGGTTTGTAATTGGAATTTAGAAAAATTGTTTAGTATCTTCATAAGTGAGGATTTTGAGATTAATAATATAAGAAACGATATGGGACAGTAATTCACAGCGTTTCGAGGTCATGCTGACCTCATTATCAAGTGTGTTTAATGGAACTAAATCTTGACTATTTATAAACTAATTTTTGTTTCAGTAGCAGTAAAAAACCCAAGAAGTCATTAACCCCCTCATAGTGCAGGAGATAATCAATAAGAAACTTTTCTAACACCACATTATCATCATTATATTTTACTCTGTTATATAACAATGTATGCATTAATTCATATAGTGTAAAATCTCAGATATAAAACCTGGGCTTAGACTCTGTTTGTAAGGATGTTTTTGGTGGGTCTATACTTTGTAGGGGGGGAGGGGGTGGGGCTATACCTTGTAAGGGGGAAGGGAGGGGGTAGGCCTATACTTTGTAGGGGGAGGGGTGGGGCTTGTAACTTGAAGGGAAAAGAGTTTTGGATGAAGAAGAAACATTTATTTCTTTCTCTTATGCTCCAAGTTTGGCTCATCTCTGTACATTAGTAGACCTGCTTGTTGGTTCGTTATCTCCAGCCACTAAGCTTTCCTCTCTCAACAAAATAAACTTCTAAATCCTAATTAACCTTTCTGAAATTCACATAGAAACTGGTAATGACCTCATGCTGCACAGAATCATGGGAATGAATTTGGAGAGGTCTAATGGCAAGGCAGTTTAATCTTGTCCCAAATGCAGTTGCACAATCTCATGCTCTAGAAAGGCATTTCCAGTCTTGCTTTTAACTTCAGAAGGTCATATCAGGAGGTCCCTATATTTGCTATATGGGTACATGCCACCAAACAGGGTATGGTTTTCAGTGATCTGGAACAGGGTATATGAAATCGTGCTTGCTCTCTGGAACAGGGTATTTGAAATCACGCTCTCTCAATCTGGAACAATCTGGGTATCTATATTTTTCGCAAGTACCGGAACAGGGTTTTTAATATACAACAGGGTATGGTTTAATTTTCAGAGATTTTACTGGTACAGGGTCAGGGTTTAGAGTTCAGAGGGCTAGAGATACATCCCTACCCCAAAGGGGCAAGAGTACCCCCCTCCCCCCCCCCAAGGGAACTATCTACATGTGTGTGCTTTTAAGAGTAGTTTTAAAGAACCTGTGAAACAATTGCTAGTAGCATATCTATAATTCAGCAGTAATACATATTATTACTCTTTAATTGTTAATTAATAAGTGTCATATACCAGTATGAAAAAATAAATAGAAAAAAAGAAGAATATGAGAAGAATATGAGCAGAAGAGGAGAAAAGAGTACGAGAGACACAGAGAGAGATGAGGAAGGAACATTGTTGTCTATAATAGACTTTGCTATTTTATACCTGTACTAAACTATTTATGAACTAGAACAACATTTAACAACACAAAAACAAAATTGATTAGAGTGCACGCACTAAAACCGTGAACATGAAATAGTACTAATTAGTACTATTTCATGCAGAATCCTTTGTTTTCTATTGTTTAATTATCACTATTTAGTGCTAAAAATTAGTATTTCTTTCACGGATTTAGTGTGAGCACTATGACAAATAATAGCTATTTAGTGACTAATAGTTGCTATCACTCAACCAGAACATTCATTACACAAAGACTCAAATGGTCTATTTGTCTTTGTGTAATGAATGCCTTACTTTTTAATCATGCCAATATAGTATGCACATTTTGATGATGTTATACCATCTTGTTTCAGCATTTCAGGTTTACCAGCATTGATGCATTTATGGATTTTGTCAGTAAAAACAATCCCGGAGAGTCAGAGTTCCATCAAGCCGTCCACGAAGTGGTCACATCAATATGGGACGTCTTGTCTGAGAACCCTTACTACAACCAACACAACATTCTGGAGCGAATCGTAGAACCTGAGAGAGTGGTGATCTTTAGAGTACCATGGAGGGACGACAAAGGAAATATTAATGTCAATAAAGGTTATCGAGTGGAGTTCAATTCAACCATTGGTCCGTTCAAAGGTGGGCTGCGTTTTCACCCCTCTGTCAATCTTGGCATTTTAAAGTTCTTGGGTTTTGAACAGGTTTTTAAGAACAGTCTGACAACGCTTCCTCTAGGAGGAGGCAAGGGAGGATCTGACTTTGATCCTAAAGGAAAGAGCGACAACGAAGTGATGAATTTCTGCCAGTCATTCATGACGGAGTTACAACGTCATATTGGACCAAACACAGACGTCCCAGCTGGAGATATAGGCGTTGGAGGCCGAGAAATTGGTTACATGTTTGGCCAGTATAAACGAATACGTAACGAATTTACAGGCGTTTTGACGGGCAAAGCTCATGGATGGGGAGGCAGTCTTTTGAGACCTGAAGCTACTGGTTATGGCCTTGTGTACTTTACAGCTGAGATGTTGGCTACCAAGGGAGAAAGCTTGAAGGGGAAGACAGTCACTGTGTCTGGATCTGGTAACGTAGCACAGTTTGCAACAGAGAAAGTCAAGCAGATGGGTGGTAGAGTCGTTACACTGTCTGACTCCTCAGGAACTGTCTATGACCCAGATGGTATAGACAAAGAAAAACTAGCTTATGTGTCGGAATTAAAGAACGTCAAGAGAGGTCGAATCAGTGAGTACGCCTTGAAGTATGGCGTCAAGTTCTATGAAGGTAAAAGGCCTTGGTTCATTAAATGTGACATTGCACTTCCCTGCGCAACGCAGAATGAAGTAGACGAAGAAGACGCACAAACGCTAGTTGATAATGGTTGCACTTGTGTAGCCGAAGGAGCCAACATGCCAACTCTGCCAAAAGCGATAGAAATCTTCCAAAAAGCCAAGATCTTATATGGGCCTGGAAAAGCATCTAATGCAGGTGGTGTGGCTGTATCTGGATTAGAAATGAGCCAAAACAGTCTACGAAGTGCTTGGACACGCGAAGGTGTTGATGAGCGACTACACGACATCATGGAGAACATCCACAGCACTTGTGTCAAGTTTGGCACCTCGAAAGACGGCAGCTACGTCGACTACGTCAGAGGTGCTAATATTGGAGGCTTCATTAAGGTAGCCCAGTCCATGGTGGAACAGGGTGTGGTCTAATGACGGAACATATTCTTTAATTAGTATTACATATAAAATATGGTCTTAGTAAATGAAAATGAGGTAAGATATTCGATTGATTAGAAAATAGAAAATAGCGAAGAACTGTCTCTAATAAATAGTACGAATTACGAACTAGGTGCCTGAAAAGAATCTAAATAGATATTGTGTAGGAATTTGAGGACACTTTCTTACATGGTTTGAGCATACGGCTCAAAAACGTGATGACGAATGAATATTTTAAATATAGTTTTATAGCCTTTTCTCTGTGTAGGATTTTACATTCACTTTATAAACCAGAAAATGAATTGAAAGTTATGACACATGGAGTTTTTAAGTTAACAGGCGGAAAAAATTTCTGCATGGCAATGAAAAGTGAATACCAAGTTGTTCCTAGTATCTCGTTCTTAAAATGAGAGAAGCCTGGTAAAGACTCCAGGATCGATGTGATGTAAAATAGCCCAAGACAATAAATATAGGGTGCATTTATTAGCACTAATACTTTAATAATATCTAATATTATTTTTCGTATGAATTTGTTGTGTTTCCGTGTATTGGTTGAATTTGAGAATAAAAAAAGTGTTAAACATTGTGTGAATATTTTTTATCATATCTATTTGATATATATTAATTAATTTGTTATTGTATGACAAATTCTGTCTGTAATAAGCCTGACGCGTGATGACGTTTTACCCCCGACTCTATACCATATAGTTTTTAAAATTCTTTCATATTAAATTTTTTGAATTATGAATTCTCATCAAAAAAAATTCATAGCAATGTAGGATAATACTCATCATAAAGTTCGTGTTCTGGTATCGTGGCCCGTCGAGTTCTTTAAATTTGGATGCGCACGCAAACCTTGAGAAAAGTCTATTTGGCTCTGCTCGAAATCAGTGCTAGCTCGTGTTACTATGAAAAGTATACGTGGTTCGTTCAGGAACCAATACCTAAACACTTCTTCTTGTCCATGAACGTACTGTCTTGTTTACCTTCATGGTTTATTTGTTGAATCCGTCAAAGTTTTTCACACTACAGAATAAGACTAGTACTATAGTAGCCCCTCATAGGCAACCCGTTAAAAGTGAAGGAACACACGGGTTTTGACGGCAATGAATGGATCTTCCATCAGTTATGTTAGTTAATGGAAGTCGTTAGGCAATCTGTTTATAAAATAATATCAGGACTTCTGGACGGTGTTTAAAGGTAGACCTTGCACAGAGATGGAGCGATTTGAGAAGAGGGGGTGGCTGGGCGGTCACAACATTCTGGGGTCAACCTGAAAACATGCTCCCTTCCTTCTAGTAAACGACGGACTATCGTCCGAAACGTCAGTAAGTTTTTTCATAATTTCACGGTGTATAATTTACCTTTTTATCATTAGCTTCATTAGAAACACCGACGCAGCTCACACTTGTTTTTAGCTAGATATCTCTTTTAGTAAACAGCGAAATTTTAAAGTCAAGACCCAATTATAAACATTGGTTGCAATTTATATGATCTTTTTGCTGCGCAGTCTATGGTTGCCCATATATGTGAGAGTTTTAAAAATACCCAAAACTTGGAGGCGCTGGGCATTCCAGTCTTTGTAAAGTGAGGGTGTTAGGGTACATCCGGTATCATCCGGTCCCGCGCGCACATATTGCAATCACAGTAATAGTAGAGTGATTACTACACAACCTAATCTGCCAATTATCATTTTGTTTTGATCATTTCTCGCTGTTTTTTAATAACTTATCTGTATTCTAAGAGTAAAATCCCCTCCCTACATTGTTAAGCAACCGTTTATTTTAGAATATCAATTTGTAATCTTCATGATTCAGGTCGCTTTTAATGTCAATGTCAACCTTCTTGCTGCCTTCTTTAACGAGCTGTAGTTTTATCATAGGGGTTACAGACACGTCTCTCTGTTCCTTCGAGGGTTTCCTGTGGTTTTCGTGTTGTAGGCTGTAGTCTACTGTAATATGGATGGTGCTACCATGTTCGATCAGTTCTCGTTCATGCGCAGCTGCTAACTGGTCGACGACGCGTCGTTCAACCTGCATGAGCAGATGAAGGAGTAAACCTCGTTATCTTACTGGATAATGCTAATAAAGAGGTTTTCGTGAGAGTGGGAAGCGTACAGTATTTTCTTACTGCACGTACACGGTACGACCTGCTGTAACATTGAAATGGCTTCCATAAGAATGTTTATCGTTCGAGTGGGAAACGTACGGTAGGGTCTTCCTGTACGAGCACGGTACGACATGCGTAACATTGAAATGGCTTCCCATAAGAATGGTTATCGTATGAGTGGGAAACATAGAGTACGGTCTTACTGCACGCACACGGTAAGACATGCCGTAACATTGAAATGGCTTCCCATGCATTGCCTTCCGGTATTTCATCCAATCACCAGTAGTTACAGATACGGAAAGATACGGTACGACTACAGTACGCCTACGAATTTATCGTATCGTTCCCCACTCATACGAAATCCGCTCTAATCCTAATATTATTCAGAAGCCGGAATCCAGAGAGCTGTGACAATGATTGTGCGTAAAGAAAGGGTTACTATTGGGCTACCTGTGTGTGTAGATTAGTTTTTATCATAAAGGGATCCAAAGAATCAAAGAAAGTAAAAGAGGAGAGAGGAAGAGAGACGATTGCGAAGGAGGTTAGATCTTGAAAATAATGGAATCAATTGTCGCAGTCACAATATATTTGTTTCCATGCTGAACCCACCCCAACTCAAAATACTTGATCCATTACTTATTAGCAATTCCAAGGTTGTAAAAAAAAAAGGGGCCGAGTCCCCTAAAACAGCCCCACAATGCACTGCAATGCCAACTCGACCCAGTTTTCCCCTCGACATCGTAATGGCTAATAAAAAACTCACACGCACTACCACTACGTTTCTTACCTCGTGCTTAATAGAGCGAGCACCATAATATACATCATAGCCGTCAGCAAGAACATCCATCACTTCTCTGTCCCACGTGATGTGAATATCGTGACGTTTCAAGGCCTGAAAGAAACATGGAAGATCATAATAGGACGTTTGCATGATCGCGTCATTTGACTCCCACTACCAAGATGCTGCGCGAATTTTCTTTCTTTATTGAATTTGCATTTCCTCATGAGAATAGTAAGACAATTGGCGAGCAAAAGAAAGTGTGCAAGGAAGTCTGGTAGTAGAGGTCAATATTGTCCTATTGACATACCAAAAGCTAGTCTTACGATTATGACTAATACACCAACATCCTTTATCCATTCTGTAATTTATAAATGCATCCACCTCCGTATGATTTTTAATTATTAATAAGTATCAATTTATTGATGGTATGCATGCAATCCTAAAGAGAGTCAAACGACAAAGACTTGGCGGCCATGTTGGTGGAATTAACAATGGATGCTAATGAGAAATCTTTTGTTAAATGGCACCAGCATGGCCGTGATGACGTAACGTGCAAACCAAGAATTCCCCATTCATTGACGTCATAATCATCAGAGCACATCATTGGCTTCTTTAGTACATAGTTAAGCAACTTCTTCAGTTGTAAATAGTTAGAGTTACTCTATATTAATAAACTCTGAGTTATAGCTGAAGGAATATCATGTTTTGACACCTTAATGTTATTAGCCTAAACTCTGAGTTATAGCTGAAGGAATATTATGTTTTGACACCTTAACGTTATTAGCCTTTCATATTAGTGTGACTTACCGTTTTGCACCAATGTTCCAGCTCTCGTGAAACTAGCTGTAGGAGTTCAGTGCGAGAAAACGGCAAGAAGTAGACGATCTCGTTAATCCTGCCAAGAAATTCATCCCTTTGGAAATGACGCTAACGAATAAAACAATACAACATTAGATGAGAAGCATTCAAATCATTTATCTCACTTCACTGAGCAACAGGAGCGATTATACTTGAGTTTTCGTATGACAGTGAAAAGCTCAAGGCAAGACATAAGTCAAACCAATAACATTGCGGCAAAAAAAATCAGCCAATCAAAATTCTAGAAAACATCGTTTTTTTACAAGCATTTTGATTGGATATCAAAGCAACGAACTGACACGCTAAGTTTGGGTCAATTGTTTTGTGTCATTTCCTTACCGTGACCGTGTGACATGCTTTTGCATATGTATATTTATTAGAATAAAAAAAGACGGCACGCATGTCCATATACTGTGATATAAACACGCTGAGGGCTGTAGAGCAAGAGAGAAGTTATGAAGCAATACGAGGCGTAGACATCCGGCCGCAAGGAATTCCTTTTTTCGTTTACCTTTAAGATTGGTTGAACAACTTTTTCTTTGAATTTTCGGGATATTGTTACTTGTTCTGTTATTTCATTCTCTAAAATAAAAAATAAATCATCATTTTGATTTCTTTTGCACCTTTAGTTTAAATCTCTTGAGCTATGAATAACACTGAAACAACCACCATGTTCGGTTGATAGACTGTTGTTCTAACTGGAGAATCTATTGAGAAATGCTTTATCAACCAACATGGTGGCTATGATGTGTTCCAGAACTCTTTGTACTGAAACCAGAATTCCCAAGGGTTGGTTTGGTCTGAAGATTAGCCATATAGACCCCTTGCAGCACGTCGGAATGTGTCTCAATTTGGAGGACATAACAATAGGTTTTCAATTCTCAAGAGATCAGGACTCTATTGTTTAATCCTCCAATTGAGCTCCTTTGACGTCACATGCAAGGGGTCTATTCCAGCATGTTTTAACTTCGTTTCTTGGGGAAGTATGCATGCAATTATTTATAATACTAACTATCTTTTCTCATTAAAGCAGCCTCATGGGCTTCCTGTCGTAATTCCAGTGCATGGTTGGCGATTTCATTACTAGCAAGGTTTGACGTCATAACAAAAATGGCATCCTTACAATCTATTGTCTTTCCTTTGCCATCTGTTAGTCTCCCCTATAAAAAAGGTTTACACATACAGTAAGAAACCTCTATAAAGCGGGCCCTTTATTGAGTGGACAGCTGATCATGGGTGCCAACATGTTCTTCCCACATATTTATAGTAACACAAACCTCTATTTTGGGACACATTTATTAAGCAGACACCAGGTAAGGTCCTGAAGTTGTGGGCTCAACATAGATACCACTGCAGTTTATATATGATGAATAACTTGGAAGTCAGTTAAGTTATGACTAGTAGGGGTGGGGTGGGGTTGGTAGTGGGGTCAAATGGTGTTGGGTGGGGTGGATGAGAGAGATTAAGATGGCTTTTCCCTACCTCATCAAATAACTGCAACATAACAGTAAGCACATCTGGATGGGCCTTATCAACCTAAAACACCAAATAACTTATTAAAGAACTAGTCAACCATGATGATTGTGAGCCAGAAACACTATAGGTTATTTTATCTGTGTCAAAAATATCTTCAAATCCCTTTACCTCATCAAACAGAACCACAGCATCAGGGCATTCTTGGAGTCTTTTAGTCAATTGTCCCCCCTGATCATGTCCTATGTAACCAGGGGGGGAACCAATCATTTTAGCTACTTCATGTTTTTCTTGGTATTCTGACATATCAAGACGAATAAACCCCTGAAACATTATGATATTTATTAATAGAAAGAAGTGATTTCAAATCGATATTCAATTACAATTTATTATTTGGGAAGCACGGGTGGCGTGCGCTGCTAATGCGCTGCCTCTCACCAATGCGGCCCGAGTTCGAGTCCTGCTGATCTCAATGTCGTATGTGAGTAGAGTTGTTTGTTGGTTCTCTCCTGTGCTTCGAGGGTTTTTCTCCGGGTTCTCCGGTTTTCCTCCCTCCTCATAAATGAACTCCTAAATCCTAATTTGATCTTTGGGCTTTCACTTAGTTTGGAGCCTAGCTCTGTTGTGATTGTCCCACGCTGTGATACGGCAGCGAAAAGCTTTGTACCTCTAATCCCCATTATCTTGTGACCCCAAAAGGAAATAAACATTTTGAAAAAGAAATTTGATTTGTAAAGGACTATCTGAGATGAGATTAAGTATCAAAAACTAATGGGAGGAAAGTATAATATTTGTACAAAAGTGTAAAACATACCTTTTTGTTGCCTTTGTGAATATAGTTGGCTATTTGCTTAGCAAGCTCTGTTTTTCCTAAACATGGGATAGACAAAGTAAGCATAAGAGTCTTTGTTGAAGGTGAAATAACAGTTGGGCTACCTGTGTCCAGTTAGTGACATGTGAAAGAGTAAGTCGTGCAATTTATTTTAAAGCAGTTGAGTTGCCCGTCTCCTATACAGCTGATATTAACGTTGTCACGCAACGCTCTCCCCCCCCAAAAAAAACAAATCTCTCAATATTCTGTGAAGGGTTTTTAAGTCCTAGCCTTCTCTCCCAGTCAAAGTTCTGTTCCCTACTCTATGAAATGCTATAACAAATTATCCTTTATTTGCTGCAGTGACCAGCTAAGATAGTTTACATACCAATCCCTGAAGAACCCAAAAACAAAAAAGTAAGGGGATGTTCTGCATCATGCCATCCATTTTCCTTCCTGCGAATGGCTGTGAAGGTAGCACAATCAAAAATGTTAATTAATGTGACATCTTTGTTATATCTGGCAACTTTAGTGTAGTGGGGTTTTGTGCACCGGGAGGTTAATGTACTATCTTTCTGCCAAATACAAATGTGTAGGTATTTCATGATCATGGTTAGAGTTTCCTGCCCTATCCACAGGAATCTCACATGAGAGAATAAAATTTCAAGATGCAAAACAGTAACTTGTAATCATATTCAAATTCAAGTCAAGTTCAAGTTTACTCACACACAATACATACAATTATAATTACAAAATTAAATTACATGTTTATATATATATATATATATATACTTGATAAATAAATAGTCAAAAATATTATATGTATGTGCGGCTGTTGAAGTAGTATGAACTTTCGAGTCAACAGAAAGAAAATTAAACTATCAAATAAATAGAAAATAGTCTAATAATGACACAGGAAAGGAAGTATACAGTGTTTAGTCTTAGTTTAGTTTAGTCACAACTCACCTCCAGCAACAGTCAATATAGGTCCTTCCTGTCCAACAATGTGTTCTTTGATTCTTTTCTCAAGAGGATAACGCCTTCTCTCTTCAGCTTCTTTTCTCTTTTTTTCTTCTACAAACTGCCAGATAATCAATTAAAATCAAAATCTTATTTGAAATATAGCAAAGAATGTGATCCCAAAATGATAGTGTAATGGCTAATAGGACACCAACATTGTATTGATAACCTATTAATATTTTACCAAAACCCTACTAACGTTGATTATAGGGTGCGTTCTTCAGTTTTACCATTTTTTAAAGGCTTTATGCCTGAACCTTACTAAAGATGTTGAAATTAATGAATATACTATTTCTAATAATATTATCGTTAATATTAATTAATATTTTTAAAAAACATGAGAGGCCTGATCAATGATTTTATTACCTTGGTAGTATATTCATTGATAATGTTTATAATAGATTGTTCTCTTGTGTAGCTTATAGCATTATGACCAGTGTCATCCTTTATAGTTGGATCAGCACCTACAAACATGTCCAAAAGCAAAACCAAAAACTCAAAAGAGCCTTAGATAATCTTATTTTTTTAACTTGTTCCTAACAACGATACAAAAATTCATAGGAAAAAAATTAAGTATAACTCATAAGTGCCTATTGTCCCAGTCCGAGCCCTGTTCTCTGCCATCATATGCACTATATTACTGCAATATGTGTCATATATTATACCTGCATTAAGAAGAAGCTGAACACATTCATAACTATCTGCTAGGGCTGCATAATGTAGAGGAGTGAAGCCTGAGAAGTTAGCTCCTTTGTTTAGTCTTTCACTGAAAGTGTTTTCTCTCTCCAGTATAACTGTAGTACAAACAGATGTGCGGTACATAAACAAGTTATGCAGTCATGAGACTGAGCCGGAGGAGGAGAAGAATGACAAAGACAATCAAGGAGGTGAAGGAGGATGAATGATGATGATAGAATTTTTTAGTGTGGTGCTAAAACTTGCATTCCATATTCATCATATGAATTATTATCCTCTTCAAACAGTGGTCAAATTCACATTTCCCAGTACCTTCTTGAAAGGTAACTACTGTGCCTGTGCATTGGAGCAAGAATGGCAGTAATCCCTGCAATAACAGAGACATGTAAATGATATTGTCCAAGATGTTAAAAAAGGTCTCTATCATTGCAAGGTCACTGTCATTCTTGCTTCGATGCACATTCACAGTTACCTTTAAGATGGCACAGGGAACTGTGAAGGGGACTGTATATTGATGCACCCAAACTTTGAAAAAGGAAGTACCTTCATATGTTCCCCTTTGTTTCTTCTGTGCTACTTTGAATGCACTACTAAACTCTTCTAGTGTATTAGGATCTGCTCCAGCTTCAAGGAGTAGTTGAAGAGCCCTAAAGTCAATGAAGTGAATATGTACAGCTTTACACAATGGATAAGTAGACACTACATGATAAGCAATATAGCAGAAGCTATTGAAGAACTACATGGCAAAACACTAAATCAAATGTGTATCAAGTTTATGTATACCTATCACTTCCATTAATTGCTGCCACATGTATAGGAGCCCAACCAAGTGAATGTTTTTGATTGACATCATGTCCTTGCTTTAATAACCTAGAAAAACAAGCACCAAACCTTGTGATTAATTGTGGGTCTTGTACTTAGTCATTCAAGAAATGGATATTGAGAGATGAATGTCTCTGTACTGTGAATATAAACACACTGGTAACTGTAAAGCACGAAAGAAGCAAGTTTAGGAACACTACTACTACTACAACTGCTGCTACTACGTACTACTACTGCTGCTACTACTACTACTACTGCTGCTATTGCTACTGCTGCTGCTACTACTACTGCTACTGCTACTGCTTTTGCTACTGCTACTGCTTTTGCTACTGCTACTGCTACTGCTACTATCCCTGCTACTACTAATGTTACTGCTACTGCTTCTACGACAACTATACGTCTGCTGCTGCTTCTACTACTACAGTTGCTGCTGATTATAATGGCAAGGATGTTGACAACAATATCACAAACACATGTAACTGGACCTTTCTAATTCCAAGACATTATTATCCTTGGTAGATCTACATAGTTTCTGTATTACATCTGTTGATACAAGATCAAAAAATACATGTATGTATTAGAACTCAATAAATCATGATCAACATTAGCCATGGTGCTAAAACACTGAACAACAGGGCTCCAGCCATTTCAGTGTTACCAAAAAACTCCACATATCCCCCTCCAAGTTCCACAGTGCCTGCACGTTAATCGATGACTATGGTGTTATGGTTATACAAACACGATGAGCACAAATGACAATAACAGCAGATTGGCAAGGTGTCGCAGGGTGATTATTCATGTCGTCTTGAAAGTTATAAGAGAATTTCCCAGTGTGTAGACACGCGTCCAAAACATCGCGTCTGATGCAATCATTCACTCAAATTTCTTTAAAAAACATTGTACAAAAAAGGTGTTAAAATTGTACAGATTTTCTATAACTAAAGCGAGCAATTCATTCATAACGTGCTATCATTATAATATTGTAAAAAAAATATTAAAAAGGGTGAACAATTCTGGAGAGAATATCAAACATTACTTGTAGCGTAGCAAAGAGCGACTCCAGCACTCAGACAGCACCCACCAACTCCAAACAATAACCTCCACTGTCCATCTCTTTTACTTAAAATACCAAGCGGCTTCCATGCTACAGCTCTCGTACTTGTTAATCGTAGCAATAATATAGCTTTTCTTTTTATTATAGAGCTGTTATTTACAAATATATGACGACCAAACCTGCAAAACGACAAAAACACGGCAGCCATTTTGAAATGGAAAACGAGTAGGACTGGGGAGAGTATGATAGGTCAGCGGTTTTCCATTCAAAAACAAAATGGCGTCCAAAGAATAAAGTCAAAACTTGTCAAAAAATCCTGTTGAATTTTTGGTCATTTATCGAAGAAATCCTGACTATTATCTAATATGCAAACTCAAGAAAAAACTGGAGACCAAATTGGGTAAGTTTTAAGGTAGTGTTTTGAGTTTTTATCATAGATTATTTTAGAAAGGAACTCTCTTTTTCCATGTTTCACTTGTCAAAATTGCTTTGTCTTTCGACAGTCCTCGTGAACGTGTGGTTCTCTTTACTCTATTGAAGTTCACACTTGGGATGGTTCTAGTTCCAATAAGTGGGTTTTTCTTCTCAAAGACACTTATATTTGAAGGTAAGCTATAAATTGATAAAAATATATCAACCTTACCTGTAAACTTGATTTTCTCTAGTAAAAATTCTTATTTTAAGCCGGTCTCCAGATAAGAGTTCATCGTTACTGTAATTATTATATTTTATCTGGGGACCTTAAAATAAGAACTAGTATCAAGAGAATCAAGTTTAAGGGTTAAAATGTAAGCTTAAAAGCTTGTAAGTAGTTATAACATTAATTATTAATATGTTTTATCCCTGGTTAGATGAATCAGCAATATTCTTTTCTCCTTGTTGCAACAGACTGTTTTCTCAAGGTTGCATGTGCATCCAACTTGACGGGCCACAAAACTGAAAAATGCAAATTCAGGAAAATTGAAAAGCCAGGATTATATTTAAAAGAAGAATAATTGATTTGATAAATTCTTATTGAAAAATCTAATAGAAATGTATGGTAATTCTCATTATGAAGCTCCTGTTCTGGTATCGTGGCCCATCAAGTTCCTTAAATTTGGATGCGCATGCAACCTTGAGAAAATGGTCTACAACAAGTCATAAGCTTATTGCCTGGCCTCGTGGTTGTTTATTGATGAAGAGATTTAAGGCTAAATTGCAAGAATACTTGCAGTGCAACTTTTCTCTTCATCTCTGCATAGCTGGCATGTACCCTAATTGCAGGGGTCTTTTTCAGTCCTGCAAACTTAATATTTTTAATTGATGGCCTTGAAATTTGCTGCAAGCCCGTGTAGCTTGTAGCAACTGAATTGGCACAGTACTTATTGAAAGTACTATGATGTAGTGTTTTGAACCAAGAGTCATAAACTTATTTCTGGATTCCCCTGAAACTCCTAAGATGCACATAATGTTTTAAATCATTTAAAATAAATGTTTGTTTTGCCCTTGTACATGTATAGGTCTACTAGGATATGATAATGGTGCAATAGGAGCAGCGGTCATAACGGTCATTATCATACATGCTATCATCTTCATGTACGTCAGAGTAGCTATCACTGAAGATCAGCCAGTCAAGAAGAAAGATTGAAATGCCATACACTTTTATATAAAAATGAAAATAACAATATTTAGCTGCAAGAAATATCATTACCCAACCTTCTCGCATGGGTGAATTGGAAATGCCAGTACGCTACACCTAACAGGGGTTTCATTGATGTTTTGAAATGATCAAAGGAGGTCATTAACTAACCTGAGAGTCTATGTAAAAATTTTATAACTTACTAAGCTATCAATGTAGTTTAAGTTGGAGAATTTTGCACATTTAATGAAGCATTCTCAGATCTCCAACCCTTAATTAAACCCCTGTTCTAAGGTGATGCATTCTAGAGTTTTGTTTACTTGGAACTTCTTAGGGGGTTGGTTTTAGTCCCCTTTTTGTGTGTGGGGGGGGGGGGGGGGGGAGGAGGGGGTAGATATTTTTTGGCACTGCATAGAAAACAAGGGAGCAGTAGTGAAACTAATAGACTCGTAAAACATTCATTTCTACAAAGATGGTTTCGACCCAATTTATCATTTTAATATAGAAATAATTTTGAAATGACAATTCTCAAATATTTAATCAAAATTGTAGGTTTTCACTTATCACATTATTACGAGGAATATACATACAACGTTAAATCTATGACAATTTAAACAAGTCCTAAATTTAGTTTAAAGTTTTGGATTATTAAAAATTCACAATAGGATGACAGACATGGTAATAATGATTCAAAGATATTTCTCAGTAGGCTTGAACTTGGCAATAGTTAACTAGTAGTCAAATACTAGTGAACATTTTGTTTTGGTTAGTTAACTTTACTATGTACGTAATACATGGTACTCAAATTTTTCATAAAAACTTTTTCTGGCCAAATATACATTTTTCTTTTTCTTAATATTTTAGTTCATTCCTTAAAAGCATATGGCTAGCAAAACCTATCCACTAAAATTGGGCTGTATTTCTGGAAGTCTTTTTACCATCTAGTAAATAGAGGACGTGTTGCATTCTGGCAGTGACTAACGTCACTTGAAAACTAAGCTCTGTTAAAAGCTTTTTTTAAACATAGATAAACTAGTATCAGGAGCCTGTATATTGTCTGAAGACAAATTAATAAGCGGCAGCAGGGCTTGGCTTTCTGTTGTTTTATTCAATAAGGAACTCTTCATCACTTTCTTCTGGCATAGCTGCCAAGTTGTAAAAGGGTCTCTGTTGATTTAAAAAAACTCTCATCAATAAACATGTAGTGTAAAATAAAAATTCTCAAATTCTAACCACAAGTTCGTCATCTTTGATCATTGTAAGAAGTCACTTGTACCCACCTGATCTTTCTTGTCTTCTCTTTTTAGTTGTTTGAAATAGGAATAAACACAGAGAATACAATATATCTAAAGAAAAAAAAAAACAGTTATCAATAAGCATGTTTGCATAGCTTTCTCACAGAGATTAAAGGGTATTCCTTCATTCATCTTGTAATCTTATATACACCTAACTTTTAAGTACTATATGACTCTTAAGTTTTGGTGTAATGTTTTCCCATTTCAGTATTCATATTTATGTGTCTTCCCATTTGCAACCATGAAACAAAGAAATGATATTCTAGGGTATGACACAAGGTCTAAAACAAGAAAGCTTACATAAAGACTATCATATAAAAGATGTTTCAATTAGATTAATTCTTAGTGTGAATTTGTCAGCCAAGGAGGCACTTACATTAAGCAGCAGAAATAGGCTGTCCCCAATGTAAACTGAAGCAGTCATCTGTCGACAATGGAACAGAAGGTATTTATTAGTGTCACTTCGTAATGATCAATTTACAGGCTTTAAAAAATTTACCTTGACTTTCTTGGCAATATAAAAGATAACAGTACCAATGTCAAGAAGTTCCTCAGTCCATATCCCGGCAATCCATGGAATTAAAAGCCCTTTTTTGTGCTGTTATGAAGGAAAAGTAAGTTGTGAATAAATTATCACAAGCAACCAATCATGAGTCCCTCAAACTAGCATGGACTACATTGGTGTACAGATAATAATCCTTCTAGGGGTGGTTGAGAGGTTTGTCCAAACCCCCAAAATAAGAAATATGAACTCCCTTTCTATACCATCTTGATTGAAGCCCCTAAAAGACAATAACAAACACCAGAGATAGGATTATGTAGACCTATGTAGCATGTGTAGGGAAGCCAAGGGTAGCAATTTGATTTCTGAAACTCCTTAATCAAAATCCTTGATTTGCCCCTGCTTGATAAAAATGATACATGATGAATTCTATATAGTGGAAAAGATACCTGATTTTACTGATGTTCTGGACCTTGAGTTGTTCATCAGAGTAAATGGTTATGATTTTATGGGAACATTTCTTACCTTCCATATTCCGATCAGAAGTAAAAGAGCAACAATAAGGGTGAAAACTGTTATTGATATTTGTACTTTATGGATGACCGAAAGAGCTGTAAGAAAGAAACCAAAGCTTCAATTCAATTACTTTTCAAAAGACATTTCCTTCCACTGTACCATGAATTTAACACTAAGACCATGAAAAGGATATGGAAGGTTTTAAGTTTGGTCCCAAAAGATTGCCTTTTACCTTACCCAAACAGAATCCTAGTCAGTAAACTTTATGGATGCCCACACAAATTAACTCCCCCCCCCCCTCCCCCTTTCCCATTCTGTCAAATTATTCCAATTTCATTTTGATTCCAAAATTTGTGTACGATTAAACAGAATGAAATAAAAGTAATAACATAGAAATAACAACTATAGCACTCATGGATTCTTTCACATCTTACTTTCTATAGGAAGAGGCAAGTCTTTGATCTGTGTCTTGGTCAGACGATGTAGATATGCTACGTTGAACCAAAGAAAGTACAACCTCAGCACTCCAATCACCTATACTCAAAAATTCTGTTCAGTAAAATTTAAAAAAATCCAGGATATTTGTGAGAAAGATTATTTTGGCTTACCATAGTTCCAATACCACACACAATACTTCCTTCTCTGACATTAAGACAGCAAAGGAATCGTTTGATTTCCATTCTTTGTCTACTCCCCTTTTGAACCAGATTTTTTATAAAATTTTTACAATATTTGGTGTCAAAAAATGATGAATTTTAACTAATTTTTTTCTTAAGGGATTCTCTTGCAACATTCACGAAGAAGATCGAAATTCGGATATTTGTCAACGTTTTACGTTTTAGTTTCGATACGTGTTTTTTTTATAGTCAAACTGATCATTTTCTTTTCGCTTCCGGTTCCGGTCGAAACATTCAACCGGAAGTATTAACGGAGGAATTCGTTACCAGTACTTTTTAAGAACTCACTTCCAGAATCAAAATGGCGGGGCTTTGCAAAGCTTTTCGCTCTTCAAAGCTTTGTTTCCAGACTCGAATCAATAGTTTGGTTAATCAGAAATATTGTAGTAATATCAAGACTCGTTTATTAAGGACAAGGTAGGTTTAAAACTTTGAAATATTTCAGCAAACAATATTTTTGATGTTATTTGTAGAAGTTGCTCAATGTACATGTGTGCGCACATGAGGCCCCTGCAAGCCTGGGTTAAGGGTTAAGGATAATGAATTATTATGACTTTTTAGATGGGATGCGGATCATTGGTGACTAAATTTAAAGATTATGGATTATTTATCATTATTATCGTTTATTTATGTAGGGGTATATTTGTTTACAAAATTGGGATTTTTTAATTCAGACCCCCCTACGGTGTATAATATAACAGGGCCTCATAGATGGTTCCCCTTGGGATTCATTAACTATGCATTAAAAAAATCTCAAAATGTTCCTACATTTTAATATGGCTGTAAACCCTTTGATATCCTCAATTATGTTGATCTTGGTCTACAACGGATCTATGGGCTTCCCCCTCATGGAGGAATTTTTCTAAGACACCCCCTTACCCCTGAGAAATTCCAATTTTCTTCCATACAAACTCTGTAATTTTTGTTTTTTCTCTGAGCCCCCCACTCTTCGGAAATTCCAAATCCCTCTGTGGGGTGGGTATGGATGATTTCTGGAACTACACATTCAAGCTCCTATTCTTCAGCTACCCATGTAAAAGCTGCAAGTGTTGCTAAATAGGGGTTGATCACTTAATGGAAGTATAAGTGAGTGTGACAACCCTAACTTTGTCAACTGACTGCTAAGTAGACACCTTGCATGTGACGTCAAAGCACCTCAATATGGAGGGCAAAACATGAGAATGTATGAAAGTTGATTTTGCCACAAAACAGTCACTTGATTTGGTCCTTGATTCACGTTTATTCTCTTACAAATTCACTTAAACTTCCTCTTACATAATCACATTCACTCGCTAAAACGACTCTCTCTAGCCCCTTGAACTCCCTGCCCCACACCCCCTATCACATTACACACGGAGTCACTTCCACTCAAAATAATTACAAAAATCGCTTCCGGTCAAGGATTCAATCTCATGAGAATATTGGAAACCTATTGGTACATGCTCCAAATTGAGCTCCATTTTGACTTGCTGCAAGGGGTCTATTAGGAGTTGACTCTTTGATAGATGGCTATCAAAGGAATTGAGTAGTGCACTTGCCTCACATCTCTGCCAGTCAGGGGTTTGATTACCAGACTTGGAATCACATCTGAATAGAGTTAATTTATAAATCTACCTTTATTCGAGGGTTTTTTCTGGTTTTCTTCATTGATGTGTGAGTTAGCCATGACTTTGATTAGCCCAGAGATTGTTTCAGGGTTTGATCTATGAGTTAGCTGTGCCCTGATTTTGATCAGCCCAGAGGCTGTTTTATGGTTTGATCTGTGAGTTAGCCATGCTCTGACTTTGATCAGCCCAGAGGTTGTTTTATGGTTTGATCTGTGAGTTAGCTGTGCCTTGACTTTAATCAGCCCAGAGGTTGTTTTATGGTTTGATCTGTGAGTTAGCCATGCCCTGACTTTGAACGGTCCAGGGGTTGATTCAGGCTAGGGTAAAGATAAAAATTTGAATTTGCAATTTGGCCACTTAATAGAGTGTCTATGGACAGTAATATTTTAGCTCTTAAAACATAATTGTTTGTATATTATTGTATGTTTTTAGTGCCATACTTAATGAGAAGTTAACCCAGAGTTATACTCATGGAATTACCAACAAACCACTGATAGGAGACACTATAGGCCAAAGGATTGACAAGGTAGCAGAAAAGTTCCCAGACCGAGAAGCTTATGTCTTTTGTGAGGATGGAGATAGAGCAACTTTTGCAGAATTCAAAGAAGAGGTAAATTTCGAAGGGGGGAGTGGACAAAAGCATATCATCAAGTCATTTGAGACACCTGGTAACTCCCCTAACCCCATCACCTCCTTAGGCGTGTGCAATCAACTCCAGTGAAAGCTAATAAGGCGAAGTTGTGCGTACCAAAGAAATAAATATTCTCAACTCATTCCCTAGCAGTGAAAACCAAGAAATAAAGAGAAGTGCATACCCCACTTACCAAGGCAAAGTCAGAGCTTAAAATAATGAAATAAATATCCTTAACTCATTCCCTAGCAGTGAAAACCAAGAAATAAAGAGAAGTGCATACCCCACTTACCAAGGCAAAGTCCAAGCTTAAAATAATGAAATAAATATCCTTAACTCATTCCCTAGCAGTGAAAACCAAGAAATAAAGAGAAGTGCATACCCCACTTACCAAGGCAAAGTCCAAGCTTAAAATAATGAAATAAATATCCTTAACTCATTCCCTAGCAGTGAAAACCAAGAAATAAAGAGAAGTGCATACCCCACTTACCAAGGCAAAGTCAGAGCTTAAAATAATGAAATAAATATCCTTAACTCATTCCCTAGCAGTGAAAACCAAGAAATAAAGAGAAGTGCATACCCCACTTACCAAGGCAAAGTCCAAGCTTAAAATAATGAAATAAATATCCTTAACTCATTCCCTAGCAGTGAAAACCAAGAAATAAAGAGAAGTGCATACCCCACTTACCAAGGCAAAGTCCAAGCTTAAAATAATGAAATAAATATCCTTAACTCATTCCCTAGCAGTGAAAACCAAGAAATAAAGAGAAGTGCATATCCCACTTACCAAGGCAAAGTCAGAGCTTAAAATAATGAAATAAATATCCTTAACTCATTCCCTAGCAGTGAAAACCAAGAAATAAAGAGAAGTGCATACCCCACTTACCAAGGCAAAGTCAGAGCTTAAAATAATGAAATAAATATCCTTAACTCATTCCCTAGCAGTGAAAACCAAGAAATAAAGAGAAGTGCATACCCCACTTACCAAGGCAAAGTCCAAGCTTAAAATAATGACTGATCTATCACCAGTCATGATCACAGGCCTAATTAGTCTTAGCTTAGTCCTACCTCATTCCTGGCTAAACGTTATTGGTCAAAACAAATATTTGACTGGACAAGTCCCAGTCACAGTTGGACATTGTCCGATGTCCAGCCTTTATTTTAAACCCTGAAAGTGTTTGATTTCCCCTGATATACCCCAGAGGGGTGGGAGGACCAGAGGTTTCAAATGAAGGATGGACAAGAAATAAGGTGTAATAATGTTTATATATTAATAAGTGTTTGACAATGTTATTTCCCAGGTTGATCAGTTGGCAGCAAGTTTCCTTGCAATGGGGCTACAGAAAGGGGATCGTGTTGGGATGTGGGGTCCCAATACAAGAGAATGGGTCTTAACACAGTTTGCTACTGGCAAAGCTGGACTTATAATGGTACGTTATTTTACACTAATTAAGATTGTGCTTTACAAATTTATTAATGTAGAGTATGAATAGACTTGAAAGCCATTTTATTGTCATTGCACAGGAGCCAATAGTGTTTATATTTTGTAAATTTTGAATGAATCGTGAGAACAATGGGTAGCCATTTCAGTGTTACTGTATTGCACAGGAGCTGCATACTCTGTACAACACTGTACATTTTGAATGAAACATGAGAACAATGGGAAGCCATTTCAGTGTTATGGCACAGCAGACCCATACTGTACATGTTTAATATATGTTGTACATTTTGAATGATACATAAGAACAATGGGAAGCCAATTCAGTGTTATGGCACGTACAGCAGACCTATACTATAGATGTTTAATATATGTTGTACATTTTGAATGAATCATGAGAACAATAGGAAGCCATTTCAGTGTTATGGCACAGGAACCCCATACTCTTTACAATACTGTACATTTTGAATGAATCGTGAGGACAATATGAAGCCATTTCAGTGTTATGGTACAGCAGACCCATATTATGTTTGTGTTGTACATTTTGAATGAATCATGAGAGCTACATAATCAATGCATTAGTAATCAGCAAGTTACTCTATTGCTCTACCGTCTACATTTTGAATGAATCTTGAGAACAATAGGAAACCATTTCAGTGTTATAGTACAGCAGACCCATACTATGTTTGTGTTGTACATTTTGAATGAATCATGAGAGCTACATCATCAATGCATTAGTAATCAGCAAGTTACTCTATTGCTCTACCGTCTACATTTTGAATGAATCTTGAGAACAATAGGAAACCATTTCAGTGTTATAGTACAGCAGACCCATACTATGTTTGTGTTGTACATTTTGAATGAATCATGAGAGCTACATCATCAATACATTAGTAATCTATTGCTCTACCGTCTACATTTTGAATGAATCTTGAGAACAATAGGAAACCATTTCAGTGTTATAGTACGGCAGACCCATACTATGTTTGTGTTGTACATTTTGAATGAATCATGAGAGCTACATCATCAATGCATTAGTAATCAGCAAGTTACTCTATTGCTCTACTGTCTGGTATAACACTTCTATGACTTAAATTAAAGAACTGCAACTTACAAGTACAGAACTTTGCTGCAAGAGTAAACACTGGTAATAATGAATTAAATCACATAACACTTATCCTGCTGCAACTAAAATGGTTACCCATGAAAGATCTTCTCAAATGTCAACTTTTTTTGAAATAGCTTTATAATGTATATATTTGATTTTTTCCACATTTCAGGTAAACATGAACCCAGCATATCAAGTATCGGAGATTGAATATGCTTTGAAAAAGGTAATATTATGTGTTACTGGGCTAGTTGATAGAAGATTTATATAGAGTGCATACCATACCCAGTGAAAAACTTTATAAGAAATTGCACAAAGTGGTAAGTTCAGTAGAACTCAGTAGAATGTAGACCTACATGACTTTGCACTATTTCATACAATTTTATTAGTTAACTTTTTCATGAATATATGATATGCACTCTAGACTGTAAACCTACAGAACTATGCACTATTTTGAACAATTTTGTTAGTTAAGGTTTTCACAGAAATATGGTATGGACTTCATTGTTGTATTTCCATCTTGTATGCATGTTTTTCAGGTTGGCTGTAAAGCACTAGTGATGTCAGATGTGCATAAGTCCCAAGATTACTATCATATGATGAAACAGATCGCTCATGAGTTGCCAAGTGCTTCTCCTGGAGAACTGTACAGTGCAAGGTAACTGCTTAGGTTGCATATTGCCTGACCTGCAGTGTGCCATGTGCGTTGTAAGATTGAGTGTGCATATTTGTACTAACTATTTACAGAGCTGAATAAAAGTTAAGTTTATAAAAAATAACAGCAATTCAATGGATAATATCCAGCCAAAAAAATTGAAAATAGATCTTAATTCACTTGGATGACCATGAAACAATGGTTTGAAGTCGAGACTGATTTTGATTCTTTTATTTATCAAGTTCAACCTTGACTTGAAACCATTGTTTAGTGATCAGTCAAGCGAATTTGGGAAAGTTCTATTGTCCAGCAAAATGCCTCTGAGCCCAGTCCTCTTAGGCCAGTCACATCAGGGCTTAAGATGACGGCAGATCAGTTGCTGGTCATGCTCACAGGCCATGTTAGTTTTAGCTTAGTCATACCTCATTTCTGGCTAAATGGTACTGGTCAAAATGACCAGCAAGACAAAGATTTGACCTTACAAGTTCCAGTTCTGGCCAGATATTGACCGATGTCCAGCAGTTATTTTAAGCCCTGCACATTGACTGTTCACATGATGACCAGTCTGTTGTGGTTGGTCATTATCTGGCCATTGAATAGTCATTACTTTTAGTCCTAATGAACAGAAAGAAGATCTACTCAGCTTGCTAAGGCACTTTTATTCAAATGCTAGAAACTCTTAGTAGATCACACATCAAAAATCAATGATTGTTTTCTTACTAGGCTTCCAGACTTGAAAACTGTCATCATTGCTTCCAAAAACAATGAACACTTTAGGTAAGACAAAATACAAACTTTTTATTTTTTACACTCCAAGTTGTGGCATGGATGCACTGCTGTGTAAAACCCTGAGATCACTTCAGTTTTGTTCTCTACTGAACTCCATGTGTGTTAAGTTTCTTTTATTCACTCTCTATCCAGTGCAGGCCCGTTGCTAGCACCTTGAAAGAGGAGGTTGGTTTTTCTACCAATCTTAGTTATGTCATTTCTTGAAAAACTTAAATAGCGCTAAACATTATTTCATACTTCTACAAAGAGGGGGGGGGGGCTGTTTGTTTGAACCATCGAACCACCCCTAGCAATGGGCCTGTAGTGCAATCCAGTGGAATCCAGAGCCACTCTATGGAATCTGCTGATAATTCCCATTTAAATTCCCATTTCATTTATCTTGCCAAGAGGAGTTTTCTCCATTTGCTCTGGTTTTCCTCCCATCAGCTCCAGAAAAGTGGGAGCTGTTGACTAGTATATTCATGACACAGTGCCTTTCTTTCAGTGGGGCTTTACGATTTAAGGATCTTGAGGCATTAGGCAGTGCGCCAGACAGGCAACAGCTTAAAGATATTCAAGATGAACTTGACTGTGATGACCCTATTAATATACAATTCACATCTGTAAGTACATAACCTGTTTGTATCATTTCAGTACATTACTGTGGTTCAGCATTGGCTTCCATGTGTGTTTAGTTAGTGTGCAAAAGATGTTTAAGGGCCGTGGACCACCCCTTTAAATTGGGGGGGGGGCCTAAGATTGGAAAATATAACAGACTAGTTTGGGAAAAAGTGGGGAGGTTAGATTTGAAAATAAAAGTGACTGGTATGGGTAAAGGGAAAAAATGGGAGCTAGAGGCCCCCCCTCCCCCCAGCTCCATGGTCCCTTTATAATTAATAATATTAATATCTCTGTCTTTGCTTCAGGGCACCACAGGGTTCCCAAAAGGAGCCACACTTACACATCATGGGATCGTTAACAATGCAGTATGTGTATCTAATGTCCTGAATTATGATGTAAGTATTGCTGATCCATAATGGCCCTTAATCAAGGGTGTAACACTTGCTTCTGTTTACAGCAATTTCAGTATGTATTTTGCATGAAAATATAAGATTATGATTTTCTTCATTTCTTGGTGTGACAGGAATATGCCAGGGTTTGCATCCCAGTTCCTCTTTACCATTGTTTTGGCATGGTTCTTGGCAGGTATAGTACTTGCTGTATGTATGTTGTTTGTTGTATATACGTGTATGCAGGTATGTTACTTGGTGTATGTTGTTTGTTGTGTATGTATGCAGGTATGTTATTTCTTCGTTATTGCTGCTAATGTATTTATTCTTTCGTTTATTTTTTATACATCCATCCATCCTTCCATTCACCCACTCACCCATCCTTCCATTCACCCACCCACCCATCCATCCATCTGTCCATCCATCCATCCATCCATCCACCCACCCACCCACCCACCCATACATCCACCCACCCACCGATCCATCCATCCATCCATCTCTTTCTCTCTTCCATTTCACTAGTTTATTTGTATTCAATGTACTTCTAGTATGTCAATCATCACACATGGCACAACAGCAGTTTATCCATCACGTGCATTTGATGCAGGAGCAGTTCTCAATGCTGTACAGCAAGAAAAGTAAGTCTTTTATCTCTGTGTACTGTATAGCAGCTACCAGAGGCACCTTTACATGCTTTTTTGAGCTGCACCAATGCTGTACTTACCCAACAGTCGTGATAAGTGATAAACTCAATTTTAAAAAAGTTTACTTAATAGTAGCCTCTGCCTAGAAAGACTCACCCGTCGACACACAAACCACTCCCTGTATCGCATTATAGCATTAATTTATTCAATTGTCTTCCATATTTATTTCTCTGTAGATGTACATCCCTATATGGCACACCAACTATGTTCATTGATGTACTCAATCATCCTAACTTTGCATCTTTTGATGTTTCAAGTTTGAACACAGGTAGGTTAGGCCAAAAATGCGCTTTTAGTTTTAAGAAAATGAATCTAGTTGAGTTCTTTTTTCAATTTTTCTGTGCAAAAATTACATTTTTTGTGTTGATAATTTGAAAACCTGCACATCTGAATTGCCCTCATTTGATGGAGTTTGTGCTTTCTTTATGACAAGGAATCATGGCTGGCTCGACTTGTCCTATAGAAGTGATGAAAAGAATTATTGATGTGCTCCATATGCCAGAAGTAACAGTAAGTATGTTAAAGTAGAATTTCTAGGAGTTGAGAACATTACAAACTAAGGCACTATTTATCAATGAGTCTTTGAGCCCGAATGGGCTATTGACTTGTAGGCCATGAGGACGAGAGGACTAATTGTTTGAGTCAAATCCAACTAGTTGGTCAAATATATAGATGCAAAGAATTAAAGTTTTGAACTAAAGTTAAATTTTTGTTTTTCTATGCTTGTAGGATATAACTTATAGCCTAGTAGTAGCTCATCCAATAAGAATGCAGCATTGAAGATAGGCTGCTAGTTGGATTTGACTAATGCATATTATTCATAGCTATTGCATAACATTTCCTGCTGTTATTTGTCATTTAGATTTGCTATGGCCTTACAGAAACAAGTCCAGTGACCACTCAGTCAATGCGTGATGATCCTGTAGAGTTGCGAGTTTCTACAGTTGGACGAGTACATGCAAACACAGAGGTAACACCCAAGGGCCAACTCTGATTATATTTGCAGACCATTGGCAGTTGCTTAGCATTGGCTCGGTCAGAGAAATAAGCACTGTTTCTGCAGATAATCTCACTCTTTTGTTAATGGACTGGACTACTCTGACGATAAGGCCGCCATTTTGTATCAAGATGCATTATGAGGCGTCCAGGGGGCTAATAAAACTTTGTTACAGTAATGACATCAATTGATATTAACAGCTCACCACAAGATAAAATAACAAAAGATGAATTAAGACGGCACATCGATCACCTTTACCCATAAAAGAAAGACAAACACACGAAACTCTATATATTTGCCGTCATCTTCGTTTTGTTTTGCCTCCTTGCAAGATGGCCGCCGTATCATCGAAGTAGTCCATTGTCTGTTTCCATAGTAAAGGTGCAACTATTATTTTTCTTCACAGGCCAAAATTATCGATAGCACCCATGGGCGAGTTGTTCCTATTGGTGAACCAGGCGAAATTTGCTTCCGTGGTTATGCAGTGATGATGGGATATTGGGAAGATGAAGAGAAAACTAATGCGGCTATTGATGCTAATGGATGGTTCCATTCTGGGTAAAGTCTTTGTAGCTACTTTATTCAGAAAAAAAAGCATTGGTCATTGATTAGCGTGCTTCCATCGAGTTTCGGGTGCACGCGGTAGGCTGCTAAGCACGAAGGAAGCGTAAGAGTGCGACTTTAGCTTCTTGAGTGCTTAAGCAACCGACTAAGTGCACCCAAAACTCGATGGAAGCACGATAATCAATGACCAATGCTTTCATAACATACAAAATCTTTTTTTGTTAATCAAAAAATTTTTTTTTAAATCAAAAATTCTTTGGATGTACCCTCGTGCGCGCTAAATAACCAATCAGAGTGAGCGTTATATCGTGTCTATGTTATATAATTCCTTATGAGTGGTAAACTAAGACCTGTAGTTTTTAAATAGCCTTGTGATTAGTTAGAACGGAAGGATAGAGACCTAGAGCACTGGCTTCACCTGTCATATCCAATTTTCTCAGAATTGCGCAGAATCGAGATTGATGATTATATATAGGTGGACGTAGTGTTTATAAATATTGCCACTGTGATGTTAAAGTGCCAACCATTTTAACAATAGGTTTTTTCACTTTGCTTTATTGGACTGTCCGATAGATTTCTGGTTTATAATTAAAACAACAATCGACCCAACCAAAACACGTCATCGTTCGTCCACCTATTGCTGATAAAGTAAAAGCGATCTTTTAAAACTATTTTGTGTTTTGTATGTTATTCTAGCGATTTGGCAACGATGGATGAAAATGGATATATTAAAATTATAGGTAGAATTAAGGTAAGAATTCCAATCGTTGAACTTCTCCTTCAAGTAACTCCTGCTCGACCACACCCAATGGAGAGGGAATAGTCCAGTTTCGAGTTCCAAATTACCGCTGTGTTTCTTGATTACAGACTCATTTACTCAGGCTTAGCCTCGAATCAGTGTCTAATTACTCGCAAATACCAACGGTAAAGTAAAGAATGCACAACTTCAACAATACGAACACTTTGAAACTTGACGGACCTTGACTGGAACACGTGAATATTCTTCACAAAATCGAGGCTAAGCCTGAGTAAATGAGTCTGTAATCAAGAAACTCAGCGGTAATTTGGAACTCGAAAAGACTACTGTTTTTAATCCATCAGTTCTCAAGGTTTTCAAAGTACTTGACCTTCAACGCACTGAAATTTACAGCATTCTTTAGCCTTGGCGGATGAAGAAAGTTGTATAAACTTCTTAACCTTGGGCATAATGTTTTCCCATTTCAGACCAAGTGTCATTCCCTTGAGTATCATTTCTTTGTTTAACGGTTGTGCACGAGAAGACACATGAATATAGATATAGCTGAAACAAAGAATCTTATTCTCGAGAGAATGACACGTGGTCTGAAATTGGTAAACATTACACCCAAGGTGAAGAGGGACATAAATATCATAAGGGTGTTATTCTGTTACAGGATGTGATCATTCGAGGTGGTGAAAACATTTACCCTACAGAAATAGAACAGTTCCTGTACAAACACCCAAAGATACAAGATGTACAAGTAAGTATTAAACTAATGCCAAGAAAGACTTGTGCGCCCGTATTTGGCGCTAACAGGCCACGTTCGATATCTTAAAATTCAAACTTGATTGCGAGGCTTTAGTCGTATGGTACTTCATGTATTATACAAACACGTGGATCACCAAATACTTTTATTGGAAGGAATAAAATAATCTACCATATACGACGTTCCTACCGTTCGGAATAATAACATTTTGCAGAAATGCTAGTCAATTCACTACTCAAGAATGTTATGATCCAACCTACTGATCCTTTTGAGGTTTAATGCGATTTTGAGACATTTGATTTCGGAGAGCCTCGGTATCGTGCTAGAATTTTAATATCTCGAACGTGGTGTATTTACAACAAGACACGCAGCATGTCGCTGTATAAGTTATTCCAGTTTTAATTCTAAAGTTCAGTAGCGACAAGAAAATCTATTGATTATGTCCTGGTGAAAAAAGGACTTAACATCACCCCGGTTTTCTAAGCAATATAGTCCATACAAGAACTCGATATTCGGTGGCTATCGTCTTGAAGAGCCACTTGAACTCTAGCTAAATGGAAGTGCTTCTAAATATTACCGAGAGCGAGAAAAACAAACAGACTTTTAATGGGGACTTCAAAAGAGATGTATCACTAAAACAGGGCGTTTTTAATTAAGACTTCTATTCATTTTAATCAAGATTTTATGGCTCCATTGCACTTTGGTAAGCAAAATAAAACTACACGAGGCACCCTTTTCGGGGTGTTTTGAATAAACGTCATCTCTGATTGATTACTTGAAACATTTAATAAAGTGGCTAGAGTGCAGACGGATCATTAACGAGACCAGACGATGACTAATATGAGAATATCTATAAGGGGATGAATATAAGAAAACAGGAAACGAAACGGTAACGCCTTTTTAAAAAATAGTTACAAGCTACACCAAGAATAACATAGATGAGAATATAGCTCAGCTGGTAGAGCATCGGTAGTACAATTCCGAAGGTCGTGGGTTCGATTCCCAGCGAGGTCGGAAATTAATTTTTCCGAATTTAATTCCAAGGGCTTTCGCCCAGAATAACCTCGTTCGCAAGCACTATAACTTATCTATATTTCTATATCTTCAAGAATAACATATAAATGTGCTAATATCAAATGATCAAATTGTGTATTCGTATCGTGAAGGAAAAAATAGTAATAATAAAGAGCGGAAGTCGTATTAGTATTCATGCATTCAAGCTAACAAAAAAAAAAAAAATTTAGGAAAGATTCTTATTTACACACTTTTATCATTATCGGTATCTTTGAACTTGAAATTCGCAGACAGCGCGTCTTATGAGTCATAAAAACTGAACAGGTTACACTGTAATAAAAAAACAGCGCGGGTCGTTAGAGGATTCTGCCGGCGCTTCTTTTTGAGCTTTTTGCCGCTCCGTTATGACTGGAAATCAAAATGTAAGCCCGCCGCTTGATGGTATAATTATTCGGTAATACCTAATGATGGGCTAAAGAGGGATACATATATCAACTAATTGACGGGCCCCCGCACCAGCAAAGTATTTCAAGAAGGTCGATGTGATTGGATGACTTACTGTACTGAAAGAAAATGGGAAGCCATTTCAGTGTTACGGCATGTGTACCGTGTGCGTGCATGAAGACCGGTACCGTACGTTTCCCACTCATACGATAACCATTCTTGTGGAAGCCATTTCAATCTTACGGCATGTCGTACCGTGTATGTGCAGGAAGACCGTACCGTACGTTTCCCACTCGCACGTTAACCATTTTTATGGGAAGCAGTTTCAATATATTATTGCATGTCGTACCGTTTACGTGTAGGAAGACCGTACCAGCGTACAACTTTTCCCACTCATACAAAATCAACTCTATACAAAGCAATGTTCTTTACTTGATTCAACGAAAATTTCATTCGTCCGTCGTTTTATTTTCAGATTATTGGTGTTCCAGATCAGCGGTTAGGTGAAGAAGTCTGTGCATGGATAAAGTAAGACTTGACTATTTTGATAAGTCAATGCTGCAGGTGTACTATAAGCTCACTAGAACCTGCGTTTTGATTGGCTCATCTGTCGTATTTGTTCCATTTTTTTTTCGTAGCTTATATCCACAAATTAACCATTAAAATGGTGAGCGATGCAAAAAGATAAAGTCTTTTTCAAATTCCACAGAAGAAAAACACTGATAATACGAACAATCTAGTAAACTATTGACAATAATTGAAGACTACTTTTAGTACTGATTTGTTATCTTGGTTCTTAATTTCCCAACATTTTTTTTCTTGTCAAGATTACATGCGGGAGAGACGGCAACAGCAGATGAGATCAAGAATTTCTGTAAAGGACAGGTTGGTGTTCTTAAATATTTTATCACGGTTAAAGTAAAATAACTACTAGCCTTGCTAACAGCAGCCCTCAAGTCTGGCATACATACGGCCATGTCTATCCTGCTATCTCTTGTTCAAGTGTCTTGCCCACTAGTGACTTAATGTGGTTTGCCATGCGCTATTAAAAAATTTTCCTTATGATGGGAAAATTTTTATAAAATTATCTTGTATATTTTATAGATGGTTTATAAAGTTTTAAAATTGGAGTAGCCTTTTCATAATAATGGACGTAGCCAATCAGTGAACGTGTTCTATTTCAGTATATAGACCATCCTGTGGTCTTAGCCTATCACAGCCCGTCACACAATTACTATGAAATGCGACTTTTTTCGGTATTTTACTGAGATTCTAACTATGGCCCGCTTTATTTTAGCAACAAGTTGTAAAAGTCCAGTCTGGAATAATTTGTTTCTGTATGTTTTTAGATTGCGCACTTTAAAATTCCCAAGTTTATAAAATTCGTAGATGACTTTCCCATGACAGTAACTGGAAAGGTAAGAGAATCGTTCTTGCTCTTTGGATGCTTGTCTTCTCTGGGATCAGGCCTTCTGATAGACACTGCTAGTTGCTAGAAATTTATGGAGAGTACTCCGGTTATCCCACGGTTTTCCTCTTACCTTGGGTTTAAAGCTTTTCCATTTCATTCCACGTGTCATTTTCTAGAGTATCATTTTCCTAATTATAGCATCAAAACCTATGATAAAGATCGCACTTAATTTTTTCCTTAATAGTATCGCATTTTTACCATTAGTAAAAGAGAAAATTCAATAATTGAACTTTATTATGGTGCCTTACCGGCTATCGGTGATGTAAGTATTGATATCTCATCTATATAAGGCACCAGAAGCCACTACACCTTGGCGAAGTACTAGATGGGAATTGGGAAAAGATGGTAATCTGGGAGATCTAATAAATATTAAGTTACATGACAGTAATGGGAAGCTATTTTTAGTGCTAATATTTAGTGCCATCTGTAGCACTGCATTATTGGATTGTTTCAGTACAATCTATTTTCTCATTTGATATTCCAATATCTTACAGGTTAGAAAGTTTGAGATGAGAGAAGAAATGGTTCGTGAACTTGGATTATGATCTGCGGCTAAAGTAAATTAAACTTTTTTAAGGTCGTCTTTGAAGACTCTCAGAATGACAGTAATGGCGGACCATCGTCTCGTACAGGTGGTTTCTGATAGATGAAAAGGGATCTTAGCTGCAGCCAGAATTATCCAACCAAGGAAACAGATACTAGGCTTTTCAAGGAAAGATTGATTCTCTTTTTATTTTTGTAATTCATACTGCAACGGAAAGTCTTATCTTTTTTAATGTACATGAAATCTCATAATGAATCAATTTGTACATATCAATTCAATACTCAGATATTAATAATAATAATAATAATATTCAATCAATAAAACCGTAATTTTAATTTTGGTATCCGGCATACGTAGGTCTTGGGTTTGATTTCTGTCAGGGACTCTGATTGTTCTGAGTTTCTTTCAGCTAGAGACAAATAATCAATTTCTATACTACTTTCTAAGCTCATGAATAAATTCATCATATAATTTTGAGATTGATCGACATTCTTGCATGGATGTACTAGTCATATGTATGTCGGGCCCCTACCCTCGCTTTATAACAGCACGAAGTAATGTGTGTCTGACTGTTGTAACCGGATCGACTACACAAGTGTGGTGCACCGCACCCCCTCCTCCCAACTCTTATCCCACCCCCCCACCCCCCAAACAAAGTCCTCGATCCGCCCCTACCTTGCATCACTGCATCACTGCAATCTGTAAAAAAGAAAGTATGAAACAAGATGCTAATCAATAGCAAAGCCATGCACAAATGGCGCCGAAGATTATGCGATACCTAGAGTCCTAAAAAGATCGTAACAAATTTCCCCCTCCGAATAAAAAAAAACAACTGTACCGACTGATCTCTCGCGTTGCTGTGTGATACGTTTTCGGTATGGCGGTTTCTACGCCCCCTGGCTAATCGATTATTAATTCATAACAAATTCCCTGGTTATTAACAAAATCCCAGATCACACATGCAGATTATTTAGGTTGTTGGAAATATTAAAGGAGATTATGATTAGGTCTGTCTAACAATTATTCAATAATAACCGAAACGAAGTTATTCCCGATATTCACCGAGCCTGAGGTGAATAATTGTTTTAGCATAAATACACAGGTGAGGTGATTCTTTCAAAAAAAAAGAGGAAAAATAGAAGATAAAAGACACATTTAAATTAGGACAGCACTGAACAAGGCGGCTGGCCGCCATCTTGGATTATCGTATGATAATCTGAGCTTCTCGACCAATCAGCGCACGAGATTTTCAATAATCACCTGTGGTATTTATACTAAATTAAGTAATTAATCAACCTGCATAATTAAATCTTTTTACTTGATCCGATTAAGTGACAAAACAGACGCCATAAAAGAGGGGGAATTCCCCATATTGTTGTGACATTTAAATGGCTTCCTCTTGGCACCTGTTACACGGCCCTGTAATTACCCCGGTTTTAGAATCTCTGATGAAGTAATTTTAAGATGCAAGCGGTGAAGGCCTGCGATGCCAGTAGCGTAAAAAAAAACGGATCTTTGGTGCTCTGCAAGATACTTACATCTTCAGCGCCTCTGGAGCCAGAGTAGCCAGGAACCAATCAAATTATCACATTGTCCAACCACAAAGCCCCGAACCACACATACGGACTGAGTACATGTCGATATATGCTTTCAAAGTCAAAAAAAATGTTCCAATTCTCATAAGTCATATAGTCAATTGTCTCTTGATAAGTCCAGTAAAGTACTCATCTTCATTCTGATAAACACAAAATGAGAAGAATAAAGATTTTATCTCGAACACTGAAGCCGGAGTCGGCCTTCCTTGAAGCTTTTCGGAAAGTACGAGAAGAATAGCAAATATTAAATATTAACAATTGTCAAATCTCAACAATAAAGCTCTGATTGGAAAACATCTTAAATTTATAGGAGAGAACTAAAGAAACAATATCGTACCACAATCAAGTGTTCTGGAGTGGTCTGTCACTGTGGGGGTTTTCATCGTGGTTGGGGATAGTATTTGTTATTTCTATTATATATTAAAACAAAAAACAAACAAAACAAAAAAAGAAAAAGAAAAAGAGTATGCTGATTTGCTGCTAAGAAATAAGAATATTGGAGATCTTTCTATAAATATGAGCTGAAAGGATGTTCATAACTGGACACAAGTCAAGCTATCTATATATTTTTATGTATCTCAATGCTATGTTTAACAATGGAAACAAGAATGATACCAATGCTTTTTTGATCGTTGATTTGAACTTGACAGGAGATAGAAAGGAGAATTAAGAAAGTTAAAGTTCAATTAAGAATAAAGTCACTAAACCCGTGAAATCGAAATTAGACTTACTGGACTTAGACCCTAATTCCATTGTTTTCTCTTTGTCTATTTGCCGACTATTCCACGTTGACTAATATTTTTTTGTTTCACGGGTTAAATGCCTTTACTCTAATAGAAACTGTGATTTGTTTTTAAAATGAAGGAATATGATAGGATGCAATGTCCTGGGAATGGGGGTAAATTGGGATGTAATTTTATGTTCTACGTCTTTCTCTTTGATTGTTTCCGATATTTCACCACTTACTCTAGATATAAAAATAAACATCTTCTTTTCCCTTATTACATTATTGTTATGATAGCAGGTGATCTTATGTCTTCACTAGACATGGCTGAGTCTTATTGATATTGAAGTCAGTCATCCGATTCAGTGAAATATACTGAAGGTCATATATTGAAGGAGACAGGGAAGGACGGTTTGGCCCGGCCTTTTAGCCCCGGCCAGCCAGCCCACGTTAAGCCAAACTCTTCTTACGTGTATCTCAATAATACGGACACCTCTATATTACGGACACCTCTATATTACGGACACCTCTATATTACGGACACCTCTATATTAAGGATACCTCTATTTTACGGACAGATAGCTGGATATTTATGTCCCAGCAAAATCCCCATACATTTTTTGCTTTATAAACACCTTTATATTACGGGCACCCCTATAGATTTAATATGGACAATTTTCTCTGGCCCTCGGTTCTGCGGTATCTTACAGGTTCCACTGTATGTAAGAATGAAAAGAATACCAAGCATGTAATCCCGCCTTAGGGAAGACAATTTAACCACAACCCTTTAAATTTTCGTTATATTTTTCATTCTTCCATCGCGGATTCATTTTCCATTGAAGAGCAAAATCTTGTCCGTTTTGTTTTGGGATTTAGTTTTTAGATATGGAAATGAGGATCAGCTGGAGGTTTTTTCAATTCGCCCTCAAACAGACTAGCGACAAAAGATTTTAAGTTTAATTTGTACTTGAGATTCCCTGCAGCGTCAATCGATTTAATAAACTCACTCATAGAGGGGAATGAAATAACCGTCAATGCGCGGGGTTGAGTCTTACCCGAGGTGACCACAGTTTTAATCCATGGTCTAGAATGAAAAAAATGGATTGGACCGATTACAAGACCACAGAAAGCTAGCTTTGTTGTCCGTGTGGTATTACACAAGAATACAAGACTGTAGGATCACGAAAAGAAAGCGGGATATAAGATGCCGCTAAAGAACAATGTCAGCATACCTATATTAACTGTTTGTCATGCCTTAAATAACTAATTCCATGTAAGGTCTTAGATATTTCTCCCTGCATGTAATTCAATAGGATGGTATTGTGAGTCATGCATCAATCCGTATAATGATCGGCTTCAAGCTTTTCTTTTGCGGCTTTTTGTTGTCGAATGAACGAAATTCTTTTAGACCAATTCACGTTCGTTTTGGTCGATTCTTGCTTGGCTTTTTTGATAGAAAATATCCTACGATAAATAAAAACACATTTTAAGGTAGCATTTTAGATGATTTCTTGACGTAATGTTAGTGATCTCTGTCTGCCACCGTGGATGTCTATATTTGGATCAATGACAAGTAGTATGCGTAAATCGATGCAATGGACCACACCCAAACCTCATACCGTATAGCCAAGCGCTACTATTGAATGAACTTGAATTGCTAACCGACCTTTATTCTTGCTATCACTTATGCACCGCATGTGTTCAGCTTTTCTACACCAGCTTGATTAAGGACCAATAAACACAATTGTCTCACACTGTCTCCGTTTGATTTATAGATTTTATTTGCTACTGCCGATATGTAATGATTTCTAATATGGTATTCCATATGGGGTCTAAATATTATGACGGGGCACAGTTGGCTACTCTGAATACATCCCTTTAGAGAAGAGGAACTATGTTTATGGATTTTACCGATCCAGCACACTTAAGAAATGGGGCTAAGTATTGAATAAATGAAGCTCTTGATAGCCAAAACATTCCTGTTCTAGAACATTCTAAGTGACCCAGTATAAGAATCACTACCCGTTCTTATACTACAGGTTAATAGTAAAAGTGGGATTACTTACCTCTGACAAGGAAATCCAGTCCTCACAAATAATCTTAATTCCAACTTTTAATAAATAGGATTGAATCGATATCAATTCAATATTTTTTCACCCAATAACTCTTGTAGTTCTTTGACTAATTACCTACAGTATTATGATCACAATACTAAAAGCTTTCCACAGACAATACTGTCTTGAAAGATCAAGATACCTTAGATATTTACAAAACCCTGATAAGACATGATTTGACCAACTCGGTATTGTCTTGTCCAAGATGATAATCTTTCCTTTTCCAAAGATTTTCTAGTGTTTTTCAGCATCATGTAAAATATCAAAAATAATAGGCACATATAGTCAAATATTGATTGAGGTTTCTTTTCCTCGTCCTACCGATCTAAACCTAGCTCCAATGAGTAGAACACAACTACCAGGCATGCTATTAATGTAGAATCTGTCGTATCTGGAAAAGATCCTTATTACTCATTATATATTCAGATCTTGATGCGCTCACCAGACAAGACTTGACCACGAGATTATACTAGTAGTTCAAAAGGTTTATAGATGTGTGTATGTTTATTCAGTACTAAAGGTGGACGGTGTAAAAGACAACTGGGATGACAAATAGACAAAAAAAACACACACACACACAAAAAAAACGAGGCGTATAAATCGACAACAAAACAGAGGAACACCCATACTATTATGAATTGGCACGTCTATGTAATTTAAAGGTTATGAAACAATAATGCAAGCTGGATGGTGAAAGGAGTAAAGGTTGGAGAAGGATTAAGTTTCATATAGCTTCACAACCAACTGACCTATAAACATTCCTGATCCCTCCTGGCTCGACAAAAATATACGAATATACAGATTCCTCAAAATGTTTTCTTGTTAGTGTACATAACACTTTTGGAGTGAAGCATACAATATTTGAATAGCTTCTTGTCTGGAATACTAATTGATCGATGAACGAAGGTGAATAAAACAGATGGTTAGATTCCTGTGTCAATATATATCACCCAAAAAATCCCAACTCTTTTAGGACTTGCTTGGGGCCTAGCTGTAAGCTGGTTTCCTGATAGACTAATTAATTGTAGTATATTACTACTGTCGCTGTATTCCCAATCACTGTTCTTGATTGGGGCTTGTTAAGCACAAGGATATGAGAAGCTCGAGACCTTATTTTCCATTTCATCATGTAAAAAAGATAGCAGTTTGGGTTTGAACTCGGACAGCAGACAGAGGGGTGTGCTTGACAAATTAACAAAACAACTGATTATTTACTGTCCTGTGATTGGTTGGATCTAAGACGTGTCACCAACACTACGTTGGGTCAAGTCCCAAGATGCGCATATACAACAAGGCAGCACGGCCGACTGACTTTATTCTCCTACGAACATCAACATGTCGGAGACCGATTTCCAGATCTTGAGCTTTATCCACTTCAAAGGCTCGGACAAAAGCAAGGTACGAAAATCTGATCGATTTTTCATGAATTTTCCCATGTCTGGCTTCCTATGGATACCCAGATGGGCATGTTGTTAGAGATAACGCTCGCTTTCACAGGAATGCACAGTGAATACACTGTAAAGCTTGTTATCTAGTTGGGTGTTTCCGTCATAATATGAGAACACGTTTGGGAATTGTTGCCCTCAGAAGTTTGATATATTTGAAAGACTCGAGTAAACAATCGACAAGACTTTTGTAGACAAACTAGGCGCGATAAAGGCCTTGATTTCATGGCTATCGACTCGCGAGGCGCACCTCGAACTCTACGTATCCTCAGGTTATAATAATCTCTAGTCGGTCCGATGATCGCGCTTTAAAACTAACTCTAATGTTACCAACTTGTTATAGTATCTACTTCGAGTATTTGCTTTTGTAGATCTTTTATTTTAGAAATGATGATTGGATTTTTTTGAATTTTAAACAAACACTGGGAAAGGCCTAGATTCCTGGGTTGAAAGTTACTAAGATATCATAGTTTTCAACTACACAACACCTTATAGATCGAATCTTTATATATTCATGATGGCTTTTTGATTTTGTATAATTAAACTCATATCTTGCGTCTGTTGGTCGACAAAGATGTACTATAGCTCTTCAGTTGCCTTGAATAATATCTTCCAATATGAACCAGCTTAGAAACATGATCACCTATTGTGATTATATTTACACCTAAATGTTTGTTTTTCCTACGAGAAACTACAAGAATTCCCTGATGTATTTTGACTTGGTGTATTCTGCTAGAAATGCGTAATAGTCGGGCAAAAATTAAAAATATATTTCAGCAAAGCTAGCCCGTGCCAACGACAATCTACGACGTAAAAAATAAGAAGAGTAATTTGTAAGGTGCAGATACTGTATATGTGTTCGGCTTCCTCTATATGGATTGCTTTTTACTCTCTGATATCACATAAGAGATTATCACAAATGAACTATATCATAGACTTGGGGGCTCACACCCTTAAAAAAGTCTGATTTTTGTATACATATACTAAATCTTTCAGTTATTATTTATTAACAATTTTAAAACATGAAGGTTGAGATCATGTTTTACTATAAATTGCTGTCAGAGAATACCAAATGGATAAAATAAAGAACATTTATTTAATCCTTTCATCGGTCTATACGATTGCAAAGTATCGACTCAATATTTTTATAGTTTAGTTTGGAGTTCTTTACAAGGTGTGACTAGATTTTTTATTTACTCTAGAGGAGTAGTCTTGAGTGATCAATCCAGACCCAACCCAAAAAGACAGCTTGAAAAAATGTTTACTAAATGATCCATTTTACCATAAAATTACACTAGTCAAGATACAAATTATGTCAGAAATAAAAACTCAATCCTTGATTTACTAGGACTCTTAAAAGTCAACTAAGAGTGGCTCCATTCATAGGAGTATTTTTTACTAAAGTGCTTGAATGCTATTGGTTTATAACTGTAGTGGGAACAGTCCATTTATCACTCCACCAAGAGGGACAAATTTCAATACAGGTGCAGAATGGAAAAAGGCAATTTTTTCCAATTCCTGACTTAATGAATAAAAATCTCTCTCAGACTACAGAAAATTCATTTGATAGTAAGATTGATAATTTTGTTTTTCATATTTAGTGGTTTTCAAAATATTATGGATCAGTTAAATATTTACTGTTAAAGTTGTTTTGGTTTTGACTGATGACATTTAATCGTTTTGACTTAAAGATATTTTTTAAGTGAATCATTTTAAATAATAAATCAAACAAAACAGGAGATGAGACTCCCAAACAATAAAAGTACAAATAGCATCTGCTATTAGAATTGACAAAAATATAAATATAACATAACTACAGAGAATACTCCCTTTTTAATGTATTATCTGGCAATATTAAGGGAAAAAGACTGGGATTTCCTTGTTGCTTGGCAAAAAAACAAAGCTACAGAAAATGTTGGGATGTTGGGTCTGCATTAATGATAAATGTTTATCTCATAATCTTGGAACTGAAAACACAGATATCAATTATTGAGAATGTAGAATGTTTGCTGTAGACAAAAATGCCTTGGAGCCATAAATATGGCTCTAAGCTATAGATTAAAAATTCACAACATAATGTTGGCACAAGAAAAAGGAAGGAAGGGGGAAAAAATAGGAAAAGAATAGAAATTTGCACTATGTTTTTAAAAAAAACTTTTGCACTGTCTGGGGTACAAGTAGAAACGGCAGACTTGTATTCTCCATGCGGGATACCGGTATTGATGAGTCATTATGTTTGATTCTTCAAATGTATAACTAGAAAATAGGAAATTGTGTTTGTCATATCTAGACAACATGTCTGTTTTCAGGTAATATTCTTATCTATAGCAGGATCTTGCTTCCATGAATGTGATTAGACTTTACAGATAAGATTTTATTCAAGAGAAGTAAAGACAAATAGCATAATAATAATAAATTTATATCAATGATTCATTAGACCTTAGACAAAATACACCTATAGTAATTTTTTTTACTAGCTATGAAAAAAGTTACATAATTATTTTGTTTACGTTATTATTATTAAATGTTATCATTTCTATCAATATATTCAAAACCTTAATTTTAAATCTCATAACGGCTTGAACTTGGTTGTAGTGAGTTAGTCAAATATTGGTGAATGTTTCATTTGGGAAGTAAGAAATTGCTATTTTAATAGCCATATTGACTATTAGATTTTTGGTTAAAGTGATTTTCAGCAGACCGTGAAACAGTTTCTAGTAGTTAGTGTATAATTAAGTCACAAGACACCAAGGAAAACAAATTCAAATAAGATATTCTAACTTCTATTATTCTTATATTTCAGTCTTAGGAAAATCCCTTTTACACCTTTTTCTTCCAAATAAGCATTTTAAACATATCTGCAAAACCATGGTTTTTTGTTGTTTTTAAAAATTTATTTTCCTATCTTGTGAGATTGCAAAATTTTAGGAAATATTGACTGTTATGTCTTATATGCAAGTCCAAAATTTAAAAATATTTCTAAAAAGGCATTAGGCAAAATATAACCAAAGTTTTATTACTATTAAGAATTAATAGTAGTATTCGTCAATCTATTATTTGAATTACAGTTTACAGAAATGTCTCTTACAATCACTCAACAACATTCTTAACATACAAAAGGCCGATGTCACTAATTTAGTATGAGAGGGATTTACATCGAAAAAATAATCTAAAAGCAACAAAAACTTTATCATATGAAGCAGAAAATGTGGTAAACATGCTAAGAAATGGAATTTGTTGAGAATTCATGTTAAACAGACACCATGAATTCATTTCGAGCTTCTTCAGTTTTCTTAATAGAATCCACTATGTGGTTTCAGATCTCCCAGGTATGATATCTTCACCTCAAGATCACTCTTCCTGGTTTATGCCATGGATGATATACATTGTCAGATTTCTGCTACTGTGATAGTATTATCCTCTTTCACTTCTCAAGTGCTCTACAGCTCCCAGAGTGTTTATATCACAGTACATAGACACAAACGGATGTTTTATATCGCTTTCATAAAATATTTTTGAATGATTTCGTGCGAGCGTGTCTCTGTTCTCTGATATAAACACGGTAGTCAGCCAATCAGTGTATATATGTACACCTGATTGCAAAAAGGTTGTAGTATGCATTTATGAATATATCAAATAAGATGCAAGATATCAAATGAGATGCAGAATGAAAAAAGTAACTTATTTGGTCTTATTTATCTTCTATTGTTTCAGAGACATAAATATTCCACAAAGTCAAGTGCAAAAAGTTTTTTCCACAAAATTTTGTGGTTAAACAAACATGTTTAAGCATTTTTTACATTCTGTATCTCATTTGATATCTTGCATCTCATGAGGTATCTGTATAAGTGTATACTACGACCTTTCTGCAATCAAGTGTATATTTATATATATATAATATAATAATATATAATAGAAGATAAATAACACCAAATAAGTTACTATTTAAGTTTTGCTTCTCATTTGATATCTTGCATCTCATTGGATATATGTATAAATAGTCTCCCTCGCATCCGTTTTTAGTGTCGGTTGTCACGTAATGCTCCCTCCCCACAAACGGCTGCTTGTATTCTAACTACATTCCTTTCTCATTGTTTGGATGGTACCAATGAGGTCGAGCGTATTGTTTCCTATTGAGCCAATCACAGTGTCCGAAAGCATAAACATGGTGAGTTTCAGTCGAGCTGCCGAAGAACATCCTTGAAAGAAATCGGTGCAGAATATAGGGCCATGAGTTTATCAGTTCCCACTGTCAAATGTCCCCTCTTGAAATAGAGTTTATTATTATTATTATTCGCCGTTTTCGACTTCACACTGTTCTTCCTCTTCTAGTGAGCTTCTTCTTCACATCACTAACTCCTAATCTACGTAACTTTGAGACTTGGTCATCCATTAGACGTATTAGCGACCTTTATTAGATATGACGACGAGTACGAGTAAAGCTAAATCATAGTCGATTTCCGATTTTTTACAATGTAAAGTTTCAATCTATTTCATACACGATCAAGACTACAAAGATATAGTGCCAATCTTTAAAAGTTTTAACTCGGACTCGTTCTCTAACTCGTCGTTGGATCTAAAGGTCTCAATTAAAGGAGACACAACAACCACAATGTGACCAGACTCTAGTCGGGATTCTAGTGTATATTTGTTTAGAAATTTGCCAAACCCTGTTGGAAGATTGACAAAAATATTTTTTTCTCTTCGACTAAAGTTTTGATAGCCAACTTCTGATGTGCATTTAGATCAAGAATACTGAACTTTGAAGACACGAGGCCAAACATGTACACTTCTGCTATGAACGAGTTGAGAATGCGAATTAAAAGCTGCAAGGTGATTGGTCAGATCAAAAGTCCGCGAACGGTTCTCTAAATATGTAACCCGTCTTGTGATTGGCCAAACAATGAGAAAGGAATGTAGTCCGAATGCAAGCAGCCGTTTGTGGGGAGGGAGCATTGCGTGACGACCGACACTAAAAACGGATGCAAAGGAGACTAATGTATAAATGTATACTACAACTTTTTTGCAATCAAGTGTATATATATGTGTATTATATGTATATATAAATGGTGTGTTCGATATATATTTCTGTTATTGTTTGATTTAAGGAGCCTCTTACAGCAGAGGATCTTGAAGGAAATACCTGTTTGCTATGTGAAAATGGCTGTGAAGGCTTCTCAACACACTCTTGGAGGTCAGTCTATAATAACTTTGAATCTTTGAGAAATACTCTTTAATGATACTAATAAATGAAATTCGATTGCTTTAAAGACATTATACTCAATCTCTAAGAATATTTGAAAAATATTTCATAGAAATATATACCTTTTAAACTTAGGTATTTCTTCAATTAATGAGTTTGCAAACCAAAAATATTTGAATTGAACTTGAAAAATATTTTTCACATCTAATGATTAATAATCTAATAATGATCCAATAATTGAATACCAGTCTGAGGTTTGCGGAATTTAAAATCATAAATGATATTCTGTTCATTTGTCACAAATTTTTGTGTTTTATTATCGAAAATTGTTTTGATGAAAGGTCATAAGTTGATAGATTCATTTGTAATCAGTATCTAATAGTCTGCTGATGACATTTAATAGAAGCAATTTCCACTTTAGTACAAGCAAATTATATTTTACTAAAATTTCAGAAATTGAAAGTATTGTACTTAATTGTTGCAGATTAATTAACATTTTGTAATGACCATTGAAAAAGAATTTAAACTTCAGGAAATTTTTTTAAAAATTTTGATTATATAAAGGAAATACATATTGGAAAAAGAGTTGAAACTATTGAACTGTATAATCTTACTTATTTCAGTCAAAAGATTCTATATGCTAAGCAATAGTACTAGTTAGCATGAAGCTTGTTTACTTAATCTTATTTTTTGCAATATTAATCTGAGATATTTAATAAGATATTTCAGGTACAACTTTTCTATATTTCTACTTCTATGATATTAGTTTTATAAATATGATTTAGTTAATTTAAAAAATTTTCTCATCAACCTGGGTTCAAACCTACACAATTCGACTGAAAGGGGAATATGGATAAAAATCATGGAAGCAGTTAAATATTCATCCTGAGTTAATAATTTATTGTTCATACTAGTAATAGTGGTGAGCAACCCATTAAATGTATGTCTTTGGGTTTGGCAAAAGAAAAAACAAAGCAGTTAAGATTCAGTTCCCAATTTCAAAAATATCAAGGTATATCAAAAATATATATGTATATAAAATAAAGAATAAATATAAAGATAAAAATGAAAATGAAAATAGATATAAAAATAAAAAATAAATATAAAATAAATGAAATATATATATTTAAAAAAATAATATAATATAAATAAATAATAATATAATATAAATAAATAATAATATAATATAAATAAATAAAATAAAGTAAAAATTAAGAAATGTATAGAATATGAAATATAAATAAAATATATATAAATCAAGGCATTAAGAAACATATCCTTCAACACAGTCTGCCCGCTCACCAGCAAAGGGTCCATCCTGTAAACCTGAGGTATAACTAATCAGATAAAGTTGTAGTCAACTGCTTCAGTGATTTCTACCTATAGTCCCTTTCATTCCAGTGGCCTAGGCTTGAGTTGGTCAACGACGAGTTTTTTTGAATAGACTATACACACTGTACATGCTAATCTGTCCTTAGTATTAACATATTATTTTGTTATTAGGAAATTTTGTAACTCATGCAAGTGCTCCCAAGAACTTCATGTTAAGACTTTAAATAACAATGAACATAATGAACCAAAGGACCGTATGTGCGTTGAAGAGGAAAACCCACCCATATTGTCTGGTTCCGACTTAGAACAGGCTGCTCTAGAAGGATTTGAATGGGTGCCTAGAGGTTTAGACAGTGAGCAGGTAATGATATGATACCCCAGTTTCAAATTTTCTTACCTATAGTCTAAAATATTTAATAGTCCACTACTAAAGGGCTGTGGATTTTCAAAGTGTTCCTACAATTATGGTATTTATGAATTATGGTATTTATGAATATTTTGATACTGAAATGAGGCAAAAGGTTATCCCAGAGTAAATAAATGATAGGTAATCCAGGAATACAGCAATATCTTGTAAGTTCAAGGGGTCTTTTAATGCCCTATTAATGTTAAGACCCAGGGTGGGGGAGGGGGTGGTCAACCCCAGGTAGAATTGACATTTAAAATTTAAAATTTTCTTATTCCCCACCCCCAGACAACTGATGAAAGTCAAATTTACACCCTAAGTACATATTTTTATTGTATTGTCTGGCTTTTTCAAGATAGCAGCTGCATCAAATTCTTTATTGTGGGGGCATTAAATAATATAAAGATATTCAAGGTTTTCCCCACATTTTGCAATTCACGACGCCTCACTCTCATGAAACTAAAAGCCGTGCTTCAACCATAGTTAACTATGCTTCAACATAACACCAGCTCGTCACTTTTAGCTGTTTATTTTTGCTATCCTACTACTTAGCAATAAGTTAACATCTCTAACTATTTGATAACAACAGATTCATCAGTATATGAGTCTCTTACCTGGCGATAAAGTCCCTAAGTTGAATTCCGTTGGAGCGAAATACCGAAGGAAGCAGCTTGCTTTACAACTGCCACTGCAAGACTTCTCTTCCAAGCACTGTAAAAAGCTAACACTGGAGCAAAAGATGGCCATGGAAGACTTCAACGAGAAAAGGCTCAAAAATGCTTTAGGGATAGGTGAGTAGGTTCTTATAAAAGCATTTTTCTAAGTATTTCGTGGCTTATTTTTGTCGAAATTCGACAAACATTTTAATTAAGAATCTAGAAGTCCACTGACCAAACGTATGGCAGGTTTCATTGTTGACGTATTTCCGGTGACGTGACCACCCTGAAAACGAAGCTGGCCGTCACGCGGCCGTCAGTTTAGCCATCATTTTGTAAACAAACTGTTGCCCTTTAAAAAGTGTATCTTGATATAATTAAGCTAAATTTTTGAAGTTTTGTCACGATGGGTAAAACGTGTATTGTATTGGGTTGTACGAACAAAGATTCGGGGAAACATAGGAAAGAAAATGTGAAGTTTCATCGGATACCAAAAGAGGAGCCCAGGCGAAGCATGTGGATAAAAGCTATCAACAGACGAGAAGAAAACAACGGAAACTTATGGATTCCTTCTTCAGACAACGACAGAATTTGTAGTGAACATTTCGTTATAGGTAAGCTGATCATAAATCGTAATTTTCCCCGTGTATTTGTGATACAGAGTACGCAAAAATAGTATAGAAATGTCTATCTATGTCTATTTATTTCGTGTACAGTTTACGAAAACAAAGTCTTATGTTTTTGTTTTGTTTTGTTTTTTGTTTTCGTATGAGTGAACACGTTTCTCTCAGGAAATATTTAAAAAGGGATTAAAAATATCTACATTCAAAATATTTTTGTTTAAATATCGCTCAAAATCTCCTAAGTGCGTTCATTATCGATGTAAACAATTTGCAATAATTTTTTTTGTGTACTAGGAAAGAGTGATAATCCAGAGAGCCCAGACTATAAACCAACGATGAACATGGGATATTGTAAAGGTTCAGAAACTGCCAGCAGAAGATTTTCTAGAATTTCTAAGCGAAATTATAAAAAGTCACTTGAAGATTTCTTTGCTGAAAGATCAAGATCGACAGAAGCCAGCAAACGACGGTATGATGATGATGTGACACGTACAGATACAGAAATGGCAGCAGGCGCTTTATTGGATTTGTCAGAAAATAAAGAGAACAACAAAGGTAGGAAAATGATATCTTAGCTTATATTGTTAAAATACATTTTTTTCTATACAATTTCTTTGTAGAAAAAGTTGTAATAAGTTTTATATATTTTAAAGTTGTTTATATTAAAATTCAGTAAAAATAATATATAGTATATTTTTATTCACATATATTATATTTATTTTTTCAGATCGATTTATACATAATATTTGCTTGAAAAGATTAGCAGAGTTGAATATGGAAAAGAAGGAAATTTTAAGGGAGTTGGCACGTCTTCAAGAACAGATACACTCCTTGACTATTAACAACACACCAAAAATGAGGGCCTCAACACTCGTGAATCTCTCCACCAATCCAAATGAATCTACTCTTTTCTATACTGGCCTACCATCTCATGATTGCTTTCTCTGGTTAAGTAGTTTCCTTGCAGATTCCTTCCCGTCATCAAATATTCTTGCTTCAGCTGATATTCTTCTTTTGGTTCTAATGAAACTTAGGCTAAATGCACCTCATAGGGATTTATCCTACCGCTTTGACATTTCTCCATCTCTGGTAAGTTCTCTATTAGACAGTGCTCTTCCTGTGTTTGCAAAGCAAATCTGTTTCTTCATTCACTGGCCAACAAGAGAGGAAGCAAGACGATATCAGCCGCAGTGTATCAAAGATACCTACCCTAGCTGCATTTCTATAGTTGACTGCACTGAAGTTTTTATAGAATGCCCAGCAAACTTCAATGCAAGATCTGCCACCTACAGTAACTATAAGCATGCTAATACAATAAAGTTCTTGGTTAGCATTGCACCATCTGGTGGTGTATCATTCATATCACGTGCATATGGGGGGAGGGCTTCAGATAAAGTCATCAGTTTAGAGTCAGGATATTTAGATTTTATTCAGCATGGTGACACTATCTTAGCTGATAGAGGTTTTTTGATTGTGGATGAAGTGTTGTCTAGAGGGGCAAAACCCGTCATTCCTGCATATCAGAAAGGAAAGGAGCAGCTTAGTGCAAGAGAGGTGGAGAAGAGTAGGAGAATTGCTCACATTAGGATACATGTGGAGAGAGCAATGGAAAGACTAAAGAACTTTCGAATTCTATCTGGAAAAATGAGCTTGAACATGGTTCCTCATGCTGACAGTATAATGACAATTTGTGCTGCAATTATGAATATGCATCCAAGGCTAGTGAACTGAATAAGAAAACTGTTAGCACAACAGTTATGCTGTATAGTGGATTTCTTATGATACAGTACAAACACTAGAGTACAAACACTAAAAGTGTGCAATACTTTGCAGTATTTAGTAGTAAATAGTGCTAATTAAACAATAGAAAACAATAGGATTAGAATAATTTAGCAGTATTTAGTGGTATTTATGTTGCACACTTATAGTGTTTGTACTCTATAAGTGTGCAACATAGTACTAAATGCTGCTTAACCATATAAATTCTAATAATGTCATCTATGATTTATTAGATATTGAAAGTATTGCAAACAGCTTTAACTGTTTTTACTCTTACACATACTGTATGTATAATATGTGTGAGCAATGCCAATGCTAAACCAAATAATACGTTTTCCATATGTAATAAATAGAAGAAAGTTATTATGAGCTAGAGCCAAGAATATGTTGATACATGTGATAAGAAAAACATTTTTGTAAAGCAAAACACCTATTAAAGTATGTATCATTGCAGATTCATCTTCACAGCATCGTATGTCTATAATGTCATTCCTTTTTCTTCTTACAACTAGGACAGAACCATTTGCCAACAGGCTTCCTCTTAACATTTACACATTGATAGTGAAACCACCCAATCTTACATTCCTCGTTGTCACAAAATATCATCTTTCCATACTCTGGTTCCTCACACAGACACCATTTGGTCTCATCCTTCTTGTCATGTCTGTTTTCCAAATGTTTGTCCATTATGTTCCTTGTAAGAATCTCTGGAATAACATGTTCAAGTAAAAACAATGAACAGCGCTCAAGCAACAATTTACAAAAATCTATATCCTTAGGCAATCTAACAATTACCATAGAAACTTCATCTGGACTGGGAAATGTCATTACAACAAAATCACAATAATTACAATTAAATACAAGCATTTGAAATTGAATTTGTGTGTAGTATCTGTGATTTCTAGGAAGCTCAAGATTTTCATCTAAACAAAAATCTGAGTGATGTGCAGCTTCTTCAACAGTTAGAGCCCTATATTTGTAAGGGCACTTTATTTCAAGTGTGCCCTCTCCGCAACAGTCACAAGATAGTACGCCATCTGCTGTTGCCCCCATGAATGAATTTGCGGTGCTGATTCTAAACCCAGATTTATTACATGTGAAGTTCTTGTGGTTGCTGGATTGCATTTCTTGTAAATATTCTTGAAATGCGATGCTTTCATTGTCTAGCCCCCATTTCACAGCATCCTTTCTGCTAAGATCATATGACTTGTAGCTCATTATTCTTGTAATGAGGTGGTCAGGGGGTGTTGTCTCTTTTCAGACCAATACATCATGAGCTTTAGTACCTGTGATCCTTCCCTTGCGGTGATCAAACCATAAGGGGCTCACATTCTGACATTTGGTGAATTCAAAAAGATTGTCAATTTGATGTTCAGTAACAGAATATGCTAGAAAGGTTTCTTGTACTTTATTTGACAGTTGATGATCAGTAAGGGACTTGTTTTCTTCATTATAAAGGCTTGTTAGTGTGACAGGAAAATTATTCTCAGACAGTTTCTCAGATGTTGTACTTTGTTGACAAACACCAGGCAATGGAGGAATGAGGTTAAAAAAGGCGGCATAAGGGCAGATTTTGTGAAAAGAAGTAAGTGCAGAGCTATCTGGAAGTGGATCCCTGCTGGATGGTGTAAAAGATTCCACTTTTTTCTTTCTGTTACTGTTGACTAACCCTTGGATGTTATCGACAGTGGTTGGCTTAATCTGAAACAAAATACAACAAAAATTCTTACAACATGTACAGTGTCCTAGCTTAATCGTAAATCTTTACTTCTAAATATTTTAGGCAATCGATTGATGTTTTTACCAGGGTTAAATAAAGAAGCTTCCTTCCTTCCTTCCTTCCAAATTGAATGGATTAGATACTCCAATTCGCTTTTTTTTGATTAGATTTGTACAAAACTGTGTGTGTGTAAATACCATATATACCTCTTTTTTGAAAACTTTATTCCATTTGCAAGCTTCACTGGTCACAGATGTTTTATTGATTCCATATCTAACGCCCAGTTCTACCTTAAACAGCAGGGCTGCAATATGACTACAAGCTTCCCCTAACCTGGAAGAAATATAATTAAAATCATGTCATAAATTGCATAAAAGACATTTATAATATTATTCACTTACAAATTACTACTTACCCTGCAGCACATGTACAATGGGCACAAAATATGTCTGCACTGGTTTTGTGTAAACAGACCCACGGCTGATGAGCTTTTTCCTTCGTTCTCATGGAGGGAAGAACTCCGGCTTTTAAAAAACAGTAGGGTGCTTCTTTAACATCAAACGCTTTGACTTCCTCGACGTGGCCACTTTCGACATATCTACAAACCGGTAAGCGGGTGCAATAAAAAGTACGTAAGTTACTTAACTTTGCGAAATTTATCACGAAAAGTTTAGGATTTTGAAAGTCAAAGCAATCTTTTAAATTCCAAACGTGACACAGTGTAATTCATTTAAAGAACCTAGTTCAGTTGACTTGTGCTGTAAAAAGTAACGCAGCTTCAAGACAACAATCTTGTGTTTACATATGCAAATAATATTATCACAATAACTGTCATAAACAGCCAATTAGCGACCGCCATATTGCTCAAGTCGCTTGACAAGTTCACGATAAAAATGACCGAAAAGCAATATTTTGAAAACTTTGTTAAAGTTGAGATAAATTTTAAATAAAGCTTTTAGGTTTGCCATAGAGGTTGATTAATTTACGACTCCATAAAATTCATTCAATGCTCGGTATAAAAGCCATCTATAGACTAGAGGCGTACGTTGATGGGGTTGATATTTGTACAAAACAACTAGTCTTTTCTTTAAAAGCTTATGTACTGGCAAAACAGTCTTTTGCAGTAATACCAACAAAAAAGTATTTAGTATTATAAACTTACCTATATGCCTCTAAGCTCTTGTATGCTTTCATTGATTTTTTTGTCAAAAATAGACGGTGTTTCTACTAGGTACGTGTAAATCTGTCCAAAGTCCAGGTCCGGCCAAAGAGTAGGGTCTGTCGACCAATTTTCATCTTTTATGATGTATGGGTCCGGTAAAATAGTTCCAGATACACCAAAACTTAATTTTTTCCGGTACCGTTCTTTTGCTTCTGATGGCATACCCATTACATATAAAGAAAACGAATTCTTAGTGTCCTTAGCCATAGCCAAGAGACGGCTTTCCCCAGCCGTCAAAAATTCCACCGCGCGTATGAGTCCAAATTTGACGGCCAGCTTCGAAATGCACGAGCGGATGTGACGTCAAAAAAAGATTCCATGAAACCTGCCATTCATTTTCGTGTAATTTTGGCGGGAAATGCCGCGCGCGCTTACCGCAAGTCTGTAGAGGTTTGGCGGGAAATACTGGCGGGAAATACTATGTACTTATTGACTGAGTGGGAGGGCCGTACGGGAAAATATTTGGCTCGAGGTCATGTCGTACGGACCGAGCGCAGCGAGGTCCGTACAAATGACCGAGAGCCAAATATTTTCCCGTACGGCCCGACCTAACTCAGTCAATAAGCATTTTATCATATGACCCTCACGAAAATAAAAATAATTAAGAAAAAGAAAGCGCGCGGATTCGAGCAGGGCCGGACGGGTTTTTCCGGCCCGCTTACGTCAACCCGTCCGGCCCCCATCACGTGACTTTTTCCAATGGTTTTATTAGAGCGCGCGAGCAGGGCCGTACGGGTCATATGATAATGTGAATTATTTCGTAATGAGGAATGCCTCGTGTATGTAGTGACTTCAATAATGGCTGCAAGTATGACTTCCAGTAAGAAACAAAAACACATTTAGGAAAGCCAAGAATTTCCTATTAATTTTGAGTTAATTTCAATTCATTTGCTGGAGCTCTAAAGTTTTCATCTGTTTGCGGGGAGAATCACTAGTACTAGTAGTCCGGTAACTTTTGTTGTTGTCGTTTCAAGTCAAACAGTATCCAACTCGGGATTTTGTCAGGAATAGACTAGAAGATGAAAAATAATGTCTGCATTTTTAGTTGCTAAGCAATACTACTGTCGTATTTTCATTGCTTGAAATTCTTTCTCTGTTTTATTAAAAATTCAGTCTTTAAGACCTTCAATACGGAATACTCATCATCAGTCATTAATTTATTCTTTGGGTAATAGAGTTCCATAATTATATTCCAACCAAAACTCGTAAGTTCTCACTTTCTAGTTCACTAGAAAGAAAATCAGTTTAGAAAGACCCATAAACTAATTTATATTTTTTAAATATTCATTTTCAGGGAGTGTACGCCCTTCTATAACAGAAGATGCAACGTGCAGTAAATGTAAAGATACTATTAGTGCTGCAGAGATGGCCATTTTTGCCGAACGTGCTGGGCCCGAGTTCTGTTGGCATGTGCCGTGTTTCGTCTGTGAAGAAGATGGTGAACTATTGGTTGACTTAGTCTACTGTTTTAAGGACGGTGCCCTCTATTGCCCACGACATTGGGGTGAAAGTCAAAAGCCACGCTGCGCAGGATGTGAAGAGGTAGCGTGAAAATTGCTCACTTTAAGCTCCGCCACTAGAAAAACTAGAAAAACACCAAACGTCTTAAAAGAGTACGTGCGTTAGTAAGCTCTTTTCAAGCGTTACTGATATAAAGAAAAAATAGTAATCAAAGGAATGACATTTGTTTTAAAATAATATGATTACGTACAAAGGTACGGGATAAAAAGCTGTGACAGTTTTACCGAAATCTCTTTTAACCTTCCCCCATTTTTTTCACCAACAGTTAATTTACGTAGGAGAATATTCCCAAGCAATTGAGAAAAACTGGCATCCAGGTCACTTATGCTGTTCCTTCTGTGACGAATCTCTTTCGAATCAAAAGTTCGTGACGGTAGAGGGCAGACCATCGTGCTTCAAGTGCTACGATTTGAATTTTGCTAACACATGTGAATCCTGCAAGGAACCCATTGGCCCCGGATCCAAAGACGTGGACGTTCGTAACAAGCACTGGCATGAAGACTGCTTTAAGTGCTCTCAGTGTAACAAACAATTGGTAAGTATGAATTGATACTGTGCTCTCTTGAAGTTGTTTTAGGAAACTCCTTTGACCCAAGTGCTAAATTGCCGGTGCACACAGCAACCAAAGTGAGCCCATTCCCCCTATCTTCTCGGCAGGCGTCACACTCCAGGGGCAGATCCAGGTTTTTGTTCAGGGAGGGGTGCTGCGCACAATGTTAACCCAGGGAGGGGTGCACCCCTTAGAATCAAAGGCAAAAAACAAAATTGGTTATCTTCGAGTTAGGAGCACAAAGTCTAACCAGGCGCACCCCCTGCACCCCTCCCCTGGATCCGCCCATGTACCCACCATCTGATCACTTTTTCACCCGGGTACAAGTTCCGTCCTCTCCCAAGTGTTTATTATACAACTGAGTTTATCTAAGAGCATATGCAGCATTTAAGTGAATTAATCGTTTTTCTTTTGCAGCTCAGCGAAGGGTTTACTTTCAAAGACGAGAAGTTAATTTGTCATGCCTGTCGTGGAATAAACCCATCGAAGGTTTGTGCACACTGTGGTGGGGATTTTGCTCCTGGAGAGAAAAAAGTTGGCTATCAAAATAAAACCTTTCATGATAGGTGTTTTATTTGTGATGAATGCAAAGAGCCAATTGGAAGCAAGCAGTTTATTCGTAGGGATGACAAGAGACTGTGCAACAATTGTTTTGATTCCAAATTTGCCAAGGTATGTAGATACTGAAGTTAGTGGTCTTATATTAGATTGAGCGTTGGCAAGGATGTTACTCATTTGCAACTAAATGCTGAATCCTTTTTGCTTTTGCTTAGGTATGTTTTAAATGCAAAGAAGTGATCAGAACATCTTCAGTGCAGCATTCAGGAAACGTTTATCATAGTGAGTGCTTTATTTGCTACCACTGCAATAATCCTCTGGCAGGGAAACCATTCACCAAACAAGAAGGAAATAACGTGTGTCAAGATTGCTACCGAGAACGCTACGCGAAAAGGTGCGCAGCTTGCGACAAACTCATAGAAGGAAACACCAAGTTTGTGGCCTATTCAGAAAAATACTTCCACCGTGATTGTTTCACTTGCTCCAAATGTGAGAAGCCCTTGGCAGGCGAAAAGTTCCGTATTCGAGATGAGCAAAAGGTTTGCCTCAGCTGCGACGAATAAGAAAAACAAGCCTGTATCATACTCTGGCTGCATGTTGTGACAAGAAACTCACTAATATGAACAAACAAAAACTTCTTAAATTTAGGAAAATCTGATGAAAGGAGACACAAAATACTTCATTGGTTCTCATTCCAAGTTATTTCCGTTGGTAAATTATTAAAGTTAAAAATCACATCTTTAAGATTTGGCACTTCTAATCCGCCCCTAGCTTCATAAGTTCCCGAAACTCTTCAAGTGTTACTGAACTCTTTCAAAAGAAAACTAGCTGAAGCGGCTATCGTAATTGCAACTTCAAATAATGATGAACAAATTTGAACTCAAAGGTGTTACGTTTTCAACATTGAATCTCAAATTTAGGAAGACGATAAATTTCTGTCTTTCAAAGAGCACACACATCGTTTGATCATTATTGAATAGTTTTATAGATATTAGTAATAAGTACTAATTAACAGACTGAGCCGCTAGCTCTGGTGTACAATGACTGAAACTTCAGTGCAACTTTACGCCCGCGGAATGTCAGTCTTGTCTTTTATTGGTCTGGAATATACCAGTCGTGGATGGACCTAGAATGAACACTAAGTAGTACCAGCATAAAACTCGGCTTAAAATGACTGGTTGGCTTCTCATAGTCGTAAATATGTATAAGTGTTAAATTACGGGAAGTATATTTTCCTGTTAGTATTAGTAAAATAAATTAATAGTAATGATATGTTTGAAAAATAATAATAATAAGAGAGTTATGAAATTTAAAAGTGATCTACTCTCGATGTTTAATTCAGTGAATTACTGAAAAATCATAACTGAGAAACCCTAAAGGTTTTAAATGAAAATTTGTAGCATCTACAAGAAAAGAACAGAAATAAAACCGATGGACGTCTGTATCTGATTATAAAGCGAGAATTGAAGAAACCGCTGAATAAGAAAAGGGTGTGACAACACCATTAATAGTGGATTGAATTAAATGCATTGTGTGCTTGATCTTGATCAAAGAACAGTTTTCGTATGACTATGAAAAAGTTGGTGCCGTATTCGTACCTTACCGCGACCGTCATGTTTTCTAGAATTTTCGGAAATTGTGGCGGATTTTCTCTCTCTCGCTCCATGTAATTGGTCTGGTAGTGCCGTGGCATTGGCGTGACCGTGCCTGCCCCGTGTTCATGCCGTGTTTTGGGCATTTTGACTGGAGAGTAAATTCTTCAGGGTTCGTGCTACTCCTTAAACTCCTTGAAAACTCCTTGAATTTAATTCACGTTTTCAAGGGCACTTGAAAAGCTCTTGAATTTTACGATTTTAGCAAAACTCCTTGAATTTTTGCTTTGATATTACTTGCATGGCTCTGAAATAGATCTAGTCAGAAAGATCGGAAAATCTGAAAGTCGACCATATGCAACCACCGTGTAAAACCTTGGCATAGTTAGCTGAACATACTCCTTGAACATATTTTTGGGTCCTTGTATACTCCTTGAATAATCCTTGAATTTTAAGTGGTTACCTGAGCACGAACCCTGATTCTTGTACAATGTGATTGGTCTTGCATATCAGGCTCGTGCCTTGAGCTTTTCACAGCCATATATACCGAAAACTGCTCTATGACTTTCCGAGTTCACGGTGCAAGCAGCGTTCAAATGTTTGCTATATATTTCGTTTTTGACTAACTAGTATGAATGCACTTAATATCTAATTAAAAAAAACACAAAATAAAATGAATGAGAAGTCGATTGTTAAAGTTCCCTCTTTTGAAGGAGACAGTAACCGAAAAAGGTTTTCAAAACCGTTTTGACTCTAAAGAAATAATCTCGCGCCAGGAGAGGCTTTGTGGGCTACATATCCTCCCCCCTCCCTCTGTACCTTGTTCCCCTAATATCTCCTAATTTTCATACTCAGTTCGGCCCACCCTTATAGCTGTCTTCCGGCTACATTTTCAATTGCTACCTCCCTCCCAATGGTGACGAATTCCTGGTAGTAGTCATTAAAATAGGCTAGCTGCCTGGAGAAAAAAACAACGTCGGGATTTATCGAAAAAGGAAGACTTAAAGCCACGAAAATGTAATAAAAGTAAAACGTCCCCAAATCTTTTAGAGTGATCCGCGGTCCAATTGATCCGGCTCCGTACGTCCTTTGTGTCACTATGTTAAAATAGGCTGTCTGGAGAAAAGTCAACGTCGGGATTTATTAACAAAATAGGAGGACTTATGAACTCAATTTAATCACGAAAATATAATAAAAGTAAACCGGAAGGACATGAATATATGCCGCGAATCCCCTTCAGGTTTTCCAACACCTCTACAGTGACTTGCCCAAACCCGCCCAGATGACTCAGTGAACTGACAGTCAGAATCAGCCAATCAGCAATCGGTGTATACTAGTATTTTGGCGCTCTCTTGTTCCGTCAGTTCAACACTCTTGGGCAATACAAGCAAAGATTATGAAGTGGGTTTTCTTTATCTTTTGGGGAATAAAGGACGATGTCAAGGATGGATAATAGCTGGAGGGTAAGTAAAGCTGAAGAGCTTTTTAAACTGAAAAAAGTTTACTATCATAGACTCGGCAAATAAATATTGTTTGCATTGTTTAGTGGTCGGCATGCACAGTGTATAAATGCTTCTATTGTTTTCTCGTTTTAAATAAGTCTTGCTTTCTTTGTTTCACATTAAATTTGAATGTATTATTTACCATTAGCTGTGTCCATGTTGTACGAAAGAGACTTTCTAAAGTGAATTTTAGATTGGAAAACCCTAAACATTTTAAAAGTCTGAAAATTAACTAACTTTACTCGGAATGTGAGTGAGCTAACTACAATAATAAGCAATTATTGGGTGAGGTTGAGCATGATATCGTGAATTATCAAGACCGAGGCAGTGTTATCTGCCGAAGCCGAAGGCTGAGGCAGATAACACAGCTTCGGTCTTGATATTTACGATATTATGCGATACCGAATTCAATAATTGCTTTATTATACATTTTGTATAACATTAACATGAACATTAAATTGTAGAGACAAGAATTATGAACGCCATGATGTAGCGTGAAAAACGCAAAAATTTTAATTCAAAAATATTTTTGGAATTCTTCATAAAATATATGAAAATAAGTTAAGGATTCCTTAAATAATTGTTTTGTACATAATTCTGTAAATAAATACACATAATGAATAAAAACAAAGCTACCACAGCGTGAGCTTGAATGAACTTGACATGATAAATGTATTATCTGTAGGAAAACCTACAGATAATACATTTATCATGTCGAGTTCACACAATATCGGGGATTGGCTGAGGGCTCTCGACCAATCAGAATTGAGATACTTAGTAAAATGTATAATGTGTTCTACATATTTTTAGAATGCACTTCGATGTCCAAATGAATTAGAGTTAAGCCGTACACCAATTGAGAATTAACCAGGTTTATTTAAGCTTATACGTCGAGTTATAGAAAGGAAATGAATTATTCTTATGCCATGGGTATGATATGGGGATGCGTGTGTCGTTCAAGTGTGCACTTCCAAAATAAGGCTAAAAAGTTTCATGACAGGAATTTAAGATGCTTTCAAAAAATCTTAAATATGCTCAGATCTCACCCCCACTTAAAGACAATTTAAATTTTTTTCTGTGATCGGAGGTTGGATATTTTCTGGAAATACACAATACTGTACACACCAAAGATCAGCAAGTCCCCCTCTGACCCAACTGGCTGTTGGCTCAGTAGGGGGAAAAACCGTGCTGGAGGTCTTGACCGAGGGCACAGTTATTCCCTATCCGAACCGACTATAGGACAGTAAATAACTTTTTTTTTCCATATTTTTTTAACTTGTTTTTGTAATTGTTTTGCGAGCCTGGGCAGATACTGACAAAATACTGCCCGCTCAAACAGCCAATCAGAACGCAGGATTTTTTTAGGATTTTTATGACTATCGTTATGAAGAGGTATGGAATATAAAAGCAGCTTCCATGTTTTGTTTCGAACTGGACAAAGATTTTGCAGTTGAGTTATTCATTCAGTAATAAAACATGTTTATTTAGGAACTTATAGCAGCAATAATCATATTGATATATAGCAATATTACAGCTGAGAAAAACATACAACCATCTGGGAGCACATATATGTAGTCCATCCAGTATTTATAAATACCATTTTTTGAAATTTTATATTAATTTTCTGATAAAAAAAAAACATTGACAAATGCAAAATAATATAGTTGCTTCACTGCATCTAGTTCACTACCAAGTAATCAGCAATTGGGCTGCTAACATTATTACATAATTTGCTTTATTATTCACTCATTATGTTCTAAAATCTTTTTGTCTCTAGTAAGAACTATAACTGTAATTAGATTTACTGATTTATTTACTGTTATAAGACAACATTTATCTATAAAAGTTATTGTACCCTACAGTTCTTATTTTTACTTTGCTTTTTTGAGGAGCCAGTGTTTTTATTGGTTGCAAGTTTAGATTTGTCATCATAACATTCCACATAAGCAATCCGAGGTCTTCTGATTGGCCTAACTTGTTGGCTCTTTTCAACTGGATTTGCGAATGGATCCTCCCAGGGTAACTCTAATGGCTTCTTAACAGTCTCCTTTAGTCGCGAGTCTTTAGAATTCTGACTTGATGACCTTGCTCGTAACTGACCCGAAGACCTAGAATGTGATGAACTCTTTGAATTATTTACCCTGCCTGCAGCGCTACGTGTGCCAGATGCAGTTAGTCTGTGATTCCTCATGAAGGATTGTTCAGGGATGGTCCTTATTGGCAAGCATTCAAGAGACCTTGATATAGGTCTCTGTAATAACTCATTCTTGTGTGAAAAACCTCTACTCAAATAACCATATTCTCCTTCTTCATCTGACATGACAAAATAATGCTTATGTTTTTGTCTTTCCTTACTTAAATTTGGTTCTTTTCTAGATTTAAGAACATGTTTCTTCTCATCATTAACCTTCAAATTTGATGAACTTCCACTAGATTGCCTTTGAAGCTCATCAATTGCCGAAGAAGATTCAGTTCCATAATTACTATCTCTACTTTCAATTGTTCCATAATTGCTATCATGGCCGTCCACATCCTCGACAGGTGTAGCTTTAACAAATTCATGATTGTCTGTTTCAGGATAATTGTATGCTATCACTTTGTATGGTTTAACCATATCATTTTCATTCACATGTGATCCATTCTCAGATGATGCAACTCCAGAACTCCTTCCTTCATCATGCTTGATATAAAACTGTTCACAGTCTCCACCTTGCACACTTACACTATCAAACATATCCTTTCCATAAGGAGTCTCGATGACACCAAACATCGTTCCTGACAAAGAATCCTTTTGGTTTGAAGATATAATACTCTTTTGCTTCGGTGAAGTAAAAGGGCTATTTTCATGATGGATGAAAGCCGAAGCAGCATTACCTTCTTCCAAGTGTTTTTTATATCTCCTTAAAGCAGCTTCAGCATTAGATCCATGATTATCATCATGCTCTGATTCAAGAGTTTCAAGATCTGATGTATAAGACTCTGGGATAGAACATTGTTTTTGTTGTCTTTGTTGTGATCTTGGTGTATGATCCGAAAGTTCTGTGCAACCAACAGGATGTATTCCATGACCACATTCAGGGGAACAGTATATTTCTCCATTCTTTGGTAAAAATGGAGCCCCAAGAAGGGACTTGCCACAGGTGTAACAGCTAAAACATTGTGGGTTAGCATGCCAATGTTGTCCATTGTGAGCCATTTGACTAACGTCAGGCTCAATCGGCTCCCCACAAGAGTCACAGAACTCAGCGTAAAGGCTTTCAAAACAATTACAACAGAATGGACGGTCATCTCTCATCACATAACGCATTCCACCAAGAGGACTGTCACATTCAAAACAACAAAAGTGCTTAACATGCCAACATTTATCTTCTGCTTCTGTACACTGTTCAGCAAAGATTATCTGCGTGAAAATAAATAAATGTTAGTTTGCTTAAGTAGTTCAATCACATTGCTTCCTCATTGCTCTTCAAGCCAAAAGGCTTTTTAAGTCCTTATGACAATAGAAAATTCTTGGACTGATATTTTTACTCTCTAATGCACAAGAACTTAACAAAGTGATGAGTCTGATAGCCAAAGGACAGGTACATTTTTGTCTTTGCCCAATACAGTAACTTTAATCTATGATTTGTGCAGTTTGTTTGTCGTCTTGTTCAAGATAGGTCTAAGGTAAATGCAGGTACCAAAGGTTTGCTTCAATTTTGTGTAGGATATTTAGAAATTAGTTCTCAAGCCTGAATGGGCTATTGACTAATAGGCCATGAGGGCAAGAGGACTATTTGTTCTAGTCAAATCCATCTACAGTCAAATATATCTATAGATGTAAACAAGTTTTGAATTAAAGTTAAATCTAATTTTTTGGTTTTCAAAGCTGGCACTTTTCACTTTTTTCTATAACTTATAGCCTACTAGTAGCTCATATAATCAGAATGCAGCATTGATGATAGACCGCTAGTTGGATTTGACTAAAGTAGTTTAGTGTGAGATATAAATTATTATGAACTAACCTCATCACAAGCAGCACATCGAGGTTTGAGTGATTCTGCATGATGTCTTCCACAATACACCTTGGAATCCTTGTAGAAGTAGATGAGGTCCACCAGCAATTCCTTACATACAGTACAAATAAAACATGCAGAATGCCAACTGGTGTGCTGCCCTGCTCTTGCCGCAAACACTGACATTGATCCTGCTCCAATATGCTCTCCACACTATTAGAGATTATCAAAACAATATTAGATAAAATCTCAATTATTGGAATTGGAATTTGAAAAGTAATGTATGCAAGGAAAAGTATCTTAGGTTGATAGTGCCTTGACCATGAGGTACTCTTACAAGGGTTGACAGTGCACCTTTACTACTTTCTCCATTAGTGGTCTATAAAGTTATTCAAGTTACACCAATAGAGGCTTTACACCATGACGTTGATGGCAGCCATGACACTAGGCAGGATAAAGGGAATCTGGCCTAATCTGATTTACATGAGTAATAATTCCAATTTCATCTATCAGTAGGCTTATCAAGTGGGTTGCAAAACCTGTTTGGCTTTACATCCACCATGTAGTGGTAAATCCTTTTTTTTAAGACTTAGAATTCAGTTTCCCAGGTAAAAATACTCTATTTTTGTGCCTCCAGTCATGACTGCCATAATGTGATGGTGCAAAGCCTCTATATCAAGAAAGTCAAAACTAGTACAAACTGTGGATAACTTGCTTTACTCTCAAAGTGCCTTTGCAAAACTAACTTCTACAGCCATAAACCATAGTTGCAGGTCAGTGCTAAATTTGACTTGCTAAATTGACTTGATGTTATCATGTACATTATAAGGTATTGTACAGGGCTTAAAACAACAGCCAGTCATCAGACAATATCTGGCCAGAATTGGAACTTGTAGGGTCAAATCTTTGCCTTGTCCGTCATTTTGGCCGGTAAGGTTGAGCCAGAAATGAGGTATATGACTGAGCTAAAACTAATGTGACCAGTCTTTTTTTTTATTGTTGTTTTTTGTTGTTGTTGACATGGCCAGTCATCAATGAATGATGATCGTCGACTGACTGGCCGTTATTTTCAACCTGTTGCAGCAATTCAATCTAAACATTGAATCACTGTTTTGTGCCCATACAAAAGCAAATTCCAAAAAAATTTAATATAATCAGAGAAAGTACTTAATACTTAGGAGCATAGCTATAGGCAGTGTTAAAAAGAAGAGTTTCATAAATCAAAAATACTTGCCTCCTTGCAAGGATATCCTTCTGACATCTCAGGAATTTGTTTCACAACTCCTCGTCCAAGGGAATCACGTTTTCTCAATGCTACAAAAAAGCGCAACTCTCTCTTTTCTTCTTCACTGAGCTCACTACAGAACCTTGATTCATTATCATGTGGTGGAAGCTGCAGAATAATCTGCCTGTTGCGATATCTCTCCCCAACACTATCAACATATGGAATCTTTTCCTCTGTAAGAGAATTCATGTATAGGTGTACCTAGAATGAGACATTATATTAGCTCTGGCAGAACATTAACTCATTTATCTTACTATGAGTGATAATACAATAGCTGTACATACATATAAGACTGTTGTTAAAATGTATAAGTCAAGTATGTCAGCTATTTTTTATTTTAAAAACCCACCTCAGACTTTGTCATAGTGAATTTATAAATAAGGATACCTGTTAGTGTCCAGATTTAATATTATCAGAATCGGACTTTTTGAAATGTCGACCACATCCCTTTGTTCAGTGAAAATGTTGGGTCAGGCCTTAGAAGTAGGTTATGGTAATATATTTTCCATGTACCGTATTCTTTAGTTAGGTTGAGGTTATGGTAACACTTGACTATGAAGATATTTTGAGCATTATTATATTTCAAATAAAACAATGGTGTCAATCAATCTCAATCATTCAGAAAATACAAAACACCTTATGATGGACAAAAAATTACCTCGAACTTAGACATTCATTATTTAAAATCAAGGATACAAAGGAATTGTGTTATTTTAAGTGGAAAATATTATTGATTAGTCCAGAGACACTAACTTGTGATTCAAAAATCATAAACTTAGTTTTTCAAAGGCAAGGTGATATGGGTGTTTGTTTAACACTACCATGCCTTTTAAGGAAAAGAGTGAAGGATAATTATTATACAACTATTTTACATTCACCAGAGAACCTGACAAATATCTTGAACATAAAAAAAGTAATATCTTCAAAAAAAATGACTTAGGTTTCTTTGAAGGCCAGACAAGAGTGGTCCCTAGCAAAATAATATTTTTCCATGATAAGAATGTTAAAAATTATTTGGAATTTCAAACATTTAAAATTTGATGCAGGATATAGAGAGGATCTATGTCATTACGGATGGGTCATGTACAATTTCAATCAGTGTAACTATTCAGCCACTTGACATCCCACTTATTGTTTTTGCTAACATTGCACTTAAGTCTATTCCTTCTGATCAGTATAGTTTTATCTTCTTCTAGAGTTTTAACAAATTAGCAGTTCTATTTTATTGCCAAAAACCCAGAAATCCAGAAATCAAAAATCATTGCTAAATTACACAGAAACAGCTTTTTACTCAAAAATTTGAATTATACAATTCAGTGTACATGTAATGATTCAAATGTTCTTTTTTTAAGCCAGCAAAGAACTTGATGGATTAAGATACATATTCCAAAATTGCGGTCAGGATTCATGATTAGTTTTGATTTAAAGTTTTCTCTGACTTGTGAAATTTACAATTTTTAAACAGAAGTTTCGGTCTAAACCAAAACCTTTATCATTGTCAAATTGGTACGTATATTAAATTTTTAATTATAATTCAATGTTACAGCCCTAAAGTAATAAAAAGATTAAAGTACACTAGAATATCTGAGTACATTATGTAAGTAGACATTAACATAACCTTAAAAATATTGAAGCATAAAGCTGCATTTTGACTATATGTAACTAGAAGAGGGTTTACCTGTTCAGGGGTAAGTCCTGGTGGTACCCATGTATATTCATCCAGAGCACATCCACTATCATCATCACTTGCTAAGCTTGAAGCACGGTGAACATCTGCCATGTATATACTACGATCAGCTCTAACATCATCACCCATGATGTTATGGTCCTCACGAGGGCATTTACAATTACGGCAGATTTTCCTACAATTAAAATAATATTAGTAACCAATTAACATTAAAAATATATCTTCATCGAGTTTTTTTTTTTGAGTGAAAAATCATTGCTTAAAATATTCTTTTGAAAAGCTTGCAAGCAGCTGGCATGCATTGAATATACATTTAGTCATACTCTCTGACCAGTCATACATAGCAAGACTAAACTATTTCATACATAACCTATGGGTCAATAAGTTAGAAAAACTGTTACTGCCGAGAGATATCTATGACTACAGTACCTGAGAGGATTTGAAGTGAGTGTCTCTTGCATAATTTCATAGATATGAGGGTGTGATAGTGAAGCTAGATCTTATATATATATATATATATATATGATTATCAAGACATGCCCAGGCTTGCCATGGGAAGCCCCATATTATTAGAGAGTCCTTGACAGATTAGTCCTCTTATCTAGAACAACATCAGCTCCCTGATTGATTATCAGGAGATTGCCAGGTCTATATAAAATCTACTCTTCAACAGCACATGTACTTGGTATAACTGGCATTCACTCCTTGATAAAGACATATATGGAATGGATATAGAAAATGATTATTTACACAAAAGAAACATAGGTTAACAAGGACAGATGTTTTACAAATTATACAATTGTTCTACTAGCAGGAGGCCCTAATATATTGAAATTGTTAGTCATGAATTTTTGTACTTTTTCCTTTTTTCTTTCAGAAAATATCATTTACAGTTTGAATAAATTGATCTGGAAAATATCAAGGTGAGTATTATGGTGTTCCAAACTAATATTTAAAAAAATTAAAGTAAAAAGCTAAAATATTAGTTTAGGTAGCTATAGGAGAAGAATGATTAAAATATACCCTACTGTTTCGTCATAAAATAGCAGCATGTTTTAGATTCATCATTTTCGTATGAAATTACTTGCGAAACCCTTGGTACTAGGTATAATCGATTTAAATCAAAAAATGTAAATATTCTGACCTACAAAGATAATTCTAAAATCTTGAAAGTCCTAAATAGATCTACGATTAACTTTATTGATAAACTATATGATCAATGTAATTGAAGGGGGTGTCATGTGAGGAAATAAATAATTATTTTTTACTATTGTCTCAACAAACCAAGAAAGTATAAACCTTGAGAGCTGTGAAAGCAGTGCAGTATTTGAAGAAATTATACCAAAAGATAAATTTAAATGACCAAAAGAAAAATATTGAAGGATATGAAATTTCAAATCCTATAAAACAATCAATAAAAACTAACAATGAGGTTCCCCTGTTGAGTTCGTAAGCTCTGTTTGACCATAACACAATAAGGGACTAATACTTCAATATAAACAATGTCTCTGGCATGATCATTTCCATAGAGATAAGAAATCAAGTATGGTCATGCTACGTCTTCAATGTTATGTGAATTGAGGGAGATGGAAAACCAGATTTGATTTCTAGAAGGTTAAGGAACAATGAAAAGGTCTTGTGGAATTGATTATGGTGCCTAATTGTCTGGGAGGAGAGAATCATGCACACAACACACACAAATGTCATGCTGTGAAAAATGAATAAACCTGAATTAGGAGCAAATTGCTTGTGGGCTCTGGAATCAATTGAAAGCCTTCAGTATTGCTTCAGGCCTCTGGGAAGGAATTTTTCAGCAGAAAAATATCTTATTTCTAACAGCAAGAAACTAGGACGAATTAATTCTTATCTTTAAATACAATAGACTACTTGAAATTAATCACTTTTTCTTTCTAAGTTTCATAATTTCCCTAATCTTATGCTTGGGGAAACAGATCCCATAAATAACCCTCATAATCTCCATATCTCATGCTTAAGAGGAACAGCTAAATATCATACATTTTACTCTTAACCTTAAGAACTTTTTTGATGGATCTTTTGATTGTTGTTGAAGTCGCTATCTTTTCTCTCTCTCTCTCTCTCTTTCTTTAGGTCCAATACTATGTTCTTGAACATTAATTTATATCTTTAGGAAAAAAGTTGTTCTTGTCATACATATTGTCAAAATAATGATGGATGCACATAGATTTAAAAATCAACATTATTTTTCTCTTTTCTCCCATTTCTTTGCCACTCCAGTTCTCATTCGTTTCTCTCTCTCTCTCTCTTTCTGTCTCTAGGTCCGATACTATGTTCTTGAACATTAATTTATATCTTTAGGCAGAAAGTTGTTCTTGTAATATATATTGTCAAACAAATGATGGATGCACATAGATTTAAAAATCAACATTTTTCTCTTTTCTCCCATTTCTTTGCGACTCCAGTTCTCATTCTTTCATATTTCATTCATTTTTTTTTTCATTTTCTTGAGACCACACATAGTCTTATCAAAAGGAAAAGGTGTTTTTATAGTTTCGATAAATGATGTTGCACGAGCTGGCGTGTAAATGGAGCGTAACGAACAGATGCGATTAGATAACAACTAAATGTTCAGCACTTAAAAACAATCACATATCAATAATAGCTAATCTCTGCGCTTTTTCCCGTGAACAAATCCAAATTACAACAACAAGAGCACTATAAATGGCGCAAAGGTCGTTTTATTCCAACCATTTTTAGTACACTGCCCGGTATTTCCGCTATTTCCTCTAAGGTCACTTTACTGGGATAAGTGCAAAAACAGCTATTTTTGTGTTCTCGCAAACAGAAAATTCGTGCGAGAACTGCTAACGTGACAGTTTGTGAAAACAAACGTTGTTCAACAATTCACATCAAGTAGGTCAACATTCCCGAAATCCTACCACGAAAAACGGCGTGTGTTGAATATAACACCACACATTCAAAAATCAACTTCCGCCTATATTCCAACGCCGGCAAACGTGCCGCATTGGAAATGATTCCACGCGTTTCTAAGAGATATGCGGTTGGTATAAATATAAATTCAGAAATTTGGTCGGATCTTCAAAGGAACTTGAAAATCGATACCCGAATAGGGACCCTTTGATTAAAACCACCAACAAAATAGACCAGGCTTACGTCATAGCCGTCTAAAGCGTCTGGGGTAACGGAATAAGAAGTTGATCAATAAAAACAGGAAACCTTGTCTTTGCTCAGAAAACAAATTGAAGTATATTTCTGTGTAAAAACGATTTGTTGAAAATCAACAGAAGGACATCTGATCGCGCAGAAATGGGTCAAAAAGTCTGATTTTTCCCCTAAAGTTTTGGCGTGAATTAACAACATAATGAAGTGAGTGATTGGTCAGTGCTAATGAGCCGACTGTATCTTGAGGTTTTATTCTTTTCACAGTAGCTGCATATGAGTGGTTCATCTCATGGCTTCTTCACCGCAGAGGAAAACCGCAGAATGGTTGCCTTAGGACACATGTTGATTGAATCACACGCTGGAATCAATCGTTCAAATGAACATCATGGTTTATACGGATCGAAGTCAGGCTAAAATCTCTTTTCTTTTAATCACCAAACACTCAATCGACGCCTTTAGGACAGGAAGATAAAGCGTCCATAGCTTCCGGATGAGAAGAGCCGAGAGCGCGACAAAATCGTTAAGTTCAGATTACCAATCATTAGAAGGAATATTCTTATTAAAGTACCGTGTCAAAGAGGTTATGTGTGGATATTAAATAACTACAGTGCTCACACATACTAAAACTGCACTGATATCTCTAAGCCTCTCTCTATGACAGCAGAAGGCATTTCCATCACCCTCAACCCACACTCTGAGCATCACAGTAGAATGAGCACATTCCAGGATATTAGAATGGCCGTGTGTTGTGGTCAGATAGATTCAAGGACCTCCATTAGCCACCGTGTTCCACCTTATAAACGTCAGACGCTATAGACTTAATGGCTCCAGAGGCAGCCCTTGTAAAGGCGTACGCAATGAATATACGTTCTAATTATATGTGTAAAAGTATCTGATACGTCTTAGCTTTATCAAACCGAACCTTTCGATCTGTAGTCTCCTTTGAAGATAAGCACTCAAATATGTCACCCAAGAGACGCAGTTCACTTACTCGATTTATACTAAACAAACAACTACAGAAATCGTACCTATCGATAATTAAAATCAAAGATGAAAAGCAGTCAAAGTTTTGGGACGAATGTGAAGAATCTCGACAACTTTCAAAAGGATCCCAAACTCGAATTTTCATCAGCGATTTCAAAAGTAAACATACAAAACCAATAAAGAAAGATATAACAACGGAACAAACGTAACTGAAGACTATGTTATAGTTTTTGAAAGTTCTATCTAATAAGGCACTAAGATCAGAAACATTGTAAAGAAAAATGCCAGTATATACATTTCTTTCGGGGTAAAAGCTTAAAGGGTCATCGCAGATGCCTATCCGTCTTATCTAGGTAGGTAGAGTGATGGATTAAGAATGTACCGAATGGCGAAACTCCAACATCAATGGAGCATCTATATAAATTCTTATACTCTGTTGTAGACCACAACTTTCGTTATAAGCAATCGCGAACTTGATACGGCTATTAGCGGGTGCTAAATAATGGCTCTTGCATATGCTACGACATGTTACAAAGATATTGAAGGTTTCCACACGTTTCGAGAGGCATTCACAATGCTTTATTATGAGCTGTGTCACTCGAAACCTGTTGATCTTCACCACGTTGCCTTACCTCCAGTAATGAGCACTGAATCCAGGACAAGTATCTCCACAGTTGTTGCACGCTTTTGTTGTATCGTCGTCATCGTGAGCGACCATGTCCTGAAAATGAAACGAACGAACATCAGCTACCAGAGCCTTTGATCAGTGATAAGACCAACTAGCACTCGACGATCACGATTGGGACGGCTTCGCCAGTCATCTTACCCGAGGGATTTCACCTCTCTTCATTGTCGAAATACCAACTCACGAACCAACCAAACAAGCAAGTTTTCCCTTTATGAGTTATGTGAGTTGAAAGAACACTTGGGCCGTGACATGGAGAATCAACAGTTTGTAAAACCCTTCGACAAGAACTAACCATTTGCAAACGTGCAATTATGGTTGATCAACTGTAAAATCAATACAAACTATTCTCCCAAGTGATTGACGTCTCTTGACGTTAATTAATGCATAGGCCAATCAAAACAGCCCTCTCGCATTCTTGACTGTCAGCACAATATCACTAGTGGTCAAATCCCTCGGCACGTTTTCTTCCAACATCCGTCGGACATTTTGAAGAGAAAGCCGCCCAATCCGCCAGAGCGAAGCACTTCGACAAGGAAATTCTTGTGGGGAGATTTATAGATGAAATTTCGAACGAACTCTTTGAAGGCAGTCAAGCGAGCAACGGATTGACATTCTTTTGCATCTAGACAAAAGCAAACAGTGGTCGTACTACACAATCGATAGCTTCAAGCTGTAATTTCTTTTTATTTATTCTTTATTGCTTTTGTTTGGTTAAAATCTCATAAATCAAAGCAAGCAACTAATTTCTACTTGAAAAAAGTAACGAAAAGTCACAAATTTGTCACCATCATAAGAAGCCAAGGTGTCTAATAGTCCAAGACTTGGGCACTTTTTGGTTGCTATGGCCTTCACCCTTGACAACAAAATTTAATGCATTTCACAAAAATTCATCAAATTGAGGCGATCAAACAAGTAAATCCACCTTCATAAGTTTATAACTGACAGTAAGATTAAGATCAGACTATAGTAAGAATAATAAAGCCCTGAGGTTACAAAAAAATAGAATGCTAAAGATTTGATTTGTGTCAGTCTTCAAGCATATTTTTCTGCAGCTCAGATTTTTTTCCGAGAAAAAGTATGCTTGAAAAAATACAAATCAAATCTTTAATGACTATCCACAAGCAGCAAGAAAACCCTAAATGAATAAAATGCTATAACATGATCAAAACACGAAAAGCAAAAAGTTTTCTGTCAGTAAATTTGAGCACAGTTTGAAATACTTGAGCTTGTGGGATATGTGCTGTAGTTTAGGGATAAAAATGATCAATTTGCCTTCCCTTTCGTGTTGGGGGTCAGTGCTTGGTCCTCTATCGGGTGAGGCATTCGGTCTCTAAAAAGCTGCACGTTAAACTCTGTAAAAAGAGTTAGATTATCATCGGATGTATGGAATAATTTGTCGAACATCTATAAATTACCGTTGTTACACCTCTCTAATCATAAACAATTTTCTTACAAATATATTAATTATTACTGATCAAAACTAGTCTTCTATGCTTTGTATAATATTGCGCGCACATATTTTAAGCAATTCATCGAACAAAATAACCAATAACTTGAAGAATAATTTCGTATTCAATCATTTCTTTAAGTTTTTGATATTTCATTAGAGCGTCTAAAAAGCGACCTGCCGTTAATTAGTGTGCCAAAACGCAATCAATGCCGGCCGCCTCGACTTGATTTTTCCACACGACACGTTTCGGGTACTTGTCACTGATTACTGGAATTAATATCTAATATTCTAATAAAAAATAATGAATATTTACCCGGAATAGGTAGGCCAGTGTTTGTGCAGATTGGAGAGAGGATATGTCCATTAGAGTATGGTTTTGACCGCGTTGGTAGAGAAGGTTCCGTTAAGGTACTATTTGTGTCCTTGCATGTGTCTCAGTTGTTTGTGATTATGAAATGATGAAGGCTCACTCAAATGATTCAATACAAACAATCCTGCCTGCTATTAACGTCCCTTATTCTGTGATACATTGTCCCTGGCTCTAGTGCTATTAGTTTGTTCCAGATAAGATCTCTCGTCATTTTGCCTCTGGCTGCACAATGTACTAATAACAACCTTCTTAAGTGGTCTTCAGTAGGCTGAAAATAACCCGTAGGGCTGTCTTTCTATTGGTGTGTTATTTAAATACGACATCAGTTGATAAACAATATATAAACAACTGCCGGGCTGAATGCGGGCTTCAGCAAGTGATGATCACACTCGGGTCATACATGCTATGCTACTATTATACCATTAGGCATTCAAAAACCGTCTCGTCTCGTGTAATGGAATTGTCTATGAAATCCTTCAATCCATTTTTATACTTAATTAAGCAAATCATTGTTTGTGTGTTTTTTCGCCTTTCAAAACCAAGGCTTTAATAAAATAAGTGACTTCCCATGACACGCAAGACGGCAACCAAGGCACGACCGACCCCTACTGCGTCACATCTCACGCAATTTTCCCAGAACTCAGTTACAGCATTTTTTCCCTTTACTGTAAATTTTTACTTGCATGTAAAAATGTAATATTGACTTATAATACACTTCAAGTTTTTTTTCATTTAAAAAAAATTGAATACTGTATATCATCCCTTGAGGCAATCGATTGGAAATCAGATTTATTTTGATCACTCGGATTTGAACTCAATCGGCTTCATCTTAGAGGGTTTGAAACAGTAGAAAGTTCAAGAAATAATAACTTGAAAAGAAACTCGAAGTGTTCACGGTTCGAATGTGCTTGCTGTAACGCAGTTTTCAAAGCCATGAAATATCCTAAAAACTGAAAGAACTCTAAATATTTGCGAAAAAACCAAGTCTGATCATTACAATCTCACCTCAACGAGTCCTTAATTAGCATGATGTAAAATTACAAATCAGTCAATGGAAATCCTATGGTAAGAAAGGCTAGTCCCACACTTGTAGTGACCATAAGACTCATGCAGGTCATTTGACCATTAAGATTATACTATAAAGTACTATATTTCATAGTTGAGGCAGTAAGCCGTGTGGGATGGGCTCGGAAAACATATAAAAACATGCGTAATAGGTAAATTACGAGCCTTGTGTGAAACGACTGAATATATAACAGGAATACAGAAGCCACATGGTCACGGGGCATTCAACCGCCACTTATCTTTCCTTCCTTGTTCAATTTAACTGGCCTTAGTTCAGTATTAGGAACGACTTTAATTTAGCAGATCATTAAAGACTCATTGTAGACACACTTTTCGTGATAATTATATTTTTCCTCAGTTACGTACTTCGTTGTCATGGTGAGTCAAGTCATCCGAACAGTGAGTACAATTTTGTAAAATATCCGTCATAAAATCGTGAGAAAAAACATCGACCTGCAGATTTTTCATTAGATAGTATTCTTTATGAAATGGAAAACTAATTTTGTATATCACCATGGGTTATAAACTTGTATTAGAGTACCAACTTTGCATGAATTTTACTCATTCAGTCATTAATGAATTGGGGGAGATTTCCGCGTTTATTTGTCTTGTTTGGCACTTTAGGCTTAAAATCTAAATTTAATATATATTTTTTCTAGAATCGTGAGAACTTAGATTACCGCATGTAAAGTGCAGTCTTAATGTCTAGGCTGCTCATTATTCGCCCCAGGACGTCCAGGTGGAACTGGTTTGTACTGATCACGTGACGTATAGGTCATCGGGCATTTGAATGGCTTCCATAGAAAATAACCAGATAAGTACGACAAAATTAATTACTTGTCTACCCAGAAATAACTATCTTTGAAGAAAATATGGCGATTAAATCAAAATTAATATGTTTTTAAAAGTTCTACTTGACCGAGCAGTGACGCGGGAGGAACGAGGTCGACTCTAGGGTCAGTTGGCTACAGAGTTACAGGTGCCACCAGGCGAGTAATTTTCGTGGAAAAAAACCAATTAAACGTCACTCGTTATTACTTTATGCTACATTCCTCTAACGTTCCTCAAATGGGTTCCCCGCAGGAGCTTCCGCGCAACGATTATTTTAAATTGCGAAACATTTCTAATATTATGACGATCCTTGGCCTCTCATACACCACAGTAACTCAAAGGGAAATGATTTTGCCGGTGTTTTTCTCTCGTTCTTCCGATAATTTTCAAAACACCGGTAGATTACGACATGTTGTTTCCGCGGCCAATATGACGTTCGACAACCTTTCCTCATGCAAGTGACTCTACGCATGCGTAATCCAAATCGCCCCATATCTAATTGTTCCTAAAACCAATATCTGCCGTTAGGAACCAATTGAACACTAAATACTTATTAGAGATATTACTTTTTAACTGAGCTAGTCGTCACAAGGCTAAGTGATTTAACGAATTAACGAACGCTGATGAGAGTCGTTCTTTATCTCAGTATTGACGGTATATTGGTGTATTTAATGAAATATTGCTCAGGCCTCATTCATGAATATGGATCTTGGGACTCTTGTTAAGTAGCATTAAATGTTGCCTCTACGGGCCAGAATTAAAATTGGAATGTAAACAAAAATAATTCCGTTGCTTGCCTCGACTGTATAAACACTAGGCGATCGTCAATGACATATATATAGGAAAATCTAGTTTTGAAATTTGGTTGAGAATCAGAATCCAAAGAAATTGAAAATCAATCAAATATGCTGAATATTTAGAAGGAATGTAAAATGAAGGAATAAGGAAAAATATGGGCCGGACGCCCTTGATTGTTGAAGGAGACGTCTCGCCCAGCTTTGTCACGTGACAGGAGCATAGTTCCTGAATACTATACGAAATAAAATAAAGAATTGAAAAGTACTATAGAAAGAGCCAGTGGTTGTTAAGTCCTTTTCAATAGAATCTACTCATTATTAATACATATTTTAATATTAAAACAGTTCCGTAGTTTGGTTTAGTTTCAAATAAAAGACCGTTTCCCTTGGTTATATATTCACTCCAGAATATTTTGTAGTTCCCACGATCAAAGGTTTACGGTCGAGAGTAAGATAATTTGATTTTATAGCTCTGTCAACGCGTTCTCTGCAGACTTTCCCGCCAAATTAATGCATATTGTGCGTACTTCCTCATCATAACCGGCTGGATATCAAAATGTGGTCTTCAATTCAATGTGATAATTTATTGCCAGCTTTGCTAACTGTTTGACAATAAAACAAAAATATATTCATTCCTTTACTTTAGCATATCATTTTAAGGACCAGCAAAATAAGTTGCTTTTGAAAAGTAAATATAATAAAAAAGATTTTTTTTCTCGCATCCTCGAATCGAGGGTATTGTTTACCTTCTCAGTTTATGTTTACTTATAGCCTTCTTCTTGGTCTATCTCATCAAACTACTAAATTACTGTTTATACTTATCAAGAAACAGTTTTAGAATGAATTCTCTTACCTTGCTATTTTTTCTAGGTGTAAGAGAGCCTTGTTCCATCGCGAAACCAACCTTTTACAATTCAGTTACCCATCAGCTTTAGTATATTGGCCCGTCAGTTTCTTTCAATCCAATTTTATTCAATTTCCTTTGAAATTCCGGTCTCAGAAGTCAAATATTTCACCTTCCAATACTTCCATCACCGCAGTAACTTTATTCTATTTCAAATTGACGAGAAAAAAATCAGAGCTTTTACTACCTAATTCATTGAAAGGTTTTAGGTCTTCTCGTATCATAGTTTTGTTTAGAGAATGCCATTCAAATTAATAAGTCAAGTTCGTAGATTTAGCCGCTTTCTTAAGATTCTTTGGTTCACGCTGTCTATCATCAGCTTACCTTTGCCACGGTTTTTCCTAGTAACATCAAAGTCTAAATCTTCCCCATTATTCTCTTTACACAAAGTACTACACGGAGGAGATCTGTCAGTGAGTTCATCAGATTTCAAAGGCTTGACTCGAGCCTAAGAAAGTAAAGGGTCTTGCCATAAACTAAGTGAATCTGGATGAAGTTGTTGATTCAAGAGAGTACATCAAATAAATTATCTGGAATTTTTAGGATTCAAAGAGACAGACCACGTTACGCGACTAGAAACTTTTGTGATTTTCAGTCTTTTGAGAAGGGGACTATTTACATAAATTAGGCGAAGCACTCCTTTCGTTACGAAAACAATCACAACAACGACCAATTAAGACCTTGAGGCTACAATCGGTATCGACGATGAAGAAAGGAATGATTTGAACAAAGAATTTTCCCACAAGGAACAATAGAATCCCAAGCAGATGTTTAAGAGGTGCGACAAAATGCCGTTCTATTACTTTCAGAATAAGCTGACTCACTTAATTGAGAAACGATCTTTGAATTAACAGAAAAACACTCTTAATATATCTAGCGAAGTCCTCATCTGTATTTGAATAAGAATCCACCTAAGGAATATACTTTTGTTGTCATTATACTACTTTCTAGAATAGTTGTTGACATATTATTCCTTTAACCAATGACAGCAGGATCTTAGAACCAAGTAATAAATACCTTGGATATCTTAACAACCTGTTCCATTACACCAATCCACAGAGCTTGACACGGTATTCCTCTCGTTCAAAAGTCTTATTCCAACTTATTTTCATTTGAGCTCATTTGAAGCTTCCTCGGTTGTAATTAACAAGAACCCTCATAATTTCAAGCCAAGGCGCTTTATTGAGATAATCCTGTTATTAAAACCAAGGAAGCGTCCATGAAAACGAAATCCAGCTTTATTTCCCTCTTGAAGTACTAAAGCGCTCAGTTAAAGATTAGTAAATTAAACCTATTTCGTGCGAAACGTGAAATATATTTTACCACAATTACCTTGCATTGAATCTGCGGGAAAAACAGCACACGTCTTTGATTTGGCAGCCTTTTACAAGTTGATTCAGATTTTTCGGTATAGACGTAGAGATTCTTTACACCTGCCTTAGTAATATGCAGTAGTGATCAAAAAAAGGTTTCGTAGAAAATGGAAGGTGATTAGTGCCCGGTTCCTTGATCAATCCTTACAGACATATTGTCTAAAAAACCGATTTCGTTAATGGCCGGACCGGATCTTTTCACAAGAAAGTTGAAACGTGAGGCATAGAACCTTTAATTACTTAGCCGCGATGAATACATTTGTTTAATGTACATCCTATACGAATCAACAGAGACAAAACAATTACTTTATTCTATTCTCAGTTTTTACCCCCCATAATTGTGAGATGTTTTAATAAAATTTCGTGGTCCGCTTAAGAAAATTATGTGCCTAATCCAGGTAATTCTTTTGAAAAAAATGTGTGTGTATTTCAAAGAAGCGATCCGAAAAATCGAATTGCCGACCGATATCAAATCTAAAGTGTCAACGGTTATTATTACCATTGATCTTAATTCTTAATACTTTAATGCCCTAATGCTGGTATAATATCCTGTTATAAAAATATCCCGTCGTTTTGTTGCCCATTTATAATCTGGGTATGGTTCGTAGCGCCGGAGTAGTGTAGAAGTTACTGCTGATTGCATAATTTGTTAGCCGAGTATTGTTGCCTACGCCCCTCTCAGGATTACTTTTATATGATACTACTCAGTCGCCTCTTTTTAAGATCTCCTTGGATTGGAATACTGAGTCCATCAGGGAAACCCCTGGATCGGTTGCATACAAATTTGTTGGCGCACGAGGTTCCGGCCGAATAATTGCTAGGATTCGAATAGCTTCATCATCCAAAGGCTTAAGATGTTGTTAAAGAGATAATAGGCTAGTAATGCCTTGCGGCTACGCGGATTGGGGTATTTTGGACGAATTAGTGTGTGCAAATCGTTAACAAATCCTTGGCGTAGTCAGCGAGTTTCGCGGCGGCAAAAGACAAAGATTGAATATCTAAGAATTTTATGAGCTACGAGATTGACACCGTTTTATGAAAGAGCTCGACAACAATACTAAAGGAAGGAAATACGTGATTATTGTGATTCAATGGAAGGAGATGATTTGATAACAATGAAATGACAACAATTTTGGCATGACTTTTCCTGTTCTCTACAAACTTTGAATAAACTGAATCACTGACATACAAAATGAAGTTTCAGGTTTTTAATTTGTCCTACAACTGTCTACAAGTATTGGCCAAAATATCTTCAAAGTTGATTCAGGTGCATCACCTCAGATCATAACCGAGTCAAACACGTGCGGAGGTCAAACAGTAGAAAGAACAGCGTGTTTTGATAGCTATCATTGATGTTTGGGCTATTGGTTTTGTTGCTCCTTTTCTGAATGTGATACAGTATCGAAAACTAAGATCAATTGAAGACATTGAATACCGATAGATTTCTGCAACTAAGAATACCAACCCTTGCTTGGTAGTTATAGTGCTAGAACTCAAAAACCGGTAGTTTCAGAATATTTTCTGCCTATTGACTTTGTCGTTCCTATATATTAGCAATGTGAAACAGTTACAGTATCAAAAAAACATCGATTTAAGACTGAATAGTACCGATAGATTTCAGCTGCAAAGATCACAGGGCCGTAGCCACCCAGTACAGTACAGTAGCCACCGGTACAGTTGGTCCGGTTTCAACCGAACCACCTTTCGGGAAAAAAATATAAGAAAAATAAATTAAAAAATGTAAGAAAAACTGAAATCCCTCGAAAACCGAACCAATCAGAAATTTGTGACTACGGCCTGGATCGAAAAAAGAATGCCATCCCATGGCTTGGTAGAAATGGCGCCAAAATCTACACAAGGACCCAATATTTTTAGAGAAACGTTATTTTTGCGAGGAGGAAAGAATTTTCCGCACGGCTGCTGCTTCTGGACTTAAAAGAACATCTGCATCAATAATAGAAAGAAAATGATGGAACTAACCCTGAGGCATGAAAGAAACACCATTATGACTATCATGTTCACATTATTATCTGTAATTGAAATACTTGTTTACAAAGACCCTAATTACAGCATTTTGCGACACATTTTTTGTTTACACCACCAGTTAAGAATTGGATCCCATCATGTCTCAACTAATTACCTACGGATTGTTCATTGGCTAGAGGGATCACGGGCGTGTGTGTTACTCTGCCTGACAGCAAGGCCACTTACTTACCTCATAATCTAGATCATGGATCCGACTTAATGGAGTTAACCTGGCGCCCCTGTTATCTGTAAATTCTAAGTTATCCCAGAGTTGATGAAAACAAACCCGAACTATAAGGACTCTTTTTCTTTGCATCATGTCATCCCTTTTGTAAATGCAACCCCAAACAACTTGCACTTCAGAGATTGTTTCACTTTGACTATTTTTCCTGGAAAATAATTACACCAATGCTGAATCGTCCAAAAACCAAGAGTCCATGCATGTATCACAAACAGGAAACTGGACTATTACACCAATAGGTCTGCTAAGAGGAAGAGTATCCGGCGCCAGTAAAAGAACAAAAGAATCAATGGCAAAAGTGTCAATCAGACTAGCATCAAAAGTGATGAAACATCTAATTAACACTGACTTGGATATTACGAAAATTATATGAAATCTCCTTGTGGAATAAAAAAAAAGATTCAACAAAACGACGAAAAATGAAACAAAATGTCATTCAAGCATTTGGTCTGGTTTCTACAAGGAGTAGAAAGCGATAGAGATAAACCAGGTGTTAGAAGAAACGGACAGGTGACTGACAGTCTTCTTCTCAAATCATCTATACATGTCATTTTATGTGTAAGGTTGGGTTTAGAACACAACAGAACACTTTCCAAAACATTCCGGCACAAAACCTTCAACGTCTTCAGTAGGACATACTGTTTTGCAACAAAAAAAATTTGTACGTTCACCATGGTGAACACTTCGCGTTAATTAGTTTTCCCACAGGCATTTTCGAGAGGCGCCAAGGAATAATTGTTTTGACTAACTCCTGCAGCATTTTCTAAATACCTGTATCTATTCAATGGGTGTGTTTAAGACTAACACGGCCTCTTTATTGACTACCAGCAGTTTTAAGAAACCCGAAAAACATGTTAAAAATAAAAAATATCACTAGTTGTCATGTGTCATTTTCGTTCATTAGCGGAATTGAAATTTCTCCATTTCCTTTGAAAAAAGTAATGTTTGTGTATAATTATCGTTAGTGAAAAACCTTTACGCGACCAATTTACGGCATAAACTACTGCTCTCTCCAGCACTTACTTTGCACATAGAAGGCTTGCAAGACTCTACCATATTCGATGATCAGGGCACAAAACAATTTTCCCAGAAAATGAGTTTTGAGTGGTTCATTGTCATTGGAATCATCTCAGGGGGTTAATACTTCATGGGCCAAGATGAACAAGCTCAACCACAAAACAGTTGCAGCACTGACTTACAAGGCACGCAAAGGTTAGCGAATCCAATCATTTCAATGATGCATCAAGCAAACTGAGTAAAACATCTTGGAAAAAACAATGCAGACCGCGAATTTGCCTCAGGCAGGGAACGTCTTATCATCAGTTTTGGTCGGTGTTTATATCCGTTGCAAAAAGGACTAACCTCAATCTGTCAAAGTAATAACTTTTGCCATGTTGAGCCTCAAAAAGACTTGCCAATCACGGGATCGCGCAAGTAATATTAATTAGCTTTAGAGAGTATTATTGGTTCTAGATGCAGAGAAACCAATTTACAAAACGAGGCCACTAACTTTGATGTATTTTGCAAGAGGTAAGGATGATTACTCTGTATCCGACACAGATCTACAGATTTCATAAGATTTGCAAACATTCTACCGATTTGAATGTTTCCAACATTACAAACACTGAGTTACGTGCTTTTGATAATAAGTTTTGCTAATCCATAACTCATCTGTTAAAAAAATATATAGCTATGAGGGCTGCATACATACCCATAGCCCATAGTGCTGTAACAGTTTCAATGGAAGCATGCTCTTCTTATCTTGTTTACACTGACTGATATTGGTGTGATGTACTGTGCTCAGGTCATCTATCAGGCCTCCAATCTTGTTACGAGGCTTGATGTTCTCTAATGTTCCATCCCACGCCAAAAAAAATAAAAACTTTTACCACTCGGAACGTGACGGTTGGAATATTCTATAAGCACCCAAGAAAAGTCTGAATCTATACTGCACTCAACAAATAAGCCACTTTGGTCTTATGAACCGTAAATCCCTATTTGCATAAAGCCTTGATGTCTTGACTGACTTGTGATGAGTTTATTAATCCCAGCTTAGGGTAAAACCCTGTCAGCCATCAAGTCCCAGCAAGATAACAGGAAGTTATTTATATGAACAAGTCTCTTCATTAGCAACGAAACCCCGTCACTCACCTGCGCACTATAGAGCTTGCCCTACGATCATCTATTCCACTATAAGATTGTGATAGATCACTTGTATCTGTAAGAGCTCCATCACATAACGCTATTGTCCCCGTGTTTTTCTATTTCACAAAGTTGTTAGTTTAAGTATTGCTGGGCGGAGATCAGGACTTGAGCTGTCAATTCATCAACGTCAAGAGAAAACAAAACCTGGATTACAACCAATAGATTATTCACCAAACACGAAACGATCCCACTTGTTTTTCTCTACTTAGAGGAAATGACATATTCCTCCCTTTGTTCGTCGTTTGCTTAATTAAGATTCGATGTCTTAAGAGCAAAATGAATTAATTGTCTAGAGATTGGTCATGTCACTGAATGTTTGATGATGTTTTTAGTTCTGGTAAATAAGAGTTACTAAAGTCAAAGAACGAATAAAGAGGGCTTTGAAAGTAACGAAAAACAACCTGTCAAGGACATTTCCGCAGTAGTCGTAGCTTTGACACCAACCAGGAGACATTTCATGCCTCTAAATCACCTCCAATTAAAAGCAATTTGGTTATTTGTGGTTTGGGGATGTTAATTTGTTCCTTGTACGTCTCTTTTAATGCGTCAAATTAAGGAAATGGAAAGACTATTGAAGCGTAGTAGCCATCAATTCGTAATTAAAGTGAGTGAGGTGCTGAGTTTTTGTGACTAAACGATCAGTAATGCACTGTTTGTTGATTCTTAGCCTGACAAATCCACGTGTTTTCTTATGTACTCTTCGTGGCAAAAACCTTTTGGTAGACTAATGGAAAAACGTAAACTTCGAATCCAGCTCTCGGTCCGTTGAGTAAAATTCTAAGATACAATACTTAGCACTCCAACAACAATTAGTGTCACTTGTACAACCCTTGACAAAAGGGACCTTAATCCAGCGTTTCCGTTGTAATGAAAAAAGCATTATCCAATGAATAAGACACGAGAAAGAACACTGGGGAGGAGGGATAAGTAAAGCAAGAAGCGAAGAAAGAAAGAGGTCAAGACAATGGAGTTCTCGGTTTGAGTCACGACTTATATTGACCCCTTGCTAAAAGCAAGTAAATAAGACAGATTATAAACACTTCTGTTCACACTGGGTCATTCCTGACCGGCAGACCTCCTGGGATGTGAAGTACTGTGGGAAAGACCAAAAGCACTGGCTCTTTATTAAATCAGTGTTGTATCCTGCCTGCGTCTGCTCTTAATCCAGCCCCCAACTAATTTGACCCACAAATTAGATTAACTACTTAAGTTGGTTTGAATACTGGCGCCCATGCGAGTCATCTTGAACGCATGCGCAGTGCTTACTGTCATAAATTTGCACAGTTATTTCACGAGAAACTCGAGCAGAATTTGTATGAAAAGGAAATGCACATTCTACAAATCCGTGTCTTTCAAATGGTTTCCAGTATATATATATATCAACCAATCAAAAATCAGTCGACAAAATGTACACCGCACCAATCACAATGCTTTTGTTTTGAAGCCATTTTAGTGTTAGGGACAGGGGGGGCGTCATAGCGATAGCTAGCTAAACTAGGAACTCTTGTAACAGTCACTTATCAAGGAGCTCTACATAACAACCTGAATTTTCAACTCAGAAACCCTACCGATCTAGTAACCTCACAGCTTTGAAGTTTATCCAATAATAGCTGAAGTCAGTCGCTCCAAGTTTGGTATTCAGTCGATAGGTGATGATAAATAGAGTGGGTGAAAAAGTCAATTACCATACTTTAAACTATTCAAAAAAGTGATTGACATTTTATAAGATATGGAAGAATTGTTTGTTCTGAGGTGATCTTTTTTGACGCGCTAAGATCTTTTTTGACGCATTGATAGAAAAGAATTTGAAACCAGCTTGTTCCAAGTGAAGCAACGAGTTAATATCCTGACCTTCCTTTCTGATCAAACAGTAAAAAAAAGCTTGGAATAACTATGGAATAGTCCGCAAATCATACGCAGAACGTTGGTTAGAACTCTTTGTAGAACGAGCCATACGACAATAGAATTAAAAGCTTGAAATATTTCCTAATGTCATCTTTTTCTAATTGTGCTTGCAGTTTTGTATCTGGTGCCCGCCATTCAGAGCCATATAGCTGGTTTGTTGGACCTCGAACGACAGTTGAATGAACTCCCAATCCAGTCCAGTGATTCCTTATTTTACAACGTCCTGTTAATGAGAGAGGGGCGGAAAAATGAAGTTGATACCATTGTTGACTGAATTATATTTGGCACCTTTACAGTAGCACAGTTACAAACGATCGAGACAGCGTTATTTTTTCAGTCACGGCTACATCGTTCGCGTTTACTCCTTTTGTAGAGGCGCATATTAACATCAGATGCTAAAGTGCATATAAAGTGCTTACCGTGAAAAAGTTAACTAACAAAATTGTCCAAATTAGTGCAACGTTTTGTAGGTCTACGGTCTACTGAACTTACTAATTTGTGCAAATTAAAAAAAACGGGTATATGAAATGTTAGTCTGAACTAAGGCCCCGTCCACACTATGCCGGATAAATTTGAACCCGACTTTTTAACTATTCGGTCCACACTAGTCCGGGCGAATCCGGAACAATTCTTCATCGAAAACGGGTTTTTTTTTTCGAATGCGGTCTCCAGAGTGGAACAGTTTGAAAACGCCGGCTAGCCGTATTAGTGTGGAAGGAGAACATTTCGTATCCGAAATTTTTCGAATTCGATGACGTCATGATTGTCATGGGAACATGGCGGGAAAGCTAAAAATTCAGATGTGCAATGAAGCGTTTTTGCCGCCTCTGATCAGACTATTGTGGCCGCGACACAAATTTTATTCTTTTTTATGTGTGGACGTAAAACTGTTTTTTTCGCTTTCAGTGTGAAAGTTGCGGATTCGGCATAGTGTGGACGGGGCCTAAATCTAGTCCATTGGGTACTTACTACAACATGTCATCAATGCGAGGGTTGGCGTAAAACAATACCATTGTTGGACTAGACGCATGCGCACAACTTGCAATGCAAGCTTGCAGCTATGGTGACCACATTTTTTATCTCAATTTTTTCCCATCCCTTCAGCTTGTCGGAACGAACGTCCTTTGCCGGTGACCGTTGTTTACTCACTTCAAAACTACCGAAACCTTTGTCGGACGAGTGCGGTGGCGGTCAGTCAAGACTCGGTATGGTTTTCACCGGAAACGTAACAGTAAAAAAAGTGTTGATAATAAGAAAGTACTTTCTTTTCCTTGAGAAAGTTAAAGGGACTAGGCTAAAGCCAAGTCGCTCTTGCTGTCTCATTGAAAACACTCGCTAATCTGCAGGTGAGCATTGAAGCGAAGTGAGTAGAGAATCCGGGAGTAGCGGAAAGGGTTGACACTTACTTGGAATTGGAAAAAGTCCACCATATCACAAGATGTTAAATTTTCTTACGAACTGAGGAAGTATTGAACTCGCATGGTCGACGAAGTGGTGATTTCAGTTACGCCAAAGCTATTTCAAACCCGCGAAGATGGTGAGGAGATGGGAGATGCGGGGACAATACTTGGGGATCAGTCTTGTGTAACCTTCATCTCCCGGGCTTCATCTTCTCCGTCAAATTTTGTAGGATCACTTTATTTGCCGCATGCGGTGTCATTGTTAAAACGGGTTTCGTTTGACTGTAAAAAGGTCGGTGCCGTATGCGTGGCTTGCTGCGACCGTGATGTTTTCTAGACTTTTGATTGGGGGATTTTTTACCTTTAGTCATAGTCATTAACATATTGGGAATATAAACCTTGGTATCTTAAAGACCCGACATTCAAATGACGAACTATTTTCACAATCAACTATTCACTATCTAAAGAATCAATTCTGAAAATATTGTGCAAGGCTTATAAGCACTTTAACTTTTTGCGACCTACTAATCAAGACCACAAACAATTTACAGCTTACAACCCACAATTCCTTACGGTCTCAGATTTCAGATCCTTGACCAACGTTTTTTGAAATAGGTGTATCAAAAACACATTGTAGCTTGTCCGTCGTAGCAACAGAAACTACTAATTAAAAATAAATTTGGGTTCACTCAATTACACTATCCCCTCAGCTATGTAGGAAAAGTTTGCCTTGTGAGGTGAAGATGGGGAGGGAATAAAGGATTTAAAAACATGAAAACAGTCTAGTTCCAATATTGTTTATTGCTAACACAATTTAATTCGTAACATAAATTACTGTATTACTGTTCTATGATTTGTCCAGGTTTTCCGATTCTGTCAATTCATGCTATGGTGTAAAACAAGTAACAAGCTATTCACATTTTTGACCAATTTTCGTACTAGTCCCCCTTTAAACTTTCTCGATTGTAGGAGGTGAAGATGGGGAGGGAACAAAGGATTTAAAAACATGAAAACAGTCTAGTTCCAATATTGTTTATTGCTAACACAATTTAATTCGTAACATAAATTACTGTATTACTGTTCTATGATTTGTCCAGGTTTTCCGATTCTGTCAATTCATGCTATGGTGTAAAACAAGTAACAAGCTATTCATATTTTATAGATCATTGTTAAAAAGAAGTTAGGAAAATATAATGGTAATCAAGAGTTCACAACTGATTTCAATTATAAAGAAAACACAAGTTTTCTCATTTCTGCCGTAAAACTAAACTTAATTTAAAACGAAATACAGTCACAGAGAAGTGTTGATTGAACAGTACTATAATAAAGATAACTATTCTTAAAAATTGTTTTCCTGGTCAAAAGTATATTCTATTATTAAACTCTTATTGTGTATGCATAAAATACAAAACAGTACAACATGAAACTATAACTCTGTAATCAGTCTAAAAAAACTAACGTGTTTGATTTGATAAAAAGAGAAGAGCTTAGTCAATCAATTGAATAAATTCCTAGCTTCTTAACTTGCCATGTCTAAGATAATACACCTCTCCCTAGCTTGCTTGCATCTAAAACCATGATCTTAAGTGTATCCTCAGGTATTAACCCGGTTTTAAGGTGACCCCATCAAAGAAGCAAATTAGAGAAAGGTCCAAACTAGTAGCAACTAAGGGAGATTCATGTGTGATTTAGCACAATCTACGGAGCAAAACACATTATCTCTGGCCTTCAGGAACTGTTGATCCAGTAAGTTGCGCCTGCAGTAAGCGCAGTTGAAGCATGCTTCATCAGCATGCCAGAATACACCATCGTGCTCAATTCTCTGCCCATCAGCAGCAATTTTCTTTCTGCATGTGTTGCATGATTTGGCATAGAATTTGTCATAGCATTCCAAGCAGTGGGGTTGGCCATTCTTAGCGACATACAACATGCCACCTAAATCCTTGTCACACTCCAGGCAGCAGAAATGGCGTTGATGCCAGTTGCGGTCCTCAGCTTGTGTGTACTGTTCAGAGAAGATCAACTACGATTTCAAAGTAAAGTTTCAGAACAATATTTTCGATTTCATATTTTTTGTTATTAAAGTTATTAAAATTTATTGGTGTTTTTGATCTTTAAAAATCTAAGTATTTATTCAGTCTTTGATGACTTTCATTCTATAGGAAGTGAAAATAAGAGGGCTGAAAATAATGCCTCCTCAATAGCTAGACATGATGAATGGCTGCATCGGATTGATCAACGCATGACCAAGATAACTAGCCTGAGAGGCGTTTGGCCAGACAAGTGCCAGTTTTTACCAAATATTGTTTATTGACTGGCTATTACCTTTACGCTTATGCCTGAAATAATCCAATACATTGTGCATTCTGGTGTTTTTTGGGGTAACAAATATGAAATGATCAGTTTTATAACCATTAACAATAACCCTGATCATTCTTTTCCACTCTCAGACATACTTTTATAGCACATAAAGCTAAGAATATAGAAGCAGGGCTAAAAGTAATGGTTGGTCAGTTGCCAGCCATGATCAACAGCCAAATAGGTCAACCTTTACCAACGACAGTTTCAGCAGATTCAAGTATGATTTAGCAACTCACCTCATCACAAGCAGCACATCTTGGCTTGAACTGCTCAGCATAATGCCTGCCGCAGTAGATATTGCCTTCCTTGTAGAAGTAGATCAAGTCTACCAAAAGGTTATTGCACATGCAACAAACGAAGCAACCAGGATGCCAGCACTTCTCTTCCCCTGCACGGGAAGCAAACACTGCAATCTCACCATTTGCCATGCCTTTACCACAACGATGACATTCCTGTAAGGGTTTAAGTAAGCATTTCAGAATGTTTTATTTCAGATGAAATGACAGATGACAGAACACTTACCATGGAGGGCTTTGTCCTCACCCTCCCCCTCTTTTTATCTTCTCATTTAAAGATTTCTGGAAACAAAGTTACAATTCTACCAAAACTTACCCATTTTGGTGTTCCCACAGTTTTCTCTCTGATATCACCAACACCCAGAGATTTGTCATTACGCATCTTACAAAACTCTCTCATTTTCTCTCTCTCTGCATCTGTCAGATTGTCACAGTAGTTCTCGTCATGGTCATGGATCGGGAGCTGATAGACCATCTGTTGACGACGGTACTTGGCACCCTCACTACCAACCATTGGTCGTCTTTCAGGAGGAAGTGAATCCATGTACTTGACCAACTGTTTATGGAAAAAAAAGTTCAATTCAGAACTAATACTCTTTAAATAATAATTAGCTAATTCCTTCTGTTTATTTGTGAAACAATGCAAAAAATTCTAGAATGAAGATGAAAAATAATAAGAAAAGAATCTTATAGCTGTTTTGAAGGTTTTTTGACTGACTGTTTCCAGCATTTCTTTACAGCGTTCGCTTAGATCGCTCATTCACTGTGATGATCAACACATCTATCAGACTGTTTACTGCAGTTTTCTATGAAGTGTAGAAAATTTTCAAGGAAAATTTATTTTTTGTGTTGCATACATCAGCTAATCGATTTTACATGTTGGGATTGAATCTTTGACCTAGCAAGCAAGGGAGGTGTATCAGTGTAAGTATGATGTCTGAAGTGTGTGCTGGATGAGACTGTAGTCCTTCACCTGTGGAATGAACTCAAGGGATGTCTTGACCATGTAATAGTCTACCACTGTGAGGTAGAGTTACCCAGGGCTTAAAATAAGGGCCATTCATCAGACAATGTATGACCAGAACTGGAACTTGTCTGGTCAAATATTTCCCTTGCTGGTCATTCTAACCAGAACCATTGGGGCCAGAAATGAAGTATGACCAAGCCCTGAAACTCTAAAATCATTGTTGGTGTTGGCACTGCTTGTCCCATACTCTTGATTTTATTTCTTACACATACGTAAAACGTACGGTAAAGACTGAATAAACACATTAAATAGATAAATAACTTAGTACGTATGACAAATAGGAAAAACTACGAAACATTAAACTGCAAAACGATAAGAACTATAGAAACGAATAACTTACATTTGTGTACGAAGGGACGAAACTGCGAGCACCAACTAAGTATTTACATAGAGGGCGTATATATGGCGTACAAAAACTCCTAAGGGACAAGACTAAATGACGAAACAATGACGAAAATACTTAGACTGAAACGAGTGAAACAAAAGCTATAGAACACTTATAAACAAACCTAAGACAAAGAGAACAAGAGAACTACACTAAAAACTCATTAAAGGCTTTTCAGATCTAACAGTTGGTATAGGTTGCCAGAAGGAAGAGTAGAATGATAGCAGGTTGTCAAGTAGATTGTAAGTAGAGGAAGCACATTTAATATGAACACTAAAGCCTCGTAGTATGGAAGTGATTGAGTCCTGCCCATAACACTGCTATGTGCAATGGTATTTCACAGTCAACAACCAGCCCACAGCTAGTTCACTGTACTTACCGTAGCCTGGTTGAGTCCTGGTGGAACCCAGGAGAACTTCTTGACATATTCTGTCTTGACTTGTTTATCTGCTCTGTCTAGTTTGTCAAAGTAATCCCTGACATGGCTGATAGTTGAATCTCTGTTGAACAAACTCCCCACCACCATCCTGTGTGCTTCTTCTTCTGAACTCTTGATGTCATGGTCTTGTGGTTTGCATTTACACGTCTTGCAGATCTTTCTGTAAATTTAGAAATGTAAAGTTAAGTTGTAATGCTAAAGAAACTCAACAACAACATTGCTCTCACAATAACTTTTTCTTGACTTTGATAGGTTTACAGTGTGACTACTCCAACCAAAGCCACCTCGACAAATTTTCTACAAATTATCCAATACTGTTTGAGTATTTAGACAATAGATTAGCAGCAAATTTTGAATTCAGATATTCTTCCGTCTTTCCGGTTGGTAAAACTAAATGATGAAGAAGAGCTTGTAACATATTTTCTTCGCAAATTAGTGATTTGTGTTGCCAAAGATAGAGAAAATTAGTAATGTACGACTTAAAATACGACGAAAGCAAATTAGAAACCGTATTTAAACCACAATCTTCATGATTACAGTTTGTTTCTTCCAGACAAAGATATGATCAGGCTGACACTGTTAGATGTTATCACCATTTTGCTAGATGCACGCTTATATTTGACAACAAAGGTGCCGGCAGTCTTCTCAGCCATATAAACAATTCTATTGTTCACATTCCTACTTTTGATTGGCTAATTTGTAGAAAATTTGTCGAGGTGGCTTTAATTTGGTTGGAGTAGTCGCACCCATGACCCTCGATATGTACTCCTTATGCTCTACTGCTGAGCTACAAGGCCAGAATAGAATGACCTGTGGTAATCATGATAGTAAGTCATGCTAGGTTTATATGTAAATGACTGAGTGAAGAGCACAGCACTTATGTAAATATAAATCATATTCTTTAGGAATTACAGCAACTGTAAATTTAGGGATATGAAATTCTCTCATGTCCTCAAATCTCCCCTCCAAGTATTTTGGGAAAATAAAACTTTGAATAGTAATGTTTTACATGGAAAATATGAGTGAGCTGGGAGAATGTGTTTAGTACAGCATTTTGAATGTAGAATCCCAGAAGCAAGGAACACAAAAGGGAGATGAGTCTCGGAGCACTGACTTTGGATTTCACTTCCCTTTTGGCCAAAGTCTTTTGTTTATCCTTCAATAATTCAGTGAGAAATGAATACTCTAACAAAACAAATGAATACTTTTTTCTTAGTCTCTGGCCTCAAAGGCAATTGGATCCCAAGTGGCAAAAGTTTGATGTCTGAAATGGACCTTAATACTAAGCTTGCAAACTAGGATAATTGTCCCACGTTTTAATTTTCAAAAAGTATTAGTTACAGTTGGTTTCACAAAACTTCAGCCGCTTTAATTCCGAAGTTAGTTCCCAAGTTCTCCAAGTTGGTCCCTGAACTTGCGAACTTTTTGTGAAATTGATTCAATCATGAACCATGACTTGTTTATGTCTAGAATTCAAATATTTACTGGAATTGCTTCTTTAAACCATATTACTTTTCAAAAATTGTATTCCAGACAACATACAGAGTCAAATTCCTTTTGTCGCAATAAAATTTACTTTGAAAATTGAATTTGAAAAATAGATTTGATGAGTTTTAGAAGCTACATGTAATGTATTATCAGTTTGAAAGATCGCCGACAACCATCGGAACTTCATAGTGAAATTGATTACAAAGTTGTGAACTTGCGAATGAACTTCAGACAAGGAGTGGCCAAAGTTTTATGAAATCAACTGTAAAGATGCAATTCCAATAAATATTTGAATTCTAGACATAAACAAGTCACAGTTCATTGAACCAAGTTCACACTGAAGCTCACAAGTTCGACCAACTTGGAAATTTGCAAGCAAACTTCAGAATCAGAGCAGTCAAAATTCCATGAAATCTGCTTACCTCCAGAAATGCAGATCAAGTCCTCCCTCACATCCTTCTGGCCCACACTTCAGGCATGCAGCACCTGCATCTCTCTCGTGAAGAGGAACATACTGGAAATAAACAAAGATAGATTCTTAGTATTCAAAACTACATATTGGAACTTAAAAACTATTTTGTCAAAGCCGAAAGCTTACATTCACCCTGCAGCACAAGAACTATATTGGCATGTGGGTGTTTTTATGGCTGGACTGTTATGGATCTTGATAAAACTGGCTGAAGATTTAGAACAGTTTTGCTATGGGGAATAATGTACCATTTCCATATTGTCTGACCCAAACAACTAGTTATTATTCAAAATGTCTGGAATTTTGGCATTTGTCAATCAAATTTTGACAAAATAATCTAAATAAATTTTTTTACATCGTTTCATGGACTAAAGCCAAAAATCTAGTATTAAACTCCAAAATTTAATTACAGGACTGCATTAATTGTTGTTTGTGTGCATCAAAATAGGTGTAATGAAAATTTACTTGTTTTTGGTTCTAGTAGAGTACAAACACTTAAAGTGTGCAACACTTTGCACTATTTAGTAGTAAAAAGTGCTAATAAAACAATAGAAAACAATAGGATTAGCATTATTTAGGAGTATTTAGTGGTATTTATGTTGCACACTTATAGTGCTTGTATCTAATTTTTATCAAGAAAATTATAATCTAAAAAGTGGTACCTACAGCTGTAAAAAAGTTTAAAAGTATATTGATATTTTAGGGACATTAGTCTTTTGTCAGATGAAGATTAAGTTTATCAATAAATATTATTTCCTATGGGCAATATGTGTCAAGAACTGTTATGCAAATTTAGATCTTCCCATCGTGCAATTATCTAAAACCTAAAAAATTGCTTGATGAGTTAGTCCAGGTAACCTGCTGATTCATAAATATAAAACATTTTCATACATTTACTCAAATTTTTCATTAAATACTAAATTGTAATTTTTACAGACATTATAACAATTATTATATTTTTTAACGACCATTAAAGAAAGGTTACCAGTGCCGTATCAGACGTGAACATACAGTAATAATGCAATAATGTAACATAAATTCTAATATGCTATAAATCTAGGACCATACTGTGATATATTTGTCATAAAACATTTTAGACAAAACGTAATGGATGTATAAACAAATTATCCAGCAAAGTAAATTCTAGCAAGAAATCATATTGTTATTCATGGATAAAATGAATTTTCCCACATATTTTGATTTGAATGAAGCCAAATTATTGTTTTATTCCTAATATGGGTATTTTCGTCCAACAGATCAACAACAAGCCAGACGTCATCTTGCATTCAGAACCAAAAGGAAATAAATTATCATGTCTAGATGTGAAGAGACACACCTTCGTTTTCAAGGTAAATCAGTGTAAAAATAGTAAACGTTAGTAACATTACAGAAATAAAGCAGGGTATTCTTCTCTGAAAATCCCCATTTATGAAAGTTGACAGATGATTAGGATTTACAGTATTACTTCACTACAAAGATTCCATGAAGATTATTCAAATTAGTGTTGTCTGTGAATCTTGCTTTAATTGATTTGAAAACATGGCTATTAGAATAAAATGAAAAATGATTCAAATCAAAAATAATCCATCATAAAAATGACCTTGAGTATTTTAACTAAAATGAAAAAGGAATGATCAAATATTGACATTTTTAATGCAGTCTAGACTATAGTAAGTAGAATAACCTGCCAAAAAGCCATTAAGTACTCTGCCAATCACGGTCTGGAAAGATACAGGAAATAAAGGATAAATGGGAAACATCATTGTTCCCCCATTTATTTGCTCTGTAAAAATTTACCGTTGATCATTTGGGTAAAAGACACTGTCAACTATGCTTTTTTGCTAAGATAAATGTAAAACTAAGCGATTTGTGGACTTCAAAAGTCATAAATGGAATTTTCTTCTTTATTATCATTATCACATAACGATGACAACGCACTCTAATAAATAATTTATTCCAAAAAATAAAAACCCAATTCTGAAATATGGGTCAAGGTGATGAGCATTTAAAGATTTGTAGAACGAAACGAGGTTTTCAAAAAGACTTTGAAAAATACCTTCAGGTTTAAACAGAAGAAAAATTAGTTTAAATTATTTAAGTAAATAAGATCGATGTGTAGCTTGGAAAGCCTTGGATCATCAGCTCAAAATTTACGATGCAAATTCAACGTGGGATTTTGAATATTTGTTTCGCACGATGAATACAACCTCTGATTTTTAAACCCTTGAAAAATAAAAATCCAGTATTTGTCAGATGATTTTTAGATGCCTTAAATAGAAACAGACAAAACCTGTCAGAATATCGAGTAAACCAAGCGAACGAAGAAGTGGTGGAAACCCAGTAGGTTGTATCACGACGAAGCCAATCGAAATGTACCTTTGTAGATCGAAATATAATTTGTTAGCCTTAACCCTAACTAGAAGTCTTGATAAAGTAATCAACTGTGGTAAAACAAACCAGCCTTGAAAACTTTGAAAGATTTTTAGAGGACAGGTTGATAAGCGTCCTCGTACGTAGTAAGCATTTTTCTTGGACAACACCAAATTATTTACCTTTTTTGGGCGATATAAAGCCAGTGGATCGATCTCTTGGTCCATTTTACCTGACATTCTGCAAACTTTTTTCCTCGAGCACAAGTCTAAGGGACGTTATTTTGTGCTTTTGTGAGAAATCAGGGCAGAAAAAAGACTAGTATATTGTTATTTTAAAAAACCTCGGCTCCGCCGCACAAGTGCGACCTTGAAGAGTTTTAGGCGCCCTCGCTTCCCATGGCATTACGGGTAATAGTACCAACATTCTCCCCACCCTACCCCACTCAGTACCAAACTGTCAAGGGTGAGGCATAGAGTCATCGAGTTGGTCTGATGACCCCGCGAGGAATAAATTTTAGCTCTTAAAATAAACAGCTTTGCTCTTAGTTAATTATGAAACCAATTCTCTAGTTCAATGCAAACAAACTATTGAATTATTTTAGCGTGGTATCAGTTCATAATATTCATGTTTTCAACATTGAACATCGAAAGAAAAAATTATTATAAAAATTAAAAATATTCTATTCCACTAGCTCAGTTTCATTTTCGTAACCCATAACTTTAAAATATTGTCTTCAAATATTATATTTAATCACCGAGTCTTTTCATAAACCACTTGACTGTAAAGATTATTTGTATAAATTGTAATATTTTTCGGAAGTACACAACGACTAGGAAAACTCAATCAAATTAGCACTTTACTCTACGGGTGAGAATTAATCTTCCATGACCTCAGTCTTTGACTTCAGTTTACGCGTGGTGCAACTTGTTATTCGCTAAAAACCTTTAGAAAAATCCATCGTTTAGATTCCCAAAAGTCTAGCTCCCCTCTACAACAGGACAGTCGGATACGATGTATCTGTGGAGCTGTTTCTGTGATATTTTTAGAACAGGTCACGCTAGTATTTCATGTAATAACGATTTTACTAGGTGTGATAATAAGATTCGAGTACGGTTAGTGAGATTGAACCATTTTGTACTAATTTCGATTACCGGCAAGTCCTTTACTTAACACACTCTAACTTTGCTACTTTGAGAGTTCGCTCTTTAGATTTAAAGTATAAATAAATGTTCTGGCTAGACTACACATATATATTTTCTTTGTTCTGTATAGCAGCTGTTGGTTGTGCTATAGAAACGGCTCTTGACTTGTTATATTCAACTCTAAATAAAATCTATTATAATCCAGTTTTCTTACTGCCAATCAAACGAGTTTGATAATACATCATTTTGGTCAAGATGAAGCTCTTCTAGAACTCCTTCTCCGCTCAGTTAAAATAAATTTAGGCTTCTTTACCTTTGAATTCTGTATGCCCTGTTGCTTACCATCACTCGTTGAAGTATTCATAATCTTAATATATTTATGAGGCGTTCAATACTTCGGTATTTTTGGTCGTTTTTTAAGAGGTTTACATTTGAATGCTGCCTGATATAGCACGACTAAAGAAGCGAAAGAAAAAAAATGCGCAACACTCGTGTGGTTTTCAAGTGAAAGAGAAAGCAAAATACAAAACTAAAAATACAACACGCAACTTGACCACTTACGCGTTTAGGCGTCTTGGTCAGGATGTCAACTCCTCCGTTCGACATATTTGTGTATCCCAGTCAATATGAACAAAGTTTTTTTGGGGTCCGTACTGGCTGAGGCAGAAGAAATTATACAGTGGCAAAACCACTAGTAAAGACGTCCGTGACTCGTGAAGTCGTTCAAAGCGAGGGACGCAAATAAGAATACTCCTACATACCTCTAGTGGATTTTGGTCATCGAGACGTGACGTCATTAATATGGGTGTGTGAAATGACAGAGATAACGTTGAATCTTAATAACATTATCTGCATATCTAACCCCTAGTATATATGTGATATAAAGATACGATAAGTATTATTGTAAGATGGTATTCGCGTACGTGAAAGGTGTCCTTTTTTCGTGTTTCTTTTCTGAAACTGCTGAAGAGAGTCTACTAGTTTTATCTCTAATCCAATGAATCGTCTTAAATCCTGAAAACAATGAAAGTACTTCCGTCTTGGATGACTAAATCTGTAACTCAACTATGATCGTACATGAGGTTTTTTCCGGTTTGAAGCACGATGTGTTGAAAGAATTTTCGTCTACGCTGTTGTAGTCTTCTTCAGAATGAGGTAAGATAAAGTGCAGAGTTTTATTAGTTGTTTACTGTTGCGTAACCATGGTGACCAGAAACTATTGTCGGATATGGATATCTTTTAAATTTAGAAGTCGTTTCCAGGGAGCACAGGGTGCACGTGCACCCCCCATAAAAGCTTAAGGTTCGCTCATCCATCTCCTTTTGCTTTAAAATTGCATATAAATGTTTTTGTGATTAAATGAAGACCACTTTCCATCTGCATATCATAGTATTTTTATGAATCACTCACCCATTATCCCCCTTTTTTTTTAATCATTATTATTTTTGGCTCTGTACTATCTTTTTGGTTACCTTTTTTTGGGGGGGGGGGGGGGGATTCTGCCTTTTCTATTTTGGTTACCTTTTTTTTTGGTTCTGCAAATCATTGCCTGTGCACCTCCCCTGCAAGATCCCTGGTTACGCCCCTGAGCTTGTAGACGAAACGTCAAAATTCTTTTCAACACATCGTGCTTCAAACCGAAAAAAACTCATGTATAATCTATATGGAACACGAAAGCCTCAAAACTATCAGCAAAGAGCCTAGTTCATATGCTTAACGCGTCAACTGTTATAATGTTGACTGGTAATGCAAGGAATTAAGTGGGCTCTTTTTACAAATAAAAGGCGGGAACGTGTCACGTGGAAGACATGGCTGCATGGTTACATCATCGACAATTATCAGATATTATAAAAGAACTAAGATATAACGCGCGCTCTGATTGGTCAATTAGCGTTTTATATAGCTCAACATAAATCGTGAGGAAATGAGGTCAGCAACGCAAGCGATGTTTTTATATTATTTCTTTTCAGTTAATCTTTAGTTATATCTTAGTTATTTTATAAAAGAGATAGAAAACTCCCCTTGCTTGTGCTATGTTGAGTTATACAAACACTTGGGAAATTGCGTGAGCCCTCGAGAATTGCAGAGAAACACTCGCCTACGGCTCGTGCTTCTCCTAACACTTCTCTCTGACTCACGCAATTTACCGCGTGCTTGTATAACTCAACATAGCACGCGCGCTCGTTTTCTATCTTTTCACTATTTATATTTATCTTGCAGTTGCTTTAGGTTTGTCTCAGTAGTAGTATAGGGGATGGGGGTTCCAGCGCAACGACCACCGGAGGATTACCCGTCTAAAGTACCCCCCTCGATTCGTACCGCGATTACCCGCATCCCGTGTTTATGTAAAATATGTTAGTCTATATATGGAGTGCGAAGATTGTAAAGAGTTTGCTTATGATTTCTGTGTAAAGTGCTTGAAACCCAAGTTTGTACTTACTAAGCCAAATAAGTATATTTGTTGTGGTAAAAAAATGCAAATAGAAGACGACACGTCAGCGCAGTGTTACGAATGTGGTAAGAATATTCGTAATGCCGTACCAAATGCTACCAGAGAGCAGTATTATGCCAATGGAGGTCGTAAGAAAACGCCATATAAGAGAATAAAATACTTCAGGGACTGGATGAGTCATATCCAAGGTTATCGACCGGTATATTTAAACAACGAAGTAAGGAAGAAAATCATAGGCCATTTAGAAGAGCCAACACCACAAAGTCTACGGAAAACGTTGAAAAAATTAAAGCTAGGGAAATATTACAAAGCTATTCCTTATCTTTTGTCTGAAATTACCGGTAGGCGTATTCCTCATGTCCCAGATATGCAAAGGGCCGAGTGGTTATTCTGTCGGCTGGATAAGGATATTCCCTATTACCCTGACGTAATCTACGAAATATTCCAGCAAATTGACCCCAGCCACCCGCTGTTAGAATGGATTCCGAGAAGATGAAATGTGCAGCCGAAATCCACCTACGTTCTTTTCGAAGCAGATGTCTACTGAGCGAGTTTTCTTTGTAGCTCCTCTTTTGCCTCCTGGTAGATCTTTTTGCGAGATTCCTCGGAAAGATCTTTTACGATGGTTTTTTTATTGCCCGACTTTAATTCGCCGTATTTCTTTTCCTCCGCGAGGATCAAAGAGAACTCCGTGTCGTCTATGCGGCGGTCCCGCAAAGCTTGGGAGACTAAGTCGGCGATGGTGTTAGCCTTTGCTCTTGCTAGGGCTATATGTGTATCGTGCTTGGATATCTTACCGGATAATTGCTTTATAATGCCTGTCGTAACAGCGGAAACGATGCCGCAGACGGCGCCGACGCTAGCCAAAGGAACGCCAACGACTATTCCAGGTCCAGTAAGCGAAGTAGCAACGCCGGTGCCTGTAAGAGCCACGGACATGGAGCCGGAAGTTATCGCGATTTTATGTAATATGCTTCGGGCTCTAGCATACTTTTTCCAGACCTCCTCATAGTGCTTCGTTTGCCCCTCTAAGTAAGCGAGGATTAGATTTGCCTTATTCAAGCGGAAGTTCTCGGCGTTTAATTCGTTAGGTTCCTTAGGAAGTTCAGGATAAAGTGGAGGTGCTGATGGTATAACATCCATTATATACTAATGTACGACGCTTTTGGAAATAACATAGAGGAGCAGCCGCATAACAGCCACTGGAATTGGGAAGCATTTAAGAAATTGTATCCCAAAGCAGTAACCTCGAAGTTTGAAAGCAGATCTGACGGGATTTACTTCAAAGAGTATAATGACTTAGTTTACAGCAATAAGGATTTGGAGGAGGGATTGGAAAAGTTACACCCAAAAACACCCGTTCATAAGCCCGTTTATAAAGCACCTAATTTTCCAAGGAATCTATTAATGACCAAGGAAGATTATCCATTTTACGATGCTGAAGGTGGCGTAAACAACTTTGAAAAATTGGTAACGCATTTAGAGATTTTAGTGGGTAAGCAATCATTTAACGTAATACTAAGAAATATCTATAAGAATACGATGTTGAAGCATACGTCAGGTAAAGAGACCAGGGAATGGTTAGCAGGACCCAACATGCGGTATTGGCCACAGCAGTTAAACTTTGCTATTTGGGCTGCCACTAAAGGTTGTGGTGTTGCCGCGGACATGTTTCACATTTCATTTATGCGGTTTCACGTTGCCTTTACGGTAAGGAGGTTGTTGAAGGAGCTTAACGTACCCCTACCGGGAGATAAGGCATTTGATCCAATGAATAACCGATATGACGCCGCAGCCCTGGAAAGGTTAATTAATGAGTTCAAACCACAGCAAAAAGATTTTCGGTATAAGGAGGGTAAGACGCATGGGCTGGGTATAGTTTATGTTTGGGGTGCCAATGGTGAGAAGCCGGCCGACTACGGGCATCAGGAATATCCAAGTGATGAGTTAGAGTTTAGCGATATGGGTGGTGATAAGGGCAATAATTCATTAATTACTAGAATTCAAACAAACTACCCCGGCACTTGGGATCCGTTCGTGTTAATGAAAGGAAAAGGTCTAAGAAACCTAGCCAGGATTAACCGTAGCATAGAAGCATTCGTGTACTGCATCCTGGGAGCGCAGGTAAATACCCGCAACCCCATTGTTGGATCCCAAGGCGCTTCACAGGAAACGCAACAAGAATTCCTAACTTTATTTGAGTCTGCAATAATAGAAAATGACATATCTAAATCGGTGCAGAGATATCAATTAGCGGTGCAGCAGTCTAAAGTGCGACTGGATTACGCTTTGTCGCCTGGTTGTTGGTTAATGCCAAGTAATTTGGTTATCAACGCCAATTCCGTCGTGGGTTACAACAACAAACTTCAGCGAGCTACTAAGGATATGAAGTTTGGGGTGAATGACGTGAACTCTGACATGACCAAGGGCATTACTCACTTCGTAGAGAAACCAAAAAAAGAGGTAGAAAAACCATTAAAAAAGGCGTACGTAGAAAAGCCACCAAAGAAACCAGTAAAGAAGGTTACCGAGGAATATGACCATAACTTACTAAAGGCCGGCTCAGCAGCTGCAAGCATTGGTCTGAGTTATTATATATGGCGATGAACAACCCCTACGTAGCTGGAGTAGATTGCGTCTATACGACTTACACAGGCGAGAAAAAATACAACCAGGCATCTTGGGTTGATGTCGCGGGCATGGCTGTGGACCTGAACTACTCAGGAAAGAAGCTGATAATATGCAGTATTTGCATTGGTACGAGCAGCCACGCCAACGTCGGCTTTAGGTTCCTGGATGAGAATGGCGTACTGCAGCCTATGAGAAATAAGACAAACAACAGGGAGCCTGTGCATTTTTCCGTAGAGCCAAACCCCAGCAGCGCCGAAAATCTATCGGTTTGGACTTTCCACATGGTTGCCGATTGCCATGGAAAGGTAAAGCTGCAGATACGCGTAGATGATACGGGGAGTGTTTGCGTAAATAGTATAGAAAATCAAAGAGATGAAAAATATAACCACGCAACCATTAGCACTCTTACGGTGCTTAGTCTCTAGACCTGAAATATATGAACCCACACGCGAAGGAAGATTGGTTTTTACATTACCTAAGGGAAGAGGGGTACGGACCCAACGATGATTGGGTTGACACTGGATTGTGGGTGAAGGTTGGGGGTTTAGGATTGATTATATGCACTATTAGCATTGGTGTGGCGGATGAATGCGGTATTGGGTTTAGGATCGTAGATGAGAATGACCATCCGTTGCTGCCTTACAGAATAAAGAAAAATAAGAGGGAGTCGGCTCATTTTTCACATGAGCCCTGCAGGGGTCAAGAAGATATGACGCCGGTAACTTTTCATATGATAGCTAATTGTCAATACGCAAAGCTTCAGATTAATACCGGTACGTCAAGTGATTTTAATATTTACACTTTGATAAATGCTACTTATTCAGGATCCAACACTCCTCCGACGGATGCTACTTGGAATCATAAGCCCATTAGCACCATGAGTGTGTTACCGCTAGTTCCGCATTACCAAGGCGGTGCGAATACTATCTTTACTTATCCCCGGTCGAGGACGCCTCGGGCGCCTGACGACGATAAGCCACCAGTAATACACAAGGATAAGATCAACCCTTCATCTTCTTCAGGAGTACCACCCCAATAGCTACGACTAATATCCAAATGTTATTCCCCACGAACTTTAACAGTTCGCCGCCGGCCCTAAGTGCCAAGGAAACAACCGAACCCAGCAGCCCAGGAAGACCGGCTGCCATCTTTTTTCCCAAGTCCGTCAGCCCATTGCCTAATTTCTTTACGCCCGCGCCTGTAGCCTTAAGCGCGGACAAGATCACGCCTACTACGCTCGAAATAGCGACCGCAAATGCCAGCGGAAGACCATACTTCAAAAGGGCTCTTTTTACCTTTTCCTTGGTGGTAAGCCCCAGCTCCCTTTCCTTACCTTCTATTTGCGTTTGTAATTCCGCAACTCTTTCCTGAAGGGTTTCTACTTCCTTTTGGGCTGCCTCCCTTTCTTCTTCAGGGTGAGTTTGATCTTCGATTATTACTCGTTGTCGATCTATTTCGTACTCCAAGTCTTCGACGGCCTGTTGAAGTTGTCGTATTTCCAGATCCTTTTCGGCCATTTGTGCTATAATACGCCTTTCCCTGGCGTTACTCTCCACTAATTCATTTCCGATGCGTACTAGCTGCTCATCCTTACCTGCCAAGCGGCTAAAGGCATTCTGAAAGTCCTTCACGGCAGTGGTCTTTTCATCTAACAACTTAGATATCCGCTGCCGAAAGTCGGCAACTTCGGCGGCATGACTTTCAAGAGTAGCTTTGTTTCCCCTCATGAATTCGTCTTCCATTTCCTTAAATCTTTCTTCGAGGACGTCGTTTTCCAGCTCTAGATTCTGGAAAGACACCTTAAGAGCCGCCAAATCCTCACTTGCCCTTAAGAGGTCCTCGCGCTCCCTGGCGATTCGTTCTAAGTCGTTATTAGCTGCCTCCGTTCGGGTAGCAATCTCGGCCAATTCTCGATGCGCTTCCGCTAAATCGTATGCAGAAGAGGCTTGCTCGGCAAGGCGTGCTGGTAAGGTCCGTATTTTATTTATCTTGGCCTCCAATTCCCGTTTTTGAGAGTTCAGCGTAGCAACTTCCTCTGTCTTGGTTTGGAGTGACTCACTTAGCGTTCCTACTTGCGCCCTTAATTCTTCGTATGTTCCATGGCCGCCTGCAAAGGCCGGTAATCTAGCTGCCGCCTTAAAGATCTTATTGAAATCCAGTCGCATTTCCTTCCTAGTCGAGCCTCGCTGCATGGTCAAGTTGGGCGTTCCAAGCGCATTTGTGACTCCTTTTGGAAGCTGGTTGTTAAGCAGGTGGGAATTCTTCCTTTGATACAGGTTGTGCCATTTTTTCTTACCCGATTCTCTAACTTGGACCTGCCCTTCATCTCCTATTTGGATGTCTAAGAGAGCCAGGTTTATGTTTGGATATCGCTCTCTTAGGTCCTCGATGATGTTCGTCATTAAGTCCGACCGCACGCCAAGGGATTCCATTTGTAAGTATTCTGGAATGGGCGTGTGGGGGTTCTTAGACCTAAATTTATCTCTCAAGGAACGCATAGCATCGCGGGCCCTGACGCCATACTTGCTCAGCAATTTATCAAAAAGACCTCGGGGGTCTACATTGTCATCAGGAAGCAGGGTTTCATATTCTTCGTCATTAATATCAACTTGGCCTTCTTCGGTAAGGGGATCAAAATCCGTTCCTTCTACTTCCATTATATATGATAAGCTCAAAGTTAAATCCCAACGCATTACCTAAGCAGGTTGGCGGACTAAAGGCAGAACGCACCTTTCACCGGGTCACCTTTACGCCTTCTAGCGCTAAACCTGGAGAAACGCTGTACGTAGGCGTGCCCCGCCTAACAGATAACCTAGTGTTGGTTCCTGGCACCCTGGCGCTAAGGTTTGACCTAGCAATACAACCAAACACTGCGGACGTGCGTTACGTCGTCAATAACGTGGGTAGAAACCTCGTTTCCAAAATACGCGTAAAGTTCGCCGGGGAATCCCTCTTGGACTTAAACAGGTATGATTTGTATACCACGTACAAAGACTTATGGTTGACTGCATTTGACCGCGCGCAAAGGATAGAGCAGGGAATCGCCAGTGATGCCATACGCAAGGTAAGAAGCGCAACCTCTGGCGCCTCAGGAGAAGACGAAATAAAGACGGCTTATGGTACTAAATATGTCGTTCCATTAGATTTCGAAGTTATCACGAACCACGGTGCATACTACCCAAGGCAGCTAAGCGAACTGCAGTTCGAAGTAACCCTAGCAGACACTACAAACATCCTGCAGGGAAAGGACGTAAGTTCCTCAGCCGTCCACCCATACTCCGTTACTAACTTAGAGCTGCAGTACGAAACGGTATACAGCGAAGACCTCGCACGTAGCGCCGGTATGGAATACAGCGCCGGGAAGGCTTTCCTTTACGATCACGTCGTGATGTACAAGACGTTCAGCTTTACAAACAACGTCGAAGAGGTCATCAACCAAAGCATTAACCTTCCCAGGCGCAGCCTCACAGGGATAATGTTGCTGTTCGCAAAGACATACACGGCAGGATTGCGTGACTCTGAGGCGTTCTTTAATCCTAACATCACTAACGTAGGCGTTAGCATTAACGGAGTGCCTAATAAGGTTTACTCACAAGGGATAAAGCCCGAGGACATGTACCGGGAAGTCGCGCGTAAGTTTGGCGACCAAATTGGCCCAAAGGAATTCTTTAAGGATAAGTATGCGCTGTGGATCGACATGCGCACAACGAACGACGAAGACCTACATGGTCAGGGTTTACGCCTGGTAAATACCCAGGACGGCATTACGTTGGAGATCAAGCGCACCAAACATGCCAGCGACACTACTAAGATAAACGCGTACATTTTCGTAGTCTCAGACGCGCAGCTAAGCGTGGAAATGAATCAGCTAAAAAGCGTTGCCTATTAAAATATTCCTTACGTATAATATGCTTCGCGTATTTCAAAACAACGAAACCAAACTGCAATGCATAGTGCAAGGCGACAAACTGTACTTCAAAGCAAAGGAGGTGGCTTTGGCGTTGGGCTACGTTAACTCTAGGGACGCAGCTAGAGCACACGTCTCAGAGGAAAACAAGGTAACTTTGAGGCACATAAAGGGTGTCAATCTGGCCGACACCCTTAATGCGCAACCGCATTCCGTTTACGTAACAGAAATGGGCCTTTACGAGTTAATATTTGGATCTGAAAAGTCCGCAGCCAAGGAGTTCAGGAAATGGGTGTTGGGCGACGTTCTCCCTACGCTAAGGAAAACAGGTAAATACGAGATCGAAAGGCGGTTTGACGGTCCAAACAAGTTGGTATTCAAAATAGAAAATGAATTTGACCTGCATAAAAAGGTAGTGGACTACATCCGCAGGTTTTACCCCCAAATGCTCATAGCCCCCGGTCTAGGTGAACTGCAGGATTCGGACGGCAAACGCATAAAGTGCTGGCAGAAAGGATATCAACGCGGTCAACCCGACTTAATGATCTTGAATGCGCATACACATTACTGTGGATTCTGCTTAGAGCTAAAGACCCCGAAAGGCAACGGCAGGTTATCTGAGGATCAGCAACTACTCTTACAGAGGTATGAAGAAAACGGCTATAAGGTGCTCATAAGCAGCGACTACGATGTCATTTGCAGGGAGATCACTGCGTATGCTGAACACCTACGAATTCCCTGCAGGTGGTGTTGTAAGGGCTTTAAAACCTCGGAGACTTTGGCAACACACTTAAAGATATTTCATAGAATATATGGACAAGGGTAAATTTAACGAGTTAAAGTTTATACAAACGCACTGGAGGGATTTGCAGGTGGGGGAGATTTACGAGATAAAGAATTATGTGGTCTTTGAAGACTTGGACCGCCTGCGCTTGGTCTTAAAGAATAAAAAAAGAACATACACCCTTTGGGCGCCCGATAGGATAAGGTACGCCATCGAAGGGCAGGATGTTACCCATGTTATGAGTCATGGTAAAAAGGATGGCAGGTGGGTATTCGACGTGGTTAAGTATGAGCCTGAGAGTCCTCTGCATTCGTAATGTCTGCTAAAGTCCGCTGCGCTTTAGGATCCGCGGAGCACCAATGCCCCACAAAGGATCCTTCGGGGAATGCACTGCCGCAATGAAGGCAGGTGTATTTTTTACGCGGTTTTGGGGGCGTAATGCAATCGGCTGGTAGTTCACACGTAATACAGTCCATATATTGAAAGGGTGATTAGGAATCCTCCTAAGAAGGCGGCTGCGTAGGCTAGCATATACCTTTAAAAGGGGTTCCTATTATTCTTGTTGTTTTGTTAAATGTTGATGATACTTAACAAACAACAAGAAAAATAAAGTCGTATTTTGAGACTCTTTGCACAAGTCGTACTTTACTACCTAGGAATATGAATCGACGTCTTTTGGGACACGAAAAGAGGTCTATGCCTTATTTGTTCTTAGTGCGCAACCTCCTTTAAAAGGGGTCCTTATTTTTATTGTTGTTTTGTTGATGATACTTAACAAACAACAATAAAAATAAGATCAGGATTTGAGACTCTTTGCACAAACCCTATCTTATTATCTTAGGTCCCTTTCTAACTTCTACGGGCTTTCCTTGCCGCCTCGTTACTGGCATGCCAAGCATCAAAGCGATCTAAGTACTCTTTAAAACCACCTTGACCCTCATACAAACACTGCCAAATATGTTGACCGCTCCTTTGACAGCCGCAGCGCTCACAAGTTGCCTCCCAATATTCCCTATCTTCCCACCTTACACCTTCTACGAGGTCAAACTCCGCAAACGTTTCGTCTATTTCTTTCTTCCTTTGCGTTAACTCTTTCGTGGTGTCTACCGGACAACATCGGGCGGCAACGTCACCGTGCTCCTCACATGCTACGCCCAGCAGATCGTAATTACCGTAGCATCTATGTCGGTGCCAGGCGTCGGTAACGTTCTCGTCGCAGCGCACGCATACATTCTTTAAACAAACCCTTTTATTACGATGGTACTCCAAAGCCTGCGCGCTGCTAAACTGCTTGCCGCAGTCTTCGCAAACAGTGACGTTGTTTACTTCCTTACTGCATACCCGTCTTTCGACGTGATATTGCAATCTTTGCTTGCTGCTGAACTCCCTTTCACATTGCTTGCACTTCATTATAACTAAGTGTTATTTAAGCCTTATAAGGGATACTTAATAAAGTCCTGCACGCTTTCTTTTGCCCAGCCGGCCATCGTCAAAAGCGCACCAAACCTTTCCGCGCGCTTCAGACCGCACATTTCGTCGTACAACTCCTGCACGCGCTCCCGCAGCCGATCGATCTCTTCCCTTTGCATTTCTATGGTGTCTCTTTTATCTTTTGCGCCGGCGACAATTCTTCTTACTGCGTCCACTGGGTCCATCGTATATATAATGGATCCGAACCATATTCCCTGCAATGCTCTGATAGTAGGACCCACCGGCTGCGGAAAGACCCAATTCGTCGTGGAGCAGCTATTAGGACCCTTTAGATACCGATTTGACTACATAGTGCTACTTTGTCCCACATACGTGAATAACCGCACCTGGGAAGGCATAGGAGTGAAAGATGACGACTTCTTCGTGGATATCTTAGATCCTAATGAGTTATCCAGCCATCTTAAGTTTTGGCACCGACAATTCTCGTCTCGCGAGGCCCGACGAGCGAGTACACAGACTTTACTCATACTGGATGACATCGCCTGCGGGGACGACGTAAAAAGACGCACTTCCGAATTAGTGAAGCTCGCTTTCAGCGGCAGACACGACAATATCAGCGTTTGGTTGCTTTCCCAGCAGCTTACCAGCGTCTCTAAACCCTTTAGGGAAAACATAGGTTCACTTGTCGTATTTTATACGCCCAGTAAGTCAGACCTGGAAACCATCTTAAGCGACTACGGCGGTGAGATAAGCAAGGAACAGTTACACGAATACATGCGGCATTTAAAAACGCACCAACATTCCAAAATGATCTTCTCTTTGAGGTTTCCCTACACGGTTGGAATCTATGATTCCTAATGTATATGGATATTGAGCAGCTCTTAGATGAAGTCCCCACACAGCTAAACGAAAGTAACCTTAAGGAACAACTTAACATCCTGGTGTCTTCTGGGAAGTGTAAAGAAATGATAGGTAAGGACCTCAACCATGAGCAAGTTAATAAGCTGTCGGAAGAGGAAGTCAAAAAGTTCCATAAGAGGTATGAGGCTGCCCTTGCAAGTAAGACCACGGACGCCGTAGCAGACTCCGCTATCCGACTTGCCACCAAGCTTCTCGGACTTGCACTGCCCATAGACGACGTGGAGCAACTACGGAAGGACATAAGCGAGGACTATGTCATATCCCAAGAACTTAAAATAACCTGCGGCTGGTTGTCTTTGAAGTGCGGTAAGTTAATGGCAGTTGCCTCTGCAGCTTTACACGTAGCTCAGCATGTCGACTTGAAGGAGGTACTGGTGTCTTGGAAGGACTTCAAGAAGGACAGAGAAGTCGAAAAGGTCTTCCAGGCAGCACTTACTGAGGTACCTGATCAAGTCGCCTCAAGTACTTAGTCAAGTCGTTGTCAAGTACTTAGTCAAGTCGTCCTTAAGTCATTGTCAAGTCATTGTCAAGTCGTCATCAAGTTACTTGTCAAGTCCTTCAAGTCCTTAGATATAAATGAGTGAACCAGAGTCGAAGGCAGAGCAACCTCAGGAGGAGCAGAAGATTACCAAGGCTAAATCTCCAGGCAGAGTTGCCGCGGGAAAGAAGCTCGCAGAGATGAATAAAAAGAACAAGGCAAAAAAGGAGGAAAAGGTAGAAGAAGAGGAATCCTTTTGGAATCCCGGCTACGTCATTGGCGCGTTAGGAGTCGCTATAGCAGCAGGCAGCCTCTACTTACAATGGCGGGCAGCAAAGCCAAAAGTAAAGTGGGAGGCCGCAACATATCGCGCACCCGTGCAGGAGCCCCCTAAGAGTAAGATCCCCGAAATGGAGTAATAACCTTCTCGCTTTGTAATATAATGTCGACCGCGTTGTTGAAAACTGTTGAAGAAGCAGCTATCATTACTTCCATCGTTGCGGGTATTGGTTGGGTAGGTAAGAAAGTGCTCAAAGAAGACTTTACTGAAGACCCAAGCAAGAGCTTCGCTAATTTTGCTAAGATGACGGCTGCCGTTGGCGGGGCTATCATGGTAAAGGATTACCTACGGAAGGAAAAGTACCTCCCTACGGTGTAATATATATGGCTAGCGTGGTCGTAGGTGGAGTTATTGCAGCTTTAGCATTCACTGGAGCTAATTATGGTGGTCAGTATTTGGATAGATTAGTCAGAGGCGACAAAAGCGGAGATTTAACCGCTGAGAGGAAGAGACACGATTTGGCGCTGGAGAAATATCAGCGAGACGTGGCAGCTTGGAATGAAAAAAGACAAGCTTACAGGGATTGGTTGGACAAGAACTACCAAGACAAAATGCAGGCAGACAAGAACTTCGAAAATACAGACTACGCCTTTAAGCTCTATGCGCAGGCGCACCCCGCGGCATTAACGGGGTTAAGAAAGCCTCAGTTTAAGAATTACTATCAGCCTTCTAAGAAACAAAAAGACAATGAGCTGGTATTTGTAGGAGTCGCAGGGCTGGCGGGAGGCGTAGCTTTGGCGTATCTGCTCTAACGAAGGAAACTGTGTTTCCTGAAATATATGATCGTCTTTTTGGAAAGCGACAAGAATGACTTTACCACTTACTTGAATCCTCCCATCAAAGCCCATAAGGTTCGGCTGGTTAGTTGCTCTTTGTACAATTCTTGGTATAACCTGATTAGGGGCATAGTCACTGAGCATACAGGAGGATCTAACTATCAAGCCGTATTGCTGCCCGATGGACATTACACACCAGTTACACTGGCCAAGGAATTAGCAAAACACGGTTATACTCTCACCACGGGGTTGCCGCACGAAATGACCCTCAAACACAATATGCCAAACTATTCAATGACTTTTGGAAAGTCTGACCCATTGGGATCTTTATTATGTGCCTCAGGCAAGACGATTACCAACACAGCCATACCTGTGAAATGGAAAGTCGCATCCTCTTACGAAGTCTATTGCGACTTGGTTCATAGTTACAACAATGGAGAAAAGTCTTCTCTTATGTCCAAGTTTCTACCCAAAGGTAATCCATTTGACTCAGAAGAATACACTCCCATTTCTTTGAGTTATGACTTGTCTAATTTAGTAGAAAGCATAAACATCACCATTAAGGTGGACGGAAAGACGGTGGATTTTAACGGACGCAAGATCAATCTTGTCCTATCCTTCGCTTGAATCAAGCGAAGCGCGATTCTATTCATATAATGGGCCGCGTAGAGGACAAACTCAAAAGGATTTACTATGGGCCTGAAGGCTATTGGAAAGGAGCGTCGGCTATTAAGAAACTCGCAACCGCGGCCAGGGTATCAGATGAAACGGCTAAGAACTGGTTAAGAAAACAAACCCTCTGGCAGGTTTATCTTCCCGTGCCCAAGTACATTCCCAGGCCCAGCTTTACCGTAAATGCCCCCAACGAAGTTCATCAGGCGGATTTGCTTTTCTTACCGCACGATAAGGTGAGAAAAAAGACCTATAGATACGCTTTGACCGTAGTCGATATCGCAAGCAGATATAAGGACGCCGAACCCATAACCAGCAAGGATTCTGGAGAAGTCGCAGAAGCCCTAGGTAGGATTTATAAGCGCGTTTTGAAATGGCCTAAGCTGCTGCAAGTGGATGCGGGGACAGAGTTCATGGGCGTCGTTACTAAGACCCTGAAAGACCACGACACTAAGATTAGGAGAGCCGAAGCTGAGTACCACAGGGGTCAGAGCATCGTCGAAAGATTTAATAAGACCCTGGCTGAGCGTCTCTTTGGATACCAGTATTGGAAAGAGCTGGAAGATCCCTCCAAACGCAACAGGGAATGGACACAGCGGCTCCCCCAGGTCGTCGCGGCTTTGAACAACGAGGCGGCCAGGGCTACAGGAATAAAACCCAAGGATGCCATAAAAAAGAAACACGTGGAACACAAGTCCTACGTCAGAAGTTCGAGGGCGGTCTTCCCCCATGAAAAGAAATTAGGTAATGTCACGGTTCGATATCTCTATGAGCCGGGTGAATTAGAAGGAGGATCCAAAAGAGCTACGGATCCCAATTGGTCTTTGGAAACTTACCAGATCCGAAGTGCGATAGCTAAGAAGGGTCAGCCCATCTTGTATTATCTTCATGATGGTCCCACGCGTGGGTTCGTCAAAGAAGAACTGCTTATCGTGTGATGTCCGAATGCTATCGTATGGATACCATCATCACACATCCACCTCTTACCGTCAAATGCAGACAGTGACACCTTCTCCTGTGTAACGTTGTGTATTTGATGTCCGTAGCTGCGCAGGCTGTTCATTTTATGTCGCTGTTCCTTACGCGTACGCAGGACCTTTAAGTAGGACTCGTGCGTAATGTCCTTCTTAACCACGTATTTTTTTACGCCTTTAGCTTTCTTTTCTACACCGTCCAGCTTTAGCACGCTGTACATCTTGGGTTTCAGGCCCACGTATTCCACTATGGGTTTTCCTTTCATCTCATCCTTCATTTTCCCGATTACTTTCTTGTTTTTAGGGGAGTAAAGAAAGTGGTCGCGTGGGTAATCGCTGGTGTCGTATTCATCGATGTCGGGAACACAGTCTTCGTAAATGTCTTCCGTCTGTACCTCTAGTATCAAGGAATCGGTGTCGGTGTATAAGAGGCGGCACTTATCACCGTATTTCGGTTTTAGCTTGTCGTAGTAAAACTCATACATGAGCAGCTTTGATAGGTCTAACACTGTAAACCCCGTGTATACGGGTTTATTCAGAAACAGGTTCGCTTTCTTCATGTGAATCACGTAGAAGTTTAACATTTCTACGTATCTAACGAATCCAGGCTGTGACACGTATGCTTCTGCTTCCTCTCTGGTGCTGGCTATCTTTATGCTTACGCGCTTGCGGATGTTCTCCATTGTCTTACCAAATACGCTATTGTTCATTAGTTTAAACAGGTTCTTTTCGAAGTCATTCTTTGCCTGCGTACGCTTTTGTGTGTTAAAGTCAATGTAGGAGCGCATCCATGGTTCCTGCGTGAACTTCAAAACGCGGTGAATCTTCTTCACGCGTAAGCCGTGGCGCACATAGAACTGCAGGTTGCGGTAATGCACCACGTACTTTCGCTTGTCCATCAGGTTCATCGTTAGCTTCCTGTAGGGTTTGTAGCCAGGACACATTTCCCTCTGCAGCGGACTCAGCTGCTTAAATGGTATTTCTATTGCTTCTGGTGCTAATGGGAACTCATTGTGTGCGTCGTGCAAGTGCTCTGGGTATTCCAGGTCCACCTCCAGCACGTAACCTTTGTCGTCTTCTTTACCTACATTTAGGTAAAACTCTATGGGCTTTATGTTGTCCCATTCGAAGTCGCGTACAGGTAAGTACTGTGACATTGCCCAACCGTAGAGGTTGTTTGCGTCTAAGTAGAAGATGTATGTGGTTGGCTTTTCCGGGTCGTACTCCACCGTGGGATTGTTCGCTTTTGCGTATCGTCTGCTGGGTCCGCAAACACCGCCGCGGATACCGTCTTCCATAAAGCGGTACATGTCGTATTCCGTTAGGAGATCCAGTTGCGCGTTTGTCTTCTTTAGAAGCGCACTCCAACTAAGCCCAGGAGCCGTGTAGAAGTTCGCTGGATCCAACCCGTAGTATTCCATTGCCATCTTTCGAAAGCTTTGGAAAACATCTGCGAGCAGCACTACGTCTGAACGTAGGTAGATGTCGTGGTATTCTCCCATATTCTCACAGGAGTACTTTTCCCACACATCTAACGCATGCTGGTACTCCTCGTCCTTTATACCAGACTCGTTTAGGGTGCTGTAGAATCTCTCTTTGGGTGGTAGGGGCTCTTCGAATCGCTCCCAGGAGTCCATGTATTCGTATGGGTAGACTCCTTTCCTTTCCGCGCCGTATTGACTGGAAATGGGGAACTCCGTGTTGTATTTAACCAAGTTTGCTAAGGAGTCCGCCATGAACTGCTGCGAGTCTAAGAACTTCAGCTTGCCTACGGTTACGGACATGTACCTTTCTTTGTTGTTGGGTATGCACTTTACTTCGGAGCCGTCCGTTCCTTGTAGTAGCAAATGGGAGTCGTAACCGCGGAGGTTGTGAAAGAACACCGGAATCTCCATGTCTGGATTTACTTTGAAGTTTATATTACATTTCCAATGAGCCGCACCTCTGTATTTACCTGTGATGTGGCAGTGATCTCTAACCTTATCCACATAGAAATCCTCAACAAATGCTTTGTGGCAGTGAATGCAATGCGTGGAGGGCTTTCCCGGCTTCTCACCCTTCTTAGCATACTTCCCGCATTTAAAATGAGCTTCTCCTAAATACTTTCCATCTTCATCCCACGCTTTCTTGGCTCGTCTTCCAAACTGGAGAAGCGTATGTTGACAAATGTGGCATTTCTTTGCCTTGGTAAAAGCCTCCTGGTTCTCTTTGGTAAATTCCATCTTCTTTGGACGTCTTAATTGTTCTCTTATCTCCCCCTCCTCTTCTCGCAATGCTTCTAGAAACTCATTAGCTGCGTTCTTACCTCGGTAAATCACAGGAGGGTTTGCTTTACCGTCTGATCTGACTACTATGTAACCAAAGGAGCAGATCTCGTGTAATCCCACCTTATTCGTGGCACCACTTTTCTGCTCTTCCTTAGTTATCAACGCTTCAAAGTCTGCATATATCACGTAAGGCACCTGCATCTGCTTTTGATGGTCTGAGTAGGATAGGTTCTTATCTGTAGGCATCTGGATCCGTTGCGCCACTTCTTCGACTCCGCGACATATTTCGTTGTGATCCTTTAGAGCTTTAACGCTGGTAAAGGATAATAAGCAGCAATCGCAGAAGTATTTCTTACCTTTGTGTTTGGTGTGTCTGTAAAATAGTCTGCTAATGTGTTTAACCCATGAGTAGTGTCCGCCGTGGTAGAAAAGGTGTATTCGTTCTCCTTTACTCTTTGACAACACTAGTGGTACTATCGTTTGGTCTCTGACTCCGTAAACGTTAATTGCTAAATCGTTTATTTCCTCAAATATGGGGATGTCTATCAACTGCATGGGAAATTCCACACCATCCCACTCTAAATCGTCTGTGGGATACTTACTTGTCCTACAGGGATCCTTCTCTGCTGGATACAGTGCGGATCGTATTGCCCACATAAAGCAGCGGTTGTCGTCATTCTTTACGTTGACTATGGCTTTCTTCCTTTCTACCCACACCGGCAGGGGCACGTAACTTCCTCCTCGTATTGGTACGTACCTTGCCATGCTAACCTCCATACCTTCTACCTCCTCCACTGTCCAACCTGATCCTTCTTTCGTGTAGTTAGACAGCGATTCCATTATTGCTTCTAAGGCTTCGCTGAGTGACCTATCCAGATTCGTGGACTCTAATATCACTAACGACTTTGATCGCAGCATTGCTGTCGTCGTTGCCTCATCTTTTGATAAACTTACTTCTACCATTATGCTCGCTTTCAGGGCTCCTAATTCTTCTATACCTTTTCGAAGCGTTCTCTTGACCTTCCTTTCTAACTGACGCCAAAACTGTCTAACATCAATCTCACCGTTACCGGGTATTGACACCGTTTCGAAATTGCTTTGGGATTCCATCTATATAAAAGGAGATATCTTATACCTAATTCCAGACCCTTTTCAGATCGTCGTAGTCATACTCACAATCCTGACAATGCCAAAACAATTTAACCTTAGTCTCAAACTTCTTACCACATCCACAATCATAGCTGCTCATACATTTCGTCTTCATCTTTAAATGCTTCTTCAAGTCCACTTCTTTCTTAAAAATTCTCTTGCAATCTTCGCACTCCATATATAGACTAACATATTTTACATAAACACGGGATGCGGGTAATCGCGGTACGAATCGAGGGGGGTACTTTAGACGGGTAATCCTCCGGTGGTCGTTGCGCTGGAACCCCCATCCCCTATACTACTCTGATCAGTGGGTGGGTGATTCGTCATCCTTTCTTATTTTTTCATCAATAGTCCCCTTCACAGTTCCCTGCGCCATCTTGAAAGGTAGCCGTGCCTTTGCATCGAAGCGAGACGAACGGTGAGCTTGCAATGATAGAGACCTGTTTTTAACACCTTGTACAATTATCACACGTCACATTTCCCTGCGCCATCTTGAAAGGTAGCCGTGCCTTTGCATCGACGCGAGACAAACAGCGAGTTTGCAATGATAGTAACTGTGAAGGACTATTTCATTGGATCTAGCACAAGAGTTGGAGGAGGGAGGGAGCACGGGAGAGTAGGGACGAGCAGGACCTAAGACTCTGCTATGACTGCTATTCCATCGATTCCCTCAAAAGATCCTTTTCCCCTTTCCTAACGTTAACCATCTCTTTGACGTTCATTTTTCATTAGGTCTTTTGTTGCCAGCCAAACAACCAACAAGTTTTCTAATTTCTCTTTATTTCCATTTATATTGCAAAATAAATTGTGCTATAATTTTAGTTCGATTTTTATCATGCATAATAAACACAAATATCCTTTGTCACTAGCTGGAGAACCCAAGTTATGGGTCTTCATTTAGAGCATTTAGCTTAATAATTATTTAGTGGGATTTGGCTGATACTCTAAGTCCCAATCCATGATTAAAACGCTGTTTTAACTGCAACAAGGATTCTTTGACTGTCGATCAGTCGTATATAATTATATCTTGGCACATCAGTAATTGGGCAATGCAATACGAAGCGTTTAGGACTACTGTCACTGGCATCTTACTAAGTTATTAGAACGAGATAAAGATTGCTATAGGGAGCAGAAAAATGGCATTCAAGATTACTGAAGATAACTATTGTTGTCAAACTCATTAATAATTCATGAGGAAAATACAACTGAAATCACGACCGTGAAGAGTGTTGTAAATCTGATACAAATTTTTGTTCATTTGAACAAACTTCAAAGTGCCTATCACCCTTCTGACAATATTCACAGTATTAATTCTACATGGGGTAAGATGTTGAATAACACTAAAAAATATATAGTTTAAGTGCAACTTCTTGAAGTTATAAAGGTTTTTCCATGCCATATGCTAATGTTGTGACGTATGAGGAGTAATCATTTAATATACAAAACACTACTGGTACAGATAAATTAAATTTGAAATACGTCATTGTTTTGCCCATTGCTCTTATAGAAATTATTGCAAGCTATTTTTCCCATAGAAGCCGGTGTTTCGAATTACAAGGAACAACAAATAACCATAAATGCCTCCTCATACGTCACAGCATTAGCATATGACATGGAAAAACCTTCATAACTTCAAGAAGCCGCACTCAAACTATGTAATTTTTTCGGGTTATTCAACATCTTACCCCATGTAGAATCAATACTGAGAATATTGTCAGAAGGGTGATAGGCACTTTAAGTTGGATTTTCTTGGCCAAATTCACTTTAATTTTGAAAATTTTAGTGAAACACAAAGGAACTAACCTAGACGTTTGACAAGCTACGCCTTGAGTTTGTATATCTGATACAACACGGCCACTCATACTGTATATACTTATTTCAATAAAGTTAGTCAACAAAAACCTAGAAAGCTGTGATCGCTGAGAATCATGGGAAATACTTTATATCTAACAAGTAAAACTTTTGACAACTCTTTTGACACAAACTGCAGCAGTTGAGGATGCTCATAGGAGGTGAACTTGTAACTGGTAGAAGATCTCAAGTCCATCAACAGTTATCAAGCGGTTGAAACATGTAAAATGTATCTACCCATAATCCTTGTCGGTCTCAGCTTTGTAGCTTTTCTGGTGACTAACTTTATTGAAATAAGTGTATATTACTTATATGAGAGATGGTGATGATGTTCAATGAATATGGTGGTGGTGATGATAATGATGATTATTATTGATGATAATCAGTACGTGATGGGGATACATGAAGATGATGACACATGATGATGCATGACGATGATACATGATGATGATGCATGATGATGATACATGATGATGATACATGATGATGATACATGATGATGATACATGATGATGATACATGATGATGATACATGATGATGATACATGATGATGATACATGATGATGATACATGATGATGATACATGATGGCGATACACAATGATGATACATGATGATGATGATAATATTTTGATTCTAAAAGTTTCACTAACAGGAGCAGTCAGGGACAATACTGTAAAAGTAAGAAAATCGATCGTGGAAAAAGGATCATTAATATTCGATGACGTAACCACAGCATAAATGATAGCTGCATGGAAGATAAGGTACAGCTGGGCTGTAGGATGTCGGAGGCTTAGACGATGGAGCAATAATGTCTATTAAATTCTAAGGATGCCATAAAAAATGAAAAGCATTGTCACCCTGGAGAAGATGCCACTGGACACTAATAAGCATTAAAATACTGAACTAACGGTTACACCCAGATACAGCCACCTTCTGCAGCCCTTAATGGTCCAGTCATTCTGTGTCCAAACACTCCAAAACGTGGATCTGAAGCGTGTCAAGATCAGGGAACTCATTACCACACTTTGGGCAATATGGCTGAGAGTTTCCCACTCCTGCCTGAGGAGGGCCGTTGCCATGGAGAGCCGCTGGACATTCCCTCACGTGAGTTTGTAGTTCACTGAAGCGAAAAAATTTTTTTCGACATCCATGACACTGGTATGGATCTTCAGACTGTTCGTCAGGGGTTCCCTGGCCAGGTGCATTTCCACCTCCGCCTGACTCAAAACCTCCTCTTGGATCGGGTTCACCACCACGCCTATAAAAGCCATTTCTGAATGGCTGCTGGTTGACCAATCCTATCACGGAATGATGAGGCACGTGGCTGCCGTGACGTCGCTGCATTTCTGCCATTTGGTTATTTGCTAAGTTGTCAAGCTCGCGTTGTAGGTCCTCGTTCTCCATTCTTACTCTTTCGTACTCCTCGTGTTGTCTTTCACGAGCTTCGCGTTCTGCTCGGAAGTCATTGCAGTAAACTTCCAACTAAGGGGAAAAAATGACAAGTTGATTACGACAAACAAGTAAACAACGAAAAACGACTAATATAGTTAAAGCTAGTTAACGAAAGCTAGAAAATTGTATTCTCGTAGTAAATTAAAAACAGAAATGGCACAGTTTTTCTTTTCTTATCTTTGCTATTCATGCGTAACAAAAAAGGAGGTACCACCCTATTGTGCAACCAAGTGCTGCTCCTGCAACCCCCACCCCCTCCCCCCTAACACACATATACACACAAAGGTTATACTGTGGGATGAAGGAGGGGTGAGTTGTTATCACCTGCAGGCAATAATACACTGAGTTGAGTGGTGATGAGACTAACCTGCTGTTCCAGAACAGGAACCCTCTCCTTACAGCTTTGTAAGTCCTGAAGATCTTCCACCATCTTTTGTATTTGAAATTCTTTCTTGTGCAAGGCTTCCTCAAAACATGATCGTTCTGCAGATAGGAAATCTATCTGCCTCTTGTAAGTATCAATCTCTGCTGAAGCATCACTGCGCTTACTCTGTGGAAGAGAAAGTGGAAAATGTGAGTTTAATTTCAATAAGTGTTTATGTAGCTTAATTTTACTGGCAGATCCCATCTGTAATTTACTATTTTGCTACAAAAGATGGATATAAACTAATGTACAATTTACAAGAAAAGAAAAGAATATTTAGAAATTGGGAAGAATTGGCTTGCGAAAATAAGGGTTGAAGAAAGACTGGAATATGCATTGGGTGGAAGGATTTGATACAATAATATTAATTTTATTGTATCAAAAATTTGTTTCATTTATTTAATGATTTGTTTTGTAGGAACACTGAAGGCAATCCTTAGTTATGCCATTTCTTGGGAAAAAAAGATAATGCTAAATATTAATTTTTACTCCTACAAAGGTGGAGAGAGAGTTTGTTTGACCCATCAACCACCCCTAGCAACGGGCCTTCCTATACAGGAAGTCCTCACTACAGATATAGTGTCCTATTGTAAAGCGTTCTTACCCTGGATTCTTCAAGAGTTCCATTATATGAATTGAGTAACTCATCATATTCTTTCAACAGTGACTCATATTGGGTTTCCAATCTTTCTATTTCCTTCCTAATAACAGGACATGAGTACAGATATTTACCATTAATATTGCTTGCATAATGCTTTAAGGGTGAAGTCATTTGCGATAGTCCCCTTCACAGTTCCTTGTTCCATCTTGAAAGGTAGCCACACCTTTGTATCGAAGTGAGAGGAACGGTGAGCTTGCAATGATAGAGACCTTTTTTTAACACCTTGGACAATTATTTACATGTCTCTATCATTGCAAACTCATTGTCATCTCACTTCAATGCAAAGGCATGGCTACCTTTCAAGATGGCGCAGGGAACTGTGAAGGGGACTATTGAGAAAGTCATTCTTGCGTCCTTGTTCAGGGGACAACAGCCTGCCAAACAACCTGTTAAGAACCAATGAACCAAACAACCGTACATGTACCAGGGCCCGGTTGTACAAAGCCTGGATAGCGCTATCCAGCAGATAAATCCTTATCTAGTGGATAAGTTGATGCTGTTATCCAATAGATTTATCCACTGGATAAGATTTATCTGACTGATAGCGCTATCTAGGCTTTGTACAACCAGACCCAAAAACCTACCAACAGCCTACTGCACCAACAAAAAAAACTGAGTGGCCACTCTTGTCAGTTTTTTGATCATATTAGAAAGATTCCATAAAACCCAACCTCAACCATTCATTACATTTGAATTTAGTTATAAATCTAATTATAGAGTGCAAACAATTAAAAATTAATCTGTGAAACACTAATCACTAAATAGTACAAAATAGTGCTAATCAAACAATAGAAAACATGGAATTTGCATGAATTTGTGCTATTTAGTATTACTAAAGTTTACAGTAATATTGTTTGCACTCTGCCAGTTTATAATAGACTATGTTATGTATTTGGTACAGACCTGGACATCTGGCGTTGTTCCAAGTATTTCTTGTTTTCCTCCTTTAATGATCCAATTTGAGTCTTCAACATTTCAATAAGACTTAACTTCTCTTTTTGTCTATTGTAGCCTTCCTTTTCCATGTTTTTCATTCTCCCCTCATACAGTTTATCTCTAAGAGTGGAAATTAGAATGATTAAGTAAACATTTTGAAAGTAACACATTGGCTAACTATCACATTACTCACATTTTTTTGATCAAGGGAAAGTGATGCTTTTAGAGTTTATAAATATTATTGAACCACTTCAAAGGACATTTATAAGCTTTTGTATATGAGTGTGTTTGTATTTCTTTTTACATCACTTTGTGCGTATGTGTGTTGTTATGCATTCAGGGTTCATGCTACTCCTTAAACTCCTTGAAAACTCCTTGAATTTAATTCACGTTTTCAAGGGCGCTTGAAAAGCTCTTGAATTTTACGCTTTTAGCAAAACTCCTTGAAAACTCCTTGAATTTGATCATTACTTGCATGGTATTGAAATAGATCTAGTTGGAAAGATTGAAAAATCTGAATGTCAGCCATGTGCAACCACCGTGTAAAACCTTGGCATATTTAGCTGAACATACTCCTTGAAAATTTATTTTTGGGTCCTTGTTTACTCCTTGAATAGTCCTTGAATTCTAAGTGGTTACCTCAGCACGAACCCTGTGCATTGCTTGTGTATTTTGTAAGCTTTTGTGTGAGTGTGTTTGTGTTGTTTACATCACTTTTTGTTTGTGTGTGTCCTTTTTACATTGCTTTTGTATGTATATGGGTTTTTAATGCATTGCATTGGTGTCTTTGGTCTTTTATAACATTTCAGCAGCAAGTGTATTGAAATCCAAAGCCCTGGATGCCCAGCATCTGACAGCAATTTTTCACAAGCTTGCAGGTAATCAGAGGTTTGCAATACTTTCATGGCAAACCCAAATACTATACTAAATGAAAGTTTCTTAATTATATGCAGTCGACATCATGATTGCCAGGGGGGGGGAACCAGGGAACACTGGTCAAGTACAGGAGAGAACCAACTACCTTTAGAAAATATACTCACATCATGACACTGAGTATCAGAAGAGCTGGCGAGCCCTCTCATTCCTACACCACCCATGCTTCCCCTAATATTTTGATGGCAGAAGCCAACAACACAGATGCCTGTCTGGGTCATCTTGGTAAAAGGTAATAATTATTAATAATCCTAAATACCTTCTTGCATTTATATCTGTCAGTTTATCATTCTTGACCTTGAATGATTCATTTTCCTCTATCAAATGACAGACTTGATCTTGTAGGCTCTCTACCATGGACTCTTTCTCTTCCAGTGTAGTTTGAAAGGTTTCCAGCCTTTCTTGAAGCATCACTTCTCTCCTTTTCCCTTCCTCAACCTCTGATTGCAGATTTTCGAGTTGCTTCAAGTTATGCTCTTCTCTATTCCTTCCTTCTTCCAGCTCTGAGTGCAACTGAATTAGCTTTTCTCTGTATGTTTCTGAACGAGATTCTAATTCCTCTTCCATTAGCTTTCTGGATTCAAGCAGCTTCTCTTCTGCCATTTCTTTGTCCTGAATATTAATTAACTTTATGAATTAATTGATGTCTTAGTGCGGACACTCTAACTGGCAAGAGATACAACCTGCAATAAACGTTTCTAGCACACCTTTTTCACATTGTCCAGCTCTTCTTGCAGTTTGTTTTTCTGCTCTTCTGAAGGCTTCAATTTATCTTGCAGCTCTTTTTTCTCATTTTCCAATTTATCCACTTGTCCTTGATATTTGATATACTGCATTTTTATCATTTCAAACTTCTCCTTGCTGACACTGTCATCTTCATCAGCTTTCTATTATCAGTAACAATGGTTTTGACATAAATTATGCATTATAAATAACTCTATATGATTTGAGGCTAGAGCAGAGAGCAGCAGTGGTGCAGCTTAATGGGGTCAAACTGAAAGCAATGAGAGGGCACCTCTGACAGCCACTATACAGTCCATGCATCACCCTGCAACACAGCTCTAACCAGAATTAGTTAGGGTTGATTTTGAGAGGAGGGTGGAAAAACCAGAGGGCCAGGAAAATCCTCAGAGCCAGAAAGAGAACCAACCTAGCTACTCAGCTCACATGGGGCAAGTGGGATTTGAACCTCATACCTCAGAGAGGTGAGAGGCGAGCATTTTACCACCACACAATCCTGACTCCCCTCATAAAAGAGGAATATATTTAGTCATTATAACTTCATCAGATAGAAAGGGTAGTACTAAATATACTCAAACCTTGCTAGCTTTAGCCCAATATTGGGTGGGGGGGAAGGGTGGGTGGCATATACTGTACCTTTAACATTTCAATTTCCATTTCTCTCAGCTTTTGCTTCAGCTCTTCCTCCTTTTGAAATCGTACTTCACATTCTGCTGCTAATCTCTTATTTTCTTTTTCTGCCTCTGACATTTCCTGGGTTTTCTTTTGTAGCTCCTCATTCAAGCTCTCGACCTTGGCATTCAGGTTGTGTACCATTTCTTTGAGCTCCTGTTGCTCATTACCTCTTTCTGCATCCTTCTCTAACCTTTCATTTAACATCTTCTGTAACTCCTCCTTCTCTTCCTTAGCATGTTCAGACCTTGTTTGTAGTTTCTTGTTTATTTCCAACATCTCTAGCAGCTGCTTTTCCATGTGGTCCTTCTCGTCTTTCAACTTATCCAAGTCAACCTTCACAGCCTCCAACTGAGAATAGCCATCTTTCTGGCTACTTATGTCCTCACTACTTACTTCACTGCTTGATTCATGTTGTTTTTCTATGCCATGAAACAATGTTCCTGTCTGATACTCATAAGAAGCAATGGAGCCAAGAAGTTGATGCCAATTCTCTACAGCTACTTCTGTAAACTACAAATAAATTGAGTTTTTTAAATATTAATGTCAAAACAGCATTATGTTAGGTACATATTACTATGATTTATTTTAAGCTTCACCGAAAAATATTTAAGGACTTTTGTGAACCCCAATGTCTGCAAACGGCTCCAAATGTCTGTCAGTCAGATCGCAGAAACATTAAATAGGCATTAAAGTAACGTTAAAGTAACATTAAATAGGCATTAAAGTAACAAAAATTAATTATAGAAAATTAATTATTTAATTTCTACCTGATTGTCCTCGATTTGGTTATCAATCTGTGATATCTGTTCCTTGAGCGTGTTTATCTGCTGTCTCAGAAAAGCGTTCTCCTTTTCTATTCCCAGTTCTTTCTCTTTCTTCAAGATTTTGCCATTTTCAATATCCAGTGATTTCAGTTGTTCCTTTAAGGATTTGTTTTCATTTCTGAGTTTTGTAACTACCTCTTTTGCTTTCTGGTGCTCTTTCTTGATAGTTTCATTGTTTTGTTTGTATTGGTCTTGCATTTCAGCAAATTCATTGATGTGTTTCTAAAGAATAAATAAATATTGTACCATTAATGGAGGTGCATATTAAGGATAGGTTCATTGGGTGTCTGTAAAAACCCCATTCCTGCCCACGATTATTGTCAATGTTAATATTGTTTGGGAGGCACAGGTGGCATAGGGATGAGAGCACTGGCCTCTCATCAATGTGACCCAGGTTTGAGTCCCTCCAGGCTGGGTGTTGTATGTGTGAGTAGAGTAGTTCATTGGTCCTCTCCTGTGCTTCCAGGGTTTTTCTCTGAGTTTCATAATGTCACAGGGTCAATTTGTACTTATTTTGCATTGATTTTGTAATTGAAATTTTTAAGCTAAATTTCAATTGGAATTTAGAAGTTGATTTTTGCAAGGAAAACTGGAAAACCTGAAGAAAAACCCTTGACAAAAGCAGAGGGAGAGCTAACAAGAAACACCACTCACATGTAGTGTTTAAACTCGTTGAGCATACAGCAGGGCAGTGGCAATATTATAACACTTTTTACCTAGTATTTCTAAGAAGCTTTTTAGATGTAGGTGTAACCTTGTATCATTAAGTAAGAATGGTATGCATTGGTACACATGCCAAACGTTTATCAGTACTTATGTACAAAATACTTTTAGAAGTTACTGCGGTTTTCCATATTCTGTGAACTTAGATATTTCAACAGCTTGTCGTGAAATTCTTTTCTTAATGCTGCCAGTCAAGCACATAAAAGGTACCAACTGATTATTTTTGACTGACAGCAGCAAAAAAAACACAAATTTCAGCGTGCAGCTCGCAACTACCGAGTTCGCAGAATATGGAAAACCGCAGTGATTAAAATCAGGTGACATGTTTAATGCATCTCTTTGACTTCCGCTATGGCTTGATCAACACAAACACATAGTAAAACACTGATGAAACTTATTGTATATAACACTAGCATTCTAGTACGTTGTCCTTGGATATTATGTATCACATAACCTTGAGGTTTATGGATAATAATTGTAATGTTTCTCACAGTCTTTTCATGCGAAAATGAGAGAGAGACAAACAAACGGCTTGCACAAGTAATATTCAGCTCACCTGAAGGGTGTTGTTGTTGTGTTTTAGAGTCTCTCTCAATTCTTCGTTTTCTTTTGCAAGAGCGACAAATTTTTCAAGTATCTCGTTATCTTTAGGCTTTTCTGAGACAGCCTTCGGAAGAAGATCGCTTGAAGGTTGCTCGCCGTATTCCTTTTGCTCTAAACTTTCTTTCAAGACTTCTACAGAAGTGGAAGGAGGCGGACTGTTAGAGACCATTACAAAGTCGTCTGTATCAGACAGGCTGCTTTTAGGACTTGTAGACATAGCATTCATAGTCGAAGACAGTCTTGAGTGATCGATCTTTAGCAAGTGAAGTGAAGTTGGCTTCCTTTTTACATCTCTTTACTTCAACGAGAACTATTACAAAATGGTGGACACAAGTCTTTGATAATCCAATGTAGTATAAGCTGTAAAAGTGCCTCGATTCCTGATCTGAACGGTATATTTGTAAAGAAAGCTGAAGGGAAGAATAACGTGTGGGCTATTACAAGTCTTTGCGGAAGGAGAGATAAGGCTTTGAATAGAAAACGAAACTGAACGCGATGTTTTGAAGCAGGGTTTTTGTGTATGAGGTAACGGGGAATCCCCGTGACAACATCTCCTAAAAATAACGCAAAATCCCCGGATGCTTCATAGTAGGTTTCCTGTCGTTTAATCACAGGGAGACCAACTAAATGTAACAGTAGATTTAGGGAATAGATAAACAAAAAGCTTCTATCAGAATTTTTCCCAAAATTCAGCGATTCTTTTCATCTATCTTTCTTTTGCGCCCTATTTAACAAAATTAGTGGGGAAAATATTGAAAAAAATCCCGCAGTCTCCAAAAATAACCCCACATTCCCGGATGATTAATTGCGGGATTCCTGTGTTTTATGTGCTATAACATGGCGGCCAAGATGGCGTCTTATGCAACAAGATTTGTGCTTCATTCATCAAGGGATTTTTCCTCTTTATCGAGGACACAGGTTCAAATACTAATCCAGAAATAGTCCCTCACTTATATGTAAAAAGTTTCCAGGGTTTTCTTTGCGAAGTGCGACGTATAATGTAGTTCTTAAGCGATATTTTCATTTGTTTAATTGTTTTGGAGTTACGAGCTTAAACTCAATTGCATAATTTGATGTTTTTTCATTATGTTAGTGTAAAAAATATGTATCAATGCATGTAGTTTTGAGTTTTGATTTTGATTTTTGATTTTAAGGCTGGTTTATCGTTATTTCATCGCCTAAGAATTCAATCATTCAGTTCTCTGCCTGAAGATGTGAAAAATAAAATAGCAGAAGGACCAGGACTGGGAGATTTTCTCTCTGGTGATCCGCCTGAGAACCCTTACAGGAGAAAGAAAGGACAGAGGTTAGTGTAGGGAGCATAATTAATTAATACCACAGAAGAATGGTAGTGGTAATAATTTAATTGAAAGATTATTTTAACTCTAAACATCAACCCATTTATTCATATATCTATCCATCCAGTCCTCTATCTATTCATCCATCCATCCATTCACCCATCCAGTCATTATCCTTCCTGCTATTCCAACCATCCATCTATCCTATCCCATCCATCCATCCACTTATCCATTCATTATCCATCCTGCTGTTCCAACCATCCATCTATCCTATCCCATCCATCCATCCACTTATCCATTCATTATCCATCCTGCTGTTCCAACCATCCATCTATCCTATCCCATCCATCCATCTAACTATTTATCAATACATTAGTTCATCCATCCATTCATTTAGCTGTATAGTACATGATCATGTCACATACAACCATTATCAGAATCACTCGCCCACTTTGTTTTCCCATTACACGCTTGCTTAGTCCTCTCTGCTCCCTTGGGAACATAGACCGTCCATATCATTGTCCTCCACCTCACCCTGTTCTCTGCTGTTTTCTTTCCCTCTTCCCCTGTGATGTTTGCATTCTTCAATTCTGCCATGGGTAGCTTCCTCCATGACTGTAGTGGCCTCCCCACCTTTCTCCTTCTTCCTTCAGGGTTCTCTAGGCCTTTTCTGAGTTTGATAAACAGGATGCATCGTGGGCTAGATTCTGTACAAACAAAACTATACAAGGCATGATGTTTGTAATGAAGCTAGACCAGGATGCACCATGTTCACTATCTCAAAAAAGGTATATTTCAATGCCTTTTTTTTGGACTTTCACCAGTTCTTTTCCAAAGTTCTTTATTGCTGATTATTTCATGATATCTTACTCCCGTTATATTTGGCAGACACTAATTCACAATAACCAGCACTAATTGCCATACTACTGTACAGTATTCTCATAAGGCTACATGTATAAAAATTAATAGACAGTTTTCTCAAGGTTGCGTGTGACATCCAACTTGACGGGCCACAAAACTGAAAAATGCAAATTCAGTAAAATTGAGTAGACAGTTTTATATTTAAAGAGAAAAATAATTGATTTTATGAATTCTTATTTAAAAAATTTCATAGTAATGCATGATAATACTCCTGTTCTGGTATCATGGCCTGTGTCCAGGGACAGCGGAGCAGTTTTTTGATTGGGGGGGCTCAATAGTGACATTGTATGGCAAGGTGGGGGAGCTGAGTTTAGTGAAAATGTATTAAAATTTCACAAAAAGTGGGGGGGCTAAACCCCCGCCCCCCACACCCCCCGGTTCCGGCACCCCTGGTGTCAAGTTCCTTAAATTTGGATGTGCACTCAACCTTGAGAAAACAGTCTATTAATGAGAGAAAATTAGCACAAATTTTGATAATGGAGGTAAAATGGTGCCTGGTCAACACCATCAAGCATCTTATATTTCAAGAGTAACATTATATTTATCAATGGTATAATTTCAGGTTAAGACTTCCCTCTTGGTTGAAGACTGAAATTCCTATTGGTAAAAACTATTCAAAGTTGAAGAAAACTTTAAGAGAGCTGAACCTAAGCACAGTAAGATCATATTAAATACATCCTACACTATATAGAATAACTTATTATTAGTCACTAGCTGAAAGGAAAAACCTTAAAAAATTAGAGTCTCTGAAAGGAATTGAACCCATGACCTTCTGGATGCTGGTCAGATGCATCTACCACTGAGCTACATCAAAGAGGCTTGATGAGCTGTTATTTACTGGGCTAATTATGATATATAGCCTGTACACTGCTTGGCTCAATACTTCCTGGTTTAGTTCAAAATCCTTCAAGATAATTAAGGTCGAAATTTTATTGAATATAAGCTAGGTTGTAAATAAGATTTCATCATTACATCTAAACTAATTTTTTTATTTCCTTAATGTAATAATGAGAATGAGGATGGTGTTGGTGTTAGGTAATGATACATAAGATAATGATGCCTTGATGATGATGATAATTAATGTATATGGATATAATGTATGTACATTATGTGATTACTTGAACTTTATATTGATGATGATGATGCTGTTAGTGATGGTAATGGTGCATGATGATGAGGATGGTGTTGATAGATGTACATAATGACAATGATATACAATACTGGAAACTCATGATTTTGCATGATGATAACAAAATGGTAATGATGATGACGATATTAGTGGTGATGATGAACATCAAGATGGTCATGGTGGTGATAATCTTATTAAAAAGCCAGAAAGTACCTCAGTATATACACTGAATCAAAATATGGTAACCAATTTGAATAACTATTGTTCTGCATAGACTAGCGACTGACTAGCGACTGACTAGCCCCGTGTTCACTTGGAAACATAAAAGCATTTTCACATGTATGGGAGACTAGTAAGTCACTAGTTAGTGCAGAACAATAGTTATTCAAATTGGTCATCATATTTCAATTTGGTGTAGGTGAATAAATTGTACTGTTCACTAGAGAGTGTGCATTTGTACTCCTGTGTAGGTGTGTGAAGAAGCAAAGTGTCCCAACATTGGTGAGTGCTGGGGTGGTGGTAAAGAAGGAACAGCTACAGCTACAATCATGGTAGGTAAACACACTTTAATGTCGATAATATCATACCAATTATTGTAAATACAGATACAGGCTGTAAATAAGTGCCAGGTTTCACACAAAAAACTGGTAAAAATGATTACTTGAGTAGTGAATGATTTGCCTTGGCGAGACACATGACCAAACACATTTCAACATAATGGGCCTGTCCTTGCTCACGTGGTAGCCATGTTGACTTGAACAATAGATTTTCACTTGCGTATCCTGGCATTCAAGTGCTTGAGTGTGATTTTATGCAGATTAAACAAAGGTTTTTATTCCCATGAGAATAAACATGGCTGCCGCTTGAGTCATCAGGCTCATACATGTAATTAATAGCTGACTGAGCTTAATTATCACTGAAATGTCAGATATCAAAAAAAGTCTTTGTCCTGTCACACTTGGGTTTTGGTAATTTGGCAGGTCAAACATGCCTTTGGTCTGAAGTAATGACCTGCTTCTCAAAAAAATTATTTGCAGCCTTGCAGACCTGTGTACTAATAGTCCCCTTCACAGTTCCCTGCGCCATCTTGAAAGGTAACCGTGCCTTTGCATCGAAGCGAGAGGAACGGTGAGCTTGAAATGATAGAGACCTTTTTTAACACCTTTGAACATTTATTTACATGTCTCTATCATTGCAAGCTCACCGTTTGTCTCGCTTCGATGCAAAGGCACGGTTACCTTTCCAGATGGCGCAAGGAACTGTGAAGGGAACTATTGATGGAAGAGAGATGCTACAGTCTACCTACTACATGGCTTAGAAAAGGATAACTGGGCCTGGTTGTACGGAGCCTGGATAGTGCTATCCGGCAGATAAATCCTTATCCAGTGGATAAGTCAATGCTGTTATCCAATGAATTTATCCACCGGATAAGATTTATCCGTTGGATAGCACTATCCAGGCTTTGTACAACCAGGCCCATATACTGTAGATAACTGTGTAATCCATAGTTCTGCAAGGTTTTTTTATTGAGGGTCAGGAAACTGAGAATGTTCCAATAACTGAGCAAATTTCTCTGGCTTGAACTATCACTTGGTCCCCAGGACTCTCTGGCAGTTCATGATCTTCCATATGCCTGTTGTTTCAAAACATGATACTGATACAATAATTAACTTAGAGTATTTTCCTAGATGAGTAATTACATCATTGTACTTTTGGCTTGCATTATTTAGGTGATGGGAGATCAGTGTACAAGAGGTTGTCGTTTCTGTTCTGTTAAGACTAACAAAAAGCCCCCACCACTTGACCCTCTGGAACCAATCAATACTGCAGAAGCCATCAGCCAATGGGGACTAGACTATATTGTTATTACGTCAGTAGACAGAGATGGTCAGTATTATCTACCTTTCATTATAAAATGTTTGAGATATAATGCACACGCTGAGTGGCTGGCTACTGTGCTTATATCAGAGGACAGAGACACGCTCAGCACAAAATCATTCACAAATATTTTATAAAAGCAATATAAAATGGCTGCTTATGTCTCTCTACTGTGATATACATAAAAAAAAACGTCCTTTTTTCGTGAGGGTAGCACTTAATTGCCAGTGACTAACAAACCTGTGGCCCTCATTCTGTGATCAAATTGGAATTTAGGAGTTGATTTTTGCGGAGGGAGGAAAACTGGAGAACCCGGAAAACCCTCGAAGCACAGGAGAGAACCAACAAACAACTCTATTCATAGCATACAACTCCGAACCCGGCAGGACTCAAACTCGGGTCACATTGATGAGAGGCAAGCGCTCACACCGCTATGCCACCCGTGCTTCCCATATTACTGTATCAACACAATCTGGGAGCTATAGAGCACTTGAAAAGCAAGAAAAACACTTGGCTACGCCACGTGTTCTTAAGCTTGATCACTTCTCTCAAACTCTACAGCTCCAATCATGTTTATATCACAATACAGAGACATTTGTACAATACTACACTAATATTAGACTTTCAATAATTGAGGAAAAAACTGGGACAAGTTGTGTTGTTAGTATATTGTGGGAGTGTTTTAGAAGGAAAAATAGATGCCATCTTAATAATAAATCCCCCAAAACAATCCCACAATGCACTGCAATATCAACTTAATCTAGTTTTTAAATCAACCTTTGAATGGTTTATACTTGAATTGCCTCCTTATATAAATGCTTGCAATAGGCCTGCTTGAAATAACGGGCCATTAAAAGCCTTTTGGTAAATTATCTTTCAGATGTTCCTGATGGAGGGGCTTCCCACATTGCAGAGACCGTAAAGCAGATCAAGAAAAGGTGCTCAGTCCCAAATATAATTGATAAGTTCTCCTTGTGTTAGATATTAGAATAGGTGCCTGCAAGACTGACTGACAAACCTTGTGAGCTAATGGTTGAGAAAGGCTCATTCAATTGCATGAGATTAACAAATGTCGAAAAAGGAAAATTACATTCTCTGGTCAAGTTTGGGATTTGATGTCCTGTCTGTAAATTATGGATTGAATCTGGGTCCAATGAATAATCCTCTAATATCTATGTCATTAACTTATTTGATCTAAAATAATCATAATAATAACAGTAATTATAGTACACTCAACAAAATTACTCGACTCTGATTGGTCGAGAGGAGTACAATTATAGCGTTAATTGTACTCCGTAGGAGTACCAAATTAAGTCGCTATGGCAACACAGCCAAAACAATGTCAAAACAATTATTTTCTATCATTTTGTACTTAAAAAACATATGAATAAAATTTTAAAGCTGTAAGAAGTAATCTTTTTTATGCATTTCAGTTGCACGATGGACTGAAAATCGGCCGCCAAATAGACGAAGATGAACGGCGTCGATGCACATCTTTTACTGAAATTTTGTTGAGTGAACTATAAACAAAAAATCACACGATCTTCTCGTACAAATTGTACTCGAGATCGTGCGATTTCCTATACTAATAATGATGATGATATGATAACCTAATTTTTATATAGCGGGGGGGGGGGGGGTAGGTTATTCTAAAAAAAACAATATAATTAATCAAGAACTTATGGCCAGTTAAAAAGTTATTGTAGAATAAGTAAAATAAAATAATTGAACGAATCAAGTATAAAAATCCCTGGTTCATATTCATATAATATACAAACCCAGTATTAAGTTCAATTAAATACTAAGTATTAAGTCCTTTCCCTACAAAATCTGTTTACTCTGACAAAGGACCCAGTCCAAAACATCCGCATTTTTACAAACTTAAATGCTGTTCAAGTTTCCTTCTTATTTTGTTTAGCACATCAATGCAGCCCAAACTAGTAACTGCTAGTCTCTAACTATTTGCCTACAAAACTAGCATTTTTACAGATTTCTTTGCATTCTTTGTAGGAGTCCCGCTATCTTGGTAGAGTGTTTGACACCTGATTTCCGTGGCAACCAAGAATGCATAGAAACAATTGTACACTCTGGGCTAGACGTCTTTGCACACAATGTCGAGACAGTAGAAAGATTGCAACTGTAAGTTGATTTTTATCTTGGTAATGTTGACCCAAATTGACTTGTTGAAGAAAAACTTTGTTAGAAGTGGAGGAGAAGTCATGACAATTCATAAATAATCTTAAAAAATTAATAATTCATGAAGGAAACACAATAGAAATCATGACCATGAAGGAGGTTTTATATCTGATATAGATTCGTCTTCATTTGCATAAACTTTAACTTGGATTTTCTCTATCAAACTTGGTTCATTTCGTAAAGAATTCGGTACAGTATGAGAACATACATCAGGAGTTTTTTAAGCCGTTTAATAAACTCGCAGATCGTGTTTTATCGGGTCTAAAACCACTCAGGCTACGCCTCGTGTTTTATACCCGATAAAACACTCCTGCTTCGTTTATTAAACAGTACATAATCTGCAGAAAATATTCACTACTCTCATGAAAAAGAGAGTTTGTTGAGAATAGATTCCCTTCCCCACCTGTTTGAAATTCCATTCCTTTTCTCTAGACAGGGGTATGGATATTTTCTGAATTACATAATGTACCCTCCTCAGACCCTTCTACCTTCTGGGAAGATCCAATTCATATGAATTAACATCATGGATATATTATGGAGTGCCACGATATAATTGCTTTATTTTATTGGGTTAAGAATGAGAACAATCATTTTTTATTTCTCTATCTTTGAGTTTCTGACTTCAAATTCATCAATTATTTTGATAGATATATAGATACTCTTTATTCTACCATGGGCAATTCATAAGCTATACACTGTATATTTACAACATTAATGGGATAAAACTATAAATAAATAAAAAATATATAAAAAATATATCTAAACTATATACAATAATTATATTAACAGCTGCTTTCTGTGGGTGCCGTGCCGATAAGCAAGCACTACTGATACTGATAGCATATCAGTTGCTTTCCTTGAATGCCGTGCCGATAAGCAAGCACTACTGGTACTGATAGCATATCTTCATTTCATTATCCTACTAGATTAGCAAGAGATCCTAGAGCCAACTATGAGCAGTCTCTAGATGTTCTACGTCATGTTAAGAGAGTGAATCCTGATACGGTAACAAAGACGTCAATAATGCTTGGAATGGGAGAAACAGATGATGAAATACATCAGACATTCAAAGGTGATAACCCATCATTGTAAAGTTTAAGCAGGCCCTTTGCTAAGACCTTGAAAGGGGACGTTCGTTTTTCTACAGTCAATCTTTGTTATGCCATTTCTTGAAAAACAAGAATAGAGCTAAGCATTATTTTGTACTCTACAAAGGTGGAGAGGGGAGGGACGGGCCTGTTGAGATCCTATTTGTTGATTCATTATGCTCTTTAATCTTTGAAATTGCATACAGAAACCATTAATACCAAAGCTTGCATACTCTTATGGTTTGTGATAAATTCTCATGTCCATTTTTTCTAGATATACGTGATGCTGGTGTAGATTGTGTGACACTTGGACAATACATGCGTCCAACCAGGAACCACCTTAAGGTATATGTCAGGGAATAGAGATCTATAAATAGTCATTTCTTTTTCCTTCTCTTTATCTTTCTTTCCTTCTTCATTCCTTTCTTTCTTCCTTTTTTTCGTTCTTTCTTTGTTTCTTTCTCTTTTATTCATGTTTTCCATTGATACTTTGCTACTAAATCATGATTTAGTTTAATAATCTTTTGTTATGCTTCTCCTTGTTTTTCCATTTTTCCACATCCTCTGAAACTTATTTTCTATTTGTACAGGTTACGGAGTACGTCACACCAGAGAAGTTCAAGCACTGGGAGACAGTGGGAAATGAAATGGGTTTTGCTTACACAGCAAGTGGACCTCTTGTCCGATCATCATATAAAGCAGGTAAGTGATAGACCTTATTCGTTGTGGTGCATTGTTTTCCCATCACAGGCCAAGTGTCATTTTCTAGAAAATGAGATTCTTTGTTTAAGTTATATCCATATTCATGTCTCTTCTCATGTGCAGCTCAGTTTTGAGGACATAACAATAGGTTTCCAATTCTCTTGAGATTGAAATTCTTTCATTTTGTCCTCCAAATTGAGCTGTTTTGATGTCGCGTGCAAGGGATCTTTAAGGTTTATTGCTAGAAACATGAATATTATATATTAGCAATGAAAAAAGAAAGGCCTTCTGTCATTCCCCTGGGTTACAATTGTTTATCTGAGTATTATCCATATCTGTGTGTGTACCTGAACCCCAAATGTGAGTTGAGCTTGTTTGATGTATTCTCTCCCGTAACATGAGGGTTTTTCTCAGGATTCTCTGGGTTGCCCCCTCCCCCTCATAGGAATCAATGTGTAAGTTAATCATGTTTAATGGAATGTTGAATGTATTGGCAGTTTGTGTAAGTAAAAGTGGGCCAAACTGGAAACCAATATTAGTACTTAATTTGTTCACCCACGGCAAAGGATTTTATTTTATTTTATTTTTTATTTTACCTAATAGGACGACAGTTGTTTGGGTCACTTGTCTTTCCCACCCTACCCCTGCTTGGACCACTGACATTGTCAAAACCTGATTAGATCCAGTCCAGTATTTATTAACAATACAACATGAAAGATTACATCCAAGGTTAGCTCTCTTCTGGCTTTCTACAACTCACCCCTCTATATTTGATTTGTTACAGGAGAATTTTTTATCAAAAATTTGCTGCAAAAGAAAAAGGCCAGTTCATCCAGTACTCAAGAGAATGACAGTTGATATGAAACGAGATATTCACCTATGGATTTGGTATGGCTAATGGATAACGTTTGATGTCCTTTGACTATCAATGACATGCAATGATAGGAGAAACTGAAATAATTTAATTTCACAGAAAGGAAAATCATTGATTTTATTACATCACTCTATAAGAATGAACTTCTTGATTAATAATCGTCACATCGCACTTAAAACTTTTAGAATAATTGACCCTATTTTTAAGATGCTATTTGTATAGATGTTGATTGTAAATAGATAGGGCTTCTGCAGTCTTGAAGTGCATAAAATCCTGTATAACAGGTTTTGGTAAACTCGCATCAAGAGGACATGGGTCAAAGTTCACGATGAGACCACAATGCACCATGGATCCTTTTCCAAGTTCTGATTTTCTTGTGCAGCAGTCATGAAGTCACGTGATCGGTTCCTATAAAAATAGGGAAAGAATGAGAACATGAAGGGTATAAAGATAGCAGTAAGGAAAATGAGAATTTAGTGAATAGGAAATTGGTACTTTATTTATGCATTTTGAAAATGACTCAGTAAAACTGGTGAAAACTCCCGCGACTTGTAATGAAGAAAGAACCATCTTTTGTCTGCAGATTTAAGGCATGCGTTGTGGAATTATTAGAACTAGCCTTATTTAGTAAACTAAGAGTTGTATGGTGAATTCAGTGCTTGTGAAGCATGTCATGAATGATGAAGCATTCCTGGTGTTACCGGGTCAAGATGTTATGGTTGTCATGCTGGGTGTGACGTCCTGCTATCACTGGCAAGTGTTCATCCATATTGAACTAATTACTTCACTACAAGAGCATCTGCTTCTCTTTTATCGTCGAAAAAAAAACCAAAAAGCTTCGCAGACTGATGAATATTACAAAATAGTGTAGAGTTCCTACCGTAAAAGAACATTGTGTGGTTTAGTTACTGTAATGCTTGTTACTCGCTGAAAATGCATTTGGAAAGATGATAAAAGTAAGCAATGTAAAAATAATTGCTGGAAACAATGAAACATTTATAAGACTATCGCTTTTTTCAAACGATTAGTACTTTTGCCATTGTTTTTCTACTACTGGACGCAAGCCTCATGTAATAGTCATTGGGGGGAAATGTTAGGAGCGTTAGTTGAGTCGCTATTTTTGTAGGACATCTGTACTCCACTTTATGTGTTTTCAGTAATTTAAACCATCCTGTGCATTGAGGAGTTAATTAGTCAATGAAAGCAGTCTAAATCTTGTTAACAGAATGCGTAAGTAAGATTAGTTAATGCGCTTTTAAGAGATTTAAAATAATTGACATCTCACGGTACCCGATTTAGGGGGGAGGGGTGGTGTTACCCGGTACCCACCACCTCTGGAAGTGAAATCTTAGATTTGGTCCCCAAATATCTCCAAAACTAAAAGCCAAATTACAGAAATAAATGGACTATCTGTCTGCATGTATGCTAAAAAAACATATTTGTGGATAGAAATTGCCACTACAGACCCCCAGTATCGAGCATTTGAACAGGTCTCTGGGGGGGGGGGGGGGGGGGGGGTATGTACCGGTACCCACCACCTTTATTCATAAAATCGGGTTCCTATTTTGGACCATTGTTTTGACCTCACCCCTAATGTGCGATAATGTAGGCCTCAATCCATTCTTCCTTCCCCTCGCTCTGACAGCTGATAAGATAACTCTGTTTTGAACATTAAAATACTATCATCTCGCACAGGAACAATAGGATTTATTACAGTTTTAGACTAAAGAATACATAGTTCTAGAACGCGCTAAAAATGTCAGATTAACTACTTATCTATCTATCATTCGACTGACCTTGAGGCGTCTTGTCTTAAGGACAGCTGGTAAAGTCTTGAGAATAGACCTTTATGCTGATACGGCAGCCATCTTAAATTATGGGATGCCCAGGGAGCAAACTTTGAAATATTTGTAAAGTATAAAGTGGCGAAATTACTGACTTTTTCAAATGATTTCGTGCTCTGGTGTCTTACATATTGCTCCAACTCTACCAGCAAATTCAATTGGTTTTAGATGTGTTTCACATTGGATAACTTAAAGTCATATAAAAACGACACCCTGACAGCTGTGTTGCCTTTACATTTCCAATATTTGTTGTCTCGGTATCCCATAATCTCTTAGTTAAAGCACTGAATAGAATTCAAGATGGCGGCCGATCTAGTTATTAGCCTTTGTTCAATTGAATGGTATCTTTGCGTTTTCCATAGTCGCTCTGTAGTTAGGGCGTGGCTGTTGGAAGGGTACTAAGATCTATATATTTCATTTCGGTTGAGTGATACCTAAGATTTTCACTTCTTCACATTTTTTCCGCTTTATTTATTTTCCACTTTATATATTTTCATTCAAAATTACCGAAGTGGCTTTTAACCTGTTTTTTAGAATTGTTCTACTTGACAAGGTTCTATTAACGTGTATTCATAGCCAATCTCTTCCGCCTCCTCTCATCAGATAGGACAGCTAGCAATATTTTATTATGCTCGACGAGTGTATACCCATTCAAAGGATCTGGTTTCACTGCTGCTGTTGTTGAAATCGACTCTCGTTTCTCCTAGCAGGACATATACCCCACTTTTAGGTATTTTTGTCCTATAAAGTTCTAAAACCGCAATTTTCCATCTCTATTGATTTTTTGTTTAAACACAAGACATTTGAATAAAAAATAACGTATTGACTCTATTTTGATTTCAGTGGTTTGATTTTTTAATTCAATGTAATCTCATTCTCAATTAAGTGTTCATTCTCATAGGAGTATGACATTGACTTTATCGAATGTTAGATTTCCCCGCGTTTGGTAAGTGATCTTCACTGAATCATAGCTAACCACCTATAGTTTTCGTCTAATATTTTGACAAGCAGCCATTTCTAAAGGTTGTGCCAAAAGAGCCCCGGGGTCGAATTGTAAGGATATCAAACCAAATTCCTTGGCTAGCGATTACCGTATGGCTCTTATTTTATATCCCTGTTGTATGTCCTTGGAAGGAAAGTCTTAAACATGGGTCTGCAAGAAAAGCCCAATAATCACTTGATATGCGCGATTGCTTCCTTCGCGGTGTTGTGCTGTGTTTGTATTGTTATTAGCTGTATAGGATTCGTAAGATTGGAATTCCAGCTGGGACAACAGGAAAGAAAGATCGTCGCTCTTGAGAAAGAGATTCAAAATTGTAGGAAACTCCAAGAAACAGATGGTGAGTTAACAACATCCTGCACCGTAATGGTATCTATTTAGGATCGAAATATCGAAATCTATTCCCAAAACCCATTTTGGCAGTTACTTCCTTAATATATAGGAGTGTACAAGACTCTCGGTTAACAAACAGTTGATGTACGAAGGTTTTTCCTCATAGAGTATTCAGCTTTGTATTAGTGTCGGAGTTCATTACTTGAATCAGTTTATTGTTTTGGACCATCAGCAGATTATGTAAGATTCAAGTTACAACACTAGCTGACTGTCGAATAACTAGACTATGTTAAGAAAACTTGGTAAACTTAAGGGAATTGTAACTTCGATTGAACTTATCTCGATTTGATGGTAGTCTTCAGTAATGTCGTGCTGGTTTATATGGCGGAAATGTTGTCTTTATTTGCAGTTGGTCAACAATTTTATTGGACCACAATATCCGGCTTATAAAGCTGTGCTTTTAACTTGTAGTTGCGTTCAAGTTACTTTTAAGAGTGCCTTTTTAATGTCATCTTGTTATCCATCTGCCAGCAAGACCTGACGGCAAGACATTTTGATACTTCCTTCGGTTCAGCAAAAATATTTTCCTTCTTAACGAAATGTGATAATCGCTTCTTTTCAAAACTTTATGGATGAAGTGACAGGACTAGTCCATATAAGACCCCAATTTGCGGGTGGCGAATTTCACTTTCCTGAAAAGGTTCGGTTTTGCGATCAGTTTTATGCACAGGTTCAAAGCAGCATATAATGAGTTCATATGATGCACCATGGACACTGTTCGCAAAATAGCAGGAAAACGTATGTTTCTTCGATGACACGAAAGCTTTTTTCAGTAGAAAACGTGTTTTCTGGATTCCCATAATCCGGACATCTGGTCATCATATGAGTTACCATTCTCATTTTCAGGACGTTTGTCAAGTACAAGAAGGTACCGTCGAGGTATTCCTCCATCAAAGAACGACAACATCTGTCTCCAGTGCGTCAAACCTTGGATTCGAGAAGAAGTTGCCAGCTCTGTGTCCTACGCTGTAGAAGCATATTGCCGCCCACAAAACAAACTTTGCATTCGAGGCCCTCCCGGTCCTCCTGGTCCTCCTGGTCCTAAAGGAGAGAAAGGAGCACCTGGTAGAAACAGCAACTCTAACATGAAAAGTGATGACAGAAAACAAGGCCGTATACCCAGTGTTATAACTCCACCGAAAGAAGAAAGAACTGGGTCTATTAATGCTCCTGGAATCCGAGTGGATCCTTCTTTATTAACAGTCAATGAAAAGTCCCATGCGACCTTTACCTGCTCAAGCACCAATTCTGGAAAAGCTACGATAGTTTGGGACAAGGTTGGTGGGTTCCCGAAAGGAGATAAACTGATTGAGATTAAAGATGGGAAGCTAAAGTTGATGAATGTGAAACAGAATGATGAAGGTTCTTATATGTGTACTGTGGAAAGTCCTGCAGGATTATCACGAGCCGTGGTTACTCTAAAAGTGAGAAGTAAGTGACGTTTGTATCATCAGCAACGTAACGGCCATATTGGGTAAACAATGCTATCCAAGATGGCGGCGATGAGGTCATAAAAATCAACCTATTCAGGGCGCGTACTTATAGCGTTTTATCTTCCGAAAAGCTTGAATTATTTTTGCTTGATCTGGCATCTGTAGCACGACCTTTTGCCATAAGTATAGTGATCATTTCAATAATGTCATCTTATATTCTGGTCACCTGTTCAATACATTATATACATTCTAACGAGTTTTTAAATCGTCCTCCACACATTTGTATCGTCGTTTAGTCTCAAGATGTGCCTTGCAATGTGTGCTGCATGGGGACCGTTAGCATGACCTGAATGCTAGGGCTAAGTATTTTGTGGTTGGTGTCCCCAGGGAAAGTAATATTGGGTAAACAATGTTATCCAAGATGGCAGGAACAATGTCATAAAAAGCAACTGCTTCAACTGGGTGCCTATCTATAGTGTATTGTCTTCCCGCGAGGGAAATAATTTTTGTCTAGCACGGTTATATCACTGTATAGTGATCATTTCAATAATGCCACGTTACATTCTGGTCCTCTGCAAAATGCATTACGTTCTTAATGAGTTTTTAAATCGTCTCCACACATTTGTATCGTCGTTTAGTCTCCAGATGTGCCTTGTAATGTGTGTTGGGGACCGTTAACATGACCTTAATACTAGGCTAAGCATTTTGTGGTTGGTGTCCCCGGGGAAAGTAAACAAAAGGCTTGTCCCTAGCATCAGGGAGAATCACCCTACCTTCATTTAACCAGTAGGTCCAACATCTTACAATAGAACTATTCTCTTTTGTAAAATGCAATCTGTCCAACGAAGCGTGCAATGAAAATGCTCGCATCCCATTCTAATAATTCCTTCGACTTTATCATGATATAAATTCTAATCTGTCATGACTTTGATCAGCCCAGTTATATTGTCGTCCCAACAACATGGCGGCTATGTTTTGTTAGTATTACCTATCCCCATAAGATTAAACACAGTAATGCTAAGGGATGGACCATTAGATAATTGAGAGGGGATTGCAGGAGTTTATGTTGCACGATATTTACTTTTTTGTAACAACACCTACACACAATGTTTCGTTTGCTCGATATTTCTTTACTGGAAGGAGAGGTTTCACGATATTTTTTTCGTAAGTGAAGTGCTTGCTCAATGTTTTTTGGGGGGATTAATGCACCCCCTCTCCCTAATTACCTAATAGTCCGTCCCTAATCGTTTTCGTACTGTCATAGGTAAACCACGTATCTTCATTGGTAAAGGGCCCATTTATGCAGTCAAAGGGGACAACGTGACTCTACCTCGCTGTCGAGGCACAGGCTTCCCAAAACCAGTCGTATCTTGGCTTAAGGTGATGGACAGGATGCCAGAGGGTCGGACTGTTACCTCAGAACAAACCCTTACCTTATTGAAAGTCAAGCGATCTGATTCTGGTATCTACCTGTGCACAGCAACCAATGCATTGGGAAGAGACAGAAAAATAACATATCTAGTCGTGGTGATAAGACCGAGATTCACCGTTAGACCACCAAGGAAAATAAAACGATTTGCAGGCTCAATACTTGAAGTGAACTGCAGTGCAAACGCCAACCCAAAACCAATCATAACATGGGAGAGATGTGGGAATGAACCACTGGACAAGAGGTTCGACGTCCAAACTTCTGGGAAATTACGTATCGATAATTTGAAGACTGCGGATTCTGGAATGTACGCATGCGTGGCTTCGAGTCGACCACTGCTTTCAAAAGCTGCCTTTGAATTAAAAGTCAAATTAGGTTAGTTGGATTTCGTTTTCAGTTTTGGGTGCTCAGAAGTTGGTCGACAGAAAGCGACCTGTGATTCTGCATAAGACGATAATCACAGCTGGAGAGGTGATTATTAGGTTTTCCAAAGTTTTCCAGATCGGAAGTAATACTAAAACGTTTATTTATCTTGAATTTTGACTTTTCTCTGATACTCAAGTCTAAAATTATGCTAAAACAATTATTCCCCTCAGACTCAGTGATTATGGTAATATTTACCTCGCCGCTCGAAGACTGGCTTGGTGAATCGATAATCGTTAATTGTTAAATACAATGCTTTGCCGTGGCACACCATGAAATATGCCATTTGTCACTTGCATTTTCGGCACACTTACGTGGAGGCAGTCGTGCATACTAGAAAATACATACAAATGCCTCAGGGGGTGGGGTGGGTTCGTGGCAGATATCTAATTTTAAAATGTTGTATAATTAATATATTCAACATCTTGACAGGAAATGATGTTACAGTTTCGATGTTTCTTTTCAGCACGTGACTGTTCAGTGTTGTATTCGTCGGGTGTTCGTAAGAATGGAGTTTACAAGATCAAGCCCGATAATAAAGAACCATTCGATGTCTACTGTGACATGACGACCGATGGTGGTGGATGGACGGTTTTCCAGAGAAGGTACGATGGCTCGGTTAACTTCTTCCAAGGATGGAAAGAATACAAAACAGGTTTTGGTAGATTAAGTGGAGAATTCTGGCTGGGGAACACCAAACTCCACAGACTCACTAGTGCCAAGCCGTCTGAACTACGTGTTGACGTGCAGGACTGGGAAGGAAATACTGCTTATGCCAAATATGGGCAATTTACAATAGGCGATGAGAAGGCTTTGTATCGTCTTGATATCAATTCGTACACAGGTACGGCCGGGGACTCGTTGTCATACAGTAACGGCATGCCCTTCACCACGTTAGATAAAGATAATGATATTCATAAGAAAGATAACTGCGCCGTGACCCATATAGGAGCATGGTGGTACAAGAGCTGCCAGGATTCCAATCTGAATGGACAGTTTGTTCGGAGCTCGCGCAACCCAAAGGGAATGTTATGGTACTATTGGAAGAACGACGAGTCCACCATCAAGGGATCACAGATGAAACTAAGACCAAAAACTAGTTAGTAAATCACATCGATACTGAAGGAGATGGAATGGAGATTGACTTTAGAGTGTCTATATTATTATCATATATATGTATTACAAATACTAAATAATGAGAAGAACCTAGAGCATCAACTGGGATACCTGTGGTACTGCACTGTACAAGTCAAGCGCTGTGATTGGATACTGCGTTGTATTCGACAAGCGCTGTGATTGGATGATGCGCTTTACTAGACAAGCGCTGTGATTGGATGTTGCGCTCTATTAGAAAACCGCTGCTGATTGGATACTGCACAGTATAAGTCTAGCGTTGTGATTAGACAGCCAGTTTTCTCGACTAATTTTAATTGGTCTCAAATAAGATAAGTGATTTGATTTTCTGGCCGCATTATTTCATTAACAATAACGCCAGGATCTAATAAAAATCTGCGGGTTAGCCATGCCCTGATTTAGGATCATCATAGAGCCGGGTTGTTTCCAGAATTGGAGGTTTGTCACGTGACGTACAACGAGCAGTGAGATAAATATTACCCATCAGTATTTTATAAATCGTGTGTTAGTTTTCGATTCCCCGGCGTGGGATGCAGTACACAAATACGAATAACTGAGCCTGAATAGTTCGACAATCTTTTGACCATATAACTGTAACTTTACGTCACTATCTAATAATGAAGAATCTGAGCCGCAATAAATTGGACATCAATTTATTGAAAAACCGACAAACATAGTAAAAATTTGATTTATTAGAAGCTAGTGCCCTTTTTTTTTGGCATATTTCATCATTTCTGAATGCACTTGTGTCTGTCTCCGTTCGTTTCATGTACTGTTTAATAAACGAGCAGGAGTGTTTTATCGGGTATAAAACACGAGGCGTAGCCGAGTGGTTTTAGACCCGATAAAACACGATCTGCGAGTTTATTAAACGGCTTAAGAAATTCCTGATGTATGTTCTCATATTGTACCGAATTCTTTACGAAATGAACCAAGTTTGATAGAGAAAATCAAAAAAGTTAAAGTTTATGCAAATGAAGACGAATCTATATCAGATATAAAACCTCCTTCATGGTCATGATTTCTATTGTGTTTCCTTCATGAATTATTAATGAGTTTTTAAATTAAATTAACATTTCTTTAACCAGCACACCAGGTTTTATTCATTTGTGACATAATATTGTCGATAAAGAAAGCTATATGAAAAACGAAATGGTAAAGCTTGGGGAAACTATCTAGTATATGGTGGTTGGTACACAGTTAATGACAGGTCTATTTTTAAAACGGCCCTATGGGTTTATATTTGGAAAAGCTCAGTTATTATTAAGTGGAGACAGCCGGGGAGAACTGAGACGAAACTAATGACAGCTGCGAAGGAAACTTGTTTTATTATAGGAATGATTTTTACTTTTCAAATTCAGGGAACTTATTTTTATTAAGGCTTAAATTCGGGGATATTTATTTTCATTATGGCCATTTGTTTATCCCTTGGTGTACATGAATTACAAAAATTCATTTGGTCTGTCGAAGATCCTCTTAAACAGCTGACGCCGACAGACTCTCAGCTTTCCAGTAATTTTTAATGAAAGTCCATAACCAGGGCCGGAAGAAAGAGATTTCAATCAAGTGGATGATTGAAATACTTCATTCACGATTAGGATATTAAAAACGTCAATCTAAAACTCTTTCAAAAAGAAATGGTTGTTTGTCTTGACTTCAGGACTGCCAACTTTATTTGCCAATCCGTAACATCTCAATAATTGTATGAATGCCAGAGGCGATAGCTTTCGAAATTTGTTCAATTATGTAGAGTGAACTATATATAGATATTGTTTGTAAACATATACTGATTTATTCCCGACGGATTTAAACGAGAGATGATACTCCCTCCAATGAAATACTAGATGTTTCGTTACAAAACACTTTCCACAACCCGCAATCCTATGTGACTCAGCCCTCTGATAAACCAAACCTGTCCTTTCATCTCGAATAATGCTTTTCACGGTTTGAGTCATCTAAGTTCTTCAGTGTCGTCAAACTAAATAAAATTATCGTTTTTTTCCTTTTATTTTCTATTTACTGTCGTTCTTTTCTGTTTTCTGAATGAGAGGCGGAACCGCTGCACGGCTTTACCTCGATAAAACGATGCACGCTTTTAGGTATTCGTCTACCAACGTTTGACCCACGTCTGAAATCCCATTTGGTGAGAACCCAAATAGAATTAGTGATAGCATTACGAATTTCCCTCATCCTACAACAGTATAAAACAGGATTGATAGACGAACTGATGAAGACTATAGTAGATGCGTAGTCATAAGCTATCTTTACTTGAGTCACGTAGCCTAGGGAAGCTTCCGCAAACATCGTGCATAAGAAGGGAAGATAACAGATCAGGAATACAGCCAACACGTATATCATTGTCGCTGCTGTTCTTTTGTATCGGATCAGATAGATGTTATTTTTGAATGCTTTGTCTTCTGTTGGATGATTTCGTCGGATCATAGAGTTTTCCAAGTCAATGATTTGTGTGTGATGTTGCTTGACGATACAAAAGATGTTGGCGTAAGATGTTAAGGTTAAAACGAGAGCAATGATGAGTAAAACTAAAGGAATTAAAGTCCAATGAGCGTCAGATTGGAAGGAAAACCTTAAAGATACCATGAAAATACAAAAAATCCAAAAGATGACAACAAGACAGTACACTCGCTTGGCTGTTACGAAAGTGTTGTAGCGAAGGTGAAGACGAAGGGCGAGCAAGCGATCAACAATGATGGAACTGATAGTTAAGAGCGAAACACCGGCGCAAACCCACCCGAAGCAACTCACGATGAGCCTGAAGTAACAGAATATATCTCTCGACTTCAATAACTCGCATACTTTATACAGTACAAAAGAAGTCTGGCAGATTAGTCCAATGATCATATCCGAGAATGCTAAACAACAGAGAAGGATATTAGATGGGGCATTCTTTAAGTGTTCTGAGCGACGGATAATGTACAGAACAAATCCATTTACGAGGACAGCAATTATTGCAAAAAGAGCATTCAATACTGCTGTAAGAACATCTGTAATAAAAGCAGTCTTGCCTTCTATAAAAATGTCTCCTTGAACGAAAAGGCATGTATTATCGCCAAACGCCATCTTACGAGACTTCCAACTACATTCCCATTAATATTCTTTCAGGTGTTCATGCGTCTCTAACAAGGCTTTGGTTGCAATGGAAGTGACTGTTATTTTAGTTTGAAAAGCGCAAAAGATTGTTCAAAACTTGATTCACTTGTATTTCATGCTGTCAAGAATGTGTCATTCGTCATCTGCAGTTATCAAGAGCTCTTGTGCACTACAAGTGTACATTACGCTTTCCTCACATAAAACAATCAACCCTCTAAAAGCTGAAACATGTCTGGTTTACGATTCCAAACCCACCTTTTTTTCATTTTCTAATTATAATTTGCTTTGTTTTCGACTCAGTCAAACCTTAAAGGATTCTAAGATTCGATTCGTTCGGTAATCCCCTTTACTCTTAACAACCCAATCAAGAACTTACACAGTTAGCAATAATATACATTTTTATTGCTAATTTTTTATTCAAGAGAATAATAACTAGTTATTTCTCTACCTTTGATCCCTTTTTTCTATAAGTATTTCTTATTGTTTATTAATTAGTTTTGCGCATCTTGGTCGGTTCACAGAAGGTTCTGGTATACGCCCAGCTGTTTCAGTTCCAGAGAGGTTTTTGTTTATTTATTTAATTTTTTCATTTTATCGAAGAATTTGTTGAAATTCATCAAGGAAGGCTAAGTTCAATATTCGATCTTTGCTGTAATCCAAATTGGGAATGACAAAACGCGTTACAACTATGTTTGTTCTGGAAACAATCAAAGCGGAAACTTCATAAATCCTTTACAGTGAATAAACACAAATTGAAGCCGAAATATTTTAATTTCGCCTTTCGTTATCTTTCTTTGCCGCTATGACCTTCTTCCCCATTTTCATACAAAACGCTATATCGTTTTCTCGGGAACAATTGATCAATAGAGACCTCAAGCACGACGTCCTTGCTAGCCCCTGCAAACTTCAAACTGGAATTGGACGTCAGGCGTTTTTGGTTAAACTTTCGACATTTAGCAAGGCCTCATAATGAAGTGCGTGTTTCTGGGTCTGATTCCTGTCGGCTAGCGGTAAACCTGATGCAAAAGGTCTCTAATGATTATAATTATATATGCAACGCGCCGGCATGATGGAGGCGAAGAACCCAACCCATCAGATAGCTATACCCATGAAGCACTGCGATGAATGAGGCTCTTTACCCACAATGCAATAACAGTAAATGATGATTGATCTACAACCACAATGCACCACGGTAAAGGATTGATATATTCCCACAATGCACTGCGGTAATGGCCTTATATATACCCACAATGCACAACAATAATGCACTGTGGTGAAGGGCGGATCTATACCCACAATCCTTTGGTGTAAAAGACTGATCTGACATTTACAATGCACTACGGTAATGGACTGATTTGTACCCACAATGCACCGCGGAACGACGTAAAGTGCATGAATTTAAGGAGGCCGTGGGTAGCTTTGGTCTGGCACACCTAGGCGCATTGAAACGGCTACAACTTCGTCTTGAATAACTCGATCTGCAAGTGACTTTTCACACAATGTCAGGAAAGGATTAAAGGTTTCAAACATAATAAATTAGTTTAAAGCGGCCTTTTCGTTATGACGTAATGATGACATCATAGAAATCGTTTGCCGCTTATTTTCTCGAAAACTAGACCTAAACTTTCAAAGCGACTTGTACCAGTCGATAGTATTCATCAAGGCATCCAACATATTGCAATATAAAAAAAATTGTAGGAGAGCGTTTTCCAAATATTACGCGATGAATATTTTGATGGATTTTTACTATTATTTCCAGCTTGTCAACTTTATACTTTATACTTTATAAAAATAAGCACGCTCACAACTAACAGCACTCGACAAGGAACTACCCACAGCCTCCTTAATGCATGTGAATTCTTGGCAATAACAAACGTTAAATAACACACCTCCCCAAAACTATTAAAGTTACATGCTGCTTGCTTATCTCTGGCGTAATTTAGATAAATTGCTTTACTATGTGATTGGCAATGTTAGGTTTGCTTCAACTGAGACAACAGCAAAACTTGCACTCGCGCCTTGGATCTCGTCAGTCTTAAATGAAGAATCTTTACAAACTCACTTCTAAATGACTTGTTGAGTACCGCATAGATAAAAGGGTTGATAAAGCTCACCATGCTTCGCATACCAAGGCAGAAAAAATAAACCTTACGATCTAAGGAATACTGCCCGAAAACTGATTCGTAGATTGTCACGACTAAGAATGGCGTCATGCAGAATGTAAAGGAAACGATGACAAGGAACATGGTTCTTGTGAACTTGATCTCGTCTCTGTTGATGACTGAGTTGTTCATGTTCGCGTTATGCGTCTGAACAAACCGCCAAATCTTATAATAACAATACCAGGTGACTTCGAATGGAATAACGGAGAAAACCACTATGGACATGACTAAATGTGCTAGGTTCATCTTATCGTGGTTCATTGTACAAACCATAAAACCTGGATGGAAATTAAACCCGGCTGTGAACCCAAACGATGCCACAATCCCAGCAACTAAGACCCACAATATCACTATAGTAAGAATAATAAACCTGTTGGTGTAAATGCGACGATAGTAGTTGGGGTGGAGAATACGAACAAACCTGTTTATGCTGATTAGACTGAATAGGAACATAGTCCCGATGCTAGACATGTATTCTACGTATCCCTGGAGCTCACACACGCCATCCCCGAGATCCCATTTCCCTCGTATAATAACATAGCAAGCTAGTGTCATTGGAATGATCGCCATTACCATGTCATTAATCGCCATAGATATTATATATATGTAGGTTTGTCGACGAAGGCTTGGATTCCTGAAAGTGGCTGTAATGACTAAAATATTCCCAAACAAACAAAGAAGTTCGTTAGCAATGCCTAAGGTTCCTTCAATGCCGACTGTTTGCTGACTTCTATCAAGCAATTGTGAAGACAAGTGTTCTAATCTTTTTTCGCTCGCTGCCGCCATGTTTAGTGTTGGTGGCTCGACCTAAACCACAGGTAATCCGGTTTTGTCCTTTGCGTTGGACCAGTTGTGCACCGGTACGTTAGAGCAGAAAAATGACTTTCTTTAATGACACTATCCTATTTGTTATCATGAATAATTCGCTGATAAGATTTTCTTCTTTTCTGAAGATGACACTTTTCGAAAAAGTTTTTTAAAACGTTTTAAAAAAGCTTTTAACAAACTTTTACTTTTGCATATATAAATATTTTGGGGGGAAAACATATCCTATTTTTTACTGCTCTTATTCGTTCATCCTGTAACATAACGGACGACGGGAAACAGTTTTTACTTAAATTAACATAGACTAACAACATTGTTTGAATTGAATGAGTACTTAAAAATAAGAAAGAATAATTGATAGCTTTTTGGAGTTGAAAATGGATTTTTCGTTCCATACTGCGGCTTTTGTTTCCGTCTTCACGGTGAGTGAGTAAAGACAGGTGAGCGCTGAGCAAAATTGATCTTTTTGTTTTAGTTGTAATGGATTTATTACCTTGTCACTACAGGAGCACTTCAGCAAATTGTCCTTCCTTTTCCTCATCACGTCTTTAAGTGTTTTCTTTTTTATTCCTCCTAACAGCCAGGTGATCTGACTAGGCGCGCAAAGCATGACTTCCGTGATGGGAAAAGAATCAATCCCATCAACCACCGCACGCTCAATTCACTTAAATAAGACTCGCACCATGCAAAGTCGGTAAACCTAAGAGAAATTCTCTTTTTACCTCAACTGCATTGATTTGTGGTAGTTTGTGGCAAAACGTTTCTTCAAAAATGCAAAAACTTAGTTGGTTTTTATATGGCTGTAGAGACTTAGACTTTTAAAAAAATCACGAACTTTTCACTGAAGTACAAAAGTACATATTAGCTACAAACCGTTTTTTGTTCACCAAAGATTAATTATTTTTTCATTTCGTGTTTTCATTATTTCGCTTTTGCTAGTCTAATTTCCTTTCATTGTACTGTAAATGTTATGGATGTGAGCCCCCTTGTTAAGCTTTACAGCTTTTGGGGCAAATGTTTAGTCAAATATGTTTAAATAAGAAATAAATAAATAAAAGTCGGTAAACGAGGTGTCGTCAAGTCAAGGCAAGGTAAGCGAAAAGAAACACCTGGCCCCAGCCCTCATTTCTAACGGTTATCCTTTTTCTTTCTTCCAGAATGTCAACAACACAAGACCTTCCAACAAGACAGAGCAGTCGCAGATGAGACGAACCGTAGCAGTACTACCTAACGCATGCGCAGAAGGCGTTTTTCAGAACCTACGCTGGTGCCTTCAATATCATGGCATACGAACTGTCTTCAAATCGGAAACTACTGCATAGCTATCTGGTGTGTCCCAAAGACCTAGTCCCACCCGGCAGACGGTGGACGGTACGTGTTATTTACAAAATCCCATTCATTAACACTGAGGTATAACAATACGAAAAGAAGCAATGTTGGGTGTATTTTTGAGAGCAAAAATGTTCACGGGAAAATTATATTCTTACAAGCACTGAAAATATGGCTTTCATGTCATTCTCTTTTAAATGCTTACCAATCATATCAGACGTGACAAACGAGACGTTTCGTGACAAAACAAATCAATATAACGCAATACAGTAAAATTACATTCTTGGGTATCGTTACAGGCACGTGACTGGGTGTGCATTACGTCACCATTCATGAGAAAAGCCAACAATAGCATACCTGGCTATCATCAGCAATAAATCCTGTCATCTACGCCTAGGATATTAACATCTCTCACGAGAACGCATGAACGTGGAATTCTTCAACATGGGTGAGAAGGTTTACCTTGCCGTCTCTTCAACTTGCAGCACAGATAATAAAATCATTAAATAAAACGCCTATTTTTGTCATTATTATTAAATCAATCTTTTCATTTTCAAATAACAAAGGAAACAAAATGGGTTTAAAGAAATTTGACATACGACAAGACCATCAGATAGACACCAAGAAAAAAGATGCCCCAAAAACAAACACCCCAAAAGCCCAAAGAATGAGAAGTTTAATGAATATTGGGTTTCATAGCTTCGGAAAACTTATGAAAATCCCGAAAAAACACAATCCCACTATAGCAATATAATGCAAATCAGTACTAGGAACGCCTGGTCAATATCATGACTTTTACACCAACCGATTAAGCTCAATTTGGAGCATTTTGAGTTGGTGTAAAAATCATGATATTGAACAGGCGTTGCTCGTCCTTTCTATATAAGCTTTTTTCAAGGAAATTATCACGTTTTTGAAAAAACACGCGGAAACTACTCCAATTTTCCCAAGACCAAAGGATATTCCCCATGGAGACCCCCAACACGTGGAAAATGAGTAAATTGCAGCGTTTAATTGGAAAACGTTTGAAAAACATCAAAAAAAAAAAAAAAAAAAACCAGAATCGAGCTGTTTATATATCATGCAAATGAGTACGAGGAACGCCTGGTCAGTATCATGACTTTTACACCAACGGATTAAGCTCAATTTGGAGCATTTTGAGTTGGTGTAAAAATCATGATATTGACCAGGCGTTCCTCGTCCTTTCTATATAAGCTTTTTTCAAGAAAATTATCACGTTTTTGAAAAAGCACGCGGAAACTGTTCTAATTCTCCCAAAACCAAAGGATATTCCCCATGGAGTTCCCAACACGTGAGAAAATGAGTAAATTGCAGGGTTTAATTGGAAAACGTTTGAAAAACATCAAAAAACCAGAATCGAGCTGCTTATATATCATGCAAATGAGTATAAGGAACGCCTGGTCAATATCATGACTTTTACACCAACCGATTAAGCTCAATTTGGAGCATTTTGAGTTGGTGTAAAAATCATGATATTGAACAGGCGTTGCTCGTCCTTTCTATATAAGCTTTTTTCAAGGAAATTATCACGTTTTTGAAAATACACGCGGAAACTACTCCAATTTTCCCAAGACCAAAGAATATTCCCCATGGAGACCCCCAACACGTGGAAAATGAGTAAATTGCAGCGTTTAATTGGAAAACGTTTGAAAAACATCACAAAAAAAAAAAAAAAAAAAAAAACAGAATCGAGCTGTTTATATATCATGCAAATGAGTACGAGGAACGCCTGGTCAATATCATGACTTTTACACCAACCGATTAAGCTCAATTTGGAGCATTTTGAGTTGGTGTAAAAATCATGATATTGAACAGGCGTTGCTCGTCCTTTCTATATAAGCTTTTTTCAAGGAAATTATCACGTTTTTGAAAATACACGCGGAGACTACTCCAATTTTCCCAAGACCAAAGGATATTCCCCATGGAGACCCCCAACACGTGGAAAATGAGTAAATTGCAGGGTTTAATTGGAAAACGTTTGAAAAGCAGCAAAAAAGCAGAACCGAGCTGCTTATATATCATGCAAATGAGTACGAGGAACGCCTGATCAATATCATGACTTTTAAACCAACGGATTAAGCTCAATTTGGAGCATTTTGATTTGGTGTAAAAATCATGATATTGACCAGGCGTTGCTCGTCCTTTCTATATAAGCTTTTTTCAAGAAAATTATCACTTTTTTGAAAAAAAAAGCGGAAACTGTTCTAATTCTCCCAAAATCAAAGGATATTTCCCATGGAGTTCCCAACACGTGAGAAAATGAGTAAATTGCAGGGTTTAATAGGAAAACGTTTGAAAATCATCAAAAAAAAAAACCAGAATCGAGCTGCTTATATATCATGCAAATGAGTACGAGGAACGCCTGGTCAATATCATGACTTTTACACCAACCGATTAAGCTCAATTTGGAGCATTTTGAGTTGGTGTAAAAATCATGATATTGATCAGGCGTTGCTCGTCCTTTCTATATAAGCTTTTTTCAAGAACATTTTCACGTTTTTGAAAAAACACGCGCAAACTTCTCCGATTGTCCAAAAACAAGGGGTATTCCCCATGGAGACCCCCAGCACGTGGAAAATGAGTAATTTGCAGGGTTTAATTGGAAAACGTTTGAAAAACATCAAAAAACCAGAATCGAGCTGCTTATATATCATGCAAATGAGTATAAGGAAACCTTGTCAATACCGTGACTTTGACACCATCGGATTAAGCTCAATTTGGAGCATTTTGAGTTGGTGTAAAAATCATGATATTGACCAGTTGTTCTCGTCCTTTCTTTATTAATGCCTTTTTTGTCAAATAAGGGAAGATGGGAAAATGTTTGTCTTTTGGCAAGTTAATGTTTTGAGAGAGAAAGAGAAGTTGGAAGTAGATTTTCTGGTATAGTATTCTTTTTAATCTGACATATATGTAAAGATTTTTTGAAGGTTTATTAACTATTTATGATCAAATAAAGTGAAGAAGTGTTTGTGGTATGTAATGTTTTAAATTGTGTTTTGTTTAATTAAAAATTGGACTATTACAGAATTTAGAATTTTATTAAGCCTATTTATCATTGTTGTTATTTAATCTTTTATGAGTCACTTTTCCTACCCTTTGTAAATTTTAGACATATCTTTTGTGAGAAAGTTAAAATAACTGAGAGAAATAACATAACATATTTTGATTGAGTGCTTTTGGAATTTGCTATGTTGATACAGATTTTTCTGCAATGATGGCGGACAAGGAAGTAAGTCCATAAAGCAGCTGGCTCCTTATTTCCTTTCTTCCTAAGCAGACAAGTTAATAAACCAATTACATCCATGGAGATAAACCTGTGTAAGGTTCTTCCAAGAGCATTGGAATCACTGAGCTAGACGTTGAACTACTCAAAGTCAAGCATCAAGCTAATAGACCATTCACATCAAAGGTTCCCATCCACTATGCATGTTCTTCCGAGAATATCGGATCAGTTGATCTATGAGACTTTCACTTTTATCCACCACAGATAACCCAATCTCAGGTTCTTAGCATGTATGTTGCCATTTGGATCAAGATACAGACATTTTTGATGTTTTTGATGGGGTGTAATTCAATTGTTGTTCTTATGGCTCATCCTTGTGTCATTCCTGTTGGAAAAATGAGTTCCAGTTAATTTCAAGAATTGAAAAAGGAATTTTGTGCTGAAAGTAAAAACTAAATTGTTCAATTTTTTTGATAAGTACAAGGGCATCAATGATTAACATGATGATAATGATAAAGATGATGAAAATGGTGATGATGACTGAGGATAATGATGATAACAGTGAAGATATGAATAAAAAATGATGAATGATGAATGATGATGATAATTACTGATTGATTATGATAAAAAAAGATAAGAAGATAATGTTGTTAATTATGTTGATAACTGTTAATGGTGAAGGCAGTCACGGATGAAAGGAGTCATGGACGAATATGGCCAAAAATAGTGAATGATGGTAACAGCGATGATGATAAAGATTATGACAAATACTGAGTAATGCAGAAAAAAAGGCTATTCGGTTTGGTACTCAACATACCTAGGTTATGTAAGCAGGGTTGGCACCATAGAGCTTCTATCTTGCAGTCTACACCTACTCTCGTGGGTACCAAATGACGTCCTCTTCATCTTCTATTAAGAAAGTTAAAGATCATCATACCGAGACAAAACTTGTCAAGGATTTGGAAGAGAACCTTTGATACACAAATAACACAAAACTGTATCAATTACCTAATTTTAAGCCCTGCATTTTTGCTTCAACACTAGCATAAGCCTGGTTATGCTAAAATGCATGGTTTATATGTAGATGTGATGTCCATAAAGTGGTTAGGTAAACTGGGATGAGGTGAATGGGTATCATGTCTGCGTAGGGTGGATGTGATGTGGGTCAAGTGATTAGGTGAAGGGGATAAGGTGGATGGTTGTCATGTCTGTGTAGGGTAGGTGTGATGTGGGTCAAGTGGTTAGGTGAAGGGGATGAGGTGGATGGTTGTCATGTCTGTGTAGGGTAGGTGTGATATGGGTCAAGTGGTTAGGTGAAGGGGATGAGGTGGATTGTTGTGATGTCTACGTAGGGTGGATGTGTTGTGGGTCAAGTGGTTAGGTGAAGGGGATGAGGTGGATGGTTGTGATGTCTGCATATGTTGGATGGGTCAAATGGTTAGGTGAAGGGGATGAGGTGGATGGTTGTGATGTCTGCGTAGGGTGGATGTGATGTGGGTCAAGTGGTTAGGTGAAGGGGATAAGGTGGATGGTTGTCATGTCTGCGTAGGGTGGATGTGATGTGGGTCAACTGGTTTGATGAATGGGGATGAGGTGGATGGGTGTGATGTCTGCGTAGGGTGGATGTGATGTGGGTCAAGTGGTTAGGTGAAGGGGATGAGGTGGATGGTTGTCATGTCTGTGTAGGGTAGGTGTGATGTGCCTTCAAGTGGTTAGGTGAAGGGGATGAGGTGAATGGTTGTGATGTCTGCGTAGGGTGGATGTGAAGGAGTCAAGTGGTTAGGTGAAGGGGATGAGGTGGATGGTTGTCATGTCTGTGTAGGGTAGGTATGATGTGAGTCAAGTGGTTAGGTAAAGGGGATGAGGGGGATGGTTGTGATGTCTGCGTAGGGTGGATATGATGTGGGTCAAGTGGTTGGGTGAATGGGGATAAGGGTGTGATGCGATTGCGGAACGAAACGAAATGAAATATTTGTGAATGTATGCACAAATACCTTAAAGTGTAGCGTCTTTTTGTTTCCTTTTATTGCTCTCTATAGGTCATCCATAGGAATATTTACGTTCGCCATACGCAAAATAGGCCGGGACTGAGTTCCCAGTCCGATTGTACATGTAGCTTTTCAACCGCTCTTTATAGATCAATAAAACACGTTATACTACGGATTGCCTTCTTTATTCCCACTCTTATAGCGAACGATACTTTTTGCCATATCTCTTGAACAAGAGGAATAACTTGATAAATAATGCTTTTTCCTTGGTAATCGCCATTTTGAATACCACAGGAGCCCCATAATGATCTCATGCAACACAAAGGGAGCCCAACATAGGAACGTACACGATAGTGCACTCACGTCTCAATAAATGACCTTCCGACTTCTCCAGGATTGTTATCGGGAGTCCAGCTTAATGTCAGAGACTTTTTTGTTTTTGAGAATATTAATTTCGCATATTCATGTTATGATTTGAATTAGCCTGCGTAGTGGCGCTCTTGGGGAGGGGGGAGGGGGGAGGGGACCTCCCTTTCTCTCATTACCCCTCCGCAATTCCCTAGAGCGCCGCTACGCAGGCAGGCTAGATATGGATCATCAGTTTTATCATACACGAACAAACAACTTACGTAATTTAGTAAATAAAAAGTATATTTGTTTGGAATAAAAGTTTATATGTTTCATTGTCGGTGCATTTATCCTTTCATTATTTATGTGTTGGGCTCCCTTTGTGATACATGAGTTCATTACTGTCTAGTTCAGACGCTGTAACCTCTCCTTTACCGCTCGCAGGAAACCCAAAAACAAAAGCGGAGCGGCAAAGGATGGGGTACAGCGTCTGGACTAAATACTGTCAAGCTACGCCCGTGTGTTAGTAAAACCCCAAATAACCGGGCCGGCCACTCCTCGAAAATGCATCCCTAGCAAAGTAACCCAGAACTATATACACAATGATTAATTACTTTTAATAACTTTTCTCCAATACAATCAATGTCACACGACTTATTAATAAAAAGATTACTTACCAAATGCAGTAATGAAGTAGAATCAGGCATGGGCAAAAAGTAGTCTGGTTCTAGACTCACCTTTTCGGAGAGGAGTCGGCGGCAAAATAGACCATTTTCGACTCCGTTCAAAACCATCAAAACCGAACATTTCATTGTTTGTCAATGAAGCTTGGAAACACATGTTGTCAAAGCTCTCTCTTGTATTACACAAGGATAGAGCAATATTGATGCCGTTATTATTACTTTAGAAAAGTGATTTTAATAATGTAAAAAAATCAATATAAAAAGTGAACATTATTTAGTTTAGGTCTATCTTTATATGTAATAGGACTCCATGCTGTCCAATTAAGAAATAATTGGACGAGGAATATTCCGAGGACTGACAAAATTGGATGAGGCCGTAGGCCGAGTCCAATTTGGCAGTCAGAGGAATTTATTTCTTGATTGGGGAGCTTGAAATCCCATTACCTATTAATTATATAGCTGCCTAATTAATCCCATATCAACAGACCTGTCCAATTGAGAAAATAATTGGACAGTTACCTATATGGGATTAATGAGAAACTGTATAACTAATCTGTTTATAAACTGATTTCATTTTCCCATTCCTGGTTGGCCGTATTAAATACTGCTTGCTTCTTTACTCACGTAGTTATCCGCTGTACTACATGACCAGTCACTCAACCATCTTTTTTTCAAAATAACTTTGCTTTCCGTAGTAGATTTTGCAACTGCCAATCTTGTTTTTTTACTTGTACTTACACCGTCCTCATAGCTCTGACTTACAGCACCAGGTGAATTTGGACGGCTTGTCTTATTTTTGACAACAGAATTATCTTCCTTCGCGGGCGCACGAAGCCCGAACGGTTGGAAATCTGAGCCTATGTCTTCCTGGGCTTCATAAAATTGCTCTTCATCAACCCAAGCCTGTCTTTTCAGCTTGGCAAGTTTGCTTTCTTGTTGCGCCACCAATTTTCTCAGAAGTTCAATCCTCTTTCTTCTTTTTTCCTTTGGGTGGTCGATGATGCTCTCTTTAACAGTTTTTATCTCTTCCTCTTGTTTCGGATTGTCTTTCTTACACTGTCCAATATCGCTGTCCTGAGGTCTTTTAGACTTGACGTAGTTTTTTACAATGCACACCAGCTTATCGACGAACAACTCATCGCTGTTTTCACCCCAGCGTTTATTGTATTCTTTCCATCCGATTTCGTGTTCTGGACTACTAGAAAAATCCCTTTCCTTTGGCTCAAGACTAGTTACTTTTTCGCGGGGAATGTTCTGGAATGTCTGAGAAAGGTCGCCATTCTTCATGTCTTGTCCATGTTCATTTACATCAGCATTGCTTTTGTAATCTTTTTCGTCTTCATTGCTGTTTATCAGGCTTATACCACGCTTTTTTCTCACCGACTCGCTTTCTTGCCTTTCAGTTCGACAACAGGATTTTTTTCTGTTAAAGTCTTGATGTCTCACGCTTGTCTCATCCAGATCACGTTTGGTGTAGTCAGTCCGATGAATCTTCTTCTGTAGGCCCTCTTGATGATTGTCTTCGTTCTTGGACTTCACCTGATGGCTCTCATCTACACCTGCCAACTTAGACTCGCCTATATTACTTTCAAGTATCGATGAACTTAAGTTATCAAACCACTGGCAATATTTGGTCAATACATCATTCTCGTTACGCGTTTCTTTTGGATTAATCTTGTGTTGGGGAAAATACTTGGTACGCCGAGTATTAGATGGCGAGACGCTACACAGTGCAGGAGAGTTTGGTATTCTATTAACGCTTCGACTAACTGGACCCACGGGAACTATAAAAGGTGAACTAGCTCTCACTGAATTGCCTGAATGGTATGAATGAATTAAGCTCGTGGCGTTGGGCAACCTAAGGGCTTTACCACCATATAACTGACTTTCCAAATGTGAGATTGAGTGGGTTGTCCCAGACATACTACTGCGCATGCTCTTCGACAGACCACGTGAAGAAAATGGTTTTGGAGCCGAGTACATGTGTCTCAGATGATCCTTATTCACCCAGTCAGGTCCATAGCCCAGAAGGTTCTCCAGATCATAGCTTTGCATTTCTCGCAATCTTTTTCTCAAAGGGTGATGAAAACCTGCTATCAGAGGTCGTTTACCATGTTGTACTGTCGTGGGAAGACTGGTGCTTGAATCGTCGATGTGGTAATGTCTTCTGTTGGAGCTGTCCATCAAAATAAATGACACATGAATCTATATACCTCGATTGATACCAAACACGCACTGTAGACTACCTATACGTGATGCTACTACAAGAGATAGAACCTGACACTAAACGTGCTAATATCTCAATCGCGCGCAAAATACGAATTCGCTTTTTTTTATGTCGACGACATAGGATACCATAGGGAAATTATACAGGAATACATATGCTTGCCAAAAAATTTGTACCTTTTTTCATTCTTCTTTAATTATGGCGGACATTATCGCGTTTTTCTTCCCGCAAAGATATTTTTGCAACTTGTTTTCGCAATTCACTAAATTTAGACAACTTTTCGATTTTTGACTGACGTTTCACGTTTGTCGTACTGAAACGTAGAATAGCGAAAGTCCCAATTTGTGTGGAGGGGAGAGTGGCATTTTTCGTAATGAACTCGCAAACAAAAAAAATGACGGGAAACATGTAGTTGTTTAAGGATTTGCTGTCACCCCCCAAAATTCTCTCTCTTCATTCGAGTTTTTTCCGCAGGTTTTCCGGTTGTCCTTCTTTCGCCAAACTTCAACTAAATTCCTATTTGAACTGCGGGCATTGACTTTGATTAGCCCAGAGGTTGTTTCAGTCGATCTGTGAGTTCGCCGTGCTTTAACTTTGATTAGCCCAGAGGTTGTTTCAGGGTTCGATCTGTGAGTTAGCCGTGCCCTGACTTAGATCATCCCCGAGTTTGTTTCAGGATTCGATCTTTGAGTTAGCCATGCCCTGACTTTGATCAACCTAGAGGTTGTTGCAGGGTTCAATCTGTGAGTTCGCCGTGCTCTAACTTTGATTAGCCCAGAGGTTGTTTCAGGGTTCGATCTGAGAGTCAGCCGTGCCTTGCCTTAGATCAAAGCCGAATTTTAGAATGAAAATTTACCCAACCTTGCGCCTCCTCCACCCGTTGCGTCAGTACACGTCAGTTAACACAAATGAATGGTAGGAAACTGCACCTGCCACACAGCAGCTTTGTTTACTGACACCATGAAAATATTACCGTACAGACACAATGACTATGAAAATTATAAAAACACGAAAAACAAAAAAATGTTTTTAGAAAATTCCTACGGTAATTCATGCAATTGAGCTCAAAGAAATATTTCCGTTAAATTGAGAATTTTCGTGAAGGCTTTTGTAAGTTGACTTCAGGTACATTTTTTGCGGTCCTTTCTTTACAATTAATCACGGCTTCAGCTGACGATAATAATGAAAAGTAAGCGAAAACTATCGTATAATCTTGGATTCAAATCTGCCAAGAAGTAGTCCTAATTAGACAACATAATATTTAAAACATTTCTTGAGACCCAAGAATTTTGTTTCGTCTTGAATATAACAGATTAAAGTTTGTAATTTTTGGAAAGGTCCGGCCTGTAATACTGACTCACATCAAGCATGACTAAAGCAAACTTTAATTTCAATAAATAGAGTTAAAACTCACCATGTTGAGTATTCGTTCAGGCACTGCACTCTGATAACTTCCACTGGCAAATTGAACCGATTCTGATATGTGTCTTGACCGTTAATTATCCTTCCTAAAGCAAACTGACCTTTATATGCCATCATTTGAGTATCAACTGAGGTTAGAAAGAGTCCAGTTCATATTCTTAGGCTAAATAACTGTTTGTCTGGTAGAGCAGAGGTCGGGCTATAACATCGACAACTGGACTCGTTCACCAATTGGTTTTACAGCTCGTCTCCTGTCGCGCTGGACGCACAACCATAACCAAATCAATATCTAAATTAACAAAGCTCTTGCGATTCTAAGCATTGATGGTCTTCACAGTATGCGACTCCCAAAGCGAATACTAAAAATAAAAAAACAATGACAGACCCGTCTTCCGGGCTTAGAACTGGAATTATAAAACAAGGTGGCTATTCAATATGACAAAATAAATTTTCGGGTTATTTTAATTATCTTTATTTTTATTTGAATAATTTATTTCTTTATAATACTAAAATTTGAAGTTTTAACTTAGAAAGTAAAAAGCCGGTGCTCGTAATCAATAGATCTCCTCAGTTTCTATGTTTCTTTTTGGATTAAATGGTAAGAATGGTAAAGAGTTTCGACCTGTTTGAACTCAAACTTTTGCTCTCAGTTGTATTCGTGAAACAAATTCAAGATGTTCAAGAAATAACCTCATGCACGACCAGCCATCCAAGTTTTAAACGCACGGTAAAAAAGCAAAAAATGAAAGGAAAAAAGGATTCCTAGCTTGCACCCGTTATGACCGACAAGAAAAGCTGGTAAATATACGAATCAATGTAATAAGCGGTGATAACTCGCTTCTGAATAACAAATATTAACAGTTAAAATGAAATAAGTTTTGTCAAGATTTGTTTTCGGATTGGTATTGAGAATTTGGTTAAAATTATTTATTCAGTTAGGGAAGACAAATAGCATCGTGCTGTTATGTTACACTGGCATTGAGCTTTGATCTACCAAAAATAAGCTTCTGGAGCAAGCGAAAGGATATATTATATACTTCTTCTGGGAGAAAAAAGATGATTGAAGATGCGAAATGTCGTAAGACAGAACGAGGACTGACTAAATAATCCCAGATGATAAGATGCATGGCCATGCATCTCTGTTTCTTAAGTGAACCAGCGTGTATTCTATTACCAAACAGCACTGATAATGCAAGATGTTATGGGGGCTACTTTCCTGCAGAGCTGAGAAAAATTTTAGCCAATCAGAATCGAGAAAAGTTGCAAAACTGAGGTGTCACTTTTCCTCTCGAAGTTATGGATTTCCAGGCCACCAAATAATCAAGAAAACTTGCTAATAAGCGCTTGATAACCAGTGTAGCGGCACAATAATTATCGTGTTTTAATTTTTTTTAAATTTCTAATGCAATGTCGGGCATGTTTTTATTTTTGATTGGTCAACTTTCGCAGGCTTCATATCACCCGTTTTCTCAGATCAGCTGGTTATAACTCCTAAAACTTTGGATCACATTTTTGCCCCAGATGGAATAGTTGTCGAACTAAGGTTCCAACACGTCTAAGTTAATTCAACTACCAAAGAATTATTAGTCGAAAACTGGGGGATACTTACCCGATGCACTGCATGAAAAGGGGGCGTTCGCCATCGAGACAGATTTAACTTAACTACCAATTTTCCAGTCACTTCGAAAGTTGTGGGATCCCCTCTACCCTGCATGAAACTGAGACGTTCGTTATCGAGACGGACATCGTGGCTCCAAAGCTGTTTGTGAGAAGCAGGGGTTCGAGAACACCCTAAATGCATTGAGTTAAAAGCAACCAAGTGAAAATGCTGCTGCTAAATTCATTAATTTATATATTAATGTATTCATTCTTTAATTTATTCATTAAGTCATTTTTCAATCAATCAATACATCTATTTGTTCTCGTGAATAATTTGAAAAGCAATAGTGTGCAGCCATGTGACTCAAAATCCCTTGAGATATGAACAATGAAACAGCCGCCATGTTGGTTGATCTAAAAAGAAAAGCTAATGGGAATGCTTTGTTATCGTCAACCAAGATGGCGGCAATGACGTAACATGCACCTTGTTTCCACATAAGAAAACATAATGAGAACGAATCTTTTCTCTCATTATTACTCTTACCTTGCTCCCTCGTCCTCGTCCTCGCCCAATGCCTCTCTCTAAATATATCACACAGGGATGACCACATTTCGAAACACACCTGCTCTATAGAAAAACCCTATGGTTTGAACAAGGCTACGTCAATGACATGAAAGAACAAATAAATGGAATTAATATGCTTAAAGAGTCATTATAGAGTACAAGGCTATACAAGTTAATTAGTGTAGTATCTAAATGCATTGATATTAAAGATTATAATAAGTTCGAAATCCAAAAAGATGAATCAGTATTTAGATATTTCACCTCTAGTCACTCTAGTCACTGTAGATCAAATATCCTTTGTAATTTTTTTGAAAGTTTTCATCCGTGATCAGGAATCGAAATGTTTATATGTAAGCATTCAAAAATGTTGAGAAAAAAAGTTGGTAAAAAAATTTTTAACATGACTCCGGACTGGAATTTCCAGATGTTTAATCTCTTGTTGAAATCCATTTAATATTTCAACAAAAAAATTTTTTTTTCGCGTCTATGTCTGAATTTATTTAGTTTTGAAAAAAATCATAAATTCAAGTAACAAAAATATTATTTAGTCCTTTTCGTATTTTCACGGATTTTGTTAGTTGCCATGGTAACACGTCGTGTCCAGCGGTTTATTGTTACAGTGTCTTCTTTTTCTCGCACTCTGATGTGAAAAAGATTCGGACTTGAGTTCTCCATCTTGTTCGGTGTGTATTTTAACATTTACGAGGTTTACTGGCGAATGGCAGTTGTCATCCTGTAAGGCAACGACCACCAAATAATCATGTGATAAAGTAACAAAGTGCTGATAATGAATATATTTGAAACTGGTATTATCTCTTCACGATTCATATTCTGATAAGGACTATAGTCACTAGTTGAGACTCTGTTGGTGTCTAACTATGCTGACCTTAGTCTTTTGTCGAATTAAAAGAAAAATACTGATTTTTCATATTTTCGTTTGCGTCTTTGAAAATTTTGATTTGATCAACTTTGGCTCAGTAATCTATTTTCATTTGAAAATACTATATTGAACTACCAATGCAAAGTAAGGCTGATAAATTCAATTCCCAACCTTTTAATAGCGCAGCGCAACCGTGACGTCATAAAAACGAAGACAAAGGCGAAATTCGGACAAACAAATTACAAGTTTACTTTCAGCAGATAATTTTCACAGCCGATCGCAGTTGATCTTAGTTTACGTGGATATTATTGTATCTTTAAGTAAAAATAATAAAATCGGTTCGTATAATCCGCGTAGCGGTTAAACAGAATGCAATGTTTGTCCGAATCTTTAAGCTATTTTTAGAATCAGTGCGCTGCGCTATTCTAATTTGAACTGTTATCAATCATACCACATATATTTTTAATAACTTTACCTCCAAAGTTATACTTTTCTTGAAAAGAGGGTTCCTTGTTTTTACACATTTCGACTTTTTCGGCGTATTTTTGTTGCCTAGAATATCCTTAACAGCCTTGATAATTTCTTCCCTCGTTTCAAGACGGCCGACAGTGATAGTCGTCTTGTGCTGGGCATTCACAACACTCTCCTTTGACAAAATATTTTTCTTTCTCAAACTTTGTAAGAAGACTACAATTCCGTGAAGACATGATATCTTAAGATTCTGCTATTGTTCTTCGTTTTTTTTGACAAGAGAACTCTGGTTTAACGAGTTTCTGATTATAAAATATCGATTACATTGAATTTGAAATTCGCAATACGCGTAAATACAAACGTGTCGAGCGGCGCGCGCGCATTTCTGTTCGCCACAGGGAGCCCACTTAAAATATAACATAATAAATAAAAGAACTGTACGTAAAAAAATACAAACTTGTAACCAGAGTCCTCCAGTGCCTTTTTTCTTTGTCGTCAACACCAGGTAAGGGAAGCTTTCCCGCGCAAGCCCGCTGACCATAAATCCGGAGGACTCTAGTTGCGAGTTTGGTAAAAATCGGAAAGTTGCAAACCAATCTCGTCCCTGAGCCTGCGCTTCTTTTGCTCAACACAATGGGCACAGTAATTAGTAATCATTGTTTTTTGTTACTGAATTTTCTCGTTTCATTAAATCAGTTTCTATTTGTGATCAACAGGGAGCACTTACCGTAGTCTGCGCATGCAACAAATCACTTTCACATACTTACTGCGCATGCTCGATGAAATTTCCCCCAGCGCAGTAAGAATAACAGAGTTATTGGCAACAGATCTTGATCAGCTTGATCTTGCTAGCCAAGACAAACCCAGGCTCTGGGAAGGAGATTGAGCTTTGTGTTGAGATGGGCACCACATCAAAAGAATAGAAAATGGATCGGACGATATAAGACAAAAATCGAAAGAGATAAAAATTATCTATCTTACTAATATTGAAAATGTGTAAACAATCCAGCCTCAACATTTAAGTATTCCTGATAAAACAAAAAAGCAAAAATAAATGAAATTCGCTGCGAGTAGGATTCGAACCTACGCGGGAAGATCCCATTGGATTTCAAGTCCAACGCCTTAACCACTCGGCCATCGCAGCTTTACATATATTTCATTCCCCTTTTAATTAAGTCCTCAATTACTAATCCTGTTCTATCCATACCTTTATTTACATCTGATAGCCGACTCTTTAAGATGTAGCCCGGAGAAACGTGATCAAACATAACAACATAATTGTATTTTTCCTACACAGAGTATGTAGATATAACCCACGAGGAGACTGAAGAAATACGCGAGGCGGCCGACCGACGAGTCACAAGTAACATCTTAAAAAAGCAAAAATAACTGATAGAGAATATCATGATTTTCGGCGTCAACTAAGCTCAAATGCAAGCCCTCAAGCGGTTTTTACTTATGTGCACATATGAAGCCATTAAACACTTGTCTCTCAAAAGCTAATAAGATAGATTTTAATTTGATATACATAACCCTATACAGGGTTCATCAGTTTTGTATGTGGATAGGATTTGTTTATAGAGAAAAGTTGATCATTCTATATCAAAAAACATTCAATAAACACGCCAGTTCAAAAGAGAAGCTTTGAAGTTTCTTGCGGGATCCATAGCCCAATTCCACCTGTCAAAAATCTGATGAAAACGTTTTTTATAATGCCCCTAAGGGATACTATCACGACTCTATTCATATCGGTCGTGTTTTTTAATATAAAATGACCTAAGTAAAACCATATATGAAGAAAGATTAAATGACTTGCCAATATTAATTGAAAAAATTAAAGAAACACTGCGAGTATGGTTCGAACCTACTCGGGGATATCCCATTCAAGTCCAATGCCTTAACCACTCGGCCATCGCAGCCAAATTGTCTCAAAAAAACACATTAGTTTGAAGAAAAACTAATTTATTTATCCCATTTATTTGAGATCAGTACCTAAAGTACAAACCTATTAGACAATGGAATGAATATATAAGTTCAAGAACTTTCGAATTCTAGCCGACGAAACCATGAATGACGCCGATTCACGCCTCTTTACAAATCGTTCAAACTGTGCCTCGACACGATTGAAAACCTTAGTGCGTTTGTTTGATACGCTAATAATGAAAAGATAAGTAGAAATCTATTTCTAAATCGCATCAAGATCATCAATAAGATTATGTAGTCTAGCACCAAGAAGGGGCTACAATTCCAGCAATCTGATTGGCGTTGCTATAACGATATCGCGTAGAAAAGGACGTTGATCACAACCTATTGAAACTGAAAGAGCTAAGAATCCTTTTAACTGTAAAATAAAATTGTAATAGAAAATGAAGAAGAGGAATAACAGCCACTACGGTTGTTTTAATTTTTTATTTATTTCAGTAACAACAACCGACTGAATATACTTGAGCCAACTAACGCAGGACATCTGGTCAAATTTAATTTCTATTAATTTTCGTTGAATAAAGGATTGAAGTTTTAATTCTACAAACGGTACTGCAGTTATCCGCTTAACGGAACTGAGAGTCTATATATTATTATAGGTGAATATGACTGACAATATAAAGGCAACCGACTTACTTGAAAGAAGGAAGTGGCATGTTGACTGAAGTCGATCGAGTCGCGAGAAGTGCAGTCAACCGGCTTTCTAGGATGATCACACAGCATTAAAGTTAATATTTAATTCCAAGTGAAGCACTAAATGAAAAGTATCTTTCCCCTGAATTTGAAATCTTAAAATAATTACTACTTCATGAGTTCTTTTAATTTGAAAAAAAAATTCGAGTTTTAATTAACACGTTTAGAAACCTATTATTTGCAAAGAGTTCGGTCGCTTTCTTTTAAGTTCAACTTTGACTAATGAAAATTCCGAAGAATACAATGATAGGAAAGGAAATAAACTTAAAACAATGACAATGAAGGTAGTAGGTTTCTGGCGAATCCTACGAAAAAATTAAAAGGGCAGCTTCTTTAAAAACTTCTTTTAAAACGGAAATATTATATTTGAATGTCTCGGGCGTATCGCCTCTTTTTAGATAACGCTAGAGCACCTCATGGGAAGACAAGAAGGATTAAAGTAACGCTCAACATCCTTGTGCTTTCAAAGCTGAGGACTAAAATGTCTCTAAGGAAGAGCACACGGCGGTAGACAATTAGAGAAAAACCGGCGCTAAAAGATCGTCAGATAAGATTTGGATACTTAAGTTTTTTCTTTTTTTATCTGGACGTTAGCTACTTTTACGGTAGCAATCGCTATTCCTAATACCAAAGTAGTCGCTAATGAAGGGGATTTGACTTAACTGACACTTTATCGCTGAATATTGGCTGACTCCCAACCAACACTTTAACGAGGCCATTAATAAATTGAACCCACTTACGAGAAAACGATTCCTCGTAATTTGTTTGATTCTTAGAACAAATGCTTACGATGAAACCAAACAGAGTTGGTTTGTATACTATCAAATGGTGTTTTCTTCTCGTCAAATCTATCCCTACAGAGTTTCGGATGTACGGGATTTTAACGATTTATAAATATACAGACAATAAAGTTTTCATTATTATTTTCAAGGACATGATTTTACTTACGCAAGGTAGAGAAAGACATCAAAAGTGAGTAACAGGAGTGTTGTATCCTCGTTGTTCTTTTTCGGTGAATTATCTAGATGCAACAATGCCATAAGACCTAGAAAAGAATCGTAAAAATCCGTTTAGAGGAATGGAATTACTCCTGTCTTTGTTTATTGCATTGTCTTTACGAGGGGTATAATATACCAAACGACCACATGCAGTTCAACAGTAAATGTTTCTAAAATAATACTACAATGTATAGAGTAACAGTTGCTGGAGCACTCAAGCTACCATGACTAAGACACAGTCCCAAAAAGCTTTGGTTTGAACACCACTTAGAGAAATATCAGCTAGAGATGAAACATTATTTTACTTAAATGAAAACATCATCATAGGAAATTCGTAAAAAGACAAAATGTGGGCGTTATATTGGTCGTAAGAGATGAAGAATTTCACAATAACATATTGCAGTGCTATATTTAAATAGCCCATCCCGTTTTATTCGTCTTCAGGCAACTAAAATAAAGAATGAGTTCGTTCATATACAAGTACAAGAAGTCTCTAAGTTCACTTCTTGAGCCAAGGACAGTTCAATATAGGTTTACTCAACATAATAAAAATAATGATGATAATTTCCTATTCGATCTTTTTTGTTTGTTTCTTAAAATCTTTTGCTTTCATCTTCAAGATTTTTCTAAGGTTGATTGAACGAGTCACACCCGCCCTCTATGCTCTAAATTGTACGTAACTTGTCTCGGAACACGTCAACTTAGATCTGTAATTTAACAACATAATAGGACAATTCATTTCCAAAATTATCAGGATTTTTCAAGACAAAAGACGCTTGATGAATCAAAATCGAGCGAATTAAAGACATCTGGTTGTGAAACCCGATAAAAGACACCGAGATAAACACACCGTCAGAATTAATGTGTGACTCAGACTTTTCTTCCTGTTTGCAAGTGTTTTTTTCCATTCTTTTCCGTTTTGGAAGTTTTTCATTATGTAAACCATAAGAATGAAAAAATAATAATTTTAGTTAAAAGTATACACTCTTAGTTTGACGTTTTGGAGTTAAATTAGATCGATTAAACTGCTGAGGTTCGAGTTTAAAGTTGTCATAGTAAATGGATGTGAAAGATTTGATTGCTGGAGGCACTGAAAACGCGTTGAATACGAATGGCCAATACTTGAATAGGTCCGGACAGGAATCAAAGATCAATTGCTTATCAGATAAATGTCATGAACCATCTGAAGACAAGTAGCTTCCTTTTATCGTGTACGGAAAGTCACGGCGGCAATCCAGGAGTATTGTTTAGAGCATGAATGACATCTTACTCAGCAGGTTGACTGGCTGTGACTGACTCGGCGTCGGTGGATTCGCTGATACAAATACAATATAAATAGAGCGCCAGTACGTAACTATCATCATTTAGTACTGACCAGGAGCCAAGCCTGACACTTCCATTCACATACATCATCCCAAAAAACCAAAGACGTCTCTAGTGAAATCTAGTAGTAAGCTAAACGGGTCAGACTCGACATAGTGGACCGACGTAACCGCAAGGAAAAATCAGTTAATCTTGTGAAGACAGACACGACAGACAGCCGCTAACACGTTAAGGTAAAAGACAGTCGCTTCTATTTATTCTTTTTAATTAACTGTATATATTTGAGATGCTAGTCTTGGTTTTGATGTCAGAATTCTACAGCGCTGTTTGTTTCATAGCTTATAAAGGTTCGCAGTTGGGTTGGTTATCATGTCATTCAGAACATGGAACTACCTGAGTAACTTATTTCAAACGTATAGTGAAAGTGAGCGAAAACAACTCCCTGTAAAACACAATACGACTGAAGCGAAAAATGACAACTGAAGTTGTATAACAGTGGTAAGGAGTATTCAAGTGGTCAAGCCCCTTACTTTCACTCGAAGAACGTCAAATTGAGTGCTTTCTTTGTTTAGAAACTTTTGTACAAAAGAAGCTTTTATACCATTAAAAAAAATGAAAGATACATTTACAAAGAAAACGATAATCATATCATATCACTTAAGTTTTTCTAAATTTGATATTCCAAGATTCCGGTTAAGAATAAAATCAAAGTGAAACAATCTTGCTGTTATGAAAATATCTTAATTTTTCCGTCCTTTGCGAGGAACGAGCTTTAAAGTTAAATTTCAAGAGCATGCAAAACAAACCAAGACGAAGAGATCAAAACATAAGATTAGTTGAAAAGCAGGAGGAAAAATCATTAAAAAATAGCTTTTTAAAAACAATTAATTGACGTCATTTTATGGACGGCATCAAACGTGGACATTTTTTCAGTGTAATTATACAATCTGGAAAAAAAGACCCAACGCAAAGGAAAAGTGTTAAAAGATAACGAATACAGCTGTTAAGAAAAGTGTGGGGGGAAAAACGTAATATAAGCTAATCCTGATTCATTTTTGTTACATTCCCTGATGCTTTAAAAGTTCAAAGTTTAAGTGCTTGTGAGAAACATCGTTACTGCTGTAGTAAAATATTTGACTCTTAGGGAAGTGCAGAGATTTCAATATTGGAACTGAGCTAACCATCCGCAAAATTGATCCGTAAAGTGGGTGAGCAAAAAGCTTTTAAATGAAGCAATCACCATTTGATTCGTACTTAGTGAAACGTGTTTGGATATTGATGATAAACGAGTGCATTAGTAGCTTAAAACATGGGTTTAAAAAGAACCTTTTATGTGTTGCAATAAGCCATTACTTGGTTTTCTACTCATAGTCAATCAAAGAAATCGTGTTTTCGCGTATTTCCAAATTTCCACATTTCCATTTCATTCGTTTTCCCGATCATTCACATTCACGTATTTCAATAATTTTAAGACTGAATGTTGTCGAACAGTGGAAGAGGAGCCATTCTTTGAACCAATGTTATAGTACGACTATACCAACCAAGGCCACCACCCAGACAAATTTTCATTCAAATTAGCCAATCACGATTGAGTATTTAAACAATAGAATCTGCACAAAAATTCACATTTTTCCTTTAAAAAGCATATATTTTGCTTTATATGAGTTATGTGCTTTATGTATGATCAGGTAGAATTCGCCACCATCCTGTTATGTTCAGCGTACAAAACCTGATTTGTGAACTTGATTCAAAATTTGAGTGACCTTCGTAAATGTAGTGGCACTGTAGTTTCCATTTATTACTTAACAATTATTAGGTGAATATCGGGGAATATTTACCGAGACGCGAGTCTTCGAGCGGCGAGGTAAATCAGTATTCTCCGATACTCCGGTGATTATATTCATTATGGAGGTGATTATCGTGTGATAGTGTGAGTTTCTCGACCAATCAGCGTGCGAGATTTTCAATAATCACCTGTGTACTTTTACTAATTCTAATTACTGTTGCATTTTCTTTTTTCAGATGAATAACGTCCTAATATCTGTCATTTTTCTGGTAGTCATGGTAATTGGATACCATTCAAGTGCCGCATGGGGTGGAGATTGCATGAAGAAATGTAGTGAAGAATTCAATGCGTGTTTTTCTTCTTGTCAAACACCAGACGATTGTGTTTCATGCTCGTTTAAATCAGAGGAATGTAGAAATGCTTGTAATCGAAAAAGAGACATTGAACGAGATTTTTGGGAAAATATACGAAAGACAAATAGCCAACAAAAATGAATAAAAAATTGAAGGAATTATATAAAACAAATTGGTAAAAGTCTACTATTGTTTTAAATGTTATAAAATTAAAGTATTTTTATGTATATAGCGCCTTGCTATGATTAGAAACAAGCTCATGATCAGCGTTTTATGTAAACCAACGTGGAACTGAGGGATTGATACTGTAGAAAAAGAGACAAGAAAGACCCACATTGCCATGCGAGATAAGGTTTTTACAAATGGAGTAATATATTGATTGTGCAAACGCTTTGTATGAGAGATTCATTGAAAAATAAGTAAAAATTCCTGTGTCGTAGTAGCAGATAACAAGTTGTTTTACGTGGAAATAATATCTTATTTTGTTTTACGCGAAAACAAAAATCTAGCCCTGAGCCCGTGATTATCTATTTGGCTACAAAATACGAAAATTCTTGAGGGGCGGGTTCTTCTGATTTTATTTAGTCGATGACTTTTATCTAAAGTGAGCTGTAGTGTCGTTAGAACCGGAAATGATGATATAAACTTATATATTATTATTTTTCAGGTTTTGAAGTTATATTTTTTCATCAGACGAGAAAGTAAATAAATTGAAATTTCAAAACATACGAGTTGTTTTCATCAATGTGATTCTTTACAATTGTTTATGATTTTTTTCTTACAGAGCTAACTTTTAAAGAACTAGAAAAATAACTTTAAGAAAAGATAAACAATCAAAAGAAGAATCAAAAAAACTACAGAAAATTGCAGAAACAACAAAATAAAGAAAAATACAATGTCGCATAGATCACTCACTTTATTAATATTGAGGTTCGAAAAAACCTTGTAAAATATAGATTTGTATCTATTATTCCATATATGTTGTTCGTGTATCATCGCAAGGGCGGATCCAGGGGGAGGGTCGGGGGGGCTGCGACCCCCCTGTCATTCCTGAGGTCCAATGGGTTTCCTGTGGTAAAAATGCGACCGGTATTCCTTTGCCCACAAAATTTTCCCCATGAGACCTCCCCTTCAAAACAATGGAGGCAGAAATTTGGGAATTCTATACGGGTCAAAATTTTTATGTATCTGTTTTAGTCCCTCAAGAAAGATACTGAGTTGACGAAATCGAAGGGCGACATCTTTAAATAAAATAAAACGACCCAACTGTCACGTGCTGCTGCGATGGCCGAGTGGTTAAGGCGTTGGACTCGAAATCCAATGGGATTTTCCCTCGCAGGTTCGAATCCTGCTCGCAGCGACCAAAACAGTTTTGCAATTTTTTTTTTCTAAAATTTTCTTTTACCAATATTCTTTTTTCCTTTTCCTAGCACTTTTAATGTGTTATATGATAGATTAAGATACAATCCCCAACAATAGTAATCAAAATTAATAAAAGTTTTAACAGCGTAATAAATACATCTAACTATTAAAGATAGATGAGGCCAGCTTACTAGATACTCCGTGCTCACGAGGCCCAGTACAGGCCTAAACAGCTGTCCACGGTTCCTAGTTGAGCTGGATCATTTTTTACGCGATTTGAAGTTGTGTGAAAGGCTTGTATGACACTCTTCTTCAGTAGTTTCATCTAAGGCTCGTAATTTATGCACTAGTCAATTGAAACCCCCACCCCCCGACCCCCGCGAAATACCGGGGAATTTAACATTTGAGTGGTGTTAAAATCAGACATTTTCCCCGGTAGTCGGGGGCACATTCACTGTTAAAACCCCCGCTATTGTGGCCCCGTTATTTTGGTTTAGTAGTCAACAAGAAACACATTTCACGCTAACTCCAAATTCTTGTGCTACACAGAGCCAATTGTTGTGTGTTCCATGCACTAAATATTCAATGCTCATAATTTTCATAAGCTCTGAACCTCAAATCGTGCGAAAACGTTTAGGTTTACGTCTAGTCAGCTGAAAATTTAATGGTATTAAATTGAAAATGAACAATGCTCGTAAATATTGCAAAGCAGTAGTTTTAATAGATTAATCATGATCTGATTCTACATTCGAACTGACCGAAACGACTGAACAAAACCCGCGTATAAGAACCTGGTTTTTTTAAGAACCTGTTAGGCTAAAATTCTCACTTTAAGACCCCTCCACATAAGAACCTATTAAGGCTACAATTTTAAGAAAGGTTCTTATCACTGTGGAGTTCAGCGTAAAAGTGTATAGGTAGAAACTGCTATAAGTTTGTTTGAGCATGTGTTTTGTGTAGAACATACTGCTCTGTACTAGGCTACGGCCTCTGTGCTTGGAATCACAACGCCTTGGTATTTTTTAAGATAGCCGACCTCTTGTTTCCAGGCCCTTACATATTCAAACGAGCGTTAAAATCCCCGCTCGATTCCCCGCTGAGAAAACCATTCGTTAAATCCCCGAACCCCCGGTGCAATCATGCTCTTAAAAGCACATCAAAAACGCGTCACGTCCCCGTTCAGTGGCCCGCTAGCCGCGGGGGTCGGGGGCGGGGGTTTCAATTGACTAGTGCATTACCTATTAAGCATGTTCTTAACTATTAAAAAGCTGATATTAAAAAATGTCAGATGTGCCTTTATAGACTATGATCTCATCAATAAAGATAAACAGTTCAAAAAGCTTTGAGAAAGTAGTGCACCTGAAGAAGTTGTCCAAAAAATGCAGTCTTAAATATGAATAATATATAGAAAAAAGATTGATAAAGCTACGTGAGTTGAATTATTTCAAAAAGATAATATTGCAATCTAAAAGTCTTGCAAAATAAAATATGAAGTAAGAGAAAAGTAATTGATTGAAGATATAAGAAAATAAAAATGCACCCCCGACGGGATTCGAACCCGCAACCTTCGGCTTAGGAGGCCGACGTCATATCCATTAGACTACAGGGGCAACGCATAATAATTTCTACCAAATTATTCTACTTAAATACGACTTTGTTTTAGTTGTACTCTCTAGAATCCTTAATTTTTAGAGTAAACTCAATAATCTAGTGATTTTATTACCTAACTGCTTATAATTACATTAAAAACGTAACTTTTAGGGTTGTAATACACATTTCTTTAAGTAATGGTTTATAAATAGGACTTTACATTAAAAGCGTGTTCACACTCGGCGGTGCAAAGTGAAAAGTTGAATTTCTCGTTTAACTTTCGTCCATTTACGCAATATAAATACCTGTATTTTCATCTGTTGTAACCATGGCGTACTTTAAGGTATCTGACTTACAAACTGTTCAAATGCATTCTGAAAACCTGACCCAAGTCATCGCCACATTTTACCGCCATATTTGACCTTGTACCACAGGAAACCCAAACATATGATCCTCTTGACCTTTATACGTCGTCATTATTATCTCTAAATTAATGTTAGTTTTTTCATACACCTTTCTAGCAAGATAGACAAGAACAACAATAACAAAAATATGGCATGTTGATGCATGAGGGCAAGTGACAAGATTTGCTTTTCAACCACCTGCTACAAGTACAAGTCTAGTTTTACCGGTAAATAGATCCTTATTTTCTCACCATTCAGGTTCACAAATACACCTGAAAAGCACTAGTCTTGAATATATATATATATTACATGTTTAAAAAAAGATTTCTTTGTCATCCCTTTGATAAGGTGTCTTTCTTTTACCAAATGATCATTGTTTTGTTATCTTTCGATATTTTGATTCCAATTCTGTGAGCATTCTTTTAAATAGAAAAGGAACGCAATGTCATGACTGGTGTGACAAACCTGTATTACTTGTTTGTTTCGCCTTCAAATCAATTGGCAACATTTTATATTAAGGTATCATTCGCCGTAGCTAGGATTGGAAAGTGTGGGGACTTAACTGAGGACAAGATCTTGATTTTCACAAGTGCTATATAACACAGCCATGGTAACTTGCGTTTGTGTTTTTCTACGTTATCACTTTTTTGTGAGACTTTACTAATCAGTAAACTTTGGCTGCTTGAGTTTTCAAACGAATAAATGCAGCCTATTTTTACTGAAACCGCCTGTGACCACTTAAGTGCTGTGAGTAATCTGGTAAACCGCTCCGATAGGTGTAAAATAAGCTATTCACGATCATTTTCCAATTGACTTTCAAGAAAGTGTAGCCAGGCAATCGACTACATCTCCTGAGCATTTCATGGATGCTTTGTTGAATGGGAACGTTTCTAAGTTACTACGCTAAAGTAGTATCAGCAACAGATAATGTGCAGTTCTCATTTACCAGTTGTATTAATTGACATTGATACAAGCTTCATTCTACCGACAGACCATTGGAATCATGATCGCAACTCTTACAGGCTTGTGACCTTTAGCAGGTAAGAAACATGCCAAGTTAAAATTTGATTGGCTTTGATTTCAGTGAAAGAAGGAAAGAATATTTGAAAAATCTACTTCTAAATGAACATGGTCGGCGAGCAGCCGTAATCAGAGGTATATATCTCAGTATTTTTCACAAAGCAATATGTCAAAAAGCTGCTCTTAATCATTAGTTATGTTTTCTTTCTCATTCAAGGCGCGAAAAACTGGATTGAGTTGCCTCCATATTTTCAGTATTCCTCATACAGCTAGAGATGGCTAAAGAGCCAAAACCTTCTGAAGACAGTATAGGCTACACATTGCTTGAAAACCAGGATACAGATTCTAATAAAATCATCCATGAAACGTCAAATCTGGTGAATGTTGAAAATAGTGAAGAGATAGAAGAAGAATCAGACCCTGAGCACAAGTTGACTTCAACATGCGAGACCTTTTGGAACATCTGCAACACAATTCAAGGACTGCCCATACTGGCTATCCCATATGCAGTCAAAAACGGCGGATTCTTGGCTCTAATGGTGATGTTTATTATTGCAGTAACTTCAAACTATACAGCTCAGATTATTGTAAGATGTCTTTATGACAAGGGGATTTGTGCTGACAAATCGAAAAGAAAGAGAATTAGAAATTCTTTTGTAGAGATTGGACAAGCTTTTAACTCGCGATTCGGTGGATCCCTGGTTCTAGTTACAGAAATACTACAATTGCTATTCCTCTCTGCTGTATATCCAAGAATGGTCGGACGAATGCTTGCAAACTCTTTTCCAAATGTCGTCAGCATTCCTTGTTGGTTATGGACCATGATTGGAGGCATCGCTTTTGTACCAAATATTTTTCTACAAAATTTATCCCAAGTGGCATGGACGAGTATAATCACTGTCGTTTCTGCTAAGGTCATTTTTGTGGTTGTTTTCACATACAGTGTTTCACAGTACCAAAGATGGGAACTTGCTTCTCTAGGAAACTTTGACATCCATACTTTCCCAGCCGCACTTGGAGTCCTGGTTGCAAGTTACCTTTCTCAGCCATTTGTTCCGATCATCGAAGGGAGCATGCGCAATAAAAAGAAGTTCAACTTAGTGATGAACTTAGCATATTCATCAATGACTTTACTCAACGTTGTTATTGGATTTGTGGCATTCATATCATTTCAACCGAACACCGCTGAAGTCATTACGAACAACCTGCCCGAGGGCTCATTCAGAAGAGTTATCAACATCATGGCGGCTCTCCTAGCCTTCACGTCATATACTCTTCCAATGTTTACCATTTTTGACATCGTACAAACTCAGTCACAACTCCCCTTTCTTCGTGAAAACTTTGGAGCAAAAGTGTGTTGTCCTGATGTTTTAGTATTCAGGACCATTCTCGTTTCGTGTAGTGTTTTAATGGCTGCAGTAATCCCTCGGTTTGCGTATCTGTTAGCTTTAGTTGGGAGTATAGCTGGAATCAGCATGGAGTTTATTTTCCCTCCTCTTTTTCATTCCAAGCTTTATTTTAATGAACTGCACTGGTGGGAATTACTCGTAAATATTCTTATAATAAGCATTGGAACTTTCTTTATGCTTACTGGAGTATTCTTTTCTGGAAAATCGCTTTTTTTTATTAAATTGACGAAAAATGCCGGGTGAAGTTTTTCATGTTCAATGAACAACTTGCATAAATCTCTTCACATAGAAACTTTTGATACTAAAAGTTTTCGTAGATTAAGTATATTGCTTTGTAATGGATATAGAATATTTGTAAGTAAAGTTAAGTAAAAAAATTGTAATTGTTTAAATTGCATGGTATAAACTAGTTTTTTCTTGAGCTCGCAAAGTCTGCACAAACTAAATATATCCTCTTTCAAAGAGCGTAATACCAATAAGCACTCGTTAGTAAGCAAAAAAAAAAGCATAAAAACCAAAACTGATGCCAACTACAGGCAAAATGTGTAGATCCTGATCTTAAGATTCTTAAAATTAAAATGCGTGCAAGAAAGAACTCATTAAATTAAACATTAGCGTCGCTGGCTCACCTTTAAATAGCTATGTACATAATTTCGCATGGGGTCCACTGTACAGTTAAAATTCGTGCCATATCTAGTCAAGACGATTTGAAACAAAATCACCATTATTTGTATGAGTACAATTTCGTGCACGTCAACGGGGTTGAAATAAAGCACGAACATCTCATACCCCATATAGTATATCAAGTATATCAATGATAAAATATGTATCTAATTGAGCTGATCTGCGCAGATAAAATATGTAGTAAAATATGATAAAGTATGTATGATAAAATATGTTTTTTAAAGAGTGAATATAAACGGATTTTTCAGTTAGCAGCGTCAACAAAAGCTTAAAAGCATCATCATACTTATACTCTTGTGTCTAATTATGGATCATTTAAGTTATTAATTTCACTGTTACGACGTTGAGGTCTCGACCTAAAGTTATTAGAACCAACAGGTACCTGCTGGCTTACCATATATCGCCTGATACAACGTTCAATCTAAACAAGCCTTCCTATTGGTTCAAGAGCTTTCTAGATATACTGAAAAGCCCTTGAAGTGTTGGCAGTTTAACCACAGTAACCAACACCTGGTAGATTTACGCATGCGCCAAGGGTGAGGAGGTCCCGTCAAAATGATTGTTGTTTCCTTGGTGCCTTGTTGAGGCGACGCGCCTTACCGCTACAGGGCATATGTAAAATCGGAAGCCCAAAAGTTAAAATACAATAACTGTCGAAATCTATTACAGCTAATTTTCTGCGGTTAGTCTACTCTCTTCAAGACACTTGCTTCGCGTTTCAACTAGAAAAGTGTAATAATCGGAAAGGATTGGTTGCAATTTAAAGGACAATATGAAGCCATTCAAATATTTTAAACAACCGAGAACTCAAAATGTCGCTTTGTTTTAAAGTTAAGTCCGCATGGAGGGAGTTCACTACAGTGTTATGTCGAAGAAAATCGTCTTCATGTTCTTCCACGGTCAACGAGGCGATGCACTTAGGAGCAGAACTCGGCACAAACGTACAAAAACGTCTTCTAATGAAAGTAGATGACGCAAAATTAAACTCTCCTAGCAGTTCATTCGAAGCTCACGGTGTGCAGTTCAGCACAAGGAAAGAAATGGATGAGTTTATCTCCAAAATGGAAGCAATGCGGGAAATTTTTGAAAAAGAAATTTCGGAGATAAGCCTTCAACACAAGCGTTTGAGGGCCGGAGGGTATTTATTGAACAGTCGAGTGTTGGAAATGGAAAGAATTATTAAGACAGATAGAAGAAAAGGTTCTATTGGAGGCTTAAAGGCACCGAGTTTTAATGACACATCTTATTACACAAGCCAGGATCTGCAGCTCCTTCAGGAAATGGATAGAGTATATGACATGTTGGACAATTCTCAAGAGGAAATTAGTTCATTGAGAAGACATCTTGATATTGAATTCAAGGAAAGAACTTTGTATCCTGAGCCGACTATGCTACGCTCTACCGCTGTTGAAGATGAATTTTCAAAGAAAATGAAACAAGATGGCGGACTTCATTATCAAAGCAAAGACAAAACAATGCAACGAATAACCTATCAATGTCTACCGCCGCCATTTTCCCTTCAACAGATAAAAACCCAGGTTAAATAGTTAACGTTCTTCGAATGGAGACGTTTCCTTGTGCATGTTTTGCTTCCGTTCATTTAAAGGATTTCGACTTCCGGGTTTTGTAGCAAGAATACGGATTCAATTTCATTTCCTGTTGGTATTCAATTCTGGACTACCCAATAAAAACAGACAACATAAATTAAATCCAATTAACTCGAGAGCCAGCCTACATCCAAAACTTGTCTGTTGGGATGTGGAAGTAAGAAATAATAGGGGAGGGGAGGGAAGGTGTCATTTCTATTCTCGATCCACTACCTTGCTGACGGGTATTTACATTACTCATTCCTGGTGGTGATAACAAAGATCGCAGGCTCAGACGTTCGTGACTCGAAATTATCAAAAATAAATTTAATTTTCGTACAAATTTCATCTTATTCAGACTTTCTATAAATGATTTCATCAATTATTTTTAAGCCAACTAAGTATACAGATTGCTATATATAATCGTAATTTTTCATACCTTTTCTGATTTGTTTGAACGAATATGAGAGACGTAAGATAATACGGGATTCAAACGACAACAATAAGACTTCGCCATCCGAAATCTCAGTGATTTTTGTGGATTGCCTCATGATAAAGCAACTGTTTTGTTAGGTTAGGTTTTGTTTAACTTTTAGGAAGAAGATCAACGTATAACGTCATCTTAATCATATGTACCATTTTTTTAAGTGCCTATAACACCTAACTCAATATTTTTAGTATTTATTGTACAGTTAAGTGAATAGTTGAATGGTAAAACTTTCATATGATTTAAATGATGCAACTGGAAGATATCAAGTGTAATACTTCCAATATGCTAATTAGTGTGACGTCATTATAGGAATTCGAATTTATCTGTCATCATTTGTAAATCAAAACGCTGATTATTATGAGAAAACGAATTTGTAATGAACTTTCTATAAACTCTAAGACAGAGACGATGATGTTTTATACAGGATTTTTTACTGCCCCAGAAAAGCTTTGTAAATTCAATAATGCCAATAATGACATCACATTCATTAACATATTGGAAGTATAAACCTTGATATCTCCAAGATGCATTACTCAAATCATATGAAAGTTTTACCATTCAACTATTCCCTTCATGTAGAATGAAAAAATTTTAAAGTTACGTGTTATAGGCACTTTAAACCGATCAAGAATTTTTTGTAAATGGTGAAGAACATCCCAATAAAAAACCAAACTAACCATACAATATCTATGCAATGAACTTAATCTTTACCCTTTCATTTTGTAAGATACTAAGATATATAATAAAATACAGGAAGAATGGAAAGTGAGGGACCTCTCCCCCCAAAAAAACACTGACACACTCACACTTCCAGTATTCTAAATATTAGCCTTCTTTGCAGATTCTATTTTATTGATTTGGCAAGATCACCGAGCGTAAATCATCGCATCTGCAAAGCAGGCTATTTAAATACTTAATTTTAAAATACCCCTCACCTTCCCTTTTTAAAGGATGCTCTGCGAAATACAGAAACCTTGAAAAGGGGGGACCCCTTCCCAAAATCACGCCCATGCAGCCATGTACACTTATAGTATTCTAAATATTGCATGTGTTTAAAAAACCCTCCCCTCCAATAGTCATCTTTACACTTCCTTGCACCATCTTGAAAGGTAGACGTGCCTTTGCATTAAAGCGAGACAAACGAAGAGCTTGCAAAGATAGAGACCTTTTTTTTAACACCTTGAACAATTATTCACGACTCTATCATTGCAAGCTCACTGTTTGTCTCACTTTGATCCACTGCTACTATTCAGGATGGCACAGGTAACTGTGAAGGAGTCTATTTCAAGGGGTGCCTTACAGTTGTTATAATAAGCCTTGTTAATGTTTATAAGCAGTACCTGAATGTTTCACTTATTCATAGTTTTGTTTCATGATGTTGAATTCCTTCCTGGCATCTTCCAGCAGCTGAGGTTCACAGAACACATCCAAGGCTGTCCTTGCGATGGCCTTAGCAGCCTTCAGTGTTTTTTTGTGTGCTACTTGGGTTTCTGCACTCACTCGAAACTCATGAGAATGGTAAGGTATCCCTTCTTCTATGCAATAAAGAGGGTGGATTCCTGGCACCTCTAAACTTACATTCCCCATGTCAGTAGATCCATCGATAACTGATTCTTGTTCTTCTCGGCTCATGAACGTTTCTCCTAAAGATTCTGCATGCTTCTGGTAAAGATTCGCCAGTACACTGTTGGTTTCTATGGCAGCAAAGGAGTTAGGAAGCCAGTTGATGTCAACAGTACAACCAGTAGCCAATGCAGCTCCTTCAAAACAAGCTTGGATTTTAGTTTTAAATACATCAGCATCTCTGTTAGTAGTGGTGCGGATGTAGTACTGGAGCTGTGCTCGATCTGGGATCACATTGGGTTTCTTGCCAGCATCAGTAAATATCCCATGAACAGACCATGTTGGCTTGATCTGCTGACGAAGAACACTGATGTTGTTGTAAGCGAGGACTGCAGCATCCAGTGCGTTAATAGCTTTGTGTGATACACCAACGGCGTGTGTAGACTTGCCATGATATGTAACAATCACCTCAGTCCTCGTTTGACACTTGTAAAATGCTACATTAAAAGGCGCAGGGTGGAGCATGAGACAAAAATCTACGTCCTTGAAACACCCCGCTCTAATCATGTCAATTTTCCCTCCATTTCCTTCCTCAGCTGGCGTTCCCATGACAACCACTCTACCTAGAGAGGATCCCTCAAGAGCCTCCTTAATTCCTAGACCGGCTGCAATACCTGACTCGGCGATCAAATTGTGTCCACATCCATGTCCAATTTCGGGTAAAGCATCGTATTCACACAGTATAGCTACAGTAGGACCATTATTTGAGCCACTTTCAGCCTTAAATCCAGTCTTTAAGCCATAATGACGCTCCACTTTGAATCTCTTTGACTCGAGGTAAGTAGTGAGCAATTCGTGAGCGTGATGCTCTTCGTAAGCCAATTCTGGTTTTTGCCAGATTTTGTGGCTGAGCTCGAAAAGTTCAGTAGAATATGAATCTATAATGTTGTCTGAACGCTTTTGTAAATCACTAGCCTTGGAAGCCATAGTTCTATTACATGTAAAAAGCGCTAGAAGCCCTGGACTTACTGGAACGACAAGCCACTGCCACGTGACGTCTGGTCACGCAATGCAAATGTATCCACAGGAAATCCAATGTCTTTTCCCCTCGAAAATATATCAAGATCAACACAAGAAATAGAATAATCTACAAGTTAAGTTTTTATTAAAAGAATATGAGCTTAAAATGAAAAGTACTACAGAACTACAGAAAAGGCTATATAGCTACGTGAATATTCCAGGTATCCTATAAAACGGAGTTTTAGACACAGGTAGCCCAGGCTTACCGCCGTTAGTGTTAGCCTGCGTAGCCAGGCGTTCCTTGTGGGTTTTGGGGGACTTGGGGAGGAGAGAAGAGGAGAGAGGGAACGCCTGCAAGCAGACCTTATGATTTTGAAAAACCCGTTTCATTTGATTTTAATTATTTTAAAGCGTAAAAATTAGGATTCAAAAATACCCATATGATACCCATATAATCTTTGTCTGTCTGTCTGTCTCTCGACCGATCGATTCAGTTATTCAACATTAACGGTAAGCCTGGGCTACCTGTGGTTTTAGAGACCCTTTATAGAGAACGTAACGCCGCAAAGCTTGATTACATACCAGCGTGCATATAAATTAACACGTAATTGTTATTCATAATAGAAAAAATTGTTCTCACAAATCGACTCATGCACAAGTTTTATGGGCTTCTTCTTGTTCGTTCTAATCGATATGCGGGGCGAATTTTGATACTTCAAAAGGCTCTAACTCGATTTGTCCATTATGGACTCCTCTTACGAGTACTGCCGACTGAATGATTTGTCAGAAGTCGAAAAAGAGGTGACGGAAGTCGAAGAAGATCCAAAATACTCGTATAAGATTACAAACCTGGATGCATTCTGGAACACGTGTAGCTCGATTCAAGGTCTTGGCGTTCTTAGTATGCCACTTGCTGCTAGCTACGGTGGATGGTGGTTCATTATAAGCACTATTGCTGTTGCATTGATATCTAATTACACGGCGAAGATCTTAGTGCGATGTCTGTATAGACAGCACCCCATACTAGGATACACACGAGTGAGAAAGACGTATGCTGATGTTGGACAAGCCGTCTGGCCAACCTATGGCCAATACATGGTCCTCGTTGCCAAATTCCTGGAGTTACTCTTCCAAGCGGCATCGAACCCCATTGCGTGCGGGGAAGCGCTACATTTTCTCTGCCCAAGTATTCCCGTCAGCACAAGGACTTGGATCCTAATTTTTGGCCTTGCAATGATACCGAATATTTGTTTGAATTCAGTGATCCTGTTGTCCAAGATAAGCATGGTGACGATTGTTCTTGGGTTCGGTACTTTTGGTACAGTTATTGGCTACAGTGTCTATCAGGTGCCATCGTGGGATATCAAAGACCTTCTTGTCTTCCAACCCGAGAAGTTCCCAATATCGCTTGGCTTGTTAGTCGCAAGTTATTCTGCACAAATCTTTTTGGTTGTCCTTGAAGGAAGCATGAGAACTCCAGAGAAATTCAACAAAGTTCTCAATTCTGGGTACGTCTTTATGACGCTCCTCAAAATTGCTCTGGGAGTTTTTGGATTTTTGACGTTCGGTCGTAACGTCAACGAAGTGGTAACGAACAACTTGCCGACATATTTCCTCGTCCCGATCAACATCATCGTCATTTTCCTAGCATTCACCGGATATTCGTTACCGATGTTCGCGGTGTTCGACATGATGGAGAGCTCAGCCAGAAGCTTTTTGGGCAAACGTTGCCTGGATGAATATGGACAACGCCCAAACACCTTCTGCAAGTACCTAATACGCATCAACCTTGTTGGGATTACTATCGTCCTCGCAACTACGATACCCCACTTCTCTCTTATCCTGGCTTTCATTGGGAGTCTGAGCTGCACCTCACTTGCTCTTATCTTTCCCTGTCTTTTCTACATCAAGTTACACTGGGATGAAATAACTTGGTACGAGTTAGTGCTCGATGCTGTTATCGTTGTGTTTGGGTTATTGATAGCTGTATCTGGCCTGACCTACTCTACTATTGACTTGCTGGATGTTCTATCTAAAAACTGACCATGAAGTAAGAATTCATTGTTTTTGCTAACAAAATATACCGTCAAAGACCTACCTCGGCTACAAACGCGATGCTTCGTATTAGTCTCGCTCGTTGTGTTCTATTACTGGATTAAATATTTTAAAGGGTTTCTCGAATTTAAGTGAACAATTTAAAAGTGGTCACATTTGCCTGTTGCAATATGCCGTTGCATGATGAAGCCATTTCACTCTACCACTACCAAAATGCGTCGCGAATTTTCGTTCTTATTTAAATTTGTATTTCCTCATGAGAATATAGTAAGACAATTAACTGAAAAAAAGAAAGTGTGCAAAGTATTGTGGTAGTGGCAGTAAATGACGCTATAATACAAATGAACTATTCATTAAATTTCCTGGCTCGTCAAGTTTTTGCGCATTAATTATTATTCGTGTGCAACATCAGTTAATAGGCCCTTTGCAGTTAACGGTCACGTGTCTGTAATGGACTGCAAAATTTTTGTTTTTCTATTAAATTGCTGATTCGTTTTAGCTACTTGTAAAGAACTGAATGAAAACATGTGTATCCAGTGTGTTACGAAATGTAGTTTTATTAAGATCTCTCGAAACAGGATGTAGAAAGTTTGTTTGCAGTCCAGTAAATTTCACCCATGGGAATCAAAATGTTCATTCATTTGCTCTCAGTGAATTAATCAGCACGTGATTGCTTAGCTGCAAAGGGCCTATTGTGAATAACACCACCAGACGTGTTGCTAACGTTACACCTCCCTAGCCTACATAGCGGCCCGGTGGGTTTTGCGACACCCATTCCTTTTGGGCCGCTGACGCAGGCTACCCCTCCCGGCTACGTAACAGAAGGAAAAAATATTAATATCATATGTTTAATCTATATGATTATTAGTTTGTTTAGTAAAGAGTGAAAGTTGTATTAATAGACAAAGATATTTTCATGATCAATGATCAATACTTCTGTTATAGCATCTGTGTTTAAAAATAAGGCTTAATTCAGTAACATAAATATGATCGACTAAACTGAAACTGAAGTAGGATCCATGTTATTTTGGGTAAGGCCTAGGAGAAAGGTTTCATTATATCTGTATTCCCAATGGGCTCCGTCAAGAAACGACGAATTGGACACATTTGATTATTTAAAGACCTCCATATACAGTGCGACTACATTAACCAAAGCCACCCAAATGAATTTGAAATCAAATTCACAAATCGCGTTTTTGATGCTGAATATAGTAGGATGGTGGCGAATTCTGGAATGTTCACTCCTGATCATACACACACACGTATAAAGAAAAACCTATGCTTTTGAAGGGACAATGTTCAAAATTGTACAGATTCTATTGTTTGAATACTCGATCGTGATTGGCTAATTTGTACGCAAATTTGTCTAGGTGGCCTTGGTTGTGTAGTCGCACTGTTATAGTATCAGTATTGCTTTTACACAAAGTTAAAAAATACATTGTAAAATATTTGTTGCTTTGAATGTTGAAGGTTTATACTTGTCAAGGACTGTGAAAGCATGTAATGCATTTGAGTGTATTTGTTGTGACATATTCAATGCAGTGGAATGGTTTGGAAACCTATTGCTCTATTAACTATGGTTGTAACTAGTAACACTAAATGTTGGCCATTATGAGAAAACAAATTTAAAATAACCTTCATGGTAAGCCATGAGTAAAATGATAATTTCAAATACAGTTTCTGCAAACCAGTTAAATGTTCGCATAGTTATTAATGAAGCCTTGCATGGCGTCACAGTCATTAACATATCCGAAGTATAAAACTCTCAAATCAAGAAGTATTTCTTAATTTAACAATTCCCTTGAAAATATTGAATTAGCGAATCAATGCAGTTTAAATGAGAATGCTTTTTCTTGTAATCCGTCACTTGATGATGGAGATCAAAAATGGGAAACAGAATGAATTCAGGCTGTGAAACTGGGCAAAAAACTAACAAGAAAATCCTTAACCATCTCATAACAATATACAACATTGTGCAGATTTAATTAGCCATTCCGAGGATAAGGAAAACACTGGGTCAAGTTAGCAGTGCAGTGCATTTTGGGACTGTCTTAGGGGATATATTTCCAAGATGGCAGCTCCAAAACAGCCCCGCAATGCACTACGATGCCAACCCAATCCAGTTTTTCCCAACCTTTAAATGGCTAATAAACGATAAATCGTTTGTCTTTTCACCTTAGTGAGGCGCGCATTTTGCGCTCGCGTCATCTTGAAACTAATTATTTAGATTTATCTCTCGAGCAACAAAAGAAAATATTTATCTTTTATATCAATCGTAAATAAAAAAAAGCTTGGAAATAGAAATATTTCTCAGGAGCTTATGCTGATCATCTAGCGAGGAACTGTGCGCATTATGCATATATAAATATGCTTCCTGAAATATGAAAGTAAAATGGCTCCTTTTAGTTCTTACCGAAAGGTTACTAAAAAAATAAACATTCCGGAAGTGAGGTACGTACCGGAAGTGACCGTGGATTACGCCGGAAGTAAAGTGAATACCGGAAGTGATTTATGTCTTGAAGCAAAATAATTTTTTATAAAATTAATCGAATCTTAGAGGAAATATCTTCACTACATTTCGATGATCAAAGATAAGTCATCTCTTTATTATCAGGTGGTTTTAAAAGTTCTTCGTAATCTGGTGGATCCCTTGCCTGCCCGCACGGATGCTGCAATAATTCCTGGCCTTGGCCCGAGATCGGACGAACCTTGTGGAACTCGATAAGATCATTCAATGTGGGATGTGCAATTTGATTGTGTCCAAAGAACTGGTAGGTATTCTCGCTGGTGTCGATCAGGTAGTGCTTGCAGCGTTCCTGGGAACGATAAGAGATTGTATATCCCCACACACGTTCGCTAACACGAACCAAGAATGAACCTACCGGCTTGTCCAGCAGAATTTCTTCTGCTTCTTGTCGAGACACAATACCTGTAAGCAGAGGATAGAATTTCAATCATGAATAGCCTAATTAGCAATTAGTCCTCAAGCCCGAATGGGATATATGACTCATAGGCCATGAGGGCAAGAGGACTAATTGTTTTAGTCTAATCCAACTAGTGGGTCAAATATATAGATGCAAACCAGTTTTGAATTAAAGTTAAAATTGATATTTTGGTTACCAAAGCCGGCACTTTTTGTTGCTAGGTAGGACTGATATAGCTTATCCTAGCCTAGTAGTAGCTCATCCAATTGGAACGCAGCATTGATGATAGACCACTAGTTGGATTTGACTAAAAAATATTATCTATAGTAACCTGGTAAATGAGCATCTGAAAAAAGGATGCAATACAGGAACCATGGCAAAAGAAGACCCCACATGTTTGGCAAACTCGAGAAATAAAATAGGGAAAATTCAAGCTCAACCCAAATTCGACTGGAAATATGTATTAGTCAGTCTTGCACAAATGTTGTTAAAACACCATCCTCCAATTCTCTTGGTTGTGCTGTGTTATGACGGCGATGTACTAAGACGAACACTTATCTCGCGCTATGTAACTGGTTGCCTATTTCCATAACGTGATAACTTTAAACTTATCACAACTTTATAGCATGAAAATCTCAAGCACAGCAACAATCTTCTATAATACCCTAGGGTAGCGAGAGTCCAAAAGTTGGAGGACCAAGCGCGCGCGATTTGGCGCGAACGGTAGTTCCCGCCAAAACCAAAGGAATCCCAACACAATTTATCGTTAAGATCTGGCAACTTACTTACCATGAAAGTAAGGCAAAACCGAATCCCCCACATAACACGCTCTCTTTGGAAACTCTTCTTCTCGGAACCATTCAATAACATCGACTCGTGATCTTGGCTTTCTGTTTCTCTGGGGTCGTTCTGGTCTATCACCGGATTGGATAGGAAGTGTTGCAGCATTCAATGATACTCGACGAGGAGGAGGAGGACGAGGTGGTGGAGATGTAGATCGAGTCTTAGCCAGGGCAGGCCTGGGGGAAAAAATTTTTGGGAAATGATTTTTTGTGTGTGTTATATCTGACATTTCACGTGACGTCACAGCCGCCATATTGGTGTACCTTGGACAATAATTTTGTTTTTAGTAACTTTTGTTAGGTACACCAATATGGCTGCCATCTCTATTGTCAGACATGACGCCACAGCCGCCATATTGGTGTACCTTGGACAATAACTTTGTTTTTAGTAACTTTTATTGGGTACACCAATATGGCTGCCATCTCTATTGTCAGTCAACTCACTCCAGGGCTAAGCCAGTGCAGATGAGTCTACAGTCATAAGATACAGCGGCATTTACATAATCATAAGAATGAATTTGAGTGAATACACGAACACGAAGTAATTGAGTCTTACTTGTTTGGGATTGGTGGCGGTGGATGGTTAGGTACCGGCGGTGGTGCTCGATTTGGTTTCATGGATATCGAACCACGATGAGTAGAAAGAGTCGGAGAAGGCGTAGGAGGAGCTTCTATTGTTATTGTTTTTCCCAACGTATTTCTCCTCTTCGCCGCTATAATTCGTTCTCTTAACACCTCCCGACGAGCCAAACTAACGGAGTTTCTTCTTTCTTTCTCTGCTTCTTTAGCTTTTAATTCGCTAACCTTCCACGCTTCGTCAACCTTCTTTTGTTCCTCTTCTTCCTTCTTTTTGTCTTCTTCTCGTACTGTTTTAAGACTGAGGTAGATCTCCTGTGCTCTTCGTTTCTCCTGTTGAACCAATTCTTCTTCCCGCTTCTGTTTTTCCGCTAACCGCTGTTCCCGTAATCTTTTAAGTTCCTCTCTTCGTTGTCTATCTTTTTCTCTTCTTTCTTCTTCTAATTTTCGTTGTTCTTCTAAGATTCGCCGCTCTTCTTCTATCTGCTTTAGCCTGGCTTCCTGTAAACACGCAAACAAAAATCAGTACGACCGATCCCAGTATTTACTCCTAGATTTTTCTTGTTAAATGGTTGACCAACCCTTTACTGACTCCCCCCTTATTGTTTTAGTCTCATTGCATCTAAAACATATCCAAGCTCTATCCAAGCACTGTGGTCATGTAAGTTCAAAAGTGTGATGCAGTGATAATGAACTAGCCTCTCATCTTTATAGGGTTTCGGTTGGATACCTAGACTGATGAGTGAAGTTTGTCTCTCCCCTGATTGAAGGGGTTTTAACTTTGTTATTTGATTTTCCTCCCTCCACAGCCCTGCAGAGGTTGTTTCAGGGTTCGGTCTATGAGTTTTGCCGTGCCCTAACTTTGATCAGCCCAGAGCTTGTTATAGGATTCGGTCTGTGAGTTAGCCGTGCCCTAACTTTGATCAGCCCAGACGTTGTTTTATGGTTTGATCAGTGACTGTTGAACAGCCCCGCCAGAGGTTGTTTCAGAGTTCAATCTGTGAGTTAGCCGTGCCCCGACATAGTTCAACCAGTAGATTCAAGGTTTAATAAAACTGTACATTAACAATAGCTGGTGTGTTTAATGCTCAATCAACATAACCATTCCACTTACCTCCTCTCGTCTCCTTTTTTCTTCCTTTTCCCGTTGAAGTCGTTCTTCCTCTTCCTTCTCCCTCCTGAGTCTGTCTTCTTTTTCCTGCTGCAGTCTCCTCTCTTCTTCTTCTTTCTGCCGAGCAAGTTCTTCCGCTTTCTTCATTTCTTCATATTTTCGGAGTTCTTCTTTTCTTTGAGCTTCCAATTTCCGCATTTCTTCTTCCTGTCTTTTCTTTTCTAATTCTTTGAGATGTTCTCGTCGCTTTTCCTCCGCTTTTCTCTCGGCTTCTCTTTTTCTCTAAAATACAGAAAAAGCGGAAAACAGATGAACGAAATTCACTGGTTATTTTGTACCTCTAAAACAGATTATCGGGAGCACTGGTATGTTCAAAGTGTGCGCCACATCTTGTAAGCCAATCATAGTACACTATTCATATATTCGCCCTTATTACCATAACGCAATCGTCAGGGGGGAATCAAGGATAGCGTATCGCTAGTGCACTCGCCTCTCGGGTAAAGTGTTCAATTCCTATGCTTGGCATCACATATGAAGAGAGTTTTTTAGATCTCTCTTTTGATTCGAGGGCCTTTTCTCTGGTTTCTAGGGTTTTCCTTCCTCCGCAAAACCTAACAAGCTAAATTCCAATTCAATCTGTGAATAGCTGTGCCCTGACTTAGTTCAGCCCAGAGGTTGTTTCAGGGTATCAATAATACCATAACATGCCATGCACGTAATTCACAATTATCAAACCAATCAGATTTTAGTATTAGTATATGTAATAGGACTCCATGCTGCCCGATTAAGAAATAATTGGACGAGAAAAATTCCGAGGACTGACAAAATTGGATGATGCCGTAGGCCGAGTCAAATTTGGCAGTCTGAGGAATATTTCGAGTCTAATTATTTCTTGATTGGGGAGCATGAAATCCCATTACCTATTAATTATATAGTTGCCTAATTAATTCCATATCAACAAGACCTGTCCAATTAAGAAAATAATTGGACAGTTACCTATATGGGATTAATGAGAAGCTGTATAATTACAAAGCATTATACCCCTACCTCTTCTAATTTTCGCATCCTCTCTTCCATCTCTGCTTTGGCTTTAGCCGCTTTTTCTTCTTCTGCTTTTCGTCGGGCTTCTTGTTCTCGTTTTCGTTCCTCCTCCAATTTACGTCTCTCTTCTCGCTTCTTTCTTTCAGCTTGTCTCTTTTCTTCCTCTAATCTTTTTTTATCCTCAGCAGCTTTAATGGCTAACTGTCTTGCTTCCTGCATTACAAGACAACATTTGAAAAGGCAATCAATCAATCAACTACTTGGTCTGTCAATCCATCGGTCAGTTCACTGTCAATCAGTTGGTTTTCAATCTTTTGGTCAGTCAACTGTCAATTACTGTCAACACTTAATCAGTTGCCAATTAGTCATTCAGTTAGCTGTCAATTAGTCAGCTGTCAATCACTTGGTCAGTACGCTGTCAATCAGTTGGTCATTAGGATTTCAATCAGTTAGTCAGTCAGTCAGACAGTCAGACAATCATTCCTTCAGTAAGCTGTCAATCGGTCAGTCAGTGAGTGGTTAATCAGTCATTCAATAGCAATACTTCATTATTACGAGCAATGATGATGTTAATTAATTTGCCAAGCCAACCATTTTCACAAAAGCTTGTCACAAGTTGCTTTGTGTCACTAGCCAATTAAACTCTGGTTTGTACATGAATAACAAAGGTTTTTGTTACATGAAGTATTGCTATCAATTAATCAATTAAACATAAAAAAAAGTAACCAATAAAATATCAACTAACCTCTTGTAGTTTCTTCATTTTTGCTTCTTTTTCGGCTCCCTCTCTCTCGAGTCGTTCTTGTTCTTCTTTAAGCCTTCGTTCCTCTTCTTCCAACCTTTCTTGTTCTTTTCTCAGTAGTTCTTCTGCTTCTTTGTGAGCTTGTTCCATAGCTTTCTGCTCTGCAAGTTGATCCTCTCTCATCTCTTGTTCTGTAACATATCAATCAAATCATGACATTCTTGAGTACCTTTAGTAACAACACTAAAAATACCAGACACAATCACAAGATAAATAGCAACAGTAATAAAAAAAACTACTTAATTTGGTAGGGTAACTTGAATTACACGAAGTAATTTTCATCTAGGACCTTTTTAGATCAAATTAGAATTTAGAAGTTAAATTTTCAAGAGGGAAAAAATATCAGAGGATCCAGAGAAGAACCCTAGAAGCACAGGAGAGAACCAACAAACAACTCTACTCATCTACGACGAGTCCAAGAATCAAACCCGGGTCGCATTTGTGAGAGATGAGTGCTCTCACTGCTATGCCACCCATGCTTCCCATAAAAGCAGTAGAGACAACAAAAGTAGCTACAATAAAGACATCAGCAACAGCAGCAAGGGCACTAGTTGCAGCAAAAACAAAAGTTACAGCAACCCAAGCCAACAACAGCTGAAAGAACCGCAAATGCAGCAATTTAATGACAAAGCTGTGACTAGCAGCAGAAACAATAACCATAGCAGGTACATCAGAAGTGGCAACAATGACAGCAACAGCCACTAACACAGCAGCAAAGTACTGATACAGTATACACCTATTTAAAAATTGTTGTAGGTTGAAGATCTGAAATGGGCGATCCTAGAATAAACAGAATTTTTGTTTATGTTTTCTGGCTAAAATCTGAAAAAAATCCCATTTCTAACTCTGAGATTGTGCTTTATATTCAAATCTAGAAAGAAACTATGTTGTTCAGCTGTGAATACAGTCAATTAAAAAAATGTCGTCGACCAACTCAAGCCTACGCAACTGGACCGAAAGGAACTCTGGGTAGTAATCATTGAAGCCAAGTTGACTCCATTATTTTATTTGACTAGTTATGCCTGGTTTACAGTGTGAACCTTCGTAGGCGAGTAGGAAGTGTTGAAGGAGATGTTTTTTTAATGCCTTCACATTTTCGAAATTGTGAACTGAATTATAACTACTTTGTTTTTCTTTTCCTAAACCCAAAGACATGCATTGATGGATTGTTTCTCGCCATTATTATTTTATTACTAGCGGGAACAAATAATTCAGAACAAATATTTAACTGCTTCAGTGATTTTTACCCATATTCCTTTTGGTCCAGTCGCTTAGGCTTGAGCTGGTCGATGACGACGTTTTTTGAATTGACTGTATATTACAATTTGTGGCATGTTACTCGATCTCAGATTTCATAATTCAGATCTCCAAACCAACGACGTATTTTTGAAATAGGTGTATTCATATTCAATTACAGGTACATAGGTTAAATTTTTTGCTTACCTTTTCGTACTTTTTCCAAATCTATGTCATCTTCCATGACCCACACCCATGGATTGCCATCTTTTGCCATCAAATAATGGACACTCTTAGCATGGGCTGGAAGACAAAACATGTAATGATATCACCACCATTACTATAACACACACAAACAGACTAAGATTGAACTAACAGCTAACAAACAAACAAAGGGATAGTCACACACAAAGATTTCAGTGCCAGGCTTTATACATAATGCTCTGTGATTCATAAAAGGAGAAAGGAGGAAATTTAATTTCACATATAGCCTCTTACTAAAACCTTTGTGTGTGACAAGTGAAGCATATCTCACAAGTGGACTATTCGATACTTTTTGCTCCTTTATGAAAATGACATATAGGAAAAGCAAACTTAGTCTCCTCCACAGTCTGTCATTAGGTTTAGGCTGCATTTCATAATGTATGGCGGGGGGGGGGGGGGGGGGGGGGGGCAGGTGAAATTGAGGGGGAATCAGGAAAATTTTGGTAGGAAAAAGGAGGGATGGGCAAATTTTTATCAGAAAAATAGGGGGATGCACAATTTTTGGAAGAAGTTACAAGCCTTGCTTAGGGGAAATCTTATTTTTTTGCATGACTTTAAGGGGGGGGGGGGTGTTAAGAATTATTCATGGACATTCCAAATTATTTTTACCTGCCCCCCCCCTCTGCCATACATTATGAACGCAGCCTTACAGGGACTGTACCCTTAAGCTAACAGCCCCAGTCAGTATATTCAAGACCTCCAGAACAGTTTTTAAACATCCATATAGCTATACAATTCAGGCAAACTACAGTAGGCAGTAAAATCCTTCCGGGTGCAAAAATAACTTATCTAACCCCTTTGGGTTGTCTCTTTTTCATCCTCACCTATTTTCTTAATCTCATTTTTGGAAAATTGTATGTAGAAAATAAAACCCTTTGAACCTATGGCAAAAGATTGCAACATGAATTCCAACTCAAATGAAAACTGATCATCTTAGTCTTCTCCTTTCACAGGTGTTACAATGCAATACAATGCAGGTTAGAAAAAGATTAATTATAAACATACCTTTTTTGGGTTTGATTACATTATTTACTTGTTCCTCAAGCTCCTTTTCCCATTCATTGTATCGTCTCACTTGCTCCTCTCTCATCTTCACAAATAAAATCTGTTTTTGTTCTTCTGGTAGTTCAGCCAGAAGATCTGGGTCTACATACATCTCCTTCAATATCTGGGCCAACATCTTGAAATTGGTTGTGCTACTGATAAAAAATAAACACATATCCCCATTCATATGATAATAGTGTAATGATGAGGATGGTACATGTTGAGGTAATTAATGATAGTAGTGATAATCGCGACAATGGTATTGGTGGTGATGATATATCGAACAAACACAAAAAAAACTTCTTACAGGGGTTGTTACAAAAAAAGAAAAATCATGCAACATAAATTACTGCAACCTTCCCGTCAATCATCCAGTGGTCAATATCTTAATATACCAGTATTGGATGCAATAAATTGCCAACTCAAACAAATATCTGGTAAACATGACAACCTGAATGGTAAACAATTTTTATTGGCCTTGGCTGGACATTTGATCAGCCAAAAATGTGCAAATGGCCTGACAAATGACCTAGCTTCTTTAATATTAAAAAAATCAAATGCAGCCTTGTAACAGGAAATTACAATCCAGTTGGCCATTGTCAACGACAATACAGATCAGCCGATCAAATTGAATACATGTTAGTTATGGATCAAAAGGTTAAGGACTGAAAACACTTTCAACTTATAAGTCTTCTTTCTTCAGAAATAGAATACAGTAAGGTTGATAAAAAATTTTGATTTATCTTTTGATTGATCATAAAATTTGTTATAATATAATACTCACTTTCACTTCCTAAGGTTTAGTTCTTATGTAATTTCAATCAATTCTTTTCAGTAACATTCCAAGGTAAAAGAACAAACCAGAGAGAAGAATCAGAACTGTAAAAAGGATGATGAATACAGCTGCACAACAGATGATGCGATTATGCATAACAATCGTCTGCCATCTTGCCAACGGCTCAGACAAAACCAAGGACTGAAACATAAAAAAACAATATTTATTGCTAAATACCAGTATTAATAACAGGTTCTATTTATTGAAAACAAAAACAATAAAGCTTGTTGCTAATCAAGTCACTAACTGTTCCTCTAGAGATCACTCACTCAGAACATTTATAATAACACTTCTTGACTGAACAAAATCCAAGTTCTTCTTATAACCTTGCTCTCAATTGTTGCAAAATTTGAATATGCATTCTGCACAAGAGGTTATCTTCTCAACACATAACATCAAAAGCTATATATCTATCTAAACATATTTAGAGCTAACATTCCATTACAACAAACATTAATCTAGCATAACATGATTATAATAATAATTGGTTTTGAAATCCATTTCAGTTTCATACTCTATAATTATGAATTTTAGTAAAAGAAAAGAAAGTATTTTAGTTTCCTTAATAGCAATATCTTGAATAGTAAATATAAATACTTAAGTGGACTTCTATTGTACCAATAATGATATAAATATAAATGTAAATCTAAGATATTATATACAGATGTAATAATACATGTTTCATAATATAACTATATACACATCGAGTATCAGTTTCACAAATTATAATTCAAAATGGAATAAAATCAAGAAATGGAGTTTAGCAATGACATAGTAAACAGGACTGAATCTTTTGGAGAATCATAAAAGAGTTAACCAAAAAGTATTCAGTGCAAAACAAAAATGTATATATTCTAAGGAGAACAATTACAAACTGAATTAGCTCATTAATTATGTTATCAAAACAATAATTTATAAAGAGATTCAAACGCCATAGCTGATGAACAAGTTAGCTATTTAAGAAAATAAAAACAAATCATACGCATAAAACACACATTAAAGGAATGGGTTTTATTTTAATGCTTACATATCTAAACTTATTATATTAAGTGATAAAGGAACAATATGCATAATTTTTGAAAGCTATAAATAATCTTTTCTCTCTAAATTGAGTTCCAACTTATTCACCGATTTTAGGAAAAGTTTAGGATTTAAAACCTAGGCTTAATAGTAAGTAAATAATGATGAAAGTAAAGTCTTCAGACTACATACTTATAAACTTTGTACTTTACTGTTGACATACTAAAAGTTAGTTGTTTCTGGATTTACGAAGTCATAAAGTCAGATTTCTTAGTCACTTTTTTTAAAAGTTATAAATAAGAACTAAAGAAATTATGATGGATTAACGTTGAAGTAGATAAAAGTATAATTTTTAGGGCTTTTTATCTCGTAGATTGGGATTAAAGACAGCTACTTTTATTGCCAAATGGAGACGACATTTTTGGTAATCGAGTTTAGGAAGTGAGCAATAAAATTCAGCTTACGAGCAGAAATAGCTTCAGTTTGGCTACTATATGCTTTGAAAATGTCTTATAGCTGTCTTCAAAGGATCATAGAAAGTGGAAATCTTGTTTGGGTGAGATTTAAGGGATGTAAAACGACGGAAAGACATGAAATTCTATACCGATTACACACGGGCATAGTCATGCTTTTCAAGTACGACTCGATCGGGAAGGAAGACCTAAAATAAGAATACTTTACCTTCGCACATCTCTGATCACAGTGCAAAATTAGCCTTAAAATGAACCAAATAAATTATTCAGAAACAAAGGAACCGAGTATAGAGATCCAGGTTCAAATTATAGGGGTAAATTCCTGATGATTGTTATATCTCTGGCTTTCCATAAAGACACAACCCAAATGGTGCTCCTATAGGAAGTAATTCCGAGATGGCGTGATGTCACTCTATTGTCAAATCCACCAATCACTGGTTACTATTCTGTAGAGTTAGGGTAGTGGGTTGCGTGACTCATCTTAAATCCTGTCAAGGCACGCATGTTAGGCAATATTAATTATAAATAATGACGACATATTTTATTGTTTTAAAATATTAAATGAAAATATCAAAACAAAACTCAGTGGATTCCACAGATTGGCTCTTCTTCCACTGGATTCCAATTGGAATTTAGAAGTTGATTTTTGTGAGTGGAGGAAAGCCGGAGAAACCGGAAAACCCTCGAAGCACACGGAGGGAACCAACGAGCAACTCTACTCACATACGACACCGAGCTCGTCGGGACTCGAACCCGAGTAAGTAGGCATAGTAACTAGGCATAGTATACTGATCAAAACGTGGACATCACACCCTCCACCCTCACACCTCTCATTAAAAAACACCAATAGGTTCAATATAGGCCCCAAGAAGTGTTCGCCCACCTTTAACCAAGCCCCTTCTTTACAGGTTTTCTCTCTAGTTTGATCAGTTTACTTGCTAATTCTAATCTTTTTAATTTCCGGATCGGTATCTTCCCATCCCACCCTACCCTTATCACCCAGTTTTGTCCTCCCCTTGCATCCTAAATACTTTGGAAATTTATACCGAACGTAACCTGTGTTGATAAGAAGTAGATATAAAACATAGCTCGATTTATACTAATTATAAACACAATCGATTCAAATGATCCAGCCGTTGCATTAACCAGGGGCGTAGCGACGAGAGGGGGCAACACCCCCACCCCTCCACTAAAAAAAGACTAAAAATCGTAAAATTTCTTTTTCCTTCTCTTTTTGTGAAAGATAATAAGTCTAATTTTTATTGATTTTGATAGTTTTTCTTTTAATATGATTGCAAGTTACTGTTTTGCCATCACCACTCTCCACTCTCGGTACCAAAATAAACGCGTACTTACGCGTGACTATTGACGGGAAATAGTACATCCCCCCCCCCGTACCTGTTGTCAAGACCTTGCTACGCCATGCACTGCATTAAAAAAGAAATAGCTACAACTAACTAGACAGATTTGCATCATCTTTTAGCATGTCTGTCGTCTGGGATACTTTATCCGGTATTTCAGTTTCAGAGGTAAATGAGTCCGTACACAGTTAGCAGGGGACACACTCAGCTCTAAGGAACTGATTGTCGACTACAAATATTGTTCAATATTTCTATATAATTATGCCAGAAAAGCTAATTTTTTTCATTTTATAGTAGATTTTTTAGGTGATCTTAGGTGTAATTTTGAGTGCAATACTGGGTCACATCATCAGGGCCGCTGCATTGGTGGAGTCCGCAAAAAAGGCTATGCACAGGTAGCCTATATGCTTAAATCTGCATCTCGAAAAATCTTAAGACGGCCATCAAAGCCATCAAATGTTTTAAAAAATTTGATGGACATAGGGATGGAAATAAGTTTCTTACAGCTTTTAAAATCTTTATCGGAAATCTCTCTGTGATGCATAAAAATCCTCTAAATATTAGTAGCCTTGCGGTGAAATATCGAGTATCTAAATGATTGCGTCACTGAGTAAAAAATTTATTATTATGACCAAAGCACTTTTTCATTATTAAGATTTTATTAATCAATTAACTTAATTTATTTTTTATTCATGACTACATGGTGTGAGAAAGGCCTGGGTGCTAGTAGGTAAACATGTTGGTAGTCATAGCAACAAGCTAATGAGAGGCTCGTCATCGTGAAGACAAAAGTGAAGCGTTTTGATGGCGGACTTTAGGATTTGAAGACTTTACAAGATTTGTACTGAAAGCCTTTAACTATCACCAGAAACGACCCCATCGTATTCTACTTACGCTATTTATTGGATCTGCGGTTGTGATTTGAAGCCAGAGAAAAAGACAGGCGATAAAACGCGTAGTTCTTGATTGAGTAATTTCTTATGGTTTCTACGCGTGGAACTTTGAAGACAAAAAACTAGTGTTTTTACGCTTTGATTGCCTTATTACATCAATAATCAACAAAGAGTATAACAAGGTTTGATAAAGAAGACAATCTGTCTTGGAAGTGCTGGTACAACTAGAGATCGGAGACACTATTGATTTACAACAGTTGGATTCCAGCCGTTAAGGAAGAGCAATTTGTTTTGAAAATATAGCTGCTTCCACCAGGCTTCCTAAACGTATAAAAAGCGCTTTCTTTCACGTCGTATTACTCTGTTTAAAGAAACACACGATAAACTGTCTGTAATTCAAGAGTAGATGTGAAAACCCACTGTAACTTTGACAAGCATGTGTTCAAAGAGATCTCTTCAAACACGAGTTTGATTTAGAACTCAAATATTCCAAATTGCTTGATGATTTCGTTCAAGGGAAAGATGAACAAGCTATTGTATTTCTGTGTTATCAAGTTATTAGCTAGCTAGTTTGTACATGGAGAGATCCTAGTTGAACATTATAAATGGAAAAATACGAAAACTTGGGACTTGTTGGAGAAGGATCGTATGGGATGGTGATGAAATGTCGCCACAAAGACTCCAACCAAATCGTCGCTATCAAGAAGTTTATTGAATCTGAGGATGATAAAATGGTAAAGAAGATTGCTCTTCGTGAAGTTCGAATGCTAAAGGTTAGTTTCCATCAAGTTAAATTCCATAAATTAGAGAAAATGTTTACGATCGATCGACGTATAAACTGCAAAATTTAAAATTTAACTGCTTAACAAATAAAAGTATGTATGTATGTATGTATGTAATGTTTCTGCGTTTTCGGGAAGTTCAACATCTTGTCTACTTTTCTGAGCTGATCTTTCTCTCCTTTTTTCCTTGAAATTTATTTTCTCAGTAAGCTTATATTTTTTTCTTCAATTCCGTCTCTCTTTATTTGCTTCTCCAACGTGTCTACTCCTTTAGTTACAATGATTTCATAATTTTCTTTGTAAACAAATTATTGTAGACATGTTTTATTTTTGCAATATGAAAGTTTACCGATGTTTGTTGACATAAGGCTTTTAACGCGATCGACGAGCATTTTGAACTAAATAAATGATTACAAATTTTCCTCTTAAAATACAAAAGAGCTCCTTATTCTGGCTTTTTATTTTGGGTGATCGATGTTTATCTGGATGCTCAAAAAAACTTATTCCAAAAAATAGAAAGGTAGCAAGGAATTAATCTGGCTAAAGTTTGTTAGTTAGTTTGAAGATCAAACTTATTCATTTCATGATCACAGAAAATGTTTCCTATATATAACGTTCTTACTTTCTAAGTCTTAGTATTATTCCTGCATCATTAAATCAAGCCTAATTTCGTAACGTTATAACAAAGTGCTTAGGATTTCTATGGCAATATGTGTTAACAATGATGTAATGAATTCTTTAGTCTGAATATGAATAATTATAACACTATCATTAAACATTTTAAATGACAAATATTGGTCGTGGTTCGTCAACTTACAATATGATGACTGCATCACCTCATTTTAGCACATTTAAAGTAATTCAAATTCTTATCTTAAGCTGAAAATGATAAAGCCTAAGTACCTGACATGTTGAGTATCACACATACATTGATCTACTTTAATGAGGGAGTCATTCAAACTAACCCAATCTTTACAAGTATCATATCAATAGGACCTAGAACCAGCTATTCTCAATAACAATATCACATAATTTTACCTCAAATTATTTGATAATGATTGTACGTGCCAAAGTACAAAATAAAATTTTTTCAAAGAGTCGAAAACGAATTCCGAAGAATAGCCTGATGTATTGATGCAAATATATTGTAGGGGAGGTTATTAAGAATTTAAGAATTAGGAAGTCCTCCTTTCAAGAACAGCTGTTTCAAGGCGTCCATAGGAGTATTTTTTTATTCAGCGATAGCAGATCAATGACACTGGGGGGCGGGATCTAGAATTTTTTTCTCAATGTGAAACTCAAATTAAGACACAAAATAAAATTTTATTCTCATAAAAAGTAGGAGGCCTTTCATTAACCTGACTCTGTCATCCATGTGGTATAAAGTTTTAAAATATTTATGCAGCATCCCTGTGATGTTTTGAAATGCCATGACATAACTAGATAAACAGGTGAAGTTGGTATTATCATTCTATGTAAAATGAAATATCTTTTTCCTCTTTTTTTTTTTTTTTTTTTACAGCAACTACGCCATGAAAACCTAGTCAATTTAATTGAAGTATTTCGTCGCAAAAAGCGTCTGTTCCTGGTCTTTGAATTCGTAGATCATACAGTCTTAGATGATTTAGAAAGATATCCTAATGGCCTTGATGAACTGACAGCTAAGAAAATTATGTGGCAGGTACTGAGGGCTGTGGAATTCTGTCACAATCATAATGTAAGTGAACATCATTGTTATATGTTGGGATAGCTCACCTCTCACCAATGCGACCAAGTGGGTTCAAGTCCCACTTTGCTCGGTGTCGCATGTGAGTAGAGTTGCTTGTTGGTTCTCTCCTGTGCTTCAAGGATTTTTCTCCAGTTTTCCTCCCTTGCTAAAAATCAACTCCTAAATTCCTATTCAGAATCCAGTGGAAGAAGAGCCACTTTGTCAAATCCACTGTTAATTCCCATTATTTATTATGTGCTAAGCCTTTGTTTTCTGTGGTTTTTGTAATGTGTTATGTAATTATTATGTGTACTATTATTGCAAGCAAATTACTTTACCAGTATACACTTAGTTAAAAAATGTACTGTCAAATGTACAGAAATAAATTGTAAAACCAAAGCAAAGTAAAACAGTTACACTATAAGATTAAATTGGTGTTTGTCATACATTAGGCTCTTATTTTTTTGGAACAAACAAGCAAGTGTATATCTATGGAAATAAATTATCATCCTCTATCTTTGAGTTAAATTATCACCATTAACACTCTCTTAACAGCTTTTTATGGTTGAATAGTAATGAATAATGAGATGATCTAAAACAAAAGAGAAGCTTCCCTGTCATTATAACTTAAAAGATTATCTAACCAGGTAGCGTTAAGGACTGATAAAATAGTACTTTATGAACTTCAAAATGACTGGGGATTTTTTCATTCTTTTTATACAGATTATTCATAGGGATGTTAAGCCTGAAAATATTTTAGTTTCTAAAAGTGGAATTGTGAAATTATGCGACTTTGGCTTTGCTAGAACATTAGGTAAGTTGTTGATATTATTATATAGTAAATATTATGTCTATTTATGAGAAAAATGAATGCAAAAAGATTACTTATTTTTTCAAGGAAAAGAAAGGTGATTTCTCTTGACTAGCCCATGAAAAAAAATCTAATACTCAAATGAAAGAAAAGAAAATTTTTTGTCCACTAATGTCTGTAATACACACTAATATCTATATCACAGTTAAATTTGGAGTATAACATAGAATCATTTTAAAATATATTATTTATAAAAAACAACAGTTTCCTGTTTTTCTTTGCAACTTTTTTGAATTCAAATAATTGCAATTGTGAGATCTTTATCTAGTTTGCCTCATACGATATACAGCTGTAACTTCTGGAAGGCAAAGATGATAACGATAATAAACCTATTGTTATTATGTTGTACAGCGGCAGGGCCAGGAGAAGCTTATACAGATTATGTTGCTACTCGATGGTACAGAGCACCAGAACTGCTGGTTGGTGATACAAAATATGGAAGGTACATGTAAATTGTGAAAAAAAAATTCTTGTCTATGGACTTAGAAACTACATGTAGTGCTTTCAAATCATGGAGATATTGATCAATATGATAATGGTCCTTTTTTCATTATTCATATGGTAGCTGCTGTTTCTTTCATTACATCCTTGAATACTGCATATTCATGTGCACAAATGCATTCCCTACTAGCAGAGTCTCCCTCGGCGATTCTTGGCAGAGAAAATGGTAAAGAATCTGCCCAAAAACGCCGACAAGGGAGACTCTGCTAGCAGGGAACCAAATGCACAACTTCAATGATACAAACACTGTCTTATAAATAGACTTTTGGGTTTAATGTTTACCCATTTCAGACCAGATGAGTCTTTAGTCGTAAACACAGTGATATTTACTGAATAGGTAAAGGGACTATTCAAAACTTAAGTATTGTAACCATATTAATATGAATCATTTTCATTTTTTGTGTCTTTTTCTAGGGCTGTAGATATTTGGGCAATTGGCTGTTTATTGGCTGAAACTTTGACTGGAGAACCGCTATTCCCAGGAGATTCAGACATAGATCAGTTGTACCACATAATGAGATGTTTTGGTGAGTTGATCATAGTAGGATAATATTACATCTTATTGATAATTATCTTATGCTTGTGAGCACAGATTTGGCTATCAGTTTAATTCATTAATTCTTGAATTTGTTGGTTGTAAAGAAACTGTTGTAAAGAAACTGTTGTAAAGAAACTGTTGTAAAGCCAGTTTGATCGAGTCTCCCTGATTATTCTTGGGTGGCAGTGACCTCAAAGAAAAGACAAGATTCTCCTTTCCTTCTAATAATAACAATCATAATAGCTCTTATATTTATTAAGAACACAAACATCCTTACTATAAATTCTCTTGCCCATGGATGAGGTACTGTAAAAGGAGACTCTGTTGCAGGGTAACTTTTCCACCTTTCCAACACACCAGGGCTCGGTTGTACGAAGGGTGGATAGCTCTATCCTGTGGATAAATCGATGCTGTTATCCAATAAAATTATCCACTGGATAAAATTTGTCAGATAGCATTATCCACTCTTCATACAACAGGGCTGAGTATAAAGAGAAGGTTATTTCACATAAGGTAATAGGAACTATACGCACTCCAAACCATCTGTTGACCGACTGTTGGTCAACTGTCAACTAATTGCCAACCCATTAATGGGCATTTGTGGACTGTTTGTGGACCGTTATCTGTAGTATGTAGCAATGACCTATCAACTACAACTGTCAACCAACTGCTGACAATCTCCTGACCAACAGTCAGTCAACAGATGGTTTGGGATGCTAATAGTTGCTACTACCCTTGCATATCTTTGTTTGTCTTCATTTTCTTTTCCCATTTTATACTTGTTTCACAGGTAACTTGATTTCACGACACAAGGAAATATTTCAAAAGAACCCTCTTTTTGTGGGCATGAGATTACCAGATGTCAAGGAAGTGGAACCTTTGGAGAGGAGATTTCCTAGAATTAGCCCTTTAGCAATGGATTTATTGAAGGTACATTTTCATTCATCTTGTCTGCTGTGCCTGGATGTGCAGGGGCAGCAGAGCCTTTTTGAAATTGGGAGTATCTGGGGCTTAATGGTGCCAATCTCTGTCGTCGCTGTGCTGGTGTTTAACCCTTTGACTCCTGGGCAATTTTGGGTATTTTCAATGCTCACAACGTTTTCATTGGTTTTCGGAATGTAAGCCTTCTGCAACCCCTGCAGTTTGGATTGACACAGTGTTTTAAGCAAACAAGGGATGCCATTTACTGGTGGCATAATTTTCCAGTACAGAACACAGGTCGTTTGATGGAGAAATGGCAGCTCATTTTGGAGGTTTATTGAAAACTGGAAATTTTCAGAGCCATTTTGTCCATCTCTGAAAACCGGAATAAAAGATTTCCACTACCTAGACCAAGGCATAAAGTGCTGTAGGCCATGTTATTAAAGTATATTTGAGACAATTTGCATCCAATGTGGTCGTTTTATACTAACTCATTTTTTGCTTTCATTCCTTCAGCTTTGTCTCAAGATGGATCCTGCAGAACGACCATCTTCCTCACAGCTTCTTAAGCATGATTTCTTTAGGAAAGACAACTTTGCTGAAAGATTCACGCAAGAACTGAGAGCAAAAATAAACAAAGAGACAGCTGATAATCCACTGTTAAAGTTCCTCAGTGGCACAAAACATGATGAAGCTGAAGAGAGAGCAAGAAGAAAAGACAAGAAAATGAAAAAGGTTAGAAATGTCTTTCATATAGAAATTTTGAAAAGTTGAATCACATTCGTTCTCATAATATGTTATGCCCTTTGTGTACCTAGCTTATTACTATGCAGAAACTCAAGCTAGCATTTTGATATCTGCTAAAACAGGGTTTTTTAAACATCCTCACTGGATAAATGGTGCATGGAACCAGACCAAATCTCCATGTAGTATTGATGTCAGTGCCTCACTCTCACCTCAAATCAGCAAACCTCTACCCAGCTCTTGGAAATTGCATTCCCTGTCCATGGAGAAGATATAGATCAATCTTTTTCTCAAGCTACACAATATATATTTTCCCCAGATTTTTCTGACTCTTGAAAAAGTCCATCTTCTTCCATGCAGGATGTACAGTGTAAATTCTGAATAGGATATTTTCTGGAGTTAGTTAAATCAAACTGTTTTTCTTCTGACAGCTGCAAGAAGCAAAAGGAGCCAAAGAAAGAGAAGCAAGGAAGGCTGAACTAAAAGATTCTAAGAAACACAAAGAGTCAACAAACACTGAAAAAGTCAGCAAAAAGCAACCTCTTCCTTCGACAAGTCAAAGCTCGTCATCACATTCAACACAAGAACACACAACAACGTCATCAAGCGTACACCATACACTTGCAGCTGCAACAACATCAAGTATGACAACATCGCATAGTACGCCTTCACATTCAACACCGGGAACACCCTTAGAGACAATTACGGCACCCAATAATGCACACGGGCGGCAGTTATCTCCTATACAAAGTGCAAGTGGTTTACGGAATTCCCCAACAAGACATTCGCCGCCATCAGAATCCCATTCCAACACACACTCTAATCCTCATGCAGTAACAAGTGTGGCTTCAGTGATTTCTAATAAAAGTAATGGCTCACAAGCATTGACGTTATCCAAGACTAATATAGGACTGGGTATGGTTGGTAGCCCAAGCCATGACTCGCCTTCTCTTGGTCCTCCAGCTTTCAGGTAATATGCAAGATACATCCCTGGGATAATATTACAGTGTGGCTATTATAACCAGGGCCACCTAAACAACAAGAACCAATCAAATTGTAGAATGAAAACAATACATTCCAACTTTGGGTAGTGGAGCTAATCAGAAACCAGCAGAGAACAATAGCCTTTCAGCATCTTTTTATTCTCACAAGAAAATAGAGATGGCTATCTAGTTGTTTACTCATAACATCAGGCTCAAATTACCATTCTTGTGCAGTCTAGGTTTTTGATTGGCTCGACATTGGTTCTCACTGTCTAGGTGGGCCTGGTTCAGGGCTCGAAATAGCGGCCTGCCAATGGCCAAATGACAGGACAAATTTCAGGTTGGCCAGGCGAAAATAAGGATGCACTGCCAAATGAATAATAAAAAGGCATGCAAAATTTACAAGAATGATCTCCTTTTACCATACTCCTTTACTATGGCAGGCTAAAAGAAGTTTTCTATTTCGAACCCTGTGGTTGTAGTAGTTGCTGCACTGTAATAGTAGCTCTTCTAAGGATTCAGTTCAGTTTTGTAACTAAAAGTTAATTTACCTGATTACCTGCTGGCAGCCATGTTAGATGTCAGTTACTCTGGAAAAATGCAAATCCTTCTCATCTAAATTAATGATTTTTGTATTGTTCCCGCCATTCAATATGGCATCTACCTCGATGTTATTGCACAAACCTTTGTGATGTATGACAGAAAACCAAAGGCTCATAGAGAATAGTGTATTTTATTCTCAGGCTTTTCCTGATCATTTTGTTTACACTAGTTTCATTCCTTTCTGATTGCTGTCTTGATACCTGCTGATCAAGACAACAGTTGCAGGGAAGGAACTGGGAAATTGAGAGTATGTAAAAGTGCATGGGAGCCTACTCTGGTTTATTGACGGTAGTCCATTGCGTGATTTCCCTGTCACAACTGTTGTCTCCTTCGGCATGCAGCAATGTAAAAAAATAGTAAACAGAGCACAGGAAAAGCTCTTCTATTTTCTGACTAAGGTTTCAGTGATAGTCTTGAGTAAATACTAATAGCAGTGCTTTTGTCCTGAACAGAGTAACAACAGACAGCAGATCCAAGAAGACAACTGGAGGATATGGTAGCAAAAAATCCACTGGATCATCTAATCACTCGTCGTTACATTCAAATTCTGAAATGAACACTTATTACGACCAAAGGACATTTAGTAATTTTGAAATAAGTGGTCGTCATAGTGAAATAGGATCATGGCAAGATACCAGGCCAAGTTTAGAATCTAGTTCAAAGAAAAAGAGAGACAAGGACAAAGACGTGTTTAGAGATAGATTAAGAAGTGAAAACGAGCTTCCTCATTTACCTGATTTACATGGAATAGAAGGTACTGTAACAACTCCAAGTATAAACCGTCATGTTAGGGGAAAATAATTATCTATCATCTTGTTGGGGAAAATTATTAAAAAAAGCTTGTGCATGTATTTTATGCTTACTGTCACTCCCTGTGAGCTCTTCCATGAGGTTCCTGGCTCACTTAACATGCACTATTACTACATTCACCATTTACAACACACAAAATCAGAGAAAACCCTCTTGGCAAGGAAGAGAACATCAAACAAACTCACTACACATATGTAGCACAGTCAAATATTAAACCTACAACCACAGTTGTGAATGGTGAGACAGTAAAGCAGCAGCACATGCCACCCTAAATTACACATGGTGACTAACGTATGGCAGAGATGGGGGGCAGGTGAAATTGAGGGGGGATTGGGAAAATTTTGGTAGGAAAAAGGGGGGGATGGGCAAATTTTCATCAGAAAAATGGGGGGATGCACAATTTTTGGAACAAGCTACAAGCCTTGTTTTGGACGGGGGTTGTATTTTCTTTGCATGACTTTTAAGGGGGGTGTTAAGAATTATTCTGGACATTTAAAATTATCACCTGCCCCCCCCCCCCCCCCCCCTCCTGCCATACATTATGAACACAGCCTTAGTAATCATAACAATACAGTTGCTTTCAGTAGCTGACCATGCCAGTAAAGATGAACAAAACAAGCAAGAGGTTTGATGTGTCTGGTCTAACTTACACGTTGTACTTTCTTGATCACAGGCAAAAGTTACAAGGGAAGTAAAAACTCCAAGAAGACAACAGTATCGATGATGCCGCACATCACTAACCTGACACCATTCCAGAATGGACCCTCTGGCCATCACCAAGTATGTACCTACCTACACAGCACTTACTAACTACTACACAGACAAAATCTTTTGGCTTCTGACATAATACGTAATATACCAGTTAGAACAGATGACTCAAAAGTGACAACTTAGCATTCAAATTTGCTAGTGCTTTGGCAAGTTTTCAAAAGCTAAATTTGTAGAAGCTGATAATATTGCCCGATGTTGTTTCAGTTGCAGATTGAAATAATCTTTATTTGAACCCTAACACCTAACTATTTATCAGTTAGACGACATAAAAACGCGCGCCCATGGCGATATAGACGCATGAGAGAAAATATAAAGAACGATTAACAAAAGAAAGAGTGGCATGAGGCGAAGCCAAGTGACACTCTAGCTTGTTAAGAGTTCTTTATATTTTCTCAAGTGCGTCTATATCGCCATGGGCGAGCGGTTTTTTGTCGTCTGATTTATAATACGACCAAAAATCTACCGTGGGACCCATGGGCAAATAGTTCATAGGCATTTCAGCCAGTCAGAGCACGCGTTATATCACCCATCTCGCTCGTGCTATGACGCCATCGGGTTTGAAAATTTAGAGAAAAAAAGGCGAGCGTCCGTTGAGATCAGCAAGCGTGCAGCCCATGGGGAAATAGTTCATTGGTTTTTAGCCAATCAGAGCGCGTGTAATAATCTAGTTATATTATAATTTAGTGTATTGTACCATTATTGATCATCATGTCAGATCTTGGCAGTGAAATATATGTATAAAAGATGACTTGTCTGAAATGAATAGTTTATAAATTGAACAGAATTTACTTCCAAATTTACATCAAAATTTGTTCTTGAGAATTCTGCTTGCAAAAAATAGAGATCAAGAATTTTGTTGTGCTTTTTATTTATTTATTTATTTATTTGCCTTTTCTTTTTGAACAAATCAAATGTCTGACTATTAGATCATATCTTAGCAATTTTAATAATTTTGCTTTATATACGGAGTTCACATACTGACTTCAGAATTGTCTGTCTTGCTTTCAGGGGTCATCACCGCAGGGACATTATCAAGGTGGAAGTCATGACTCTAATCTTCCATCAGTGTAACAAACAGCCGTCATCATGAATAATAATGAATCGAGTATCACCAATACATTACAATAGGACCAGTGTTTGTTTTGGTCTTATTGTAGAAATCCAAAAGTAGCTTTTGTCAATTTTTTGCATTTATTATTATTAATTATTATCAGAAATGTCAAATACATCAGGTTTCTGAAGCAACGTATTCCTACGTAGGTACTGTAGCATGTTATGCTTGTATCAAATGGATTCTACATAATCAAATATTACTAGGGGAATGCATATTCAAGGACAATGAAGCTAATCTATAATATGTTATAAAAATGTATATCTTTGGTAATAACTACTTGATAATTTATTTCAAAGTCATGTTTGTTTGTATTCAATGGTATTATTAAATAGGGTGGCAAAAGAAACGACCAACAACAATACAGTAATTAGTAAGGAATATCTATAGTAACATAACTTACGTATACCATTCATTTGCTTCTTACAAAAGATATCAATCATTTGTCAAGGTGTAGAATAATCTATTATCAATTATTATTATTAATAACATGATTTGATGATCAAAACAAATAGCATTAAATTAAAATTTTGCTTGTTAGGAAGTTCCATATTTTATACTAAATTTCATAAGTCAGATTTCACAGTTTGATTCAACCACTACCAAGGACAAACAATGAGTACTAGCGTTCTTTGTTTCATCTACTTGTGGTGGATAACCTTAACTCAGTTTTGTAATATCTATTAAGGCTGATTTACATCATACGGTACAATTTTCCCTCACAACTATTGTGCCAAACATGCTTATGCCAAGTTTTAGCTGCCGTGTACATGTATAGCATAAGCAAATTGCATTGTCACAGTCATCTACATGAAGCAGTTATGTCGTTAACATGTTGCATACGGCAGTTGTGAGGAAAAATCATACAATGTAAATTGGCCTTTAGAGTTGGTTAAATCTGTTGGATTTCTAATTAGTAAAGTTCTTGAAAAATTATGAAAACAAACCAGGATCATACTCTCAATATACAAATCACCAAGTCTGTACAAATCTTTGAAATAAGATCATCTTTTTGCTACTTTTTTAAGTTTTATCACTATTGTCTCTGATATCTGCCTCTGGTGTTGTATAACCTGAACTATTTTGTTACGTATTGTACAAAAATATTCATATCCATTTATGGCTGTCTAAGTAACAAAAATATTGAATTGGAATAAAAATACATTTATTAACCTGCTTAAATTAACCACTTGTTGACAATTATCTGGACAGTCTTGATGGATTCCTTGTGTTGCAGTAAAACTTGTTTTTTTTCTTTTCCAAAAATATTGTTAACTGCATCACAAGATTAGAATAGATTATGAAGCATAGGAAATTTTGCACTAAGCCAGATAGCCAACTTCATGGTCTTCCATGGTCTCTTACTAGGAGAGGTTCCATTCATATTTTCTCAGGCTTTAAACCTCTTTGTTTTTTTGTTAAGATAAACTATAGATAGCTACATATGATGTATTATATCATGAATAGTCATACCCAGAGTAAAGGGATGGATTTATGCATAATGCAATTGCTAATGTCCTTGCCCAAACCCAAAACCTCCATTCTGAACAATGAATTCATCCATTGCTTCATTGAGTTTAGCTATTCTGTCTTCTGCTGCAACCCTGCGAAAATGAATTAACAAATGAATTGATGAAAGAATGAATGAATGAATGAATAAAAAATGGATGAATGAGGAATCAATCCACCAATAGATGGATGAATAAATGGATGCAAAGGATAAATGGAGAACTAAACATTGTTGAGATGAAAGGATGGATGGAATATAATGGATAGGTAGATGGAAGAAAATAAATAGTTGAAAGGATAGAGCAGGTTAGAATCTAATGAAAGGATGAATGGGATGGACATGCACTCATGGAATTGACTGACAGAAAAACAGATACATGTACTTCAGTTTTTACCAAATGAATTTTCTCCCTTTCTGATTGGTCTAGAGCCAGGGGAGATAATAGGACAAACCAATTACATCAGCAAATCGCACGCACTTGAAACCGTTTTTATTCTAAATTTTACCCTTGTTTTCATAGTAAAATTGTTAATTTTCTGTGGTAAAAAACCACCAAGGGAGTCCACAGCATTTTGACGGCTAGATGACAAAAATCATGATAAATAAGAGGACATACCAAGGAAAACTAGAGGAAATTGGTTAAATTTCCTCTGTTCAACCCCAAGCCTCTATTGAGTTTCCCTTCAAAATAAGTCCCCAGTCCAACAGCACTGACAAAGAAGAAGCCCCCAGGGCGGCTTTATAGAAGAAATATAGCGGATAGCTAAAAGAGCTAAAAATTCAAGGATGGGGTGAATGAATGAAAGATGATACAACCAAGAAGTGACTGATTTCAACAGCACCAAAGATAAGAAATATGTTACTACAATAAACCATGTTTGATATTGTATATCTAGCCTGTGTAGCAGTGCTTTGGGGAGGGGAAGGGGGACCACTAGGCTATTGTATAAATTATTCTAATACAAAAGTCAAAATGGAGATTTCAAGTCAAACCTTGCTCGTTGTTCGTCTGACAGGCGAATTAACAGCATTTCTTGTACTTTTCTTTGTTTTTCTAAATCCATTTGTAACTCTTTTATTTGTTGCTGTTGCAGCTCCATCTCATTCTCCATTTCTTCAACTTGAGTCTTAAGATCTTCTTCTATAGCATCAAAAAATAATTTTGGAGGGTTTTAGAGGATTAGAGGATTTAAATCTTCAATTCAATCTAAAATCTCCCTCAAGATTGCAGTTCTTTGATTGACTCGTTGAAATGCTAGTCGGCGAACGAGAAATCAAACTTTGGGGGTAGCACTTCAACAATATTGGTAGTATTACAGAAACCTGAGTGCATGGTTCGTACAACTCTGGCAAGATAAAGTTCAAGGACTTTTTAAGCAATTATTGCTTTGATGTCAAATATCTTATGGCAAATGCTTCTTTGAATTGCATTATTTCGCACCATGAAAACAAGGCAAACAGATATCATTTTGAAAATGAGCCACAGACTGGGGAAAAAGTCATAAAAATTCTGTTATAATTTTATTATCATGAGAAAGCAAAATAAATAAAAATCTAAGGACTGTTTTTTCTTTGTCAAGGAATTTTGCTTAATATTCAAAAACATTTACCGTTGGGACACTTGAACCATGAACACTTCAAGGTTTTTTTGACATTTTATCATAACTATCCAATCACAGCTCTCTGAAATGAATCCAACATTGTTTAAGGCACCATCCAATCACAACAAATGGTGGAAAATCTTAAGACGTTTCATTTTTAGTGCACTCTGTGTGAACTTATGAACTGCTAGTTCACATATTAAAACGTGGTAGTATGCAAAACTGTGGCACAAAGTGCAAACTTTCAATGATTTACAGAATTAAACAAAAACATTGTTCATTGACAAAGTAGCTGTTATAAAATGAAACTTTTAACCCTCACTTTCATTGCAACAACAACACAATAGCAGGGCTGTCAACCCCCGAGATATTCAAATCTGGAGAATTGATAGGGAAGGGACATGACGTCACAGCGTGTCAAAAAGCGCGCGAAAAGACGCCTTTCGGTTTTTAACATTTGATGTGATTGGTTTATTTCTGACCAATCAGATTATCGCTTACATTACAATGGCCTGCTTGCAAGAACAGCCATGAGGAACGTTTTGATTTTGTTAGCGATGTAAAATAACACAAACAACGTAAGATAATTAGAATTTTATGGTTGTGAAACTCGGGTCTCACAAGAAAAAATGGTCAGCTTCGGGGATTATCCGGGAGATTTGAGACTCTAATCTGGAGACTGGGAGATACGGCCCAAAATCTGGAGACTCCCGGTTTATCCGGGAGAGTTGACAGCCCTGCAATAGACTCTGAAATTGCATGAAAAAATGTTGGAACCTCGGTAAGAACCTGGCTTCTGATTGGATGATTCCAAAAATGTTTAAAAAAATCTTGAAGTGTGCATGGATCAAGTGCCTGCACAGCAAAGAAAAATCAGAATTCAAGGACTTTTTAAGGTTGTACAAACCATGTGAGTAGGGCAACACCAGGAATTGAAACAAGTAATAATGTCAACATAATTATTGCTCACCTTCTGCAGGGCCATTGCTTATTGCTTCCTGAAATAATTCATTTTCTGTCACATTAAAATTCCCCGATGGTGATGCTCCTGGAGCGGAGGCCCGCTGCATGACAGGTGACTCACTACTAAAGTCTATTAGAAGTTTGGATTCTCTATCTGGCCTGAAATGATAGTCAAAGATAATACATGTGAATTTAAGAATAGGACTTAGGCCAAAATATAAGGGAAAATAAGCAATGAAGCAAACACACCAATGTAAATTAATTCTGATTTCAGTAAAAATTTGCTCATTACAAAATTGAATCTTTTTTCTTAGGACCTTAAAAGATGTCTTTTCTAATAATAATTAGCTGTTGTTTTGAAATGTGATTGTCCCGGTGAACGTAGTCTTGAGAAAGATTGTTGTTGGTGGTGACTGACGGTATTTAACTGCTTGTACAAGAAAACTTACAATTTGAGGATGAAAAGTATCAGACGAAGAAATCCCATTGTGTAGTTCCAGAAATTATCCATACCTTCTCAGGAAGGAAATTTTTTAAAGACCCTCTCTGCCCCAGGAAATTCCAATTTTCTTTCATACAAACTCTGTAATTTTTGTTCTTTCTCTGACCCCTCTGAGAGAACCAGCCAACAAACTTCACAGTAGTTTTCTACTCATAAAAAAATAATCAGAGCCTATAAATCTTTACATATAATATGGAAATTAAAATAACACATACATCACAGTAGGTCGACTGTATGTATGTTCGTCGTCACTAGGAGGAAAGAAGAGTTCGTGTTGACGTATCAGTATGCAAATAAGTGCAGTAACTTGTCCAGTACTCTCCATCATAACCTGTGGGTCTTCTGACTGTGAAAAGACAGAGAATAGCTTGTTACTTCAGACCTTAAATGATGGCTATAAACCTTTTAACCCTCTTTACTTTGGGCAGAATGTTTTCCCATTTCAGACCACATCATTTCCAAGAGTAACATTTCTTTGCTTAATGGTTGTGCATGAGAAGACACATGAATATGGATACAACTCAAACTTTGTAAAGAATCTTATTCTCAAGGAGAATGACACTTGGTCTGACCCCCAAGGTAAAGATGTCTATTGCATCTCAAAAGCAACTTCATAACAGGGTCCATTGAGTGAAAGGGATGGAATGAGGGGGATTTAGCCTCCCTGCTTTTAGCTAGCATCCACTGAAATTTTCAACTCCCCACTATTACTCTAACTAAAGCATACAAACATTCCCAGTCTCCTAGGTATTTTCAAGTCCCCCACATTCAAAAGTGCTCTGTAGCGTTTGTATAATCAAATATCTTACTTACCCCTGATCTCAGAATATTTGGACCAAATACCATAGCAACATTACGAGTGTCCATTTTGTTCTCGTCAGAATGTTCTTGTACCTCAAACAGGAAACGACTAAAATATGGTACACGTAGTTAGATTCACTTTAGAAATGTGTTAGGGATGGACCATCAGATAATTGGGGGGGGGGGGGGGGGTACAGGAATTTATGTTGTTATGTGATTATTTTTTTGTAACAACCCCTGAACTCAATTTTTTAGTTTGCTTGATATTTCTTTTATTGAAAGGAGAGGTTGTGTGATATTTTTTTCGTAGGTGAAGTGCTTGCTTGATATTTTTTGGGGGAATTACTATATCCCCCCCCCCCCTTCAATTATCTAATGGTCTTTCCCTAATAGCAATGAAGACAAAAGGTCTTTTGTCCATGGCTATATAGTGCTACCTTTGTACAACAAGTACAAGCATTTTAATTTACTGGGATATTAAATTATGAATTACATTTTTACAAAAAAAGGTTTGTGTTTCAAGTACCTACCACAACATTTTAAGAAGGTTATAGTTAGCTTTGGGTAGCTGTTGCAGATGTTTCTGGATGGATATTATGCCATCAATTTCATACATTTCATAGCCTAAATGATAAAACACTGCGTTAAAACATTCTGTCAAAAATCCATCAATGGGCTTCCTGTGGTGGTTTCCACAGGCTATCTGTTTAGATTTGACTATACATACATTTAGCAGCAGTAAGAAAGACTTCAAAAAAGTCATAAGGGATGACAGGTTCACTTAGTTCTCTTAGATACAGCTTGAGAAGTGAGGCTACTGTGTGAATATCTCGATCAGAAATATCTGGGTTTTCACCTACAAATGAAAGAAATGATTATTATAACTCACTGTTAATTTATTTAATGCTAAACACAGAAGACAGACAGGCACACCTGTTGTGCCATACCGTGTTGGTTACTGCTCTGTACTGCAATGATAATGGCGTAGTGTCTGATCTCACACATGTGAGTAGTTTCAAGAATGTCGACAACTATGCCAGGGCGTGGAAGGGTATTCACGGGAACTGGAAAACGGATTAAATATAGCTCGGAATCCAGGAAACTAGAAAAACATCTCACATGATTCGGGATATTGGCATCAGCCGTGACTCAGGAATTGCCGAATCACCGGATGTGGGATTTTGCTTATTCTTGTTTTCGGGAAAAACGTGAAAACCTTAACAAATAATAAAAAATTCAACGCCTTTGAATAATGTTGAATGTGGTTGTCGATGGGAAAATGTTTTAGGATGCTGGATTTGCATTAAAAACAGCATGTGATTTGGGATCCGGCCCCCTCCTTCCAGATCCTGTTATGTGCTATGATGGCATTTATGAATATTACAGCCTCTATATTATTAAATACTACCTCTGTTAAATGCTGCTTTCAATTCTGTAATGATCTTCATGTTACCGGGAAGCCTGAAAAGACCTTCTTCATCAAGACCTGATGACAGAAGATATTAATGATGAGTAAAGCATTTCATCCCAAATCAGAATTTAGGAATTGGTTTTTGAAAAGGGATGAAAAATGGAGGACCTTGACAAAACACTTACAGTTCAGGAGACAGTAAATTTATATCATTGCTATTTTAGGGAAATAAAACAGATTCTTTTGCACCTGTTCATTAATACATCATGCAGGAAATGATGAAAGTAATGCCACTATTTTGAGCCCTGAAGCAGTCTTACTGATCAAAATGACCAGCAAGCCAAAGATTTGACCAGACAAGTCCCAGCTCTGGCCAGACATTGTCCAACCATTACTTTAAGCCCTGTCACTTATTAGCTTACCATTTTCTCTTATATACTTCATGCAGATGTCCACAATAATTGGTACAAAACCTCCACCTTTTCTTGCTTCATACTTGATGGTTTCAGCCAAGTCACCTCCAAACATTCCTCCACCAAATGGCTGTGGATAATAACAGATATTAGTCAAATACACCTAGCGGTCTATCATCAATGCTGCATTCCAATTGCATGAGCTACTAATAGGCTATAAGTTATATACTACTAGTAGCAAAAAGTGCTGGCTTTGATAACCAAAACATTAACATTACTTTATGTGACTGATGTCACGCAACACAGTCACTGTTTTCTTAAGTGAGTATCAGATTTCATTAGTTTAGTTTGGGACGTGTGGCAGTTGCCCGTGCTTAAGTGATTTCGTCTCAAGAGGTCAAGTTAGGACTTCAAGTTAGAAGTTAACATCTGGACAAGGTACCGATCATTTAATATGTTTGTAAAGTGTTTATGTATTGAATCTTAGTCTTAATAATTCGTTCCATCGCGTATAATTCCGATACTATTTAGTTACATTCCTTTGTTGATCTACTTGTAGTTTTACGGATAAGTCAGAGATAGTCAAGATTGACGAGATATACGAATAAAGATCAATCCAGTAAAGCAGTCCAGTCTTAATTTGCCTAGCAAAGGCCACACTTTAATTCAAAACTTGTTAGTATCTATATATTTGACCCTACTAAATGGATTTGACTAAAACAATTCGGCCTCATGGGCTACATGTATTGACTCATAGCCTATTCAGGCTCAAAGACTATTTGCTAAATATACTGTACATGGTTACTTTGCAATTAATATTACCTGGTATATAATACGATTTATGACACTGATCCAGGAGTCCATTTCTTGCATTGTGGATGCAATCAATACAAACGTTTCATGACCCTCAGTTACATTACGCCCTGCTTTATCCTTGCCAGCTTTAAGAGAAAATAAGATATCTTCATTATCATAATGTATTTATCACCATCATCATCATCGCATCATGTATCATCATCATCATCGCATCATGTATCATCATCATCATGTATCATCATCATGTATCATCATCATCATCATCATCGCATCATCATCACATCATCATCACATCATCATGTATCATTATCATGTATCATCATCATGTATCATCATCATGTATCATCATCATGTATCATCATCATGTATCATTATCATGTATCATCATCATGTATCATCATCATGTATCATCACCATGTATCATCATCATGTATCATCATCATGTGTCATCATCATCATGTATCACCATCATGTATCATCATCATGTATCATCATCATGCATCATCATGTAACATCATCATGTATCATCATCATGTATCATCATCATGTAACATCATCATGTATCATTATCATGTATCATCATCATGTACCATCATCATGTATCATCATCATGTATCATCATCATGTATCATCATCATGTATCATCATCATGTATCATCATCATGTATCATCATCATGTGTCATCATCATGTATGATCATCATGTATGATCATCATGTATCATCATCATCATGTATCATCATGTGTCATCATCATCATGTATCATCATCATGTATCATCATCATGTATCATCATCATGTATCATCATCATGTATCATCATCATGTATCATCATCATGTATCATCATCATCATGTATCATCATCATGTATCATCATCATCATCATCATCGCATCATCATCACATCATCATCACATCATCATGTATCATTATCATGTATCATCATCATGTATCATCATCATTTATCATCATCATGTATTGATCATCATGTATCATCATGTATCATCATCATGTATCATCATCATGTATCATTATCGCCACATATTAACTCTTACACCCATTAAGGATTGGGCAGAGATTTTCGAACACCAACAGGCTCCCAAGGTAAATACTTACGTATAATCTCAAACTTGTACTTTCCAGGATCATTAGGATCAAGGGGAAACCTAATGACTTCATTGCCTGCTAACGGCACAATACCCAGGGGAGATTTGGGTTCCTGAGGATAATTAAAAAAAAAAAAATTTATTTTATTTTACAAAATTTGCAAAGAAAAATATACGATTATGTACATGTCTGGTAGAGACTTCCCACAGAGCAAGGCTTCAATAACAGGGTCCCATTAGCTATAGCTATATATCAATATTATGGTTGAAATAAACACATCTAAAAGAAACCTAATTGAGGCTCCGCGAAAACCATGAAGTCATCAGAATTATTCTTCTTCTTCTTGGGAACCTCTCAATTGTGAATTTTCGACCAAAATATTGCAGTGTGACATGCAAAAATATGACCAGTGACGTTTGTATGTTAAAGTTAGTTTTACCAAATAAGGTGTGTAAAAGCTCATTTGGCTGCAAAAAGCCCATGGATTTACAGTATGCAGGTCATACATTATTAAATGTAGTTATGTACTTTTATGCATTGTAAAAGGTGGCATGCAAAAGCTCATTTGGCTGTGAAAAGCCTTTTAGATGCATAAAAGTATGCAAATCATACGTCATTATTAAATGTGGTTTAATGTACTTCCTTGTAATTCACTGTAAAAGTTGGGACATAACGTAAAGGTAATATGAAGCACATAAATGTTACTGATAAGTCATAACCCTAATTGGCTTTCAAAATATTGTTTCGTGGCTTACTTTGCAGTAAAACATAGTGCTGCTACAAAATTGGCCCATATTTCCCATACTTCTTAACATATCATAGTTGATTTTTAATAATAATGTAGAACAATATTGCGCACCTTTCTATCCTTGTAGTAATAGAGTTGATCACCTTTTATCTCAAACCATCGTGTTCTAACTGTTCTAAATCCACCACCTTGTTTACGCAGCCAACCACTATATACCTAAATCAAGAGCCAAAACAACTTAAAAATGGCTTAACCATAGCAGTCTTTGTACTAACAATACTAATAAAACTTCATTAAGCACTTAAATTTGGATAGATCTCATTATATAGAGGTTAGTCACTGCTAGTTATGTTTTACAGTCGCTTTCGCTCATAAAATTATCCGGCTGTAATACACAGCAATAGGAGTGTAATATATAGTTTATTGTACAACACGAAAAACTAATAAAAAGTGCATGAAAAACAACCATTTTTATTGTAAGCAAGTGAACTCAAAAGTAAAGAACTCAAACCACTGACTCTAGTTGCACAAAGGAAAATGAAAAAATTTCCTCATGCTGAGATCAGCAAAAGAAAAAACACTCAAAACTGGTTCACAGACAGTGCATACCGCTTTGTAATTGCACTTGAAATATTGTCGTAATACGTAGGAAACTGATTTTTCTACATTAAAGCTGTGTAGCTCAGAGAATACTGTATACATGAATATTAAAATCGTGTAGAAAACAAAACAAATTAGGTTACTTTTGCATTTTACTTTCGATAAACAATAAAATGAAAGATCGATTCGGGGTATAAATCATAAAAACTGTTTGGAATAATTCACAGATTACAATAAACTTCATATAGAAGAACTAGTATTAAAGTCTTACAATGTAGGGGGATACGAATACTACACTGTAATTGCACAGAATCAGTACATCAAAGCTTGTAAAAACAAATTTCCCTCTTAAGCGCCAATTTTGACACAAATATCAACGTGACAGAAAGACCTTTCACTTACAATATCCATCGGTATGTCGTGCTGAAGGGAGAATAACATTCGAGAATTGAAATGATTTTTTCAAATGAATTTTGCCTCTAGTATGGCATTTAAACTCCAAACCCAGCTTACACTACGTGCTATGCATAGGCTCTGAAACCCTTTCAGTCCAGTCTAGGAGGTTGCTGCTATTTTATACAGGGGAGGACGGAAATCTAAATATGAATGGCTAAGCTGAAGCTTATGCCCGAGTTGCTTTCAATATATCCCCTGCATGTCACTACACGTCAAGGGATTTTCAAACACTTCATTGACTCTCTTACCACTTTTTGTTTGGTTCTTGGTGGAGGTATTGGAGCCTTCTGCATACTGATAACTAACACTAACACTCTTAAGAGTGTTTGAGGTGGTTTTAACTGCTGTTTTTACACACTTTGCTTCGTTCTTCCTCTCGCCATGTTGTTTTTATGGGAGGAGACACCTCAAGGTCAAAGGACCTGGGTGCTAGGCCAAATTTCGTAGGGGTGGGGAGAGACGGGGACTGTATGTAATATAATGCTTTTTCGGTTACGAGTTTTTAGCGTTTTTTTGGACAGATGAAAAAATAGAAAAGGGTGCTATTTTTTTCCTCATAAAGCCATCGCCGTTAGACAATCAGAACGGCACGATTAGTACAAGTCCACCAACTTCATGTTTATCATGCTAAATAGATTGAAACCAGTGAATCAAATACAAGAACGCATTTTATTTTTACACCATTAAATAATACCATTTAAATACACTTGGTCTTAAGGCGATATGAAACATATAAGGGGCAGAAAAGGCAAAAGCAACTACATAACATGAGAGACCATTCACTACTTAAGGGGTGGAGGAAGGTGAGTTGCGATAGATAGACTGACTATTAGCGCTCCTTATCCCTATTTGCAAAGTTAAAAATTAAGGTGTTAATTTTGCTTGGATATGTTTCTTCAAGCAATGTTTTCAATTGTTCAAGAAATGTTTTTTCCGAGAAAATTTGCTTGAAGAAACGTATTCACATCTTTAAGTTAAAAATACTAGTAGCTGGAAATCCTCAAGTTTGGAGTCTAAATGATTGCGCATGACACGATCTTCTTCTGTAGATTACTACCCCTTAAGTGAAGGGCTTCAATAAATGATATAAAGTACTTAAAATTTACTTCATAAAGATTTAACTGCAAATATCTTGTGAAATATAACTGGTGAACATCGTTATATATTTAACTAAATTGTTTATAAATTTCCATCGACTATAGTGTCCTCTTATTGATCGTCATTTACGGTGGCCGAGAGGCGGACATAAAAAAAGTCGTAGTAAAAAATGCCAAAAGTTCAAAAGTCAAAGTGGTTTAGGTTTAGTTTGACAAAATGTCGGAGGCTTAAGGGAGAAACGTCACTTGAGTGAATTGTCTTTCATGACAAAATGCGGGACGCACAAAACTTCAAAAGCGAAAGTGTTTTGTGACAAAGTCGCTTGAGACCAAATGTCAAAATGTCTCGTGACAAAATGACTCAAGACAAAAAGGAAATTGATCAAAAAGACAAACTCACTTTGTAATATGGCCCTAAAACACTTTGACTTTTGAACTTTTGACTTTTTTTACTTCGACATTTTCATGTCCATTCTCGGCCACCGTAGGATCATAGATGACGTCTTAACATGTTCAAAACTCAAGTGTAACCACGAGCTCAGCAAGTGGTTCTACTGTAAAGTTTTGAATGTGAAACTTTGTGCAGAATTTTTGCTTAAATACTCAATCGTGATTGGCTAACTTGTATGAAAATAAAATGTAATTACAGTGGAGAGTTTGTGTTTACAAATATATTCAAACATTCGTTAGAATTTTTTAAAAAAACGTCACAATAAGTGACTTATAAATAAAAAAAAGCATTACATGTGCAAGATTTCATACATCCTCACTTCGTTTGGTAAATACTAAAAAAAACACAATTGCAATATGAAGATTTTGTCGGATTGCGAAAAACAACGTTCGGTGGTGCATGTACGACGTCAAATAACCGCTGCCCGACCAAACAGAATGCTTAGGCGCCACAGTGTTATGATCACGTCAAAATAGTGATGGTGTCCTCTTAAGATAGTGTTAAAACATTGTTCAACCAATCAGAATCTAGGACATGACGCACCTCTGAGACACCACAGAACATCACCTTTTCACATGAAACAAAATCTTATTTATGCATTTAATTACGCATTCATTCTTAAAACTTTGGCAATCCTGCCAAAGCCGTGTCCAAACGTTTGGTCACCCTTCAGTTTACGAGTTTTCGTTAACCATTTGTGCAGACACCAGACCAGAATAGATACCATTGAGTGCAATAAGCTCTTGGTGTGTGCCTTGCTCGGCCACGTGACCATGGTGAATTACTGCTATCTTGTCTGCATTTTTGACAGTGGACAGTCTGTGAGCTATCACGATGACTGTCCTTCCTTCGCTTGCTGCGTCAAGAGCATCTTGGACAACCTGATCAATATATAAACAGTCAATAAAAAGCAACAGAAAGCATGGGTGAATCGTGCTGTAAAGCGCTGCCTCTCGACACTGTAGTGGTGGCCCTCATTGGACCCCACCGTGCATCATAATAAAGGCGCGATTACAAGGAGCAAGTCATTTCTCTGCAACTTGTCTCGCACCAGCATTGCGACACAAGTTGCAAGAGTATCTAGCTACACGGTGCAACGCGAAAGGCGCTAACGTTATCCGACTTTCCTTTGTCTGCAAAACCCATTTTCTAGATTTCATAGAAGTCGAAATTCTTGGTTCTGTTCCATGCCGTGACCATGCCACGCGGGTTATTTTCATTGGCTAAGGAATGATCTCGCGCGCCGCAATGTGATTTCGTTCAACAGATGCCATCACTTTATTGTGACTACGTATTGTGACTACGCCGTGTGCAATAACTCTCCACACTCATTCGAAGTCGACTCGTATGCGCTATAATATCATTAGAAATTACACTGTACCCTTTCACTTTCAGTGTCAAGAGCTGATGTTGCCTCGTCCAGAAGCAGGATTTGTGGATTTCTGATGAGAGCTCTGGCGATAGCAATTCTTTGTTTTTGTCCTCCTGAGATTAATGTACCTTTGTCTCCTACCAGTGTATCGTAACCCTGGAAAAACACGAAAGCAAAGCAAAATTAAGCAACCATCTTTGTGCTTGGTCATCATACATTGACCATGGCAACGTTAACATCTCGCACTCTACTATGGATAACTGTAACATCTCGCGCGCTACTATGGAAACACAACATTGACCATGGCAACGTTAACATCTCGCGCGCTACTATGGAAACACATACATTGACCATGGCAACGTTAACATCTCGCGCGCTACTATGGAAACACAAACATTGACCATGGCAACGTTAACATCTCGCGCGCTACTATGGAAGCAGATACATCTACCGTGACAACGTTAACATCTGGCGCGCTACTATGGAAACAGATACATCTACCGTGGCAACTGAGATATCTACCATCGCAACCAACAATTTCTAGGGTGCATTGCTGCATGTGACGTCATAGCCATTATTTTGATTGACTTTGACAAAAATTTATTTATTTCTTCGGGCAAAGCCTAGGAGGACATAAGGGGAGCCAGTACAGGTCTTATTTAAAGTGCCCCCCCCCCCCCCCCGTCCACACTCACACACATACTAGATATTCAATACGTACTGTATCCAACTCACTGATTTTTTACGGAGGGAAAAACCGGAGAACCCGATCCTTCATATCCACAGTGTTGTCTTTTGTTATGAGCATGCGGTACTTGTGACAGCGCTCGCGCAACTCAGCCTGTGTGAGACAGACAGACAAAGAGAGAGAGAGAGAGAGGGAGGGGGAGGGGAGTTCACAGTACCTTGGGCAATGAGTTGATAAAGCTATGGATGTTAGATGATTTTGCTGCTGCTTCAATCTCCTCCATACTGACTTCACGGCTGTTGTCTCCATATGCGATATTCTCAGCAATACTGAAGCCAAACAGGACAGGTTCCTGCGACACGATACCCATCTTGGAGCGTAACCATTTGATGTTCAGGGTCTGTACATCAGTACCATCTAAGGCCTGGAAAATGACAGTAATAATAACATGTACTCATCTCTTCCTTAGATTGTCTTACTTCTGCTGAAATGCCGAAACAGAACCCATCTTATATTCCATTAATTCATCCATCCAATCGTTTATCCATCCATTCATTTATTTATTCATTCAATTATGCAATTGTGCACGAAGCGATTTCTGCTGCAACTAATTCACTGTTAGTATCTCATACTAGTTACGATTTTCAGACACCACCCAACTCGCCTCAAAAGGTGTATCACCCTTACAGTGTAAATTTGCCCCTAGTTTCGATATTCTGCGAACATTTCGACGACTTGTTGTGAAATTATTTTTTTACTACCCCAAGTCAAGAACATAAAAAGTTACGACTGATTAGCTTTGAATGACGGCAGCGAAATTCCAAATTTCAGCGTGCAGCTCACTAACGAGTTCGCAGAATATTAACCAATATAAACTCACCACTTCACCATCGTCTGCGTCATAGAATCTTTCCAATAAAGAAACCACAGTACTCTTTCCGCACCCACTGGATCCCACAAGGGCAACAGTTTGACCTGTCTTGACTTCAAGATTGAGTCCTCGTAACACTCTAACATCTGGACGAGTTGGATAGCGGAAACGCACACTGCGGAATTGAACCGTGCCTTGGACTGTTGCCTTGAATATAACAACATGAATGAGTCTTGGGTTGAGTTGTGAGAGATGACAGGAAATAGCAAAAGAAATCGAGGTAAAAGACTCAAGAAATTCATCTAATATTATGCTCTTGCTGTTGTATCACAGCGTGGGACAATCACAACAAAACCTAGGCTTCAAACTAGGTGATGAAAGCCCATTGAATGCTTCCCACGCTTAGAAGGTACCATGAGTAAGCAAGTGAAGTATAGGCAAACATGTACTTACTGGGGTTAGACCAAGATCTGAAGAGCTGTTAATAAGTGGAACACGATCAAAAAGTTTGAAGAGTCTTGCTGCAGCAATTTTAGCCTTGACGTAATCAGGGGAGAATCCAGACGCCTGACCAAACATCATACCCATGATTACGATACACATCACGACCCTATAATGATTCAAAATGACAAGTATCAGAGACAAGTTACAAGATCTTGTGAGTGTTTGGGTGAGCGTTGCGTGACGACCGACACTAAAAACGGATGCGAGGGAGACTAGGGTGGCTTGCGTTGCTATGGTCTCCTACGCAGCCGCAATAAGTGTCGTCACGCAATGCTCACTTATAGTAAGCGTTGCGTGACGACACTGATAGCGGCTGTGTAGTAGACTAACAACTGCTACGTCGCTGTCTCATCGCTGCTTAGTTCACGCCTGGGGACACGGATTCGATTCCTGACTGAGCCACATATGAGAGTTGAGTTTTTTTGGTGTATGGTTTTCTCCCTTGCCACAACTGAGTATTTTTAGACTGACCTACCACAGGTAGCCCAGTTATTGACTTACTTCATAACTTCCATCATAGTCATTTCGTCACGGACCATCAAGAACGCACCAAATCTAAATGATGCAGCATTACAGAAGAACATAATGGATTCCATTAGACCGTACGATAGACCATAGAGATGAGCACTGCGGACGGCTTTCCTGTTCAAAATACAAGTGAATACTAAATTTACCATGTGCTTGACTCTCACTTGTCTAGGGCCGAAAATAGACCACGTTTGATGTCTTAATAACTATCATGAATCTCGCTCTCTGATTGGTTGGGAGCGCGTGCTTTATGAGAACACACAGCACTTTCAGCGGCGTTATTCCTATCTAAAATAACGGTTTTTGTAAGTTTGTATTTTATAAAAGAAATAAAAAACTTGCTTGTTGTGCTGTGTGGCGTTATAAAGCACTTGGGAATTGCATAAATCCTTATCCAGTGGATAAGTCGATGCTGTTATCCAATATATTTATCTACTGGATAAGATTTATCCGTCGGATAGCACTATCCAGGCTTCGCGGTACAACCATAGTTAATAATAATTAACTGTTTCTTAAGATGAATAATATCACAGTACTTACTTAAATGGTGGTAACAAAGTGCGGTGGAACGTTTCACAGAAAGTTTTCTCTTTTCCAAGAGTGGCTATGGTTCGAATATTTTCAAATGCTTCTACAGCAACCTGCAAAAATGTTGATAAATGAAATTGGCACTATAAGAGCAAGAAAGTAAGCAAGTAAGCAAGCAAGCAAGCAAGCAAGGGACAGGGCATAAAGGAAGGATGGAAGGAAGGATAGGCAGGCAGAGGAGTGAAGGACCCAGGGCATAAAGGAAGGATGGAAGGAAGGAAAGGCACGCAGAAGAGTGAAGGACAGGGCATAAAGGAAGGATGGAAGGCAGGATAGGCAGGCAGAGGAGTGAAGGTCCCAGGGCATAAAGGAAGGATGGAGGGAAGGATAGGCAGGCAGAGGAGTGAAGGTCCCAGGGCATAAAGGAAGGATGGAAGGAAGGATAGGCACGCAGAAGAGTGAAGGACAGGGCATAAAGGTAGGATAGGCACGCAGAAGAGTGAAGGACAGGGCATAAAGGAAGGATAGGCAGGCAGAGGAGTGAAGGACAGGGCAAGGCAAAGCAAGGAATCTACCATTTAAATCATAAAATTGTTTACCTTTCCTGATTCCAGCAGCTCATCCTTGTCCTTAGTATCACCTACAAAGGTTTTAATCTGCAGCACACCAGCAATAGCAATGAAAGGTATGAACGCAAGAACCAACAGTGTCAACTTCCATCCGTTAAAAAAGGCATAGACTAAAGATGATATAATGGTGGTGATTGTCATGGCTATTGTGCCAAGTCTCGTACCTGTAGCCTGTATAGATAAATGATGACCTATGAATAATGAAATAATGGGATTAATGGGAATAATAAAAACGAAAGTGAAACGAGATATCTAAATGGAAGGAAAAGGGAATGAGCGGTGAAGAAATTAATTTAAAGTAAGTCATAAAGTATATTTCACTCACCCCTTTGACGTCAGATGCATGGGTTGCTAGGGCTGTTGTCAAGGCACCAGTAGAGTGACATGGGTCATCAAAAAAAGCCATTTCCTGTAGGGTGGGGTGGGGTAAGAATGTCAAATTATTTTCATGTTATAAACACTTTTTACTCAGTTCTTTATTAATAGTGGGCTATGTATTATTTGCTTATCCACAGAAACAGGAAAGATATATTAATAAATTTCAAGCATCTTTCTCTGACTGAGTGATTAGACAGAGATTCAAAAAGCAACTATGTTCACGGAGAAAACAGGATGTAAAGGTTGGAAGACAATGATTTAATTTACTGTTTTCACCTGTCTCAGAAGAGCCTTAAATGCCATGTCTCTTAGCCTGACTGTCAGCAACTCTCCAGAATATGCAAACATGTAATTCTGTAATTAAATGATGAGGATAAATCAAACGATGAGGATGAATGATCAGCATATTAATGTGTGGATTGAATAAAAATTTAAAATGTTGGGCAAAGTTGATGGTCCTCACAGATACAAATTAAAATTTATTGTGTGAGTTTTGTCATGGGAAGAAAACTGGAGAACCCAGAGAAAAACCTTCAAATCAAGGGAGAGACCTAACAAACTCTACTCACTTGTAATGCAGACCCTAGAGGTGACAGGACACTACACTATGGGTGCAACTATGGGTGATCTGATCAGGGCTCCAACTTGACAAACTCCTGTTCAATTAAGCTATTCTATCAACTAGAACTGTCAGAGCCAATCCAGGGGGTGGGTGAGAGGGAATGAGAATTGATAATTTCTATTTGTTCTTTTTTTTCTTTTTTCTTTTCTTTTTTTTGGTTTGGTTTGGCATCTTTTTCAGATGGATGCCCCTTGAATGCAGATCCCTCTCTTTAAGAAAATCCTCAAATCACCCGATCCACCCTTGGGTATTCAACTAACCTGGAACAGCTGGGTGAAGAAAGTAACGGCTCCAAAAACTAAGAACATCATGGACCAGAAAAAAGCCTTATCTTCAAGTTCTTGTGTATCTTGAATGGTGAATACCTGTAAAGATAAGAGACCCATGTATGACCAAAAAAATATTTTTGGATTGTTTAATAAAAAATATTAAGAAAAGGCACTATATATATATTATGTTAAATGTGCCAGGTATACTTCTCGGAAAATTTCAAAAATACCTCTAAAAGATACCCAAAGTCTTTTAAAAAGAGGGTGGTTGGACAATTTTAAACCCCTAAGAGACACCCTAAAAGATACCAATATATGCTGAAATTAAACCTAAACACGCTAACTGATTATTACCAAATCATTGATTCTTACCCCTAAGAGATACAACAAGCATACCCGATACATTAACCGGATACCAGAATGAAACGGATTAGACCATTTGTATTGTCTGTGGTACTACACTGTATCATAAAGCTTTGGTGCTTCCGCACTTTGATTATTGCAGTGTCTTTTGGGGTAATTGTGGCAAAACCTTATCGGATAAACTACAAAAACTGTTATGTGGAATAGTTTACCAAACAATGTACGACAGGCAACTATTAATGTACTGAATTATTGGTACATTTAAAACACAGCATTCATGGAAAGCAGGTCTTTATTTGCTTATTTATTTTTTTAATTTATTTATTTCATTACTTATTTATTTTATATAATATTTTTTATTCTATCTTGTATATGTTATTTATTCCAATATTTTGCAGTTTAATCCTGATGAATTTTACAACGTATAAATAAAGTTATCCTAACCTATCTGTTAATTCTTCAGTGTACTTACGTTTAGGATTTCGCCCAGAATCAAGGCAAACACCATTGGAAGAAATCCATTTCCTATAGCACCAATAGTCCCGACAAGCATGTAAGGCCATTCTGTGGCATTCATTTTCATGATTCGTAATGCTGGTGCAGGTTCAACTTTTTCTTCAACTATTTTGCCTTTTTTCGTTGAACTAACCTAAAAATGAAAACAAAAATAGAAAATAGAAATAATTCATGCAACGTTTGTGGGGGAGGGATTTTTAGAACAGTCCCTAAGGACGTCTGCAAAGGAGACTAGTAACTAGTAACTGTTGGTAATACATCGGCAACAATGACTCTGAAACTCGCAATGTAGCGATTTTACATGACATGTTTCATGGCACGGTCTGTTGTATACAGATCTTTAATTAAATGGTATTTATCATGATACTCCAGTTAGTGTAGTAAATAGTTTGAAAGCTTTAGAACAATCATTTTTATAGAATTTGTTTAGAAAGGCCACCTATGATTTCACCACTGTTAGTTACAATTCCACTCCCCCTTGCTAATACCAACAAGAGAGACTGTGCTGGCTTTCATAAGAGAAAAGAATGTAAAACATACATGGCTGTCCTGGCGAGATAAAGCAGAGCCAGGGCGGTGTTTTGATAGTCTTCGTGATGCTCGTCTCGACAGCTGTCTTTCAAGTTTGTTTGGTTCATGATCACTTCCATTTGACATGCTTCTCACAAACTTAACAGCAGCTTCAGTTTCTAAGTTTCATGAACAATAAATGATAACATAATTGTAGAGTAAGAAACACAAAAAATCACTTAGTTGCTAGCCTGCAAAGCAGGCATTCTTGTAGTTTTGTGGAAAAAACCGGGGTGTTGGGGAACTTTGGAACGAGCAAGAATTGAAACCAAGCAAAATGGAAGCATTCCCTTTTTACTAGGTCCCATTTTTCTCGCAGGCACATAATTGAAACAGGAACCCCAAAACCCAGATTCTTCCTCAAACCCATCAAAAGAATGTCTGCTTTGCAGGCTGCTTAATAGCAAAACCACTGTTGGGTTAAAAAAACAGAGAACATAGAAACTGAGACCAAAATGGTAATTTATGGGAAGTATTCTAATTAGATGTATCTTATGGAAACATGTTTATAAATTGTCCACTGACATAAAGCAGGGAATACCAATCCTTTCCATTTAAAATTCTACCTATACTTGTAAGTGACTATCAGCTATGAGTCAAATGGTGCATTGAGGTGTTCTATTCTTTGATGAAAGTAGCGCAAAATGATATCTCTATGTTCGCTGAAAAACAACTGATACTAGGACTGTCTCATCAACTACAGTACAACGATCCTTTAAGTGTGTTCCCTGAGATCACCTGGTTTGTCTTAATGAAAAACAATTTTGTATGATGGTGGTGATGATGGTCGTGATGGTTTTGATGATGACAGTGAAGATGATGACAGTGAAGATGATGATGATGATAATGATGACAATGATGGAGAATATTTTATGTCATTTACCTTTTTCTTCAATGCTTTCTACTATATCATCTTCTTCACCATTGTCATCACTCTCAAAGGTCTACATTACAAGTTTGAAGCATTAGTATGTTGAACACTCCAGATGACGTAAAAAAACGTTTTAACTCCTTGCATAATGATGAAAATGATATATGACAGTAGCTTTAGCTTACCTGTAAAGTAACTAGTTGCTTGTAAACTCCATCAACCTCCATCAGCTCACTATGTGTACCCAATTCTGCAACCACACCATCTTGGAAAGCAGCAATTTGGTCAGCACTTCTGACAGTCGACAGCCTATGGGCTATAACAATGGTGGTGCGTCCTTGACGAGCCTGCATTTGGAGGACAACAACAAGACACAAGTAGTATTAGTCAGAGCAATAATTAGACTGATCAATGAATTTTTAAAATTTAAGGGGTTCTTCCATGAGGTTCGCTTCACAACCACTACCACTATATTCACAACACTATATTTACAACAAATAAAATACCAAACTCACATGTTGATTTTTACGGAGGGGAAAAACTGGTGGACCAAAAGAAAAACCCTCATGGCAAAGGAGAGAACAACACATCAAATAAACTGAACTAGTATCATCGATCATCCAGTCCGAGCTGGGTCACAAACTTGGACCACAGTGGTGAGAGAAAGGCGGTAAACCACTATGACACTATGCCACCCATCCCAGTATGGTGCTTTTCCTTGAGGTTTGCTCCACACTCACTATCACTACTTTCATTATTTACAAGATAAAACAATAAATTCACATGTAGATTTTTACGGAGGGAAAAAGCCGGTGGATCCAGAGAAAAATGCTCAACAAAACCACTGTTGTGAGAGGCAGGAAGTGAATGGACAGAAATGAAAATCCTACCTTATCCAAGGCAGACTGAACTATAGATTCACTCTCTGTATCCAAAGCTGATGTTGCTTCATCTAGAAGAAGTATTTTGGGGTTACGAACTAAAGCACGGGCGATGGCTATACGTTGTTTTTGACCACCACTTAGCTGTGCACCACGTTCACCAACAAGAGTTTCATAACCCTGCATGACAGAAGAATGTAAGTTGACATTATGATATCTAAAGTGAAAATAGTGCTAATAGTCCCATTAAGATTTCCCTGTGCCGAACTGTACCTGAATAGTCATTGAAGTGAGAAAGTGGTAACCATGTAATGATGGAGACCTCTTTAACACCTTGGACAATTTTTCATGTCTCTATCATTGCAAAGTCATCACTGTTCTTGCTTTGATGCATAGGCATGGTTGCATGCATTTGAAGATGGCACAGTGAACTGAGAAGTGAACTATTTTTTAGCTGACTACTAATGAAAGATCCTCAAAACCACAATAAATGATGACGTAATGAAGTACTTGATTAAGCTATTATTGAAACCAATGCACCCCGTAACCTCCCTATTCTCCTGCTCCATTTTAGGAATTTTAAAATGTGTTGTTACAAAGTTAAGTGCGAAATGAAATGCTGTATATATGACCCATGTAGATGACGGCCTTTTCTACCAAAGAATAACTTTTTCTTGCTTGCTTCGTCTGGTTTAAATAACTATTTTTTGCTTGCTTTGTCTAATTTAATTTTTGGTTTAATTTTTTAACAGACCATCCTTAGGACATTATGACCAAGGGTTGCTGGAGACAATAAGCAAATGAGACCCCTCGTAGCTCTAATTCCATTACGTGTTTTTAACAAGCTCCAAAATTTCCTGACCTGTGGCAGATTTTGTATGAAGTCATGAGCGTTAGCCATCTTTGTAGCACTTTCAATATCTTGTTGACTGACGCCATCTTGTCCATAACGGATGTTTTCAGCTATGGTTGTAGCAAACAGAACAGGTTCCTGGCTGACCACTCCAATGTGCTGCCTCAACCAACTCAAATTCAGTGTTTTAATATCTTTATTATCCAACAGCACCTGAATGGAATACAGAAATATCAAGTTATTTTTGATACAAAATCTGGGACTCAGAATTGTCATGAAATTTGCACCATCACGTAATTGAAGCCATGGAAGGAGGCACAACAATAGAGTCATTTTTCCCTTGGACTGCCACCATCATGTGATGGTGTAAAGCCTCTATAATTTATGAATCAAAACTTTTGCATCAGGATATGTGGAGTCACCATAAAGCCTCTCTAGTCTCCTCTTTAAGACTGCATATGACACACTCCACACTCTCTTAAACTAATTATTATTTTCCACACATACCGTTCCACTTTCTGGGTCGTAGAATCGTTGAACAAGCTTGACAGTCGTGCTCTTGCCACATCCACTTTCTCCTACCAGGGCAACTGTCTGCCCTCTACTCACACTGAGATTAAGGCCATTTAAAACCTATAATACAAAGATTGCATTTGATTATTAACCTTTTTCTGTTCTTTCATGTTTGTTCAACAAAGAAAATAAATAAAAGATTGAGTTATGTTATGGAACTGAATAGTGAATTGTAAACCCTAAAGGGTTTAAATAGGAAATATCTTTAACCCAAAAAGGACTGCCAACATCAACCCTGACACTTGGACAAATTGGAAGCAAAATATAAGGTTGATTACCCATCTTACCAATATTATGACCAACTAAATTGAGCATTTAAATTGAGCAAATTACTTTGATCTGTGTAATTACAAACTTAGAGTAAGTCAACAAAATGCACAGAAAGGGCACAGGGTAGTATCCACAAGTTCGCCAAGGGCAGATTGATTTAATTCCTTGACAATTTGCATTATCTACCTTGACATCAGTTCGTGATGGGTAAACAAAATGAATATCTTTAAATTCAATTTCACCATCAACGTCATCTGGCTTTTCTCCATCGTCTGAGCTGACGTCAATGGGTGGTTCTCTCTCAATGATGGCAAACAGTTCGTATGCTGCTCCTCGGGCTGTTGCTATGGCTTCCATGTTGGGTCCTGCCTGACCAAGCTGCGTAGCACCAACCAGAACTGAGAAGAAAACCTAAAAAATACAAAAGAATCAAAAGAAATGCAAGTTACTGCATAATATTGCTCCATACAACCATCTAAATATTGTTATTATTATTATTATTATTATTATTATACAGCATCTCATTAATCACATATAGGTAACTGTCCAATTATTTTCTTAATTGGACAGGTCTTGTTGATATGGAATTAATTAGGCAGCTATATAATTAATAGGTAATGGGATTTCATGCTCCCCAATCAAGAAATAATTAGACTTGAAAAATTCCTCTGACCGCCAAATTGGACTCGGCCTACGGCCTCATCCAATTTGTCAGTCCTCGGAATTTTCCTCGTCCAATTATTTCTTAATTGGACAGCATGGAGTCCTATTACATATACTTATTATTATTATTATTATCATTATTATTATTATTATTATTAAATTGGTAACTAGTTGTCTCGGATTTCTTGAGATGTACTTTCTAGACATTTTGGTAGAGATACTACGACCTTCATTGGCAGGATGATGGCTAATGCAAATTGCAGTCCTACAGTTTTAATAAACGTTTGTATACCATAAGGAGATGGATGTGTTCATCAATTGAATATTCATCGTGTATAGAGTATCTTCAACTGTATACAGAATATTATGCTTCCAAGAGAACTAGTAGATCTGAGAAAAGATATTAGCCAGTCAGAGTCAAGAAAATTAACAAAACTGAGTTGTAACATTTCCTCGTGAAAATATGGATTCCTAGGCCACCAAGAGAACAAAAATGACTTTGCTAAGAAGCGCTCGATAACAATGACACAATGATTAATGAGATTTTTATTTATGGGCAGTAGATTTTCATTTACTTGCTGGTCAATTTTTGCTGGCTCATAAAAATAATAACATTTAGAAAAAAACATATAGAGTGCAAACTTTATATCCATGAAATAATACTAGCTAGTTAGTGCAAAATAGCACCAATGAAACAATTGAAAACAAAAGATGTAACAGATCTGTTAAGCCAGGGCTGTCAACTCTCCCAGATGAAGCGGGAGTCTCCAGATTTTGGACCATATCTCCCGGTCTCCAGATTAGTCTCGACTTTCACAACCATAATTAAAATTCCAATTATTTTGTGTTGTTTGTGTTATTTTACATCGCTAACAAAATCAAAACGTTCCTCATAAACTGTTCTTGCAAGCAGGCCATTGTAATGTAGAGATTGTGAATTTCATACAGAAATATAGTTGACACGTACACTTTGATGGTGTCAGTCTTCGATGATGACTATCGTAGTTGTAGGTTGAGTCATCGAGTTGAAGTGTGTGTGAAGTTAAGTGTGTTTTATACAGCAATAAAGAAAGCTTTATATCAAACAACGAGTAATCTTCTACAGTAATATAAGCTATAATCTGATTTGTCAGAAATAAACCAATCACATCAAATATTACAAAGCGAAAGACGTATTTTCGCTCGCTTTTTGACGCACTGTGACGTCATGTCCCTTCCCTATCAATTCTCCAGATTTGAATATCCTGGGGGTTGACAGCCCTGCAAGCACTATTTAGTTTTTGTGCTATTTCACAGATATATGGTCTGCACTTACTAATATCTAGTTTTTTAATGATAAGGCAAAAGGTCATTACCACTAGAAGGTCTCCTCCATTGATTTCCTCCTTCACAACAAGTGTTGAGCCAAACCTGGAAAACGAATTCATCATACACCATCATTGTTAGTTTATCGATCTTTTACGCATGACATCAGTATTATGGAAAAACGACTTCTGGATCCAAATTAAAAATCAGCTCTATCAAAAAAGGTTTTTTCAAGGATTTGTTGTCCAAGTTCTAATTGTTTCAATTTGGAGTTAAATCATTTAGAACATTTTTGTCTTATTTTAGCAGTTCTTGTAAGCCGTAGTGCCCCTAAATAGGCCACAACTTTAAAGCTCTACTGTATACTGCAGTATTAAAATAATGTATTAATCTGATTGAAGACTAAAAAGATTAGAGATTTTTCAAGATTTGAAATCTGTATGATGGATAGAGGCTCTGACGTCAATACTGTTTTGCGAAGAAGAAAGGGACAATCTCAAAAACTAACAGTACACCAAAGATGTCAAAAACTTACCAAAACGCAAGTGCATAACTCCCAAACATTATTAACTGGAAAAACCCAAAACCAAGCCCTACTGAAAGTCCTTTCTTGATGCCATAAGCACGAGCCTCGCCAAGATTGCCAGCATACCTTTGATTCAATAAAAACATGATGTTAAGAATAACTTTCAATACCAAAGTTGATATCTACTTTTTTTACCTCTTTTGTTCTTTTTCTTCTCCTCCAAAAGCTGCTACCGTCTTGATGGATGACAAGACTTCTTCAGCAATTGCACCTGCCTTGGCATACGCATCTAACTCTTTGCTTGTAAATACTGAAATAACCTACAAACAAAATGAATGAAAGAGGATAATTATAATAACAGGATAAATGACAGACTTCAAGGATTGGATATTATGAAATGGATGGATTGATGGGATAGCATGGGATGGATGGATGGGTAAGTTGGGATGGATGGATGGATGATATATATCATTAAAAACAAACCACCTTTCCCACTAGCAATGATCAGATCATGTTGGATGGAATGGATGGGATAAATGTATGGAAAAAGAATAGGATGGGATGGATGAATGGGAAGGGATGGATTGAATAGATTATTAGGAATATAAGCACCTTTCCCATGATTCCACCAGCGATGATCATAAGAGGAGTTAAAGACAGGATAACAAGTGTCAACTTCCAGCTGTACACAAACCCAATAGCAAAGCCAGCAAAAAAAGTCACAGTAAACTGGATCGCCATTCCCACTTTTGACCCAATTCCTTCTGCCACTTTGTTGATATCCCTAAACATCAAAATAAAAATCAATGAGTACACAACGAAGAAAGAATGGTCAAAAGTATTATGGAATAAGATACACTACTTACTCTGTTAGCCTGCTGTTCAACTCTCCTACATCATAGATATCAAACCAACCTATATCCTGGCGCATAACAGAATTAAAAAATGCAGTGCGCATTTTCTTAGTTTGACGCACAGCCGTCAGAGAAAAAAGTCCAGTATGTAGATATGCCACAATTATTGTTCCAACTGCTAAATATATGTAATAGATGGCTAGCTCTTCCATGACACCTTCAAGATCAGGTTTCTTTGTTGGGATCTCAAAGTTGATTAAATTTTCAACAAGACGACCAAAGATGATAAACTGTACAGGAGTAGCAGCACCATGTGCAATGGCCCCAAATACTGCCAGGAAAATCAGGAATTTGTCTTCTCTGTCTGTATAGTAAAACTATAAAAAAAATTCAAATATATTTGTAGTTGCATTTTTTGTGGGGTTTTTAAATAACAAACTGCACTCAATAACCCCAAGAAAAACCTTTTTGGAATGCACAAATATTTTTTGCAAATATTTACCAGCTTTGTAAAGGGTACCATTTTAGGCTTCTCCTTCTCGTCTTTCTTCTTCTTGCTTTCATCACTATTTCATTAATTATTCATAAGTATGGATTATTTTCTAAAGAACATATTAGATTGAATAATAGATTACTTAACAATATTATAACACAATGTGGATACCATATGGCTATTCAAAAAATTCATGATAATAGTTCGTTTTATCAACCATAAATTTAAATAAATATGGTCCAAGCTTTCGGCCTACTCGGCCATCCTCAGGGAAATGAAAAACGTTACAATTGACAAAGAAAACACAATCAAACCATGGCATATGTGCGCACGCATATAATCAAACAAAATCGCACATGCTTAGAAAAACAAACAAATAAATAAATACTAATAAATAAATAAGTAAATAAATAATAAAAAAACAATTATCAAGCAAGCTAACATAATTTCCTGGTAAAATTCTACCACTATGTCGATTAAATAAGGTGCTCTTATCCTTTGCTATGCTGCAGGCCTCCCACCACTTCCGTTGATTCCATTTCAACTCTTTTGATAGGATTTTTTACACTGTTCCAGTCGATGGAATATATGTCCTGTCTCATTCACATGGACAGCCAAGGCAAATTTGTCCTCTTTTTTGAAGGCAAACTGCCGCCTGATGTTCTTTCTTTCTTGTACCTAGAGATCTGCTAGTTTTGCCAATATACTTGTTGTCACATTCCCCACAGGGGATAGAGTAGTGTAGGCCAAAAGCTCGGATCATATTTATTAAAATTTATGGTTGACAAAAACGAACTATTATGAATTTAACAACAACCAACAAACAACTGTTTGATTTATTCAAATAATGTTGCATGCAGCATAGCGCATAGAGCAATTTATTTTTGTATGACTGTGAAAAGCTCAATTCTGTATGACTGTCTTGCCATGACCGTGATGTATTGTAGAATTGGCAGATTTTTTTTTCACAATGTGATTGATCTGGCAATGATGTAACCTTGACATGACCATGTCAAGATTGAGTACGAGTATGAGTTTTAAAATAATTGGTCCTGTGCAAGTGGTTAACACTAAATCTTAGTCGATTTCCAATTTTTTTACAATCAAATGTTTCACAGGGTTCGTGCAGGAATTCCATGAAAAGATTCAAGGAGTTTTCAAGGAGTTTTTAAGGAACAAAATGACATTTTTCAAGGAGTAAAGTATTGATGAATCTTTGTAACATTTCTTTCTTTCGGTTATCGGTACGTTTTAGTATATTAACCTCAATTTTCTTGGAATAGATACATGCACCCTGAGAAAATGTTACACTGTAACTGCTGCTAAATTGGTTTCTTCTTTAGTAAATACAGTAATTTTAGATTTATCAATATGACTCAGTATAAGTTGTTCTTAAAAACCAGTCTTTGTGAATTATTTCCATGCAATTTTAATTTATGATAGATTTAGCTCGGCCTCTGAATAGGAGATGAATATTTTGGTTGAGTGATTATGCCCAAAGCTATTCAAGACAATGTCCCTGGGAAACGTATATCCCCGGAGCCTCGTTTTTAATTGCTTAGTGAATGATCACTCCACTAAAATATCAAAAGTTGGCTATTGAAGAGGCCTCAATGGCTAGCTTATCGAGACATCTACTAACAAAACATTATAAAAAACTTGATACATATAACAGCGTCAAAATATTACGCTTTAAAGGAAGCCCATCTCAAGCTCCAGGTTGCAGAGAAATTTCTCTCTGGTCCGAGGGACGTAGCAAAAAATTAATCTCTACAAATAACTAAAGCTGGCAGCTTATATATTTTAAACATTTTTCATTGATACTTTTTCAAGGACTTTTATACGTTTTTCCATTTTTCAAAGAGTTTCAAGTGCCCTTGAAAATGCATTTTAAATTCAAGCACTTTTCAAGGAGTTTAAGGACCTGCACCAACCCTGGTTTCAATCTATGTACACGATCAAGACTAGAAAAAGATAGTGCCTCTCTTCAAAAGTTAAAACTCACACTTGTAGTCATTCTCATACTCATCATCCGATCTAAAGGACTCTATTAATTTTTTTGTAACAACCCCTGCACATAATCTTTTGCTGGAGTTTTGTTTACTGAAGGGAGAAATTGAACACTGGATTCGTGCTGAGGTAATCACTTAAAATTCAAGGGCTATTCAGGGAGTATATAAGGACCCAAAAATGAATTTTCAAGGAGTATGTTCAGCTAAATATGCCAAGGTTTTATCAGCACATGTCTGACTTTCAGATTTTCAATCTTTCTAGCTAGGTCTATTTCAGAACCATGCAAGTAATGATCAAAGCAAACATTTAAAGTGTATATGACACGTAACAATTTCATTGTTTAAAATGTGTAGTTTGTTAGTAATAATAAGAATATCGTAATACAATTTGTTTCAAAAGTTTATTTCTTGAGATATTTGAGAAAATTAAGCCCAATTTGTGACGTCATTTTGTTGACACGTAATATAGTTCGGTAGTAATGCACCAAATGTAAAATGTAATTCGTATAAGAGAACAAGAAAAACTGCATATCCTATTCACCTTCATTTGATAGCTTACATAGTACTCTTCAAATGTTGGAAAATTAAACTGAAAAGTGTCTTCCCTGATATTAAGATTCTACAAACATATTTCGTATATTTGCAACTAAATCTGGAGACTTGTAAACAAAATGACGTCACAACTTGTGCTAAATTTTCTTGAATTTCTAGAGAAATACGTTTTTGAAACAAATTTAACCATGATATTCTTATTATTACCAATAAACTACACGTTTTCAACATCAACATTTTTCGTGTCATATACACTTTAAGGAGTTTTCAAGGATTTTTGCTAAAATCGTAAAATTCAAGAGTGCCCTTGAAAATGTGAATTAAATTCAAGGAGTTTAAAAAGTAGCACGAACCCTGTGAACAATAAGCTTGCTCAATTTGGGGATAACCCCCCCCCCCCCCCTCTCATTATCTAAAGGTCCATCCCTAATATGCTGATTGGCTCAAAAGATGTTGACAGATGTGGCTATGCTGGACATGATGTCATTACCCTAAAATTAGTTTCTTGGTGGATGAGGCTCAAACAATATGCTCAAGGGCACAAAATGTGGGGCAAGTGACTATGAAAATGTACTATGCGGCATAAGAACGCGAAAAATCTTAATTATGTTGATGCAAACATTGTATTTGTCGCGGCCCATCGCGGTCAATCGCTCACTTTCACATTCAATGAAAATAAATTAAAGTCAAGTTATATATACTTATAAGTTTATACATCTTACTTTTCATCGCCGTCGTCTTTATTACTGACAGCATGGCCATTCGTATCTTCTGGATAAAAATTGACGCCCACATTATCGACCCCTCCATTGGACGACTTGTAAAGTTCATCGTAGGATGGCGGCTGTGGCTCTTCTTCTCTCTTCCGATAAGTGCCGTTCATTTTGGTATTATGAAACAAGCTAATATTTCGAGAACGCTGTCAAATATATATATATTATCGATTGGTAAGAGTTCTTTTACTGGCGCACAGTTGAGTAGCGTTATAGGAAAACTAAATGTTCACTACGAGGATCGTATTTATCAAGGGTTAATATTTTGATTAGTCTTACATCATTTCCTGCGTACGGAGAGCAGACGGCGTTCAAAAAAAAAGCTGACTCATTCTGACTCATATAGCTTTTATGTATATTACATTTCTCTCCTATTTGCTTTGACGTAATCTCCTAATTTTAAATATATGGCGGTAAACGTATGGTTTTATTAATGTTTTAGCCTTTCATCTCCAAGTAAATCGGGTTTTATTTTTAAACTAAACTTAACAAAGCTGCGCTTGTGGCATTAATTACGAGAAAATAAACGTTTAACAAACCAAGGTCTGCATGGAATTGACCTTTTCATTACCTTATTTCTCTGCCAACCAAGAATAAATCATTAGACACAGGTCAAGTTACAGAAAATGTCGTTATTTCTGCGAGTTTTGTCCGATATTTCTTCTTCTTTCGTCGTTTCGGGCTTCGTAGTCGTCTCAGTACGTTACGAACAAACAAACAGATAGATGTCCCAGCGACCTGTGCAGCCAGGCGTCGGGATACGGCTTGCAACTTGTGGGGAAGGGGAGGGGAGGGGGTAGGTTTCTCTTTGGTCTCGCGCGAGAAAAGACGTCAAATAAATAATAAAGGCCAAAAAATATTAGAGTTCATCGGTATTTTTTGAGAATCTAACAATTTCCATTGAGCCCTGTAATAGTGGTTGGCTCAGTGATTAGATTAGGAATGTTCCGACCCCTACCGTAAGTGTGTCCGCACTGAATATCTCTAAAACACACTGTAAATTTTATCGAAAACTTACTGAGTACCCTATCGGTAGAATTAAACCCAAAACCCACCCTGGAGGGGGAGGTGAGAGACAAGGCATTGCATATAGCTATTTATAAATCGTTACCGAACGAGCTAAAGTATAACTAAACGCTTCCATATATAGACTACGCGAGACTACTTACCACAGAGGGGGGTTAGTAGTACGCGTACCATATATGGTAAGGGCCTTGGATCCCTTAGACAAGCGAATAGCGGACCTAACAGGTGAGGGGAGATACGTAACGAGCGAATAGCGGCTCCAAACTTGCTGTAGTTGTTGCTTTTACTTTGTTCCGTCTTCTGGCGAAGTTTCAGCGCGATTTGAGGCCGTTTAGTGGGTTTTTTTCAAAATCCGCTCTTCTCTCCCTAAATAATGGGAAGGCACAGCAAGCCCATACAAGCTTTGAGAGCTGAATCTAATTTAACGAAAAAAAAATTCATTGGCCGAACGTGATACCAAGCTCGAGACAAATTCCCCTTCCCCGAGAGACTTGAATTTGTTTTGGCACGACAAAAAAGCCTTTGGCCGGATACGTAATGGACTTTTCGCAACTCTTTACAATTTTCTAAATTGTACAGGTGAGCAGCACAAATGAACAAAAATTAATCTTTCCTTAGGTTTTGTAAACTTTTTTATTACTCCGACGCGTTTTATCGTAAAACAAAGTAAAAGCAAAAAACTGCAGCAAGTTTTGAGGCAAATGGTTGAGTGAAACATTTTATTGTCATGACTTTATCATAACTCCCATACATTCCCTTATAAACAGATAAACCAGACACAGGAACCTTGTTTGGGCTGCCTGTGATATGCTGTATTTTATTAGGAAAAGCGTGAATAAAAGTTTGTCGACTTATATGTTGTGTAAATTTGTAACTCCTGTATGCTGTTTCAGCGGGTTTTGAAGGGTATTTTAGAAAAAAATTCCAACACTTAGAAATATTAAATGACATATGTTGCCTTTGACCGCACCATGCTGTAATCTTTATGCCACAGGAAGCCCAAATAACAACTTAAATGGTATAGAGCTCTTGAACTTATTTTAAAGGAAAAGTTTTCTGTTTACAAGTAAAATAATCAATAGAATCTTTTTCATCTTATAAAGCCTTTTAAAAACGATTATGTCTTAAAAGGCCACAAAGAAGGAGTTGTGCAATAGCGGGGGAAGGGATGGGATAAGGGAGACCTCTCTTTCCTGGGTTTACATATTAACTTTGGTAGTACATTAAATTAGCTACTTGAGAGTGAAAAAAATGCAATATTTGGGCTTGCGGAATGACCAAGCGAGTAACAAAGTTGACAAACCAAGCCACAAAATAAAATTTTAAAAGAGGTACGAGGAAAAAGAATAAAATTAAGTTTTCAAAGATTTATAAAAATTTTAAGACCTTTTTCAATCAATTCAACCTATACCTGTGATATATATTTCATGATCAGTTTTAATTTTTCATATCAGGTAGTCTCCCTCTCACCCGTTTTTAGTGTCGGTCGTCACGCAACGCTCCCCGACACTAAAAACGGATGCGAAGGAGACTACATATCAGGAGCATAGCCAGGATTTTGCTTTGGGGTGGGGGGCAAAAAACCCATTTTCAGAACATCGATAAATAAAACTTATCTCGTGACTACAATAGGTTTTTAGGTTTCTACAGCATATGAGGATTGGAGGGGCTGGGCCCCCTTGGCCCCCCTCACTACTTCCCTGCATATAGATAGAATTAAAAATTTAAAAGAGAGATGAATTGCATGGCAAATAGCCAGTACACTTTGTGGTCTTGCAGTGACAAATTCTTGTCATATCAGGACGGGAGTTTTGGCCAATAAATTGTTTATTTTCTGATGCAGAATCTCCACCTGAATAATCAAAAGTAAGCTCAATTCCTTGTGGGATATCCTTCAGCGAAAACAATGCAAGAATAGGAATCAAAGAATCAATCCGAACTGGAATCATTACTAAATTAGGATCACAAGAATGATTGATAAACCGTCCAGCATTGCCATGATATTTGGGATCAACATGTGTGCGCAGTATTTGATTTCCACTGATGTGCTCCCTGATTACTATGATATAATTATTTCCTTTTTGTGTTAGTGTTCTTTTCTTTGCTTCGTCATAAGAGATAATTTCTCCAGCATATTCACACACAAAGTGTCCTTTCTGGATGTTATCAAGAGTTCTTAGTCCCCAATCCTTTTCACCTGTTTTGAAAACTTGTAGTCTTGTTGTTATTCCATTCTGTATAAGTCGATTACCACAGAAGAGTGAACAAGAGCAAGATGAATTGCATTCAAATACTGGTTGACTCACTCCTAATATGCAATAAGAATTAGTTTTGGGTTAGAAAAGCCACTAGGGATCCTGGGATTGACATTTTTTTATTTAATTATGATTAGTCAGGTGTTCAAAAGGGGGAAAGGGGTCATTTAGATATGTATGGGGGTCATTGAGCATTTTCAGGCTGAAGAGGGAAGACCACACAAAAGAATTTGAGTTGGACAGAGCTTTCACTATGATAAACAGAGTGGAAAATGAAGGAGGGTTTATTTCTTTATGCAACAATGGAGCAAGGGGGGGAATAGATTCCTTATAGGCTACCAAATAAATCCCACTGCCCCCCTCCCCCACCCCACCCTCCCCCTCTACAAAAAAATAATAAACAGTCCCTCATGCAGATGGCAGTGAGAAATATTAAGTTTTAAAAATATCCTGTTTGAAATACTCTCCCTATGAATAACAATACATGGCTTATAAACCTTACCATTGTTGACCTGTGTAGTACTATTAGCCATCACTAGGGTGTCATTCTTTGTTTCATAGGCAGGTCCAAATTTTCCAATACATGAACAGTTTGCATTAACACTGCATTCATCTTTACACTCACATCCTGGGTAGAGAGGTCCTTCTGGTAAAGTAACTCCTGGTCCACTTATACAGCATCTGATATACTGCAAATTAAACAATATTTAGTAAATATACACACCAATCTTTTATATACTAATGATATAATATAATAAGACTATTATAATCAAGTAATCAAAAAATCCAAAATCACAAAGTAGCTTGAAATTCAAATGAAAAACATGGTCACTCACGTGAAATTTTTGGGGTAAATCTTCGTTCGGGCCAACATCAACACAGATAGGGACGTTTTCTAAGCCATTAGAAATATCTTTAACAAGACCCTCCTCCATCCTTCTAATTATAAACAACAAGGAACAACAACTTATTAAGACGGGAACCCTTTGCTTTTACCGCTGACCAAATGTACCATTAGTTGCCAAGGTAACAAGAATCATAGAGGAAAACATGGCGGCTAAAGAAGAAAACGCGAAAGAGTATCTCAGAAAACACAGGATTATGGAACTTTTCGAAAATCTAACTGCTCATTTAGTATATGAAAGACCAGGTAAGACTCTAAGGAAATCATTTTCGGCCATTATTTGCTTCGGTTATTGTCGTTTTTATTTGAAAATGCCCATTATTTATCGCGAATTCAAGTGTTCATATGGCAAAATGTCGACGGTTGTCTTTTTCTTTTCTGTCTATTCAACCTTACGACATACGTTTTCCATTTCTAATGTACGTATTGTTTAATTTCGTCTAGACGATCTCAAAGGATATATTTGTAATTATCTGGAGAAGCTGAAGACAGCACGGACAGTCCAGAGAGGTTATCCGTGTTTGTTTGATGATAGCAATATAAGATCTCTGTTTGGTATGTTGGACGTTACTGGAAAAGGCCATATTAACTACGACCAGTACAAAGAAGGTAAAAGGGGTGGGACTTCATATGGGACTTCACTCGTACCTTACTGTACATCGAGACTGCTATTAGCACCCACTACCTCCATTCTCCCCCCCCCCCCCCCCCCCCCAAGGTTTCTGGACATTGAGATATGTCCATGTCCATGATCTGGGAATAAGTTGTCTCAGCTCCCACGGGAAAGGTCACGAAAGAAAGACTCCCAGAAAAGACGTAAATGATGACATCAAAAAAATGCCAACTTTTACTAAGGGGAGGGGGGTGGGAGACAAAAAGTCACTCAATTGATATATTCTGTGTCTTTTTGGATCTTTGTGGCTGGTTTTGGGTCGTTGTGTGGCTGGTTCAGTGGGTCATTGTGGCTCGTTGTCGCTCGTTGTGGCTCGTTCCGGGTTTTAGTAACTACTAGCGTCTGTTATGTTAACCGCAAGTGTGACATAACAGATGCTACAAAGTGGACAAGTTTTTTACATCACATGCCAGAAGTGCAGTCAAGTTCTTATCACAAATGGAATAGGAAGTGTATGTAATGGGGTAAGATAGGGTAAGAGTGTTTAGATGTATAAAGATGTTTATTATTCTTTATCCAGGACTTAGTACTTTTGGGATTGACTCTTTTGACAAAGACCCTCCTGGTGCTGATGTTGATAAAATCAATAGTGAAACTTTTACCAAAGAAGCGTAAGTACCATAATTTATGAGTTTGAAAACATGTATCACTCACCGGTCATGATTACCAGCCAAATTAGTTTTAGTTTAGTCATACCTTATTTCTGGCTAAGTGTTAATGGTCAAAATGACCGGCAAGGCAAAGATTGTTCGATATCCAACCATTATTTTTAGCATTGTACATATCTTTAGCTCGGCGTAATGTTTTCTTATATCAGACCACATGTTATCCTCTTGAGAATAAGATTCTTTGATTGAGTCACATCCATAATTCATGGCTTAAACCATGAGACAAAGTAATAATACTCAAGAGAGTGACACCTGGTCTGAGAAAGAAACATTACCGGTACACCCAAGCTAAGTTGTCTATTTATGATATGAGGCATTTATGGAGTTTTTGTTCACATTAACAGGAGACAAGGTCTTACTGATGCATCTTCAACTTTCTTGTTATGATTTAACGCCTTCCTATGTTACCATCAAAGCATTACATAGTTTAAATCTTTGGCGCAAGACATCAGAGATAATAATTTCATAGCAGAACTTAGTTTTAAAATGCCAGTTTTATTTGAATAATAATATTTCCACCTTGTAACATAGAGCATTGTACAGCACACTTTTATCATGTCACACTAAAACTATAAATCTCAATAAATCCACATTGTGAGCAGATTATGTAATATATATATATCTTTTGTAATATTCCTAGCTAATAAATTATCAATCACATTCAAAGGGCATTTATTTTCCATTTGCCATTTGCTTTTCATTTGGTCATCATTCATTTTTTCTCCATTCATTCATCCATCATTATTCATGTGTTTGATATACTGAGTGATTCAGTGGATTATGACTTCACAATTCTAACACCTTTCCTGTAGAGTATAAATCTATTAAGAGTATCTATTTGTTATTAAACTTAGGCTTAACAATAAATAGAATATTTTGTTGTTTACTTAATATACATTATAGAATAATATTATTTGACCTTAATTTGTGACTATACATTGTAGTTATATGTCATGTTTCTTTGTGCAGGTAAGTTCTTCTTTAACAATAACACAGTTTGTATTTAAAATTATATCAATAGAATAGTTTTCTTATGAGTGGGAAACAATACGACAAGCTCATAACCATGCTATAGGTTTAATATATTTTACTGTAGCCATAACTAAGCATTGTGGATGGATAAATTAGTAAGACAATTGGAATCCATTAGAACAGTTTATACTATGTCTGTTCTCAGGACTTTTTTCACTCAATTTATTCTTTCAATCTGCTGTTCAATGGACAAATTCATTTATTATTAGCATCTTATGTTTTCCACTTATGAAAACTGCTTTATGTAGGAATACTTCCTCAAATTTTTGATATTCTTATCTCAATTTTGATTAATGATCATTAATTATTATATGACCGTGAATCTTAGAGCCTGGACACTAGCAAATCCAGCAATCTGATTGGATAGATCGCGTCACGGACTGGTCTAAATTCTCCGGTATTAACCGATCCGTTCGCATATTAATCTTACGGCCAAAACATTTTGTCCTTTTCAATGAAAAGTGGTCATATAATAAAACTCTTATCAACCGAGCTTGGTCGGTCTGTACGGGATAATCTTGACCTCGGTCGGGTACAGACCTCGGTCAAGATTATCCCGTACAGACCTCTGATTGGATAGATCGCATCACGGACTGGTCTAAATTCTCCGGTATTAACCGGTCCGATCGCATATTAATCTTACGGCGAAAACATTTTGTCCTTTTCAATGAAAAGTGGTCATATAATAAAACTCTTATCAACCGAGCTTGGTCGGTCTGTACGGGATAATCTTGACCTCAGTCGGGTACAGACCTCGGTCAAGATTATCCCGTACAGACCTCCTGCTTGATTAATAAGATCTAATTATTAAAGTAGAGCTTAAGTGCACCCAAACAATATTTTGAATGTGTGGTTTGTGATCATTCATGAAATATTGTGTTGGCTATCAGACACCTCCTGCAATATTTTAGATGCTTATAATTTACTTATACAACCCTTTTATTACATCCCATTTTCCCTCGTTTCCTTTTCTTTACTTTAGTTAAATGACATTTCTTTGGATAGATTTCATGTACTGTTAAAGACGTTCATGGGCAAAAGATTTCATCATCCAGATTTTTTACAAACTTTATATGATGAAAGTATATCATACTAGTGGTAAAATATGGGAATAAGAAATTGGGGTTACCAACTTCTTTAAGCTGACAGATTGCATGGACGTTCGTGCTTGTAATGGAAAGTTATCACAAAAAGTCATCTTACTGAAAAATAATTTGATTGCTCCCGTTTTTCACAGTCCTCTAGAAAATGACCACTTCATTGCAAAATTATAATTACTTTGCATTTAAACATTGAACATTGAATATTAGAAATGTAAAATTTCATTAGGCTACATTATCTTGCTGTTTTGCTCCACAGGAAGTGAAAAGGATAAGTTGTCGTATTCAGCTACAAGAACAGAATCCCAATTTTTAAATGCTCAAAATATGTGATTACGTTTTGATCTTCAGATTTTTAGCTAGTAATCATAAAGTTTTTATTTTTTCAATATTAAAGACTAAAATAACATCACAACGAGAACTCATTTGTAAAATAGATGCGTGTGAGCAATGCCCATAAACGTCCTTAAGCAGAAAATCCTTGTTTAAGTAAGAGTGGAATGGCTTCCACTCATAACCAATAAAACTACAATAAGCACTTGATAAATTAAGCACACACAAACATTGCCCTATCACTATGACTTGTGTACATTACTCACTTTAAGTTTAGTCTTACTTTTTAAATTTACATTCTTAAATATATTTTTCTTTGAAAAGTGTTAATAGAACCCTTAACAGCTACTCTTAGCAAAATTGTGTGAGTTGTTTGAGAAATAATACCAGTCTTGTGGTTTTTTTTTTAGAATCCTCAGTCAATCAGTTCATGCCCTTGTTGTACATATAGTCTTGACATTAACATGTAATGTTTTGGCAGCCATACCGTTTGATTTTGACCCATATACAACCTTTTCCAGCTACATAGGCCTTACAGTACAATTGCCAGTAATGACTACAGACAACCCCTCCACAGGCTGCTCGGCGAAAAGAAGGGCTTCTTCCTAAAAATTTTAAAAAATATATTAAGCTTTGGCTGTTGTGTCACAGTGTGGGACAATCACAACAGAGCTACAATTAGGCCTCAAACTAGGTGAAAGCCCATAGAGAAAATTAGAATTTAGAAGTTGATTTTTGAGGAGGGAGGAAAACCAGAGAACGTGGAGAAAAACCCTTGAAGCACAGGAGAGAACCAACAAAAACCTCTGCTCACTTATGACACCAAGCTCTGCAGGACTCGAACCCGGATCACATTGGTGAGAGGTAACACATTAGCAGCCCATGTTATACCCATGCTAATAGTAAAAATGGAATAAATCTCATCCACCATTTGGGTGTAAAATTTTCCCATTTCAGACCTTATGTCATTTCTCTTTGGAATAAGATTCTGAATGTAACAAAATTATGTCCAAGCTAAAGAGCTTTTGTCCAAATACTGACAATCTCTTTCAAAAAATATATACTGAACTTAAATGGCTGCTACACTGAAAGAGGTCCATTTTTTTCATCACCAGGGGGACCAATTCAGATAAAAGTGAAAGATGAAATACGATCAGGAGGAGGGGGGGGAATTTTTTTTTTAATTTTCTTATTTTTTTTGTCTATGATCCTATTTCGTTATTTGAATATATACTTAACCTTTCAGATACATGCCATTTAAACATACAGTATTAGGTTTAAGTACCTTGTCTTTTAAGTCCTTGGAGATAGAGCTGACCACTTGTCCTAAAGATTTCATAGACTGGAATGTTGGAGCATAGGTTATTCATTTCGTTGCTTAGAATATTTCGATTTAAGACCACATCCTTTACTTTCCATGATGACTTCTCAGAGATGTCTATGTTGATGGTATTGTTGGTTCCATTGAAAGCAATGACCTTTGACAAACAAAACTATCAGTGTTTAACAAAACTCCTAGATTATGTGCATTTGACTCATGCGCAACTGAATAGAAGACAAGTGTGTAACTCTGCACTAGCACACAACATACGCAACATCATTATCCATTCCTTTCTAACACAGACAGTTGACTCGTGCGCATAGAGGAACAAGACCTGCGCACCATTTCTCTCTATTACACAGACAGTTGACTCGTGCGCAGCGTCCTTAGAGGAACAAGACCTGCGCACCATTTCTCTCTATTACTCAGATAGTTGACTCGTGCACATAGAGGAACAAGACCTGCGCGCCATTCCTCTCTATTACACAGACAGTTGACTCGTGCACATAGAGGAACAAGACCTGCGCGCCATTCCTCTCTATTACACAGACAGTTGACTCGTGCACATAGAGGAACAAGACCTGCGCGCCATTTCTCTCTATTACACAGACAGTTGACTCGTGCACATAGAGGAACAAGACCTGCGCGCCATTCCTCTCTATTACACAGACAGTTGACTCGTGCACATAGAGGAACAAGACGTGCACTCCATTTCTCTCTAACACAGACAGTTGACTCGTGCACACAGATAAACAAGACCTGCGCGCCATTCCTCTCTAACACAGACAGTTGACTCGTACGCATAGAGAAACAAGACCTGCGCGCCATTTCTCTCTATTACACAGACAGTTGACTCGTGCACATAGAGGAACAAGACGTGCACTCCATTTCTCTCTAACACAGACAGTTGACTCGTGCACATAGAGAAACAAAACCCGCGCGCCATTCCTCTATAACACAGACAGTTGACTCGTACGCATAGAGAAACAAGACCTGCGCGCCACTTCTCTCTAACACAGACAGTTGACTCGTGCACATAGAGAAACAAGACCTGCGCGCCATTCCTCTCTAACACAGACAGTTGACTCGTGCACATAGAGAAACAAGACCTGCGCGCGATTCCTCTCTAACACAGACAGTTGACTCGTGCACATAGAGAAACAAGACCTGCGGGCCATTTCTCTCTATTACACAGACAGTTGACTCGTGCGGAGCGTCCTTAGAGAAACAAGACCTGCGCGCCATTTCCCTCTAACATATATAGTTGACCCGTGCACATAGAGGAACAAGACCTGCGCGCCATTTCTCTCTATTACACAGACAGTTGACTCGTGCACAGTCTTCATAGAGAAACAAGACCTGCGCGCCATTTCTCTCTATTACACAGACAGTTGACTCGTGCGCAGCGTCCTTAGAGAAAGAAGACCTATGCGCCATTTCTCTCTAACGCAGACAGTTGACAGTCTTCTCTAATACAACTCCTGATTCGTGCGCAAGTTTATTCCGTAATTTTAGCATATTTTAGTTCCTTTCTACCCTATTTTAAATTTGATGAAATTCTCATAATATAACTATTATTGCTTAATTAAACCTCAACGATGTACCTTTTCTATATTTGATTTAAGCTTCTGTGGTGGTGGTATTGAGGGATTCAATTTTTGAAGAAAACACTGTTTCTTTTTAGGGAGTTTGATAATCGTCCAGTTCTGAAATAACAACAGGTAACCCAAATAAAATAGACTACATGCGCATGTCAAATTAAACTGAAAAATGAGTTAGTGGGATAGTTTTAGTTCAGTGCTGTCTAAGGACTCAGTAACGCGTATCCGGATATTTTTGAATCTGCAACTTTTTGGTTGCGGATTTTTAAAAATTTCGCGTCCACACGTAGTGTATTCAAATCGTTTTAGCCCGCGCCAAATATCTTGCGCGGAAAAGACTGGATCAGACAGTGTTACGTCAGCGTATTCAAAAATATACGGATTCGACCGTCCACACGACGCCGGATTCACGCCGTATTCAAAAAATTCTACTCTGGAGACCGTATTCAAAAAGTTGCGGATTCGTCTACCGTATTCGCCTGATACCTGTGGACGGAAGGCCAATCCGCAACAAAAAAGTTGCGAATTCAAAAATATCCGGATACGTGTGGACGGGGCCTAAATTGTCGCTATTTCTACAAAATGTCAATTACAGTCTTATCAGCTTTTCCCTCCGGACTCGAACGATGACAAACCTTCGTGAAGTCGTTAAGAATAATACCCTCGTCTACTTTATCGTAAGAGAGAATATGGAAGCGCTCTGTTTTGCTTGCTGTGTCGATACGAATGTTTTCATCCACAAATGTCGTCCCTTCCTTCACTCGTATCCAGAAATCTTTTACTGGTCCGGACTGCAAGAAAAACATCATTGGTAATTAGTGTAGAGTTGTTGTTAGTTCTTCTTTTGTGTTTCGCGAGGCTTTAATCGCCGACCGGTAGGTTCCCCGGCGGCACCGTTGGCAAAAGTTGTTATTTCAACTTATCTATTTATTTCATTTACAAGAAGGCATGGGCGCCATTCAATTCCTCTATAAAAACAGCTGACTCGTGCTCATTCTGCAAGACAACAAGACCTGTGCGCCATATTCCACACTAACACAGGCAATTACAATAACGACCCGAATTATCAGAGCTAACGCAATATGAAAATCTTTTATGCACATAAATTTAAGGTACAAGAGATATGATTGGTCAATATTCATTAGCTAGTAGAAAACGGCGTGACGAAAAAATAACCAAAATGTGCACAAGGAGACCGACTCAGATCAGGAAGAAAGACAGTTCAAAATTAGTCTAGATCGCGCTTCTATGCCGGGCTTCCTGTGTTATATAGGGAATATTAATTTACTAGCGATGCCTTTCGCGCCTAGATTCCGCCACCTTTTTCCCCATCATTACATAGGAGATAACCTATCCTACTTTCAAATGAAGATTTTTATTGATTTGGTTGTCGATTCCACCCAAAAACCACATTTGAATTCAAATCTATTAAACGTGGCAGCTTAGTTTTCTAAACTGCATGTAAATCAGGTGGTGTTTCGATATTTTCAGGACAGGATGTACTGATACTATCATTGGATACCATGCTAAGTTGGATCGGATTACTGGATGAGCTAAAAGTGAATACACAAATTTTAAGTGACAATTTATCAACCTGGCCAGCCAAGGACAGAATTTTTGATTTATAAAACGAGAAAATCCTTTATCTTCTAAAAAAATATATTAAAAAGCAAGAAACGCCTACGATCTTTGGCAAGGTTTCACAATCTGATGTCAACTCAATTTTTTTAAATGAAATTTTGAGAATTCAATTTAGAGTCAGGTCAAACATCCAACTTCACATGAGCCGAACCTAATTGAAGCAATGGATAAGAAGCCGGCGGTTCTTCTTCGATGTTATTAGGTTCGGCTCATATGAAGTTCAACGTCTGACATGAGACTAACCTAGTTCATCAAACTATTTTTGATATAAAATATGAATTGTTCTCAGTAAAAATCAAGAGAAAAGTCAGTGAAGAAGTCATTTTACTTACTCGTCTTCCTAGTGGCGGAGTGTCTATGATTTCAAACCATTGTTCGTCGTTTGGAATAATTTCTGCCCTTGTCCATGAGACAAGAACGATGAGGACAAGGTAGCGAAAAACTGTTTTACGCTGTTGATAAAAATCACAACAATAATATACAGTAAGGCGTTTTTCCTGCTTGGATAGTTATTAAAGACGTGATTCATGTTTCTTCAAGCACTTTTTTTCGAATCACGCCTGGAGCTCGCATTTTTTCCCGAACTTTTCCACTTGAAGAGTAACATAAATCACAGCAATTATAGTATAATATATTTTCTGGTGTTGATTCTAACCTTTCTCATGGGGACTGTTATAGCTGGCAGATTTGTGTGAAATGAGGTTTTAGTTTCAATAGTTAAAGATCAAGATATGAGTGTCGGCGCGCGCTTGACAATTAATGTGTTTTTGTTGTGTACTGTTGTCAAAACCATAGCGGAAGATGCTCAACCTTGCACTTTATTCACAGTTGGAAATTTTCACTCAAAATGAATGATTACCCGCGCCACTTCTAAACTTTTCTTAAAAATTTCAAAACACAAGTTAGATAAATAAAGTGTAAAATATATTGTTTGTGAATAGTTGTAAAAGGTTTGTACAGTTCTGCTGTCTTTTCGCCTTTAAACTACTGGGTTAAATCTAGCACTGCCTTCTAAAACTGAACACACAGACTTTAGTCCTAATTCACTCGTTTGGGGCAACATGACTCTAAAATCAGATAATATGACATCAGCATTATCTAATCATTCGAAACATTTTTTAACAGTAATATAAAAGAAATGCCCTGGCTCTAACTCATCCTCACCGTAATTCCTGTCATTCTTCTAGTTGTGGTGACACGAATTTCTCGTTCGGCTAACTGGTCCTTCGCTTGCCAAACAAGACAAAGTTCGAAATACCGATTTTCCTCTCGAATTTAGGTAAATATTTGAAGGTATCGCGTTGCGCAAACCTCTTAGCTGGATTATTGGTCAAAAATGGCCTTTTTTCTATAATCCTTATGTGTACTCTGCACTTCTCAACTAAGTGATCGATTTGAACTCGATTAGCTGTCAGGATAAACTACTCTTTCTTCAGAACGTCTCGTAAAGTAAACACTTCCCTCGAGCTAAATCGATTGTCGAGTACCTCTATTCGAACTTAGAGTCAACTGTTGCCTCAAACAAAAAGATGAGGACGTGAAAGTAAGACGAGAACTAAAGCCCCAATAAGCAGAACATTTAAACAATTTGAATCACGAAGCATCTGTCAGCAGAGGAAGAGATTCCCAGAGCTGTCGAAAAGATCACAAGATTTGGCTGTCCGTGAGGGGAGTTATTTTAGACGATTCTACAAATGCACTCAAGCAGCTTTTACTGAAAGATATCACCCGCCAGGATCTTTACACAGCCTTCAAGGTTACTTAGATTTGATAATAACATGTTGAGATTACCCATCAAATAGTTTGAGTCCTTTTCGGGAAGGATGATGGAAATACGAGCTAAAACAAGTGTGGGATCGAGAAACCGCGTCTATTACCAAAGACACCGCTAAGGGAATAAATGACCTAAAACACTGAAATCCAAAACTTAAATGGAAAGTCTTCAATAGCAGCATCCGTTGATTGTAGAAAAACATTCTTCAAATGAAATAATAAGTTTCCATTTTAGAGGAAGTGGCCTTTTACTACCTACGCCCTGCTTTTCGCCGTTTTCTACAACATTCTCTTCAATATCCATGTTCAGAGATTAGTTAAAGTAGAGCTTTGTTCGGCTTTTTGAAATTCTTCATTCACTGCTTTGTAAGCCCCGCGCTGTACAAATAAACAAATCCCCTCAGTGATTTTCATCTAAACAAACGCTTTTTTTCAAAACACCGCGATATGAGGGCGGATCACCGCTTAAAATCCCATTTCCAACGTTTGAATTTATATTAAATACTACAACAAAACAAATTAAGTTTAAATCAAAAGTATAGTGTTTGTCGCTGCAGAAAAGGTACTTGAAAAATCTCATCAATAGCTCTTCTCAGCATTATTTTTCGGCAACATCTTCATCAGTGCACTAGCTGTGCCGGCCTTCCTTTTTTTTTTTTTTTTTTTTTTTTCATTCATCTTTTCTCTCGTCTCTATTTGTCGGTTCTAAATCACTTTGTTTATCAGTCAACGCCGTAACGATGGACAGAAATTTTGCAACTCCTGGTTCGTCAAACCTTTTGCAATTGTTCCGGAGAAATGATTTGGCAAAACCGAGTTGGGTTTTTAGCTTAAAATAACAGCAAAGATCAGCAAATTCAAATTTTGATCAATCTAAGAAGAAAATAGTATAGAGTAAGTTATCTATCGCTTAGAATATGTTGTTTTACCTCTGTTAACATTCTTCCAACTTGTACCTTGATCGACTTGTTAGATCAAAGCTTGGTTAAACGGTAAATCATTGAATATTGAAACTTGGAATATTACTGAGGTAATGAATAAAAGGTGAAAATAAATTCAAAGGAATAACTGGTACGTGGGCAAAAGCGTGGAAAGCAATAATGTACCAGAAAAAATGTTTTCCTAAGAATATCGATAATTAAAAACTTTTTTTTTTGTAAACTAATGTTGTTGATAACAAAATACATCTTGCTCATTGAAGGAAAAAATCATTTTGCCTCCTTCGTAATAAATACAATTAAAAAGGAAGTTAGATTATGAAACGTAGTTTTTTGGGAACTTCGAGCGGGCGTGAGAATAGCATCTTCTCTTACAGATGGATTTTTTTCAAATCAAAAAGGCGTTTGAATAATATTTTTTTATTTTATTGTTTCCTGGTAAATGCCTGGGCTGAGCCGTCTCGACGCGTCATGGCGGCAAGTCTATGCATATTATAAACAACGGTGAATCTTTCCCCTATATCATGTTCATGAAGAATTCATTTAAAAAATAGGCAACTTTTTTTTATATTGAACAGAGCAATTAATTTTTTCTAATTTGTTTTTAAGCTTTTGGTACTAATTTCATCAAGACTAATTTATATTAAAGCAATTTTATGTTATATTTAGTAGAATCGTGTAAATATTTAGCTTGAAAATCGAAATGTTCATCTTAAAAGGCGTGCCTTTGAGACAATTCTTTAATAAAATGTTGTCTGTCTAATGGTCTTTTACTCTTAAATATTATAATAAAATCGATAGACGTTTTGAAATTTTTATCCCTTTTTCTTTCACGTACGCGTTTTGCAATAACACACTCTTGAGAAAAATGGCGGGGAAAATAAGCCAAGTGTGAATGGGCGGATAGTTATAATCATTTCCTTGTTAAATTACTGAATGGATTCTATAAAGAATTCAAGAGCTTTGGCAAAAAAAAAAAAAAAAAAAAATCAGTAATCAAGAACATCATTCTACGATTGACGAAAACCGTTTCAGTGTCAACTTTGTTTTTGTTGCCACAAAGTGTCAGAAAAACTATAAAATAATCAGTAGTAATTCACTAAATATGCGTTTGAACTCGACCGAGTCAATCAAATATATCAGCTTTATTGGTTGATAGGTTTATTGTTTTTTTATCGGTTTTATCCCTAATTCTAAGGGGTTTTTTACTTTCTAAATTATCAATATCAACATTAGGTGTCATACGGGCGAAGCAAGAATATTTTTATCACTTATTTCTTCAAGCGTTGGTCGCAAAATTTGAACTGAAAGCTTATTACAAACATACCTTAAAGTGCCTTAGAGAGTTCTGGGTATCAATATTAAGTACTCCAAGAGGTTAATCTTCAATCCCTGGACTTTGATCATTCTTTCCGGTTTCTGATTCTGCCTTTCGATTTTTTTTTCTCTAGGCCATCACTCGGTACAACTAATTCAGTTTTCTTCGAATTTCTATGTAAATATCTTATATTGAAATAGAAATCTCTAGCTTTCAATATGAATTGTTTGCTCCTATAACGTGTTTACTTACAATTTATTGTTATACTACATACATAATTACAAATATTGCATCAGCCTAGTTCGGTCTTATACCAAACACTGGTCAAATTTGTGTGTTTATTTTTAGCATTGAGCGAATATAAGCCTTTTGTTCATAAGCACGTATCTTTTGTCAGTCTAATATTTTTTTCTCATTCAGTGGCATTTACTGAGTTGGTGGCGCGAAAAAAAAAAATCCGTGATGGGAGCGAGCAGACAATATACTTTCATAAATTTATTATGATGCTTGACTTAAAATAAAATTTTAATTTGAAGTTGTTACTTTTAATTAAAATGTTGAATGCTATTTTATTGTAGTAAGTAATGACGATGATACATATAAGATACATATTATGCCTTCATGTATATATATATATATATATATATATAAGTGTCTGATGAGTGGTTAGAATAAAATGCCTTCGATCCAATTACCGTAAAGTAAGGTGTACGACTTGAGAGTGTTAAGAGGCTCAGAAAAGAAAAAATAGCCCTTTATTATATCATATTAACTGTTGTAAACTGAAGTAAAATCTAAACAAATGAAAGATACGCTTCACTCAAGAGTTTTTTAAGAGTTTTGAAGATGGATAAATATAATCGTCTCATAATATCCATTAACTTGATAAAAGAAGAATAGAATGGAGAGAAAGGATAGAGTAAGGAGAAGAAGAGAGAAAGGGAATGGAAAGAAAAGGATGAGAAAGGAAAAAAGGGAGGAAGAAAACTAATAATAAAAGAAGAAAGAGAGAAGAGGAAAGAAAGTAAAGCAAACCAATGTAAATATAAAAAATAAGACAAGGAAAGCAATGCCGAAAAAACGGATAGGAAAGGAATAGAAGGGAAATGAAAAAAGGAAATGAAAACCATGAAAGGCAATGGAAAGCAGAGCAAACGAAAGGAAAGGAAAGGACACAGATGTTAAGAATTAGAATAAAGTAACCAGTGAAGTTAGCCAAGTTGAGGTTTTCATTTTTCACTATACGATTCAAACCATCTACCTTACTAGTTAACCATGACTCGAGACACTATCTTTAACTTCATTCAAACATGATGGCTTGTCATATATAAATCAGTTGATGTAGTGAAAACGTGGCCCCCTTATTTCAGCATATCATATGTACACTTCTGAGAACCAAACAGTGTTCACCTGATACCCAAAAAACGATCAAAAAACAATCAAAAAACGATCAAAAACTACAAAATGAAAACTAGGGAGTAAATTACCTTAGTTAATTCGAGCTGCGTCAGCGTATAAAGCACAAATGATGGAGACAATACTATGCCATAAGGTGAACACCATCTACTTGGAGTGTTATATTTGTTCTTTTTATCATCTTGGAGTACAAGCCTAATTTTTATTTAGCCATACACCGCCTTATAATCAAGCTAGCTTTACTTAGGATGTAAAAGTAATAGTAATAGTAATAAAGAGAATGCCATGTGATATATCTGTAGTCAAACGGAAAGTTAAAGTTAAAGTTAAAGTAATAAAGGAAATGGCATGTGATATGTCTGTACCAATGAAGACACACTGGGAGAGAAAAAAGAAAGACAAATTTAATTTTTTAATTGGGTCCCCGAGAATGGAGTAGCGAGGCGAATAAAGCTACGTTTAAGATAGGGTTGAAAAGCGTTCTCATATTTTTGTTTTAAGTGCTTTTTTGTGACGCATCTTATCTCAGTTAATGGAGACGATAATTGAGAAGAAATGGAAATCGTTGGAAATTTTCACGTAAAAAGAGTCGAATCAAAGAAGTATTTGCCCCAGGCGAGAGGCCAGAGGTTAATAATCTCGGTTTGATACTATGTTCCTTATCTGATTCAAGTCCATTAAATGTGTACGGGACAGATGTATAGCTCAATGGATGAGCTTGTGATAATACTAAATGAGAAAAATAAATATTGCGGAAGAGGAAAGAAGGAGAGGAGAGCGATTGAGGGGGAAAACATGAAAAAGCTAGTAAGTGCGTGAATGAGAAAAAAAACATGTGAAAGATGAAAAGAAAAAATTAGTGAATGAAAAAGGCGATTGAAAGAAAGAAAGAAAAGAAAGAGAGAAAGAAAGAAAAAATAAGAAAGAAAGAAAGATAGAAAGAAAGAAAGAAAGAAAGAAAGAAAGAAAGAAAGAAAGAAACAGAAATAAGGAAAGAGAGATCAGATAGAAGAGAGAGAGGAAAGAGAGAAAGAAAGAACGAAAGAAAGAAAGAAAGAAAGAAAGAGAGAAAGAAAGAAAAAATAAGAAAGAAAGAACGATAGAAAGAAAGAAAGAAAGAAAGAAAGAAAAATAAGAAAGATAGATAGATAGAAAGAGAGAGAGAAAGAGAGAAAGAAAGAACGAAAGAAAGAAAGAAAGAAAGAAGGAAACAAGAAGAACAAAAAAAAAAAAAAAAAAAAAAGCTCGTATAATTCCATCATTATAGGATTTTGTATATTGCATGCATTTGGCAACACATTTCCTTAATACATTTGTATATATATAATCCAGTATATTGTTATCTGCTTCAAACTCTTCCTGTTTTGCTGCTGGCCTTCCATCCGCAAGTTTTCAGGCCTATCGTTTTTTCTAGCGGGCACTAAACTAAACTTACATTTGAAAGCCATGTTGATGTTCCGAAGGAAAAGATATGTGCCATTTATATCTATGAACATCATATCAATCACTCTACATTTCTTTGAGATTCAAATGTTTTTAGCCTCTTTGAACACTTAAAATCCATGGTATCTTGCTACCGTCGTCTTGAACCTTATTTTGTACAGGAGAAACCTGTTTTACCGTCGAAAACGTTATTTGCTGTCTCTTGCCTTATTCTACTATGTAGCGATCTCAGACCGGTGCTTAAACTTAGTTTCTATATATTCCCATATTTAAACACCATCTTTCACTAGCTGTGTGTTTGGTTTCTTTGTCCTATGTTAGTTACTTCACTATCTAGTGCCATAGTTTACTTTCATACTCTTGTTTTACACTCAAAAAAAAGTCTCGTTATATCCTTTTGATTGACGTATTTACTATGATTGTCATAATTGTCTTATTCAACAATATATAGAAGAATAGCTTTGATAAAGACTCGTTATGCCTAATGGTTTCCACCCTAGTGATGAGCAAGCTTTTCTACTGTTCGTCCGTTTGGTCGAACACGTCAACAGCGAATGTGAAAAAGCTTCAAGCTGTCCAGAACTTTGCTTGCAGAATAGTTACCAAGACACGAAAATTTTGACCACATTACCCCTGCCATGAAGGAACTGAGTTGGCTTCCTGTAAAGGAGCACTTATTATACCGTGACACCATGATGACTTGCAAATGCATGAATGAGATGGCACCGCTTTATCTATGTAACAAATTTTGTAACCGTGCTACGATACATGGCCGTCAAACTCGAAATCGTGACCTACTTCAAATCCCTCTCTACACTACAGCTTCTGGTCAAAGAACATTTAAGTACAGAGCCGTTAAGATTTGGAGCTCGTTGGATGAAAGAATGAAAGAATTTAAGTCGTTAAAGAAGTTTGAAAGCATTTTTAAGTCTAAACTATTGGACAAACTGTATAAGTAGATTTACATTTTCATATAATTATATCTAGTGTTTCGTTCATTTTATATATTTCATTAAATGTAATAGGTTTTTGAATAGCCCTTTGTATGGAAAACCTAATAAAGTATGTATATAACCTTAAATTTTTCACATCGCATTTTTCTTAATTTTTTTAACCACAATAAACACTAAGTACTAAATTTACACAGGAAGTTTATGTCTTGTAAGATGATTTATAGAGGTTTCTTACCGACATTTCTGGTCTTTCTTGGTCGATCATTGACGGATGAGAGAGTATAGCAGCAAAACGTCTTTCAATACAATGAAATTGTGTCTACTGGAACAATTCTAGTTTCACTGCTAATTCTAAGCCTTGTGTCGATCGTTTCTTGCAGTCAGTAGTAAAGACTGAACTACTTCTGTTAGTGAATGAGGCTGGATTTGAACGATTTTCTAAGAGCTGCCAAGCCGCTTATAATCAAGAGCTTTGACCCAGCCCTAGAGCTTTTACTGCAAGTATAAACGAAGGAGATTACAAGACTTAAAAAGTATTTTCACTTGTGGATATTAGCGGGTTCCACGAGGTCTGAAAGCAAACCTTGTTGTATTGGTTCGTTGTTATCAATAATAACATTTATCGGATGACCGAAAAAGATTTGTTTCAACATCCGAACAATATTTATATTTTCTCTTGTTACGATCAAAGAGAAATTGTCGTAATCTAAAGACAAAATGTCTACTCGTCTTTGTGATTCTACTGTCGTGGGTGAAGAAAAGATGTGCAAGTGAAAATGTTATCTTGCTAAACATCTCGTGCAATATTTCGTTTCTTTTGTGGTGCTTCAGTCAGGCCATGCTATCAATGAGGCGTTGTGTTGGCCTGTTTTATAATGTCAATGTAGCAGATATATATTGATGGTATGCAAATCTTGTATAATTATCATCAAAGTGTATCATATATCTTCGTCATTATCACGTATAAGTGATCATCATGTATCATCATCACCATGTATTATCACCATGTATCATCATCATGTATCATCATCTTGTATCATCATCATGTATCATCATCATGTATCATCATCACCATGTATTATCACCATTTATCATCATCATGTATCATCATCTTGTATCATCATCATGTATCATCATGTATCATCATCACCATGTATTATCACCATGTATCATCATCATGTATCATCATCTTGTATCATCATCATGTATCATCATCATGTATCATCATCATGTATCATCATCATGTACATCATGTATCATCATCATTTATCATCATCATGTATCATCATCATTTATCATCATCATGTATCATCATCATGTATCATCATCATGTATCATCATCATGTATCATCATCATGTATCATCATCATGCATCATCATCATCATCATGTATCATCATCATGTATCATCATCATGTATCATCATCATCAAAACCTATCTTCATATGATCATCATCAAGTTTACTATTGTTATATATTTTGTATGTTTTATGCTTTTTCTTTTAGCATCAATCTTTAACTTCTATCTATGAACAATAGATGGACTACTTCGCGATCGACGATCGAGCGGCCATCTTGGTTCGCAAGGCAATATGGGACGTCCAGGGGGCAGATAAAGATTTGTTACATTATACTTTTATTTAATTCAAACTAGAATATTGTAAGTATTGTATTCATGTATAAAAGTTGTTGTTGTTGTCGTTGTTACAGTAATGAGGTCATTGATATTAACAGCTCACCACAATATAATACAACAAAATTAAGTTGGCACATCGTTCACACACGAAACTCTATATATTTTCCGTCATGTTTGTTTTTTTCTGTCCCCTGGCAAGATGGCCGCCGTATCGTCAAAGTAGACCATTGATTTCCAGTTCAACACATGCAACTACGCATGCGCCAAGGACTTCACTATCAAAGGCTACTTTTATCATCTTTGATTATATCTTTGATACATAATACTGAGCGAATACTGTTGGAACTCCATGCACGACAAAAATGTCTTCCTTTACTGTCTTTACTTTTTAATCCTGGATAGAGCATGTCAAAGATCAAGCAATATCTATCCCATACGTAAGAAAAATAATATCGTGGACCAATTTAGACTTTCCTTCTCCTGTTGACGAAACTCCTTTTAATTATTGGCAGTGAATCATTTAGCCGTCCTTTCAACAAGACGAGATTGCTCGTAATTCCAATCATTGCAATTGTCCGCACGCGTTCGTCCTTAACTCCTTAAGTATACCCGATTAAACCTCTTAGCACTAGTGGGCTATACTTGGCTATTCCGCCTGCGTGCCGTTAAATCTTGATGGCTGACACATGCAATATTATATTAGCTCTGAATCTTGATGTATGATGTTACTGCGATTTGAAAGCCAGTTACCAACACAAGTGAGATCTGTATTGAACCTAAAATTATCTCAAACTGTCTTAAAATAAAAATATTGCGTTATCTGACAAAAATAAACGTCCTAATCCTCTTAGGCTTAAGTATTTTTTTGTTGAGACATGTTCCAAGACACAATTTTTAAAAAATTTAAAAAATCTGTTTGGCAACTGATGTAGAAGTCATTTTCTGTCGTGTGTGGGATGAGAAGAATATTTCAAGATTACTTTTTGCCCCGTGTCGTTCTCATTTGTAATTATTTTCGATTCTAACGTTGGTGTGTTTTCACGAAAAACTGTTATTGCCTTTTCTCAATAAATATTTAGATGAAAACCCACTGAATCTGACCATTGAGTTGCAAGCCAGTTTTCGCGAAAATCAATGTTCACTACTGAATCAACTAACCATTACGTACATACAAGATTCCAAGCTCTCTTATCCACTTCTATTAAGTATTGTACTTCAATTCTCATCACTATGGCTGTCGAGAAATTTCCTCCGGGTAATCGCCTACTTGATTTCTCAGATTGCCTTCTCTTTCTCACTGATGTAACTCTTCGTTTGAGTCCATTCTTTCCCAGCACTTCTCTACTGCTTTACAATTCTAACTTAAAGATAAGCCCATGTTTCCTTCAATTGTCAAGCTTCTTTTCCTATTTTTATTGTTCAGTTTTTGTCCTGAATCCCATTCCCAGTGTATAATTTAATTCCATTTTCCCAGCCTAAAAGAGGCAAATCCCAGCTATAACCCTTCAGGACCCTCTAAAAACTCTATACATTCTTTTCTCGCTTACAAGAAACATCACGGTATATATGAATTGAGACGAACTAAAGGTGTTTTTGCCGCCAAACGCTTATTTATGGCAGCATCGCTTTTGCAGCTGTTCCAGAAAGCTGTGCATGAATTTTTTTCGTTGTTCCAGTGCCATGAACAATATAAAGACTAAAAATAACTAAACAATTTTAATAGCGCAGCGCGCTAATTCTAAAAATAGCTTAAAGATTCGGACAAACATTGCATTCTGTTTAACCGCTACGATGATTATACGAACCGATTTTATTATTTTTACTTAAAGTTACAATAATAACCCATGTAAACTAAGATCAACTGCGATCGGCTGTGAAAATTATCTGCTGAAAGTAAACTTGTAAGTTTGTTTGTCCGAATTTCGCCTTTGTCTTCGTTTTTATGACGTCACGACTGCGCTGCGCTATTGAAAGACTTCAAGAAATAACGTGTTGAAAGGCCATTTCAGCTTAATCTCAAAAATGTGCAGGAATTTCTCGATTCAATTAAGAAAACAATGGAATTGCAGATTGGCATGATGTCTGCTCGTGAGCTGATGAAAAAAAACTGGCGAGACAACTCAACGCCTTTTATTGTTTTTAAATTGCGGTTTTCTGTTAGTTCACGAAACCACTAGTGCTAGTGCTAATGATGTATGTGGTGATCGATGTATGAACGAGGAAAAGAACTTCTTCTGTCGTCTCTCAGTGACAGCCGGACGTTAACACGTGTAAATAACGAATGACAAGCTAGTCACGGGGAAATACGGAACAAATTATGTGCTAACCAAATGATTCAAGTGATCAGTAATAATAACTAAACGACTAACAACTACATTTCGCTATTAGAAAATAATTCAATTATTAAAATCACATGGGAATGAAATAAATCACACGATATAATTTGAAAGATAAATAGTTCGGAATGACGAGTCATGTGATAAAACGGTTTTCCTTTCTAGCGCCATTGGTACGATATATGCCAAAGTCTTGATTGATCCATCAATCTCCTATGATCCTATTTTTCTTTTTCTTATTGTTTTTTCCTCGTCAATTTTAATGTTAGTCATGTTTGTACTGTATGTAAATTATATGGAGAGGGAATATCAATTGGGACGAAAGTTCTGTTTTCTTCGCCAGTCACAAAATTTGTATGTCTCAAGTTTCATAAGATGTGTATGTTTATATCATGTGACAAATAAACTAAACTAAACTAAGAAAAAAAAAGTAGATGCGTATAATGGATAAGTTATGTGACCTTAAATATGTAAATGATAACTCTCTGCTTTTAGGTGAGTTGGAAGCAAGAAGGATTTTGCAAACTTGCCTAAACATGTTTGGATTAAAACTGCCAAATATCAAAAGTGTTGTTGCTTGCTTAAAACTTTCAAATAAGGAACAATGATGGCATTTCATTTTGCCAAACTGGGCAGCCTGTCCTTAAAACAGATAACTCTAATAAGGTAGACTTGGAAAATGCGAGCTCACTGATAAAAGTCAAATCAGTCGGTTTTCTGTCGAGCCACCTGACCATATTCTCTCTCCTTTCTTCTTTTATAATTTATTTCTATTGTTTTCTTTCTTTCTATTTTTCTGGCTGCAGTAGAGTAAACAACTGGCTGTAGTAGAGCGTAACAACTATTCAAGTCAGTTTTTAATGATAAGCGCGCGATTAGCCGTTCTTGTGCAGAAGGTAGCGACGAAACGTTAGCATTTTTATTTCATTTGCGCAGTTTTTTGATTAATGATCGATGTTTTTTGAGACCGTTAAGTTTGAGTTCATTAATTATTCAAGGCAGGAAAAGAGGAGAGAGAGAGAGAGAGAGAGAGAGAGAGAGAGAGGTTGTTAATTACTTTTAGTATTGCAAATAGTTTATTCGAACAATGCAATGAATATACTAAGTCAAAAGACAGTGTAATGCTTAAATTTCTCCGTTCTGCTTTGATTCGAGGGACAATGCCACATAAAGACTACTCTAAGAAGAAAATATATTGACTTACCTTCCCCAACATAGTTCTACTCACATCTGCAAAAGATCTTGTAAAGATCAACTCTCAACTAATTCCTTTCGAGTCACGTGTATTATCATTGAACCCTGTCTTAAGCGAACAATATCTTATTGTGTTAACGGAAAATACACTTGATATGTCGCTATACAGTTATTTCAGAGTTTCTCTATACAGCCAGAAGAACTACAGCTTTGAGTAATAGCTTCAAAACAATACACGAGCTATTCAAACGAGTGGGTAGTTAGGTGATTAGTTGGTCGTAAATGCTACGTGAATAGGAGCGCGTGCTCATCTGCTAACACATTCGATCCCACAATAGGTGCTGATCCGTCAACAAAGAGCGGTGTGGTATGTTGACCCGTAATGTATGTAGGTCGTGGAATACTTTCACGATGATGAACACTTGAAATTCTCATTTCTATCAACCAGCGTTTTATAACAAATAAAAATAAGATGCCAAGCGGATTTCGCATGATTTTTACTGTTTAACAAATTCGTCTCGCTTTTTGACTGCACGGTTCGCGTCATCATATGGTTAAAATACCTCTTAGGCGCGCTTGAGTGAATAGATTTAGTGATTCAATGCATAATCTCGGGAAAATGATGTAAAAAAATTCACAAAATATCGTGGCCTTGAATCATATTTTGCGTAAAACGAGAATGATGTTTCTGCTAACTATCGGCGAGGCACGGCACAGGAAGCCCATGACAGAGCGGTAATTCTAGATATTATTTTCGAGAATTAGACAATAATCCGAATATTTATCAATAATTTTATTAGCATCTAATAATACACACTAGTATATGAAAACTTTATAATCGGATATAATATTTTTTAAAAGAAATATAGGTATTTTAAGTTGACCTTAGAATTATGATTGGGATACCTGTGGTACGTTCAAGGTGCTCACACAAGAAGGGACAATTTTCGAATTCAATACAACATACCGCTGTGTTCCTTATTTCAGACTCATTTACACAGGGTTAACCTCCGTCATTTCAGTGTCATAACTGTATGTTAATCTTATGAGCATCATCAGACAACAAGTCAAATGTCAAGAACACGAACCTGTTATTATCATATGACCCGTACGGCCCTGCTTGCGCGCTCTAATAAAACCATTGGAAAAAGTCACGTGATGGGGGCCGAACAGGTTGACGTAAGCGGGCCGGAAAATCCCGTCCGGCCCTGCTCGAATCCGCACGCTTTCTTTTTTTATTATTTTCATTTTCGTGAGGGTCATATGATAAAATGCTTATTGACTGAGTTAGGTCGGGCCGTACGGGAAAATACTTGGCTCTCGGTCATTTGTACGGACCTCGCTGCGCTCGGTCCGTACGGCATCACCTCGAGCCAAATATTTTCCCGTACGGCCCTCCCACTCAGTCAATAAGTACATATTTTTGTATCCAATAAAGTCAACAAGCAAGGTCTAGTCTCTAGTCTCTCCAACTCCAGTACACTGATACCATATAAGGTATGATAAAGAAGAGATGTTTTGTACCCAAGCTAGACCACAATGCACTATGTTCGCAATCTGATAAAAAGGCATGAAGAAAAAACAGGAATCTTAAGCTGTCTATTGTTTATATCCCATACTTCGGTTTCTTTGTTACTCAGGAATAGACTCGATTTTGTGCAGAATAATCATGTGTTCCAGTTTAGGCTCGTGGAGTATCAAAGTGTTTGTATTGTTGAAGTTGTACATTCTTTACTTCACTGTTGGTCTCACTATTTGTGTATATTGAATTACCTGAGTAATTGAGTCAATGAACGCAGCGGTTTAAAACTCGAAGAAGGTCTAACACGGGAGACCGAGATAGCGAGAAAGGAATTAAAGGGAGAGAAAGTAAGAGAGAAACGTTTTCCCAGAAAACTTACACCGTAATAATGGAGTTTATATATCCATCAGTGCACCTTTGTCTTCTAGCTTCTCTTTAGTCTCGTGCTGAGATCTCAACAAGCCCTGCTATGTTCTGTTCGTTGCTATAGTTACCTGCATATTCACGCAGGTTATCATTGTTTTCATGTGGCAAACCAAGATGTTGCTTTCTGAGGGCTTTGAAACCACAGTACATGTTCCTCATTGGTTCAAGTCTTTGCCTTTTAACCTTGTTTCCTTGCGAGTACATCTTTCATGTTTCGTAAGCAACGCTTTCAAAGTCTTTATCTTCTCTTGGCGACTCAGTAGTGCTTCTTTCTGTTCCTTTATTGGAGATTTAGCTTTTGCGCATGCCACATGAAGCGGATACCGCTGGTCAAGGTGAGCCGAGGACGTGTAATCATCGCCAACGTGAAGCGAGTCAGCTTCCTCTTCAATAACACAGTCAGTTTCAAAGTCTGCCACAGCAGGTTCGCTTTTATTGTTTTTTACTACATTATCGAGCCAAGAGTGAATATTGTAATAGTTTTGGATATCGGTAGAGCTTAGCTGCGTCCTTACATGGTGTGTCAGATAGTAGTGGTATGAAGGCCAATTGACTTGAGGTGAACGACATATCCGGCTGAAAAACACAAATAATATAAATTGTAAACAAGAATTGTTGTATTCTGAAGAATAAAACGGCGAAGGAATTTTACTTATTCCGCAAAAATGATGTGAATTCGTGTGAACTGAAAACGAAGTTTGTCTAACTCTTTATTTAAGGTTTTCCTTTTTAAGGCTATTTTTCTTTTCTTTTCTTTTCTCTGTGAGTTCTTTTTCGTGTTAGCCCATAAGTCAACCCGTCCTATCAATCTCTTCCTTCCTTCCTTCCTTCCTTCCTTCCTTCCTTCCTTCCTTCCTTCCTTCCTTCCTTCCTTCCCTCCTTCCCTCCTTCCTTCCTTCCTTCCTTCCTTCCTTCTTTCTTTCCTTCCTTCTTTCCTTCCTTCCCTCCTTCCCTCCTTCCTTCCTTCCTTCCTTCCTTCCTTCTTTCCTTACTTCCTTCCTTCTCCTTCCTTCCTTCTTCCCTTCCTTCCTCCCTTCCTTCCACCCTTCTTTCTTTCTATTCGTATACGTGAAGGAACTGAGCCAGTGATCAAAAAAATCATCGATCATTCCATCGTCTCATCTTATCACCAACTACTTCTTTATTCAACAAGCAGACTAAGATGAGACAAATTCAAGTCTTTAACCGCTGTGAAAAACCATATATTCTTATGTGACAACTAATGATTACTTCTTCCTAATTGTTTTTTAATTGCTTTCTCATCTACGCAAATGGAATATCCAAACTAGAGTATTTTACATATAGTCATTGGTTTGGTTAATATAAGCTGGATTTCTTGTCAAAATTTTGATAAATTTGAAGCCAACTCCTTGCCAATCAATCAAGCTTTCCCTGAGTACACGAGAAAGATAATCAACAATATCATTCATAATAATGGATATTTATAGCCGTTTTTCATTTCGAAAGTCCTTTACCTTTCGTCAGGTTCTTTTCCTTGTTTTTCACTTCCAGACCGACAACAAAGCGAATGCTGATGAACATCTCTTGTTGATGTACGTACTTTCCCTCTGAACATTATCTAGTCCTCCAAAAGGTTTTGAAAACAGAAAAGTATTTTAACATGAAGCTACAGACTCTTGTCAGCTCAAGACCGCGAGATAGAATGAGTTTTAATCCATCAACAATCTACTTGGGGTTTTTGACTGAAACAAGCTCTATGACACTGTTATATCCGTATCATCCCGTACAATAAAATGCAAAGCCGTACTAGAACTATTACGTACATTCGTCACTTTATAAAACAAAACTCAGTGAGCGAATTGAAGAGAAAACTAAGCTGAAAACGTAAAGCGCTTGACAGTTACTCTCGACTTTACTTACACTAAACAAAAACTTGGCTCCGCCGTCAAAATAGGATTTGGTTGCTACTGAAATATTCATTGACTAAATCTCCAATGAGGGATTTCTAATGTTTGCAGTACGATGGGGAAGCCAATGACATGCACACATCGAAATTATTCATATTGGTCAATACTAATGGCACCTGCAGGGGATTACTAAATAAAAGATGGCATAAGCCACATTCTGTACGACTCCCTGCTATTGGATTATAATGACCTCATCAAAAACTTAAGAATAATTTTTAATGCCTTGTTTTGTTCGTTCGTTTTGTGTTTTGTTAGATGTAGCTTTTAAAGTCTTCGTTATTCAATGTGGCTATCTCATACTTACGCCATCTTGTCAAATATTAATTCCACAGCATTTACTTGTATTGACAAAATGAAGTAAACATATTTGGGTTCTAGGAACGTTATTTATCAATTAAACTACGACTGACACGCAGTTGGTGGTAGTCATTCTTATTTTTTAGAGCCTTCGTTATCTACTGGTCAGCAACAATAAACGAGAAAGCAAAGACAACAAACTTTCATATCCCATGACTCACTTCTGGTTAGTTCTTGTTATAAAACCAATCAAAAAGAAGAAAACAGATAAGCTTCCATTTAGTTGGTCGACGCTTTGTTGCATTGGTAACGTGCTAAAACTGAGGTACGCTGGCTTCTAAAACTACCGCTGGTCATAAGGAACACAGGTTCTAAACCATATTAGATTCTGCTGATCAAGAGGAACGTAGGCTTCGTCTTATATTAGATTGGCCATAGAGTTTTCTGTTTTTTCCTATAGCCTGCTTTCAGCCCGTATAATTTCTCTCGAAATAATAACCGTATTTCGAGAAAAATTATGTCGGCCGAACGCAGGCTAACAGTCAGTACTGAGAGACACTGGCCATAGAGTCATATTCAGCCATTTGTGATTTTTTAGTCGAAAGATAGCGTTTTACGTAGAGTGTATAAACTATGATGTAGTCAAGAGAATAAATATCATCGTACCGTTTATTCGTGTGTTGGTTTGTTTGCGGGATTGGTTCCTGCTTTTTCTAAGTTCAAGTCAAATTCTGTTTGGGTATAGGATCCCTGTTGCCCAGAGAACAAAGATAGTACTTAGTCGTTACTCGATATAGTTTGACTACTGGCTCTCAACTCAGTACAACTAAATCAGCAAGAGGTAACCAAGCCCTGTGGTTGTCTAAAAACGGATGCGAGGGAGACTACTGGAATGGCAGTTATAAAAAAAATCGTATTCATGGAAGACAACCTTGAGGGGACAAGACGGCGGGGTTTTAATCAGCTCATAATTATGCCAAACTGAATACCATGCCAAATCGGCCGTCAATGTATAATATGAGTCCGTCGTTCACAAAATTTCCAACTCCGAAAGCTTTTGATACTTGGGAGTCGTCCATAATTATATATTCAATCAGTGGGGAAAAATAAATTGAGCCTTGAGACTTGTTCCAACTCTGAAATTCAAGTCGTGCACTCATGTACATGTTTTCAGAGACTTGATTACGTTGGTTTAACACTCACTCAGGAGAAAATTGGTTGTACGACCGTTGGTACGTGTTCGGACGCATCGACGATTACAAAATTAATTCATGATTACTACCATTATCGTTGAAGTGCGACCCGCGAGTTCAATTTCTCTTTCACCGACTAGCATTCAACAGCCGTCAATCAAAGAACTGAAATAAAAAAACAATATATATTTTGAGGATGATTTCGGATGATTTTGGCCAACTGAATCAAAAAAATTAGAGGATTAAAAACTTTCCTCAAGATATTGTTTTCTTTATTGTAGTTCTTTTAGTGATTGACGGTCGTTGAAATCCTAGTCGGTGAAATGTCGCGGATCCACTTCAACGACTGATATAAATGGTCGTAGAGAGGGAGTTTGAATGCATGGCGTGTAGGGTTCAAAGTCCAAAAACGATCTTAAATCTAGGTAATATATAAATTACCGATTTACAAACGCTAACAACACAAGTAGTTATTGCCAACAAACTACTATGGTATTGATTTTTACAAATAATCGAGAAATCGTGGTTAATTTAAATCTTGAAACCCGGTAGTCGATGGGAAATAACTAGTCATGTGATGTAAACGTGATAGATCATTGGCAACACGTGCTCTTGTCCTTATTTCGAAATCTAAAGTCTAACTTGATATTGAAGAATACAATGAGATTCATCATCTAGCCTAGCAAAGAAATGGGTATGTTTTAGGCGGTAAAATTTCAAAGATGATGAATTTTTCCGTTACAGAAATTCCTTGCGGGTTAGAAAAAACCGGTATGACAGGTTTTCTAATATGACGTCACGCGCATAATTAGCATGCTCACACGAGGTCATACAGTATCTTTAGTTTACAGACTGTAAGCGGTCGTCGCGTTCTAAAGCGTAGAGTGTATTCAGAGTGTATTCATATTCAGGGGGGAAAAATTACCATTCTTACTGGATAATTTGTTATTCGATTTTCTGAATACATTTAGGATTCGTAATTCTTGGTTGGATGAATTCGGGCGGCCGTTTGAGTTTTTGACATTAAGTTAGTCATCCGTGACTGTAACCCGCTCGACTGACCGATCGTAGTTCCATCGTTCGGTCTGTCATGCTTCTTGTATACGGATAATGGGGAATATACAGGCTTTGAACACTGCTAGATCCATATCGAAGCAACTGGCAACCAATAGTCAGGATCTCTTGAAGACAAGCGACAGACAAAATGAAGTAAATTTACAAAAGAAGAGTGAATCAACGGGGTCAGTCGACTATGGCGTTACCAAATACACACAGTTGTCTTCGGCGGCGCATGGAAGGTAGAGATTCAATTCTTTGTTTGTGGTAATTATCTTAGAACCAAATTAACTCTGAGATTTCTATGAGGTATAATCTTTCGTTAAAGGGGGACTAGTACGAAAATTGGTCAATTTTAAAAGCCAATTTCTTCAACCCAGGTGGTGATATATAACCTGATTTTTCTTATTTCACGGAAATTTCGTCGATTTAGAAAGAAAACGGTTAAATTTTCGACTTAAAACTCATGAAAAATCGCTGGTCGCCATTGCTTCGTTGTCGCCTGCCGAGCCCGCAAGTTTGCGTCAGCGGTTTCTTCTTGTGACGTCACTTACTCAACAAGCGTCTCGTAAACTAGTAAAATTTAGTAGATAACATGGCGGATGAGACCTATTCTTCGAGTTCTTCCAACGTTTCTGAGAGTTCTGGCTCAGACCTAGAAGAATTATTTACTTCCACTGGTGCTGAAGACTTTGAGCCGGTGGCTACTCAAGAAGAAAGCCTGCAATATCAACGTGAAGTAGCCGAAGAAGAAGAGCAACTTACTATGTTGAACAAACGCTTTGAAGAAGAGGTGGAAGTTCGCTCATGGTATGTCAGAAAGTTTCCATATTGTAGATAGCAATTTATAGTATTCTACATTCTCAAAACTTACTAACTTAGTTTCTATTGCCATTGTAGGTGCAAGTGTACTCGTTGTTCCTTGGACCTCGTCACAAAGCCAGAGGAGTGTTTTTGCTGCGCCGATATTGACCAATGCCAGGAAAAACTGAATCAGTTGGTCGAAGAAGGTCCTGGAGAGCCTCCTTCGTGTATCACCGCTCACCCTGGTTTTAGTCCTGGCTGCCTCGATGAGTGGGTACTGGAAATCGCTGCTGTAGGGTTGAGAACGCGCAAGAATCAGCGTTATACTTCCTTTTATGAACAAGGACGTGCTACTAAGTCTCAGTAAGTGCTAATCAAGTCAATTTTGTGTTTATTTATTTATGATTTCGTACACGTCTCCGGTAATCGATTGATTTACTCTTTAATGCTTAAAAAAATATAATATTCACATAGGTTTCTGAGATCCGTATCATATCGGCAGTTCACCCGACTGGTTTGGGAATATCTTGGAAATTCAAAGCGGCTTCCCCTACCATGCTGTGCGTACAGCACTATTAGAGCTCGATTTCCCTCTGAAGATGGAGAATATAAAGGCTTCCAAGAAGAAGATGAAGAGGAACAGAACGATTCAGAGGTATAGTATGATAACTATTGCTTACAACATAGTAAAAACTAAGAATAAACTTCAGAGAGTAAACTACTAGTCAGTTTGGCACTGTCCTCTCTTATGTCCCTTTCTGGGGGCTCCACATGTTCGGCACGTAGGCGCTTTTCTTTTATTTGATCCCCTGGCTGATCCTTGCTGTAATTCTTGTTCTAAAGAAAAACAAAATTGTTGTGATTCTATCAATTTTGTTCCCTCAATAAGAAACTAGTGCCTAGAGTAGCTATAAATACCTGTACATGTAGGTGGTACTATTGTAATTTCCATTGACTTTCTCTTCTTATGCTTGGTGATAGCATCCGAATGTGACTCTTTATCCAAGGCAGAGCACACTGGTTCAGGTATACTTTCTTTAAGCTCTATGTCAACCTGCTTCAGGTCATTTCGTGGTGTTTCCACTAGCATTTTATAAATGTCACAGACATAATCTGTAAAATCAAGTGATATTTGCTTTATTTGGCTGAATATCAATTATGTATGGGGGATCTGAATTATGTTTTGTTTGTACACTGGATAGACTTCACATTCTTCTCTGTCTGATAGTGATATAGTGAAGCATGAGATTTTACACTATATTGGGAAACAATTCACCTCCCACCGCTGGCATACATAATGAATACAGCCTTAGCAGTGAAAAAGGTGCAGCATATATAGGCAATTATTTCCATAAGAAATAGTTCAAATATGTCTGAGTGAATTGAACATACCATAATTCTGTGGTGTTTTCGCTTCCTTTACTGTGGCTTCCCCATACTTATGCTTTGCATAATGCACTCGTAGGCGAGGTTCCCCATGGTCATCAATTTTTGACTCTCGATTCAAATTATAATTGAAATGAAGTGCTGCTAAAATGGTTCTGTTATGCAAACAGAGCTTGAGTTAGTACAATAATGATGGTATGATAATGATATGAGTTATTACTTTCTTATTATTGTCACTAACTAAATTAATGTTTTCTTTTCTTTTTCTAAGGACATGACAGATGAAGACTAGGATGAGCTCTACTTGTTAATTAAAGTATTTACTATGTGATGTTTTATAGCTTGTGTATCATTTCTCAGTATGTTTCATGTATGTACTATATTATTTTACTTGTTGGATGTTTTTTTGTTAAAACACCATTACAAGCTAACTATTGTGTATTACACATATTTGTTGTTCCTACCTGCTAAGCATTCCAAGATAAGAGAAGGCTAGCATTTTTGGTGCAAAATGGTTTATTACAGAATGATAGCCTTCTAGGCAACTTGTCTGTCCATTTGATGACGTTTTCTTGATCGCTTTAATTAGAGCAGTCTTACTTAATGCCTCTACTAGTTTTTCATATGCCTCTGAACCTGAAATAGGTATAAACTTAAAATTATTTCTTGAAATAACTTTTAAAGAATAACAATGAATAGCAATATTTTCATTACCTCTGGTCATCCAAACTTTTTCTTGAATGACTGGACCATGATGGCAGGCATTAAATAATTTATTTGGAAGTTCCTTGTGTTTATTAACCACATGGCAGAAAAAAGCTTGAAACTTTGCAAGTTTCACTTCACCTAGTAGTTCCTTCGTAGAAATAACTGACCAGTAGAAATGCCTTACGCATGCTTTTGACCATCGTCCAATTATCTCACATGTTTTTTCCTTGCTTAACTTGTTGAGTATCTTCTGAATTTCTATAAAATAAAGAAAATATTAACTGAAAACATGGCATTGCATGTGGATAACTTTTAACATTCCAGTTTATATTTATTTTGGCTTTCCCAGATTACAGTGCCTTAATATGGGCTTATCCAACCATTCTGTGTGTGAAAAAACCTACTTAATAAATTTATTTACTTACTTTTTGCTACATGCCATAAATCAAAGAAATGGTTTATCACAGGTTTCCCAACCTCTCTACACTTTTTTGGGCATTCCTCTCTCATCCACTTTGCAATCGATTTATGGCGATCAGAAATGAATGACTTGATTATCAAACCAGTTGTTAACAAGTAAGCAAAGGCTCTTTGGTGACCAAGAAATTCCATTGCAGTACTGCTACCGGCTTCATTGGACTGAAAATATATAATTAATTTAAAAACAAATTAATTTAAGAGAAAACTTTAATGTGCATTTAAAATTCTAAATAGTACCTGGACAAGGATTACATCAATAATAAGACCAATAGTACAGCAGAAGATTGAATAAGTACAGAACTTGGCAGAGTGACCCATGCTGTCATGTCTTCCATCCCCAGCCAATTCAACTTCTTTTCCTGCAAGCTTATCTATAATGTTTTGTTTGTAAGACCGCCAGAATGTAACAATCGTAGGTATTAGTAAACGACGCTGATGGTAGTAGTAAGTGGCCTCATGGAATGCCAACACATTCATATGTTTAAACACCAGAAGTATTTTCCTTATAGAGGCACCAGCACACAATACTGCAAGGCTGAGTAATAGGTTGCCAGCTGGAAACTTCCCAAGTAGTTTTGGTTGGCTTCCCCATGAAAATACTTGGTTGCAATTTTCACATTTGGCTGTCACAGCAATATATGTCCCAGACTGGTTGATCTCAACCTTTTGCTTGGAGCTTAAGCAAGACCGACAAACCTGGAACAGGATTAGAAGTCTTGACAAGAACACTATTGCTTTTGGCTCTTCACGGGGATTCTTGCCATCAATATCCAACCTGGTTAAAATAAGTATTTTCAGATGTCAATGGTACAATGTACTATAATATTTTGTTAGCTCATTTGACATTGTGAATAAAAACAAGCATATGTGAGACACAAAACTAGTACGGCATTTCGTGACTAAGTCTTTATGTAAATATTAGAGTGTGTGACGAAATGTTCATGTAACCAGATAGTAGTTTTGTAACCAGAGATAGAGAGGGATATATTCTTACACACATGTACTGAGCATAGATCTCAAAGAAAGAAGCAGTAAATATAAGTTCCAGCAAAAACGTGTCAACTATTGGTTCGAACGGGATCAAAAGTACCGTGTGTAACATTTTGGCGACCCTGCCAGGACCGCTAATCGAGGAATTTCTCGTAAAAAGGCGGTTCTCTAGACCTGGAAGACGATTGACCTCGTGGTCAAAGAAGTTGATGTTGTGTTGGACGCACATGGATACGAAATTAGCGTTCCTTTGAATGCTTTCATCGCAAATAAGTCAAGCATTCCCTTCGTATGGTACTGAAGACTTGATGTACGTGGCCTAAGAGGAATGAATGTCCGTTTGAACGCCAGAAAACTTTAGAGAACGTGGTTTTGCAAGATTTGGGGGTGTGGTGTAATAACAGACCAAGCCGGCTACGATGGATTTTGATTTAGAGGCTCAGCAGTTGAGATTGGAGCAAGAAATTTTGAATTTGTCGCTAGAACGCTTGCAGGAGTTAGCAGAACACCTCAAGGTGCCTTGTGAAGATGAAGGAAAACTAAAGTTATCGAGGAAAATACGGAGGACAGTCGAAGAAGTAATAGAGAGCTCAGAGGACAAACAGTTAGTCATTGAAGACATCGGCAAATTCACCAAGGAGAGCAACACAGCGCAGAAGGATGCTGAATACGACAAAGCGAAGAAAGAACTAGAGAAGATGCAAGAGAACTTCAAGAAGATGATGGAGGATTACCAGAAGCAAATCAACGAAGCAAACGAAAAGTTGGTATCTCTACAACCAGGTAACAAATCATCAAAACAGGAAGCAATCGAACCGGTATGTACTCTTAGTGACGTAGGCGTCGTAGATGTACGAAATGCACTCAGGCGCGATTTTCGTATCATTGGTATGATTGGAGGAGATACGCACAAAGACCGCTTGTCTCTCGTAAGTCTCTTGAGGCAAATCGAGGTTGGTCTTAAGAACAAATACAGCGAGACAGAAGTAATCGAAGGCGTGATCAGAGCGATTAGTCCATCACTTAAATTAAGATCTTATTTAGAAATGATGCCAGCGCTAACGATAGGAAAACTTGAGCAGATTCTAAAAGCACATTATAAACAGAAATCTAGTACAGAGCTTTACCAAGAATTGACAACGGCATGTCAGGCTGCGAAGGAGTCTCCGCAAGATTTTCTAATTAGAGTCATGGATTTGCGCCAACAAGTTCTCTTTGCATCGCAAACGAACGAAGGAACTGTTAAGTATGACTCTGCGTTAGTAAATGGTTTATTTCGCCACGTGATCGAGACCGGCCTGCAGTCGGAATCCATACGCACAAAGCTTCGGCCACATCTGTTAAACGCTGACGCTAGTGACGAAGAGCTAATGGAGAAATTAAATGCTGCGGCGTCGGAAGAGTCTGAGCGCATGAGTAAGCTGAGTCCTGGGTCACGCAAAGCGCTCGTTAATCAAATTCACGCTCCTGTCGAACAAAACGATAGAAAAATACCAGCGCCAAAGAACCATGGCAGTGGGAAAGCACAGAGTGAAGATAGCTACATGGCAACGCTCAAGGCTCTTCAGGCTGAAGTGGCTGCAATTCGATCGGATTTAAATAAACCGCGCGAAAGAAGGAAGGAAGAGAGGAATGTTCGCCGTTGCACTAAATGTGAAGAAAACAACGCTGAAAGTTGTAGTCATTGTTTTAAATGTGGATCGGGTGAACACTTCGCGCGGGGTTGCAAAACAAAGTCGGGAAACTCCCGACGGCTACGCCCGGGGGACAGGGAGTAGTCCGGGAAAACAAAGAGTCCCATGTGTGCGTGTCGTGCGGAGTACAAGGGAAACAAGAAACAGTCATACTTTGTTCGGGATGCGAAAGTGTTAATTACTGTTCAAGTGCGTGTAAGTTTGCACATTGGAATGAGCACAAAACACTTTGCAATGCAATAGGCTATCTCACCCAGCAAGAGAATGAAGAGATGAGAGAACAAGGATTTTACCGCACACACCTCACGCCAGGACAACTCACCAAAGTTGTTAATTTGGTGGGGAAGAAATGCATGATAACTTGTTTGTTAAATGGTCGCAAAACTGATGCATTATGGGATACTGGGGCTCAGGTTTCTATCCTCCCCAAAGACTGGATTGACAAACAAATGGATGGGACTACCGTGCGTAAAATAGGGGAACTTTTAGATGGGCAAAATCTAAACCTGACAGCGGCCAACGGTACCCCTTTCCCATTTGAGGGTTGGGTCGAAATAGACTTTGAGCTTTTGTCAGGAGGAGAGGGAGCTAAAGTCAAAGTTCCTTTCTTGGTTTCACGAGACCAATTAGACACACCTATTATTGGGTACAATGTTATCGCAGAACTTGTTAAACGTGAAGGGGAAACAAAGGACGAAATAGTAGACAGTATGGCGGCGACAATGACTCATCTGAAAAGAAGCGACGTAGAAGGGCTAGTGAGTACGCTGCGCGCGGTTGATCCATACTGCGAACTTGCCGAAATTAAAACTTGCAAGCGAGACATTGTAATACCCAAAAAGCAAGCAACAATTATAAAGTGCTCAGCAAAGGTTGGTCCGACTGAGGGTAAGATTCCAGTTTTGTTTGAACCAGACCCCCAAGCCTCGTGGCCGAGTGAAATAAATGTACCAGAATTAGAAGCAGTTCCTCCTACAGAACCGGAAGGCAGACCAGTCCGCGAGAGACGCCCTCCACAGACGCTAACCTACAACACTCTTGGGACACCAATGACTAACTGGTACCATGCAAATGGTATCGCAGCTTACCCTTATTACGGAGGGACGTATCACTACCCCGCTCCTGCACACGGAGGGACCTTCATCAACCCACCAGTCTTGTCTAGACAAGGACAAGTTCAACAACCTTACAACCAACCTGTATACCCATGGACAGTGTATCGCCAACAGTTTAATGGCTACAACACTTACAACCCGCAGTACTAACAGATATATTTTTAGCATATTATTCTTATAGTTTATCAAAAAAAAAAAAAAAAAAACTGGAACGGGACTGTGTCAAATACACAATGATTAGTCAGGGACTACACACGTCCTACTACACGAAACATTAGAGAGACGACGTGCCCAGCGCCGGCGGACAAGAGAAGTCATATGGACTATAGAAAACGAGACAGCAATGAACTGATTGGGCCTGATCAACCCAATTCACTTGAACTCTATAATCTGTAGATAGTCTTTGAATAGTGTACACGTCTGATTTATGTTTAGTGTTTTGTCATGTCCAGGAGGACATCATTTTAAGTGGGGGAGTATGTGAGACACAAAACTAGTACGGCATTTCGTGACTAAGTCTTTATGTAAATATTAGAGTGTGTGACGAAATGTTCATGTAACCAGATAGTAGTTTTGTAACCAGAGATAGAGAGGGATATATTCTTACACACATGTACTGAGCATAGATCTCAAAGAAAGAAGCAGTAAATATAAGTTCCAGCAAAAACGTGTCAACTATTGGTTCGAACGGGATCAAAAGTACCGTGTGTAACACATACCTAAAGTTAACATTTTGTTCTTTAGTTTCATCATCATCTGCCAATTCTAAATACTTTTTTTCATTTTCTTCGGGATTGACCATTTCCTCATCTTCCAATTGGGGCTGCTCTTCTCCCTCGACTCCCATGCCATTTATTTGGTCTTCATGCTCTGGATCGAGTTCCCAGTCTACATCGGCCCTTTCTTCATTGTCGTTGGCAGTATTATCGAAGTCATAGTAATATGTCTGAGTACCTAGAATCAATATACTTTTATTACTGAAACAGTGAATGATATTATTTAATTTTTAATTTGATAACAGCATCCTTACTTGTAGTGATCATTTGCCCTTTTTTTACTTTCTCTCCTAAAGCACCAAGTAGCTCTTCTTCTTTTTTTTCCATCCTGCGGATTTTTGTTTGCAAGCTTTTCACCTTTCTCTTGGAGAGTTTTAGCTTTTCTTCGATTTCTCCATACTTTGCAGCTTGATCCTGATAAATTTACAATTTGAAAATTTTGAATAAAAAACTGTGACTTGCTTGAATGCAAATGAAAAAAGTGTTTCTTTGAACTAAATGTTTGTTGTATAAGGTTACACTGTCACTAGTTCTGCAGGCCCCTGACTAATAATTGGCCCTAGAATACCCTTTGAAAAACACATTAACGCCAATTATACTTACTTTTTCCAGGGTTTGTTCTTGGAAATCTTCGTTGCAGGTGGAAGTACCTGGGATTTCCACTTTCACAGATGATTCCACAGTATCCATTACTAAGATATTAACACTGTCACCAGACTCGTCGATAACCTCGTCATTTTCCGAAACATTTATCTGAATCATCGTATTTTCAGTCGTATCTCCAGTCGCATTATCGATCGTATTTGAATCATCGTTCGTCGACTTGTTGATTGCCATGTCTCGTATTATCTGTGGAAAAGATACATGGCCTTTTTAGATGATGATTATTCGACATCGGCCGGCTATATATTTTACGGTAGTAGGATGGGTTTTTTCGCTTTACATAATTGTTTATCCATATCCGTTCATATAGTGTTTTTGAGATGACTTACTATTTCAATGTAATTCAAGCAAATCAGAACATATCTTATTTGATAGATTTTCGCACATTACTGTCAGCTGATATTCATAACAGAGTTGAAATAAATGACTTTTGTTGCGGTAAACACAACATAAACGCCAAATTGTTCTAAAGCATTTTTTCTAATTTACGGATTTCAGGAAATTAAAGTTAAAGAGCGCAAATCTTGGTTTGTAATCTATTGATTGAAATATTACGACTCATTGATCAATAAACAATGCATGATGTTGGCGCAATCTGGTCGCTTTAATATGTCGGCGCGCCGCGAAATTTTCACGCAGATGAATATAAAGGTTATTAAAAAGCAAGCAAGAGTACTGCTGATCCTAGAAAGTTATGATAGTAATTGCAATTTTGAATTCTCACCACTACCTACCTAAAATCTTAAGAGTATTATAATTTTTTTGGCTAAAGCGTAGAGAAGTTTGTGCTACTCACCTGTCGGCGGCTTCTGTCACTGATAAGTTCGTCCTGACTGTTGATTTCGGGCTTCCAAAGAGTTGGTACAGATCCCGGCTTTAGTATTCTCTTTGAGTCTTCAACATGCACTGCTCTTTCAAAGCAGCTATCCTCAAAATGCTCAGAGCACACAGTGAAACGATTTTCAGGCTCGAAGTTAATGCGGTGCGTCGTGACAAAACGCTTCCACTTCGCGCGTTCCAGCTTGTTAATCGGCGAAGAATGCACTGAAATGCCATTTTTTGGATCAGATTTATTACTGCATCCCTGAACCACACAACGATTAGATGGCATTCTTAATAGTTTTTAATTTTTGAGGAAATAATTACAGATAAAGCTCCGAATTACCGGCGCGCTACCCGTACTTCACATGTATTTCCTTAGCAAATTTCTCACGTTGGTTTGTTTGGGTTGAGTAAGTGACGTCATATCCGCTCGACCCAGACTCCCCCGAGAGAACAGAGAAGCGACAACTGATTAATGGCGGCCACGAAGAAAAACGAAAATTTAACGGACTTCTTGCGGGAATATGTAAAAAAAATGCTCAGGAAATATTTATGTAAGTAATATTAATCATAAGAGCGACTTTTTGAAGAGTTTTGAAAATTTGACCAATTTTCGTGCTAGTCCCCCTTTAAATAACAATACAAGCACACGAATAACGACAGTAACAAAGATCCCGCGCCTCATTTGAATCCTCCATTATTCGGTTCGTTCGCGGTCATGCTACGGACACGAAGCCCGAAGTACTTCAATCAAATTAACAATCCTTAGGATCTTAGGAAATAAAATTTGTTCCACTAAGCTTTGAATTTTTTTATTTTATTATTATTTTTCTTCATACTCGTGAAGTTGTATTCAAGACTGATTTTAATATTTACAAGATGCTGATTCGTGTATGGTATTTTAGTTTCATCTTTCTTTCGATATATACGAATTATTGAGTCCCATTATATCTTCTAGACGTGATTGTTTCGAAAGAAACCATTCATATTAAACAAGAGAGAAATAATAATATCTAAATACTTATTCTTCTGAATACTAGATGATCACATCTTTTTTCCAGAAAAACATTTAAATTTAAATATACAAGTCAAAAATCAAATCGGCATGAAATACAGCATAGCGTTTTTTGAGTGAATTTGAAGTATTTATATTTACTCCTACCATTGTTTGCAATAAAGAAGATTTGGAAGGGTGCCAAGATTTCAATGGCGTCAAAACAGTGCAGTGACGGAACGGGAGCGAGTATTGCGTGACCTACTCATTTGCATAATAAAACAGATATTCGGTTTTTCTTCAAGTGGTTTTTCTTCCTTTGTATAAAACTTTTGACCTTTTTTTTTCAAAAAAATCCTTCTAATATAAATTTTAAAACCCAGTTTTTGATATGTTGGTAAATAAGATAATTAACTTTTTGTCTATTTTCTTTCTTAGTGGATATTTAAAAGTGACCAGTAATGGGTTGTCTGCGATGAACGACAGCAGGAAACATCTGGGTTTAGCTAAAGGTGTGGACAACACAAGCAGTGACTGGAATGATAATTCCTTTGTTTATTATGGCTTACGGAAATCAAACACAGGGACACAAGATATGAAACTTGCTACGAGGGGAGAAAGAACAGCCATTGATGAATCTACTAAAAGTGTGGGCAACAAAAAACATCCAGTTGTGGTAGATTTGACTTTAGATGACAGTGATGATGAAGATGGTGGTGTTGGTGGTGGTAGTGCTGGACAAGATGATAGCAAGAATTGTGGGAGTATAAATGGTGCAGTTGGTAGTACTAGTGTTAGTGATAGTAATCGGGTTGGTGTTAGTAGTGGTAGTAGTAGGGTTGGTGAGAGTAGGGTTGATAGTGAGGTTGTTAGTGGTGGTGGTAGTAGGGTTGGTGTTAGTAGGGTTGGTGTTAGTAGGGTTGGTGAGAGTGGGGTTGTTGGTAGTGGTAGTAGGATTGATGGTAATGCTAGTGAGGTTGTTAGTGTTGGTAGTAGTAGGGTAGGTGTTAGTAGTGGTGTTAGTAGGGTTGGTGAGAGTGGGGTTGTTGGTAGTGGTAGTAGGTGTGATGGTAGTGCTAGTGAGGTTGTTAGTGGTGGTAGTAGAAGGGCAAGTGTTAGTAGTGGTGTTAGTAGGGTTAGTGTTAGTAGGGTTGGTGAGAGTGGGGTTGTTGGTAGTGGTAGTAGGTTTGATGGTAGTGCTAGTGAGGTTGTTAGTGGTGGTAGTAGAAGGGTAAGTGTTAGTAGTGGTGTTAGTAGGGTTGGTGTTAGTAGGGTTGGTGTTAGTAGGGTTGGTGAGAGTGGGGTTGTTGGTAGTGGTAGTAGGTTTGATGGTAGTGCTAGTGAGGTTGTTAGTGGTGGTAGTAGAAGGGTAAGTGTTAGTAGTGGTGTTAGTAGGGTTGGTGTTAGTAGGGTTGGTGAGAGTGGGGTTGTTGGTAGTGGTAGTAGGTGTGATGGTAGTGCTAGTGAGGTTGTTAGTGGTGGTAGTAGAAGGGTAAGTGTTAGTAGTGGTGTTAGTAGGGTTGGTGTTAGTAGGGTTGGTGAGAGTGGGGTTGTTGGTAGTGGTAGTAGGGTTGATGGTAGTGCTAGTGAGGTTGTTAGTGGTGGTGGTAGTAGGGTTAGTGTTAGTAGTGGTGGTGGTACTAGGTTTTGTGGTAGTGATGATGATATTGAAGTTGTTAGTAGCAATGATAGTAGGATTGACCTTAGTAGTGGTGGTAGTAGAATTAATGGTAGTAGTGAGATTGTTGTTAATATTGGTGGTAGTAGGGTTGGTGTTAGTGGTGGTAGATCGGTCGTTATTAATGGTGGTGATAGTGTTGTTGGTGAAGATGGTGATGATATCATCTCACAAGGCCAACCAAACACCTTACCTAAGATCCTATCAGCGTACAGCCTTAACTCCGGACATCCCTCTTACCCTGCTACAGAACTTCGAAATTTATTGAGCCAAAAAGCTAAAGAAAATGTAGTCAAAGTGAATGGAATGGTAGTCAATGGCTCAGCAGATATCCTTACTAAAGGACCAAATCCTGGCATGTTGACAGCGTCCCCCTTGAAAAATGGAATTATAAGTCAACCAAAAAATGATGTCATTAGCAACAATAACCAATCGTCTTTCGAGCCTATCGCCTCTAATAGAAATGACGTCATGAATGACGTCACAAACTTACGTAATGAAGAGAGTAGTACTAAAAAACATGGCGACACGCAGATGTTGCTTAGTAACTGGAGTGTCAGGCATGATAGTAATTTAGATACCATACTTCGGGATCAAGATGGGGCTACCTCACCCACGGAGACTGGTGACCAGGTAATCATCACCAAGGTGGTGACGTCAGCGGACAAGAGCTACGGACGAAAGCAGCACCCGAGGAAAGCTCCTGTTCAAATCCGAAAATTATACTTTGAAGAAAATTCTGAAGAAAAGGTCATTCCCAGCCCGTCATCTGGAAGAGAGGGGCTGAAAAGGAACAGGAAAACGAACTCGCTTGGTACAAACAGCATCGAACGGCCTGAGAAACGAAATTTAGAGGAAACTATAGCTTCACTAAACGGCAATATTAATGGTACACCTTGGTCGTTTACCATGAAGTCAGATCATTCTTGTAGAGAAGAAAAAATTCGAAATTTGAAAGCGCGATTGTCCAAACAACAAGAAGCGGTTGAAAAGTTAAGGACTAAAGAAAAGACCGTTGCATCTCGGTCAAATAGTGTCGGTCGGGTGCTGGTCGTACAAATATCTGACTTGAAGGACAAACTTGAGATTCAATCAGAAAAGAAACAAAGTTTTCGCGTTTTTGACCAAAAAGATCATTTGGATAATGTTGGTTCAGGAAACAAGAGAAAAAGAAAGACACTTGATAGAAAAGGATCGTATCGCCCACAGAAAAGATCTCGTACACGCATTGAAAAGGAAATTGCCAAACAAAGACTACCCAGATGTCGTAGAGGAAGATCCAACTATCCTGTTGTCAGAAAGGTTGAACAGATAGTACCCGTCGTAAGTAAAGATCTCTGGCATAGGGAGATGGAAAAGATGGAAGAGGAGTTGGCTTCGTCAAATCGCGCACTGGATAAAAATGCGTTCTTGCTTTTCCTTGGTCTGAAAAAGGTCGAAGCTTCGTGACGAACATTTTAGGGGGTGGTCGTATATAAAATATAAAAGTGCGCAGTAAACCTGTTAAAAAGTATAAAAGCTAAAGGAGTATTAAATTGCGCAAAGCTCCTTTGTTTCCTGTTGTTGAACATTGTTGTCTAGGCTACGCACCGAGGTCTGATCGAGACAACAGTTGCGACAGGGAAATTGGGCAATACTCTGCCGCCGATCAGAGTATGTCAAAGTACCTAGCAATTTATTTCATTGAAGGTAGTCTATTGCTCGAGTTTCCTGTCACTGTTGTCTCGATCAACACGTAGCAATGAAAACAATGGTAAATCAGTGCCATTTATGACTAATTGATAAGTACTTCCACGGGTTTATTGTGTTATATAATTATATTACAATAAGACGTAGCAGTCAGGGTTGTTACTAGGGACCTTAGGCTGCAGGACGGCAACGACGACGACGACGGCAAATATACAATAGCACTAATTGCGCTATTCAATAGATACTCGTTGGAATGTACGAAATACTGTGCATCATTACCGTCTTATGCCGAAAGTAAGACGGGAAATGTCCTATTTTTGCGTACTAAAGAGAACGGCTACGCCAAAAGCTTATCTTTGCTGATTTTCGTTATAAGTAAAGCGCTCCCAAAATACGACATTTCACTCTAAAATGGGGGTGCTTATCGAGTAAAATACTAGATAAACACTAAATAATAATACAATAGAAGGTTGAAGCGCCTCAATTTCGCCGACGTCGCCCACGTTGCCGTCCTGCAGCTTAAGGTCCCTACTTTAGATAAACACGACTGCTACGTGTGAGTACAAGCCATGAAAATTATGAAAAATATATATTTGTAAACGGAAAACTAATATGGCATGCATTTCATGTAATGTATTCATAAAAATACAATGAATCACACCTAACACAATAGATAAGACGACAATAGAATACAATAGATTTCCTGAATACATTACATTAACTGAGTGCTATGTAGAGTACCCCGGTTGTTCTTTACAAGTTGGAAGTTTCGAATGACCTTTTAGCATAAATTATTCCTATTTCAGACATGTCATTCCCTTGAGTAGGATTTCTTTGTTTAAAGATAACACTTTAGGCGATTATACATACGGAGCAGTGTAAGAGTCAGGCAAGATAAGAATCTTACTTCCAGGGGCAATATGTGAAAAGGTGAAAAAAAACTATCCCCACAAGCTGAAAAAGACTCGTCGAAGGAAGACTGGTAACGAACCCGTACCCACTAAGGATTGTGGGTGTACACGGCAAAGTAAAGATCCGCCATCTTGCACAATCTCCCCACAATCCTATGCTGAGAACATCAATCTTCCTTGTGGTTTGGGAAAAGCGATCTGTCTTACCAAATCTAACACTAATAAGTACTGTTCAAAAACATTTCTAGTTTTGTCATAAGAAATAAGTGAACTGAAAAAGACCCAAACACTGATATAAGACCCATACACAGGCCGCTCATGTTGCATGGATATTTTCCTGAAGCAAAGGTATCGGTTTGATAATGCTATTAAGTCTGATTTTGGGCATTAAATATCAGGAACTGTATGCCCCTTGTTGGGGAAGAGCTATCACCCGAACAGGCGTTATTGGAGCCTTTGACCATCTTTCTCCCTACTTCTAATCTGCCGGATCCTCTCTCTGTTGCTCCTCTCCTCTTCTTGTCTCCTCAGCCCTTCACCCACATATTTCAGCCCCACTCCTAATTCCTCCATGCATTTTCACCCTTTCCTACTTCCTTGTAGTCTCCCCCACAGCCGCTTTCAGTGTAGTCACGCAACGCTTTCTCCCCTGAGTAGGCGGCTGTGGGGGAGACTAACTTCCTTGTTGTTGCTGTTAATTCTTTCGTAAGCTTTCTTTAAAAAAGCATAAAAATAAACTACCAAATAAAAAAATTGTGCATTATTCTTAGGATGCATGTGATGTCCGGTAGAGACGCCATTTTGATTTACTTTGAGAAAATATTTGGTCGTTGTGTCTTTTAAAGTGCTTACGACACCCGAATCAATATTTTCAGCATTGATTGTACATGAGGTGAATAGTTGAATGGTAAAATATTTTTATATGATTTGAGTGATGCATCTAGAAGATATCAAGGTTTATACTTCCAATATGTTAATGATGTGACGTCATAGGCGGCATTTGAGCTTATTTGTCATCATCGGTAAATTGAAAAAGTGATTACTATGAGAAAACAAACTTCCAATAACCTTTCTATAAACCATGAGTAAGATAATGATGTTTTATATGGAATATTTTACTGCCCCAGAAAAGTTTTGTATATTTAATAATGCCTCCTGTGGCATACACTCGTAAACATATATGAAGTATAAACCTGCTTAATCAATGCTGAAAATATTTATCTAAGTGTCATGGGCACTTTATATAGTCAAGTCAACCAACATAGCAGCCATGTCCATTTCTCATCGTGGGAAGGAATGCACGCCACCAATGCAACACAAACCATGACTTAATTTCATGAAAAAAACGCAATATAACTATAGACCCCTTGCAGCATGTGGGAATGCAGCTCAATTTAATAAATTAGTTAATAAATTAGTTAATATTAACTATGATTTGGAGGACATAAAAATAGGTTTCCAATTCTCAGTAATACGTCAGTAAGTTTTTTCATCTTTTCACGGTGTATAATTTACCTTTTCATCATTACTGTTTCCAATTCTCAGAAGAACGAAATTCTTTTGTTTTGTCCTTCAAAATGAGCTGCTTTGACATCCCATGCCAGGGGTGTATTAGCATTCGGTTCTAACAAACGGCCAAATATTGCTGTAATAATTGTTTTTCTAGACAGATTTGCATTCATCCTTGAACCAGGGAGGTGGGAGGGAGATGTAATGCAAACGGTAATTAGTCGGTATTGTTATGTAAAGACGCGTGGGTGTTATCACAAGACGCAGTCTTTTGTTTGAGGTCGTGAATAAATACCATCGACTTTGTCTCATTTTCTCACTGGACTTTGAAGATGACTTCCGCTCAGGTTGTCGAAACGTCAGTCACCAACAACACTCGTACGGAGGATCACATTTCACATTAGGTGAACTCGTTCTTATTCTTAAAGGGCAACTTACCCCCCAAAATGACCCATTTTTAAGAGAAAGTACATCGAATGAGAAACACAAAAATTCAATTTTTAGAGGGGATAGAGCATCCGTGTTCCTAAAAAAATAATTTCAAAACATCGCATATATCGCTCTGGTGGCCGCCATCTTGCACTTTTATCGCGGGCTCAGAAAAACAGGTAATGACGTCACAACGTCATAAGAGTTCACGGCGTCAAGTTGTTTACGAGCGTTTGGTTGACTTCTTCCCCTGTTTCTGAGACGTTTTACTCAATATTTTACGAACGAAATACGGCCTGGTCATTCAATTAAAGGCATGTCAGAGTCTAATTCTTTTTCCGAAGACTCGGACAGCTCGAGAGACGATTTTGCTCAAGAATTTTTAGAAACGGACGAGTTTGTTTTACGGCCATATCAGTTCGAACCAGAAATAGAAATCTCCTCAGATGAAGAGTTCAGAGAAGGATCTGACAGTGACATTATTGAAGACGATGAACAAGAGAACAATCGACTAACAAATTCAGATTGGTAAGTTTTACTTCTTTCTTATCACGATAAAACTCAACTACGTATCCATTTTTTACAGTCGTGTTTACCACTTTCTTGCACTGTATATTTATGCATTTTAATCTGCCTCACGACCTTTGCAACCAAAAGCAAAACCAACTGTCACAATTAAACATCGCTTGGTTGTCAATAAGTTATATACTGTAGGACACAGATTCAGGGATATAGTTGTGTCACAATTTGTGTATATACTCTCACTTGGGACAATCATTGATAGTGTTCAAAAATACTAAGGATTGTTTTATTTGTTAATAGGTGTACCTGTGGTAGCTGCCAAATTATGGATACAATAGCTGAATGCATTTGTTGCCAAGAAATCCAAAAAGTAGTTGCAACATGCCAGTCTGTTGTTGAAGATGGAGATGCTGATGAACCACCACCATGCATTACTCAACATCCTGGATTCTTACCTGTTTGTGGCAATAAGTATGTTCTTCGAACCGCATGGGCTCAGTACAAACAGCAATACAGAGATGCTTATGAAGGCCCAGAGCAGAAGCAGTACAGACACATTGCATATAGACAACTAGCAAGATGGTGCTGGGGAGTTCTTGGAAAGGAAGTTCGGGTTGTTCTGCCCTCTTGTGCTGTCATGTGCATCAGAGCACACTTCCCTCCTCCTGGACTAGAGGAGGACTTTCAGTTTGAGGGTTTTCATTATGCAGATGATTAGCTTGATATAATGTTGCATGGAGTGAATATATACATTTTATTTATTCCTTACTTCAGTTACTATACAGAGTGGATTTTTTTCTATCAGGAAAAATTCCTGGAATTGCAATTTTTTGGCATATTTAATTGCAAGATAATTGAAAACAAAAACATAGACTAGAAAAAGCTGAGACCAATATGCATAAGAATCATGTATTCATTTAGGATGCAGTACACGGAAAGGTGTGTTATATAAATTTCTTTTTTATATAAAAAGCTTTTTGTTGGTACAAACATTTTTTGAATGTTTTACATATTTTATTATTAAAAACACACTAAACAAAATACCCAGCTGAATAGTGAACCTAGTGTACAAAGCACTAGTGAACACGATCACTAGCCAACCAAGCAAAATTTGCAGTTATACGAGTCCTGGCAGCAAAAAAGTTAAATATGCTGAAGCAAATGTCACCATTCAATTGGATATTTTTCTTTAATATATTCATACTGGGGGAGACTCCCATATATAAGGTAGTGTAGATAGGTAAAGAAAAGACCTCTTTTTTACAGTCAATTCTTACCTAAATGGAAATAATATTTTAATAAAATTTTCATTTGAACATCTAAAAGGTACTGCATACTTATCTGCCCGTTTCATCAGGTCCCCTTGTCATTTTTAAAAATTACATATTTTGTATATAGCATTTATACTTGGGTCTGTCGTGTACCTTTCCATATCTGGGAGCTTTTTTCATTAAGGGATATCTTTTACCAGTATTTTACACGACTGTCCAAAGATAGCCTGCAAAGCAGAGGGGGATTGGGACTTGAGGGAGGGGAAGAAGGACCAAACAGTGGAGGGTCATATGACCTGCAGGTACACAAAGGCTAATTCTAATTTAGATTATCTTGAAAACCTGGACCGGTGTTTCTGAATCAATTCCTGTTTATCCGGTGCAGGCAAACTTGCAATGTTTGCTGGTAGGTCTACTTCTTCAATTTCCTGGAGGTCAACTTCTGAGCCATCACACAATCCCAGCACTTTCTTTTGAAGCTCAGGAAGGAAAGAATAACTTTTCTTTTCCAACACAGGCTTAACTACCCAACGCTTGTGCATTTTTGGGAAACATGGGCGGTATCTTGCCTCTCCCATCCTCATCCCCGGCTTTTGAATCACAGCTTGGTTCCTTCCTGTGTTGTGGTTGTTGTCAATGGCTGCCAGTTGTGTTCTAGCAACCATACCCTTGTAGGAGAAGTGCTCTCTCTTTGGGCAGTACTTCAGGATCATGGAGTGGTATACTTCAAGCCCACCTGTGTGACAGAAGTCAGTGAGCTTTGCCAAGTCCTTCAGCAGTTTTGGTTGAAGGACCACTTCTTCAAGGGCTACATGAGCTGCAGATCCTGGTTTTAGCCAGCACTTTTTACGAGCTTCTCTCCGGGTTAGTCGAGGATGGTCACATTTTTTGAAGATCTCTGCATCTCTCCAAGAATGCTTGTTTGTCACATGATGCAAGATAGAGACCCACTTCTCTCTCAACAGCTGCACACTACCATTGCATGTTGCTGCACACCACCACAGATGGTTTGAGACCGACTGGATCCAATGTGAAAGGTCAGCACTTTTTTTCAACTTGGCCTTCTTGTTGAGTTTCTTCACAACAGATTTTGACAAATGCCATACGTCATATTGGTGTTTGATGTGGCTGTAATCTTTTTCCATGGTGCTAGTGATTGAGGTATGTCTGTCAGTAGTTATCCTCTTGATGTTAATATCGTCCTCATCCTCAAGACTACCAAGACTCCTAATGAAACCTTCTTTCTCCATAGCATTTGAAGATGTTGTTTCTGTGACCTGAACCACAGAGAAGGAAACTATCTTCCCTGAGTCATTGTCCATAAATGTGTATGTACCATACTTGGCATTATGGCCAGGGCTGTCACACCGTCCATCCCCATTCAAGTATACAAGAGGCTTACTTGACAGTTCTTGTAAAACGGCTCTTCTTTCTCTTTCCCAGGTATCATTTATTACAGGAAATAGATACCTATTCTGATTTTGGTAAAAAACTTTTTCACTGATAAATTGTAACCCAAGACATGAGGCAAAGTTTTGGATTCTTGTAAAAGTGTTACCAGTGAACAAAATAGATGAGCAGATTAGAAGGTTTCCTACCGGTGCACGATTGATGAGAGGCTGGGAATTCCACAAGCAGTTGTGACCTTTCATACATATGGTTTTAACCGTTACCATGCTTCCTGTGCAGGTAATGTTGGTGTCAGTTACGATGGAACCACAGTTGATACAAAACCTGAACAGTTCACCTAGGCATGCTGCAAATACCAAATACTTTGGCTCTTTGATGTAGGTGTCAAAGTGATACTCAGGTTCAGACTCTTTGTCTGTTGAAGAATTTGTTTCTTGTGATGAGATAATGTATTCATCCTCTTCATCACTTGAAAAAAGATTCACTTCTTCATCTGACAAAGGAAGAGACCCACAGGACTTTGCAGATTTCTGTGGTGATACATCATTCTTGCAAGACTTTTGTGGTGACACACTCATGGGTACAGAGGGAGCAGTATAGCTGTATGGATGGTCATGCAGGATACTGTTCAATTGCTCAAATGTTGAATTTCCTTCTACTTGAATGCAGGCATCAGAAGTCTCAACACTAACATCCACATTTTCTGTTTGGGTTGAGGTGCTTTTTCGTATTGAAAGCTTTTCATCCAGACAGCACTGGACTCCAAAGTCCCTTTTGTTGGAAGGTGTTTCATCGAAGGAAACCTCCATATCAGATTCTTCAACCATTTCATCAAGTGCATGTGTAGTTGGAGTCAGTAGGTTATCCAATGTCTTATGGGGAAAAAGAAGTAAACATAATCATTTATAGAACAAATACAAATAACAATGAATGGCAGTTACTGGGGTTCTCACTGATTCCGATAGTTGAGACGACACTCAAGCTTTAATTGTTTATAGGACTTTCATTGACTCCATATGAAAGAGCGTATAACTTATTCATCCGCAATTCATCATAACTAAACCCGCAGCGGTAAACTTAGTATTAAGAATTTAATGCATTGGTTTGGTCTGAGCACAGTCACAGACCAGTCACGAAATAGCTCTAATATATATATAAGACTTACATATTACACTGACAATCTAGCAGTGCACGTGCGAACACAAACTACAAATCACCTACCTCTTTTTGTCGTTGTCGTCTTATACGGTTTTCTGTCGTAGCTCTTCTTTTACTAGGGATGATTGAAAAGTTAAAAATACTTGGAATTGCATCAGCCTTTAACCTCCCTTTTCTTTTTTCGCCTGTTAGTTGCTCCATAAGGTCGGATTCGAAGCAACCATCCTCGAAGTGCTCGCTACATACATAGCAATTCTTCAATGGCGGCAGATTTGCTCGTCTTAGACGAGAAATCCAAGCTTTCTGAATTTGTAAATCTTTAGGAATCTTGTGATAGCTAACATCTTTTGTTTTTGTCGAATAGTTAGTGCATTCAGGCACGCAACAATTAACCATTTTGTCGAAAAAGCCACTTCAAACTCTCATGCTTACAGAAAAACTCTACATATCCAAACACACGTTGACGTTGTGACGTCACACCTGAATGCGGTAATTTATCGCGGGCTCAAAGATGGCGGCCACCAGAGCGATATATGCGATGTTTTGAAATTATTTTTTTAGGAACACGGATGCTCTATCCCCTCTAAAAATTAAATTTTTGTGTTTCTCATTTGATGTACTTTCTCTTAAAAATGGGTCATTTTGGGGGGTAAGTTGCCCTTTAATTGTTTTTCTTTCGGTGATCGGTATTATCGGCAGGTAAACGATGTTACTATGGGTACTACTACCGACCCTAGTTACGCCAATTTGTTGGTTATATCGAAAAGCTTGTTTTTCAACAGTATACTGGACCTTAACCTGCGTTTTTTGGACGGTATGTTGATGATTGTATTGGTGCTACTTCATGTTCTCGTAATGACTTAGATTCTTTCATCTCTTTTGTTAACTCTTTTCACCCTGCCTTAGACTTAACGTGGGAGGTTAGTGATACATCAGTCACTTTCCTTGACACCTTGGTCAGTGTTAATGACGTCTTAGCACTAGTGTCCATTACAAACCTACTGATTCTCATTCTTATTTACTCTACTCGTCCTCTCATCCTAAGCACACTCTTAACGCTATTCCTTTCTCGCAATTTCTTCGTCTTCGTCCTTTGTGCAGTGATGATCTTGAATTTTATCAGTGTTAAATGTTCTGAGATGCGTTCCTTCCTCTTAAGCGTAATTATCCTGCTCATGTTATTGATCACACCATACGCAAAGTTTCTACCATTGATCAGTCGCACCACCGCTCTCACTCCTCACACTCGTCCCTCTAATGATCGCATTCCTTTCACTCTTACGTATCATCCTATTAATAGCTCCATTAAACCCATTTTAATCACAACTTTTCTCTGCTTGATTCTGATACTCGCACTTCTGCTATTTTTAACAACCTCCCTCTTTTTTCTTATAAAACAGTTGATAGATAGATAATTTGTAACACCGTATGGTATGTAAAAATGAAACTGACGTTTCGGACGTTAGTCCTTCATCGGAGTAAACCGATTTACTCCGATGAAGGACTAACGTCCGAAACGTCAGTTTCATTTTTACATACCATACGGTGTTACAAATTATCTATCTATCAACTGTTTTACTGAAAACACCGACGCAGTTTACACTAGTTTTCCACCTTTTTCTTATAAACGTGATCGTAATCTTTGTTCTTTCTTAGCCAAGGGAGTTCTTCCCTCTGACGAAAAACCTGGTACTTTTCGCTGCTCTTGTAAACGTTGTTAAACTTATCCTCATATAGCCTCTCACACTTTTGTTATCGGTCCTAAATCCACTGTTCAAATCACTGACCACTTTGTTTGTACCACTTCTAATGTTGTATATTGCATCAAATGTACTCGCTGTCATCTTTTGTATGTGGGCGAGACCTGCCGCCGTCTCGGAGATCGCATTTGCAATCATCTTTATGATATTTGCAATAACGATCCTACCAAACCAGTTTAATAAAGCTAACCATTCTCATTGTTTCCGGTCTTTCTTTAATAAACGGCAACAATGATTGTCGCAAGACCTAAGAAACGCGGCTTATTCACCTATTGGGCACTCTTAGCCCAGACGGGATTAATGAACGCTTTGCTTTTAACTAACCCACTCTTTTGTATTTTTATTGGTTTTTTTTCGTTTCCTTGCCCACCTTGTTCTCATTGGTTTCTTTTGTCCTATTCTCATTATATAAACACTCCTTTCTACCACCTCTTTCTCATCCCATCCCACACGGCTTACTGCCCCATCTATCTAGTACTAATTTTTCGTGGGATTGCCAGCTCACTCACAGGTAGCCCAAGCTTGGTTTCTGTGGTGTCCTGTTATAAGGAAATGTATGGGGAATCATCAAAAATTTCAATAAAATCATCAAAACGTGAAATAAAGCCTCGAAATTTTACCCTATCATTGAGAAATAGCACTTCTTTCGCTCTGCGTGGTTATTTTTTGAATTTAGCCCGTTTTAAGGATTTTTTTCCCCACCAGCAAGAAATAAGAGAAGGTTGGAAACTCGGGATCCAAAAGCGAGCCATCACGAGTCTTTGAAACCTCGTACGTCTTCGAATTTTCTTTCCAGCGCCAAATTTTAGTCATGACCCTTCTCTCACATCCCTATAGAACCGAGAAAGTCGCATTAGAGATTAGTCTTCGCGTCTTTAAGCCATGAAATTTGCCTGTATTCACATACTACCTCGCTTGTTCTGACCCGTACTTGGAGCTCACTGTACACCAGTTCAACGGATTTCTTTCGGCAACCGACCCGAGGTCACGCCGGAAGTCTTCGTATCGTAAATGCGGATTCGATTTGGATATCGTATTTCTTCGAAATTATAAGTTAAATACTTTTGTATCTTAGGCTGTTAAAAAATACACTCACCATAATTTTCGAAATTATAAGTTAAATACTTTCGTATCTTAGGCCGTTAAAAAATACACTCACCATAATTTTCGAAATCATAAGTTAAATACTTTTGTATCTTAGGCCGTTAAAAAATACACTCACCATAATTTTCGAAATCATAAGTTAAATACTTTTGTATCTTAGGCCGTTAAAAAATACACTCACCATAATTTCGAAGAAATACGATATCCAAATCGAATCCGCATTTTACGATACGAAGACTTCCGGCGTGACCTCGGGTCGGTTGCCGAAAGAAATCCGTTGAACTGGTGTACGATGAGCTCCAAGTACAGGTCAGAACAAGCGAGGTAGTATGTGAATACAGGCAAATTTCATGGCTTAAAGACGCGAAGACTAATCTCTAATGCGACTTTCTCGGTTCTATAGGGATGTGAGAGAAGGGTCATGACTAAAATTTGGCGCTGGAAAGAAAATTCGAAGACGTACGAGGTTTCAAAGACTCGTGATGGCTCGCTTTTGGATCCCGAGTTTCCAACCTTCTCTTATTTCTTACTGGTGGGGAAAAAAATCCTTAAAACGGGCTAAATTCAAAAAATAACCACGCAGAGCGAAAGAAGTGCTATTTCTCAATGATAGGGTAAAATTTCGAGGCTTTATTTCACGTTTTGATGATTTTATTGAAATTTTTGATGATTCCCCATACATTTCCTTATAACAGGACACCACAGAAACCAAGCTTGGGCTACCTGTGGCTCACTAGATACACTGTGCTGACGAGGCCCAATACAGGCCGAAACAGCTGTCCACAGTTTCTAGTTGAGCTGGCTAATTTTTTACGCGACTTGAAGTTGTGAAAGGCCCATTGGCCCTCTTCTTCAGTCGTTTCATACAAGGCTCGTAATTTACCTCTTAGGCATGCGCATGATCTTATTTGATATCCGAGCCCATCCCACACGGCTTACTGCCTCATCTAGACCCTTATTAGAAGAAATCCTCATTTCCTTATTTTCTGATTTTTTGGTGCTATTTTCATTAATATGCGGACTCGCGAGCTGCGAGCAGCCGCTGAAATTTGGTTTCTCTGTTTGATGAGTTTTGATTGACGGGAGCCAAAAAAAAAACAAATTTCAGCGTGCAGCTCGCAACTACAGAGTTCGTAATTGCAGTAAATCACTCAGGAAAATGACATGGGAATATTAAGTGCGAAAACAGCAGTTTATGAAAAGAATTTAAACGAAGCAACACAAATGGCCCTTAGATAAAAACTGATTTCATGATCATTGATTTGCCTCTGATTTTTTATATTTGATAACGAGGTTATTAATTTATCATAAAATTCAATCTCGATGAATGAAAATGAAGTGGAACCTCTCCTAACGTACATGCACCTCTATATTACGGACACCTCTATATTTAGTAGTACAGATATTTAAGTCCAAAGAACCACCAAACATACTTTTTTCACAGACCCGACCTCTATATTACCGACACCTCTATATTACGACACCCCTATATTACGGACAGCCAGCTGGATATTTATGTCCCAGCAATATCACCATACATAGACACCTCTATATCACGGACACCTCTATATTACGGACACTACATTCTGACCCTTCGGTGTCTTAGCGTCCGTATCAGTTATAGAGGTAGCGCCGTAAGACAAAAAACATGACTGTCTTGAATCTAGACTGAGAACTGACAACAATTAATGATGTTGATTTTAAATCAATACATGCTATATAAACACGGCCCGGAGTAGTTCCCTGTTGTATTATTTGATATTGGAATAATATTGATATTGAAGATCACCTGTGCCAAATTTATTCAAGAGAGACATGACTCATTAACCACTTTCACCAAAATGGCTTCAAGTATATTGTCCAAAAATAGCTCAGTTTTTAGACAAATTTTCCCGCCTTAAAAAATCGCGCGTGCGAGACTGCGTCACTGTAATACCTCCTGGACTTGAAGGTCGTCCAATATCGACCAAGAAGTTCCTTATCATTATTCTAATTAAAGCAATATCCATTGGTTTGGTTGTTCTATAAGCGGCTTTCGTTCCGCTTTTTTTTCCTTGGTAGTTTTGTCAAAAGTTATAGGCCTAGGATTGCAGCATCGGTAGCATCAAAAATAGAATATATGTGAAAGGTCCATTTAGATCTATACACCCAATTCAAATTTTTTTTTTCGTCCAGTCATCACCTTTGAAGTTAGAATGGAAGTAAATTTATTTGCTTCCCTTCAAAACCACACTGAACTAGGTTACGAGAGTCTCACTATAAATTATTGAACAGAATTATCTTCACGAATCAGCTACTCTACAAAATTGGCAAATGAGACTCATCTTCCTGTGCTTTTTGTGGAAAAGAAGCAGAAACTTTGGAACATCTTTTCTTCTTTCGTGAAAAAATCCAAACGTTTTGGAAACTTGTCAGTAAAATGTTAAACGATGAAAATATTTTTGAGGGAACAGTAACGTTCAACGAAGTATTTTTTGGAATCCTTCAAGGCAAGAAATATCAACAGTTGTAAAATTGTAAATGATTTAATTCTAGAAGGAAAATATCTTATGTATTATTATAAATTGAATGATAAACCTCTCTCATTAGAAATCCTTAAAGCAAGATTAAGAAGGACCTATGATATCGAATTATTTATTGCGAGAGAAAATAATAGAGTATCACCCACCAGGAAAAATGGAATCCTATATCGTATTAGCCGAACCTTACTATTACTTCTTTTTTCTCTCTCTCTCTTATACTTTGTCTTGTTTTTTTTTTTTTTTTGTTTTTTTTTTTTTGTTTTTTTTTTTTGTTTCTACTTGTCTATCCGATTGTTAAACGACTATTATCATTATTCTAGCATAAAAATGTCAATAAAATACAGAAAAAAAAAATTTTTTTTGAAGTGATTAACGATAGCTTTTAATCTGGCACTTGATAAAGGCTGTATAGCTGTTAAAAGGACCATGCGCCAAGGCAATAACACCTACTGATACTGCCAATCAATCTTTACATCCAATCAAATAACTAGTGATATCAAAAAAAATTTAAGTAGGTACATCCATATAGAATGATTGCCATTATAATCTATACGTTCACCTGTTACTAGAGACTTTGAAGACCTTGGTAGGTTCAAGGTAAATGATCAATTTTTAAACTATCAAATTGCATTTCTATTATTTGTGTAACGGGCAGATTTTAATTACCAGAAACCTATAGTTTGGTTTGGTTGGTTTAATCTTTCAGCATTTCTAGTACGAACTAAATTACCATCATAAATTAATTTTCTTTTTCCTGATGCCATAATCTTTTTTAAAAGCACATTATAAAGTGGATGGGGAGGGCTTAATTTTTTTTCATACGGAACTCAAACCAATGCAAAATAAGATTTCATTCGTTGGAAGTCAAAGTCAAAGTCTCCTGACTCCGCCGTCCCGCCGTCTCAATCAGGAATTCAATCTCGACTTCGGTTTTCTAATGCAATAGACCTAATCCGCTAACGTGTTGCTATAAACGTTTCCACCCAATTCAAACCACATGGGAGTAAGTTTCATTTGTTCGTTATATTTTGGCCGGTTTCAGAGTTGAATTCGTAGAGACAAACGCTTCTATTCCCAGAAGGTTTGAATTGGGTGGTAACGTACGTTAGCCGATTAGGTGTATGTTTACATGTTTATGAATAACCGTTTTTCGCTCAAAAATGAAAACTCTTGCGTCAGTGTTAGGCCTTAAAGTGAGTGTAAAACTTAATTTCTTAGATTTTCCATGAACTATTCAGGTCTTTCCAACTGTTTTGAAACAGTGACGTAGAAAGGACGTCACTACATAACTGAGGTGTCACGAAGCTCGTGAAAAGTTGACCAGTAAAAAATTAAATCAGCTTATTTTCAACTGACGTTGTCAGTTGAAAATCAGCTGATTGAAGCAAGAACAAAGCAGTTTTGCTCGTTTATATTTTTCTTTTTGTGCTCGTTATCTTCTTAGTTTCAAACAGCTTCTTCGCGTAGCTTTCATTATATTGTTTTACATAGTTCTCTTTTTCTTTTTACTTGAAACTTCAAGTCCATTAGCTAAATTAAATCCCTTACCTTGTAGCCATTTCCTCTCTCTTTTCTCTTGTTCTACTTTCTTTTTCTCCGCAGCTTCCTTCCTCTTTCTTTTTTCCTTTTGCATTTGTGTGGAATACATGCTCAATCGTTAAAAAAACTCGCATTATCTACAACTTCAATAGTCCGGTCCCTTAGTTCACGAGTTCACAGTGTCTTTTGGTTCTTCCCTTCTGTTTTATTTTTGTGAAAACCAGAGAAAAACTAATATTTAACGTTAAAGAAAGGCTTCGTTATATCATACTCAATTACTATCTAATGGTTTTCAATGGTGTAGGTTTATCGTAGGTTTAAGCAAGTGATTGACCTCACGATATGCGAGATTAACCGCTATTGAAAAAGTATTAGTAAATCTAGAGAAAAATCAGAACCAATCAGTCCTATTTGTCAAGGCAACTCACGAAAACGCTGTAAAATTAAGAGTGGAGTTTTTTGCCAAAAGTAAACAAAACAAAACAAATAAATAAATAGATAAATAAAAGAAAGAAAATAAAAAAGGCGAGAGCGAAGAAAGCAACAGCGGGAGATAAACTAACGCGTGGGAATCATATATACGTCATAGAAAAGGCAACTTGTTGTAAACGTAGTGTAGAAGATAAAATCAAGAGAATATGAACTATGAGAAGGAATCCCCGTGCCCCATCATGTGCACACTTTGATGCTATTTTTAGAATCTATTCTAAAAATATCTATTCTAAAATCTAGAATCTATTCTAAAAGTATCATCCAATGATATCATTTATTTGATCGTTTGATTTTCTGCACGCGCATAGTACGCGCACGCTCTACGCTGTTTGCTAACGTTTTCTTGTGCTTTTCTTATGTTCAAATGTTCAAATCTGCCCTCAAGATGACCATAGAGGTCGAAAGCTTTGGAAAATAAATGTAAAAATACTCCAGAAAGTTGAACAAATTACTACTTCAATTTCCTGTCGTATTTACTAAGCTTTACGTGCACATTCATATTCAGGGCAGAGTCGAAATAACGGAAAACCCCCAAAAAGTAAGCCTAAAAAAAACAAAAAAACAAAAAAAACCAGCGTAAATGCGCGTGAAGAAAAACAAATGGTTTAATAATAGCATCAAACTGTGCACATAATGGTTACATAATGGCTATATAGGGGGAATTCCTTCTCTTAGTTGATTTTCTCTTGATAAAATATATGTGTATAAATGTAATTCAGCCACGATTAATAATTTTGATATTCCGAGGGTTTTAATATTCTTTATGTATACATTTTCTTTCGTTCATTCTTTTATTTAGGAACCAACAAGAGGGCTCCATTAATCCTAAAGCATGAAGACCATTGTTCCCCTCATTTACTTCATGCTTCTTTGTGTTTGCGTGGTCCAAACCCGGATAATTGAATTCCCAAGCGCTGTTAAACATTGCCTAAAGAAATGCAGCGAGTTTTGGCAGGCTTGTGTCACGGCTTGTGGACCCAATCTAAACGTCTGTACGCGATGCACCTCTATGGCCGAGACATGCAGAAGGAATTGTTTTCAACCAAAAACGGATCGACGCCGACTGAACACGAAGAAAACCATTCGAGAATTTACTTCCCATAGTAGAGAAATACAAGATAATGTGAGGATAGATAGTTCTGACAAAGCCAGCAGTCAACAAGTTGAATACAAGTCAATTAAACAAGTTAAACAGGTTTTTCCATAGCAGCCAAATGGTATCTTGACCTTGAATGACCAGGCGAACCAGTTGAAAGAACAACTTATGAGATATAGCAAATGAAAAGATGACGAAACTGTATATTTATTTATTTATATAATCAAAATAAATGAGGTGTTTGAAAAAAACGTCTTGATATTGGTGTGGTTGGTTGAAGGAACAACGTAGGAAGTACATGATATCGCTTCTGTTGAGTTTACTTAATTTAGTTCTTCGAAGGAAGTTTCAAGATAAATAAAATCCAATTAGAAAAAGGTTTCAAATTCAACCCTGTAGCCCCGGCGCGATGACGCGAATATCTTAGGTACTGTTCCTGGATCTAACAAGGGCTTAGTAGCCGGGCCGTTATGATTTTGTCGTATTTTGATACTTTAGAGACCTTTGAACATCAATCTATTCTATACCTTTAAACACAAGAACGATGTATCTTATAGCTCATGCTTGATTAAATACTAGTGCGTTATATTTTTGATACGTGTATTACAAAAAGTTATTCATGCTTATTGTCAGGCCAAGTTTTAGGTTCAATATTTAGGGATTGTTGGCCCATTTCCCTCGGATGGGGTTGACGACTTCTTCTTGAGGATTCAGACTCGTCTCTCAAATCCACAGTTTCTCCGAACCGTCTTAAACAAGACGTCAGGGCTTGCTTCATTACTTGTCGAATGTCTCGCTTGAGGAAAGAGTAGACAAATGGATTCATGGCAGAGTTAGAGAGATAAAGTAAACGCGAGACCAACGTGATCTGCAACGGTGGATTGCACAGTTCCTAACTGCTTACAAACCTCCCTGTATATGGAGAAACCGTAGCAGACGATAAATAGAAACACTACAAGAGTGAAGACTTTGACAGTAGATCGTTCATTCTTTGCTTTGGATTGTGATTGGTTGTTGACTTGAGAAGCGTTCTGACATGCTATCTGTCTGGAGTGTTTTCCTCACGATCAGGTAGATCGGAATATGGGTGACTAACATCAGGATACAAGGAGTAATTTCAATAATCAACGTCTGTAGAATCATAAAAGTCTTTTCGTAAGATGCTTTTTCGGAGGGTTGTTTGTATTTCCACGCGATTGGAATAACGCTGACAATGAATGGGATGACCCAAGCAACCGCCATGAGGAACAAGGCTTTTCGTTGTGTCATGAACGTCTGGTAAGCATAAGGAAAAACAACTGCAAGAAATCGGTCTAATGTCATCACACACAAGTTAGAGATAGATGAAAAAAGTAAGAAGTTGATCGCGGTAAACAAAGTTGACCAATCACATTCATGAAAAGAGCAATGGTAGGTAGCTGGGATGATGACAACCCCCGTCAAAAGATCAGCCACTGCTAAGGATACAATGAATTGGTTTGGGATGTTGTTACGCAGTCTTCTGCGGATCATTACGGTGATGATAATGATTGAGTTACCAGAAATTATGAATACACCAATAATCCATCGAAGGGTCCAATACCAGTCCAGGCTTCGAGGAGAAGTACTGTTGTCTTTGCTTGGAAAACTGCTTTTATTGGTTTGGTTGTCCATCATTTGGCGGGTTCGAATTTCTAAATCAAGCAAGGATGATACTTGGTTTGATTAGTAGATCTTGAGAGATGTGTCCAGGAAGATCTTGGTTCAAAACTGATATGTATTCAGGAAGGTCTTGGTTCAACAATGGGATTTGTCCAGGAAGATCTTGGTTCAACAATGGGATGTGTCCAGGAAGATCTTGGTTCGAGAATGGATGTGCCCAGGACGATCTTGGATCAAGTCTAGGATGTGTCCAGGAAGATCTTGGTTCAAGAATGGATGTGCTCAGGACGATCTTGGATCAAGTCTAGAAGTGTCCAGGAAGATCTTGGTTCGAGACTGGGATGTGTCCAGGAAGATCTTGGTTCAAGAATGGATGTGCCCAGGACGATCTTGGATCAAGTCTAGGATGTGTCCAGGAAGATCTTGGTTCAAGAATGGATGTGCTCAGGACGATCTTGGATCAAGTCTAGAAGTGTCCAGGAAGATCTTGGTTCGAGACTGGGATGTGTCCAGGAAGATCTTGGTTCAAGAATGGATGTGCTCAGGACGATCTTGGATCAAGTCCAGGATGTGTCCAGGAAGATCGTGGTTGAAGACTGGGATGTGTCCAGGAAGATCTTGGTTCAAGACTAGAATGTGTCAAGGAAGATCTTGGAAGACAAAACACTGTGAATTATATATAACTCTATCTAAGACCTAAGAAAATTTATCAATTGGAAGTTTGCAGAGTAAAAATTGAGTAAAATCACCTTCCCCCCCAAAAAAACCCGGTCATACCCTATTTAGGGGAGCATTGCCCTAGAGGCTAAATATCAAATGAGAGTACCCCCACAACCGGAGATATCTCAGTCATAATTGCAATGCGATTGAACAAGGGATAAAAACCTAGACAACTTTAAAAAAAGCATTTCTTTTCTGTAGAGTGCTACAATTCACACAATTTTACTTCATATAGAATATATATTGACCAGGTTTGTTTTTAATATTAAACATACCAGTACTGAAAAAGGATACTGGCAAGTTCATGCAACAAAATATTTAAAACCTTCGTGGAAATTTCCAAATTATTTTTCTATTTACACTTAGTATTTGGATAGCCGAGTGAAGAGAAAAAAAAGGCAATTGAAATTGGTCCTACGAAGTGACTTTTCTTCCACTGGATTCCATTTGCCGGGAATTTAGAAGTTGATTTGCGAAGGGAGGAAAAACCGGAGCAAGAACCCAAAAAAGAAAACCCTCGATGCCGGGAGAGAACCACCAGCACTTCTTCTCACATGTAAATGTCTCACGGGGTTTTTCACTATGCGTTCTTAGCATTTTGTTTGCTATCGCTTTAAGTCTTTCCAGAGCTAAAATCACTTGAAGAACAAACCGACAATTCAAACGGTCTACATGACCGTCTATTCTATTTAAAATCTTTAGAACAACTAGTTAAACTTATGTTTTCCCTTCGTTAGTCTTATCAACATAGCTACAACCACAATCTAAGTATTTTACAAACACATTACCTTCAACTGAGTAGGATCGAGATTCAAAAGACGGTCGTTTCTTGTCGACTTCTCAAGGCAATCTTTTTTTCCTTGCAAACAGTTTCGTTTACTCACAACGCAGTGACTTAATGCAATTTCAACGTTCACTTCTATTATAGCATCTGATCGATCTTTAATTTCGCTTAAATTCATTAAAATCCAGCTGTCTTTTTGGATAAAAGAACTCCAATTTAGTAGCTTCGAAACAACTCAAATTTCACCTAAAAAATCTTTTTAATGTTGTTTTCGTCAAAATGTTTGATTTGTTAAATTTTCAATGGGATTTTAAAGCGAATCAGTTAACAAAATCTTTGAGTACTATGAAGCTAATTCTCATTACCAAACTAATTTAGACTACATGATTAAGATTTTTGCTTTGAAACGTAAGTATACTTCATCTTTATTGAAATAATTACATTTTTAACCACATTTTAACGAAAACGCAAAATATTATTTTTCGCACAGTGTGTTTATTATGACACGGATCCAGCCATGATAAGCATACACCGAATCGAAATATGGCGACCAATTTGAATAACTATTGTTCTGCGATGACTAGCGACTGACTAGCCTCGTGTTCACGTGGAAACATAAAAGCATTTTCACATGTATAGGAGGCTAGTCAGTCGCTAGTCAGTGCATAACAATAGCTATTCAAATTGGTCGCCATATTTCGATTCGGTGTATAAAATAGAATATTCATCATCATTAATTTTTAATCACCATATTTATTATCATTATCATAAAGAATACTATTTTTCAATATTACGAAAGTTGTTTCAGTCTTAAGCAAGTTCATTAATTTTTTAATTTTTTCGACTTTTTTCAAAGGCAATTGAATTTACAAGTGAATGCTTGACACGCCGGGATACTGTCGGCTTCTGTTTACCAATTCAAGTACACGTAGCTATTTAATCCATAAATACTCTCAGCAAGACGCTAAGTCATAGCAGGACGGCACATCTGGGACCGAAACTAACGATGGCTGCAAAGAAGACTTAACATACAGAGGCTCTCAGGAATAAAATGTTTAAAATTACTATAGTACTGTAGATTCAATTATAATGTTGTTGAGTAGTGAACTGATTACCATTTGTACCAAACTTATTGTCGAAAGGTATGAACATCGTATGCGTATATGGTACTGTTATGCCACAGTTTTATATGATTTATCTTTCTTTACCAAAGTGCTGTGTGGTATAATGGACTAGGTTTTAATAGCATCTAGTTGTTTTGGTTAAATAGTGGTTTGTGCTAGGGCCGAACCAACGTTTTAAAGTTACATTTCCATTGAGGATTATGGACAAGATTAATTTATAGTTTCATGAACTTTGTAGTTACACATTGTAGGTGTATGGCTAAAGTCATGGCCAGAGTCATTATTGTATTCAAGTTAACATTCGTTTATGACGCATTTGTAATTCATTGATCGATATTGTAATCAGGTGAGATTATTAATGCACACAGAACTGTTTAGGTTAGTGTCGAATTAGGAAGTTCTTTTCTGTACGCAGCTGTTTAAGACCACCCCTTAGGCCTCCTTAATTGGCAAATGTTTATGTTAAATTAGTTCATCTCAGGAAGTTCTGCCTTTGGGTCGCTTGAATAAGGCTTAAAAACCTTCGCACTAAGAATTTTAATTCTTAAAAGAAACGAGTGTATGTGTGGCTGTAGAAGAGCAGCACAAGAAGAACACAATTCTCGACTTTCACATCCCCATAATGCCTTGCGTTTTTTGGGGGTAACCAATCTAAAAACTGTCCCAAATTGAAAGGTTTCTTAATTGAATTTATACTATACCTGCTTTTATCTGTACAACACTGATTATCAGTTTATTCCAAGTTATTTTTGCGTCTACAGATCATCAAGAGTTTTGGTCTTACAGAAAATGTATTGACTTACGAAAAAATGTTTAAAATTTACCTTAAACGTCTTCAAGCTTCTATCTTTTTCTGTTTTTTACTTCTTCATTTTATCTTTGGATACCAAACAAGGTATTTTCAACATTGTCTGATCAGCCTTCAGCAAAATAAGTGGGTTTTTACCCTCTGGTTACCCCCCAAAGACGCAAAGGATTATGGGGATGGAAAGTCGAGAATTAAAAACGAATCAGCAAAGCTCTTGGAAGGTCCATCCCTGCCTCGGAGATACTGTGTACTAACAGTACATTCTTTTATTATTATATTAATACCAATATATTTCGTGATCCATGTGTTTTTATCGGCACACATAATACTGCTCGTCTAGCAATAAAGTCTGACATTTTAGATATCGAAAGTGGCCTATTTTATTTAATATTAAGAGAGAATTCTTTTGGTATTAAAGCAGTGAGCGCCAAAAACTATTTTCTTGAAGAAAGGCTGTTGTACAAGGCTAAAGTCTTGATATTCAGAAAGTTTAACTTGTTTGGAAGTGGAGATGACCGATGAAAGTGGAATCAAAGTGTTAACCCAAAGCAAAAATTTAATTCCAAAATGAGATTTAGGCCTTCATTTGCTTATTTCCCATATATTTTCTATAAAAAAGCCTGACAAAGCAACATTCTAACACAAATGCCACAACAAATATCTTTGTACAATTGAAAATACCGCTTCAAACAGGCATTTTATCATAGTACATCAGTTTCTAACTGTTTAAAAAAGGTTTTGAGTGTTAACCCAAAACGAAAATTGGGATCAAAACTCACACGAAAGTCTAGTTTTTGGCGCTTTTTGCCATTATTGTTCATTATTGAAAAACATTCCCTCCTTAATTTGTCTACCGGATTTAGTACTGAGAAACTTCACAAACTCTTTTTTAAGATAAGACTCAATTGAAGGTGAGAAATAAGTCTGCTAGCTCGGAATCACGAAACTTTCTCTACCCCTCAGTGGACTTTCTCTACTCGAACTTATTTTCGGTTACCTGGAATAAAAATAACTTCGAATACTGTATTGTTCCTGAATATATTGCTTCTACCTGGAAATCAAGAGAGTACTCTCTTGCCGGAAATAGATATATTAGCAAATTATGAAAAACGGTTGGGGAAAAAGCTTGAGGAGGAAAGAAAGAATGAAAGAAATTAATATATATATATATATATATATATATATATATATTGCTTATTATATATTTATATAATATATATTTATATATATATATATATATAAAGCGCTTTTAGCTGCTCGTCCACCGACGCACGCCGGTGCTGAAATTGTTTGAAAAGCGTTTGAAATATTACATATAGCCACGGTATAAAAACATATGCGCGAGTTCATTGGAACTATAAAAAAAACTAAAACGGTTTGAAGAGAATTTTACGGCCATCAGACTTACATAGCTTATAGTCTTTATTTTTTATATTTTAGCAACATTGTATCAATAAAGCATTTTTTCTGGCGAAAAAGAATTCGATTATATTCAATCGAGGGGCTGATTAATTTCCATATCGCTGAGGAAGTTGCTGCCAGAAATAGAACCTAAGTCAAGTTCATTGTCAAAATTGTGAAGAAGAGTCATTGACTTCCTGATGCATGGTTAAATATAAATATAAGATCATTGAAGTTTTGTCTACAACAGCCGGTCTTATAAGAAGAAAAAAAGGGTTTCGCTACTCTGTGGGACCTTTTCTTGGCAGATCAGCGTTCATGCTTAATTTTATTTATTTTGTCGCTCAGGAATATTTCAATGCTGCATTTGATTCCTACTGAAATAAACATATGTTTATTTATCAATCAATCATTCATGCATCCATCCATCCATCCATCCATCCATCCATCCATCCATCCATCCATCCATCCATCCATCCATTTATTCATTCATCCATCCATCCATCCATCCATCCATCCATCCATCCATCCATCCATTCATCCATTCATCCATTCATCCATTCATCCATTATTCATCCATTTATTCATCCATTTATTCATCCATTTATTCATCCATTATTCATTCATTCATTCATCCATCCATCCATCCATCCATTTGTTTATTTATTTATTATTTATTTATTTATTTAAAGTCTTACCCTAAGGTAGGTACTAAATACAATAGGACACTAAGTCCCCTACAAGGTATTAACACCCTAATATAACCCCAAAATTAAAAAGCAAAAAACTAAATTCTAGACCAACGCAAAGAAAAAACCCATTAAAAGCAAAACTCAAGGCGAAGCTAGTAAAAAATTATAGAAAATAATATAACTACGAGAGCGCATAACGTTTACTTGGCGACACTTAGGACAAACAAGCTTAAAGGTGCGAATATTGTCGCCGTCAAAAACTAATTTGAGTCTCGAATAGCAAAATGACTTAAGTTTCTTCTTAAATGAGGCAAGCGAGGATTCAGCTTTTAGGTAATTATTAGGAATAGAATTCCATATATTACTTAATGCGAACAAAAAACGTGTCGCGAAAAAGAGAAGTTTTATAACTAGGTAGATTGAGATATAAGCCTGATTGGCCTCGGCGTGATTTACTGTGGCAATATGAGAGGTAATTATCTAGATTCACTTTGATTAAACCAGATTTGTATTTAAAAAAGAAAACTACATCAAGGTACATTAACCAGTAATTGATAGGCAATAAATTTAGGTAAATTAAGCGATCCTTATAAGCACGATTATCATATTTGCATATAAACTTAGAAGCACGACGTTGGATACTCTCAATATTAACACCAAATCCTTAATGATAGACTGAGAGAGCCCATATTTGCGAAGCAAAACGAAAATGAGATCTAATCAGAGTTGTATATAATAATGTCAATGTTTTAGTGTTAGTTATTGTGGAGCAGTGTCTTCTCTTGATGAAACTAAGTAGTCTTTTGGCTTTTGAGACGGTCGTTCAATGATACAGTCAATTCAAAAAATGTTGTCGTCGACCAACTCAAGCCTACGCGACTGGACCGAAAGGAACTCTGGGTAGCAATCATTGAAGCCGAATTGACTACATAATTTTATCTGACTAGTTATGCCTGGTTTACAACACGAACCTTCGTAGGCGAGCGGGAAGTGTTGAAGGAGACGTTTTTTTAATGCCTTCATATTTTCGAAATTGTGAACTGAATCATAACTACTTTGTGTTTCTTTCCCTAAACCCAAAGACATGCATTTGATGGATTGTTTCTCGCCATTATTATTTTATTACTAGCGGGAACAATTAATTCAGAACGAATATTTAACCGCTTCAATGATTTTTACCTATATTTCTTTCGGTCCAGTCGCGTAGGCTTGAGCCGGTCGACGACAACGTTTTTTGAATTGACTGTATGTTCGTTTGACGCGGACAAATATAATTCGAGGCTTTGTAGCCATACTGACTTTATGTCACAAATGGATAAATCTAAACTGAAATATTCCTTGTTTTGAAGTTGCAGTTGTGAGCGAATATGTTGAGGGTTAATGAGATCTCTCTCCAAACCTCTGGTAAATCATGATGACTTCAAGCGAAATATCTTGTATGCACATTTCGTAATTGAATCATCCCACTTAATAAGGGTATAGATTTGAAGTTATTTCAATAGTTCGAGTTTTTTGACCATGAAGTTCTAACTAAAATAAAGAGGCTTTGCACCATCACGTCACGACAAGACAGTCAGATGACAACGAGGAAAGTGAATTCTTTCTTATGTAAACCAAACTAGATCATTCAATATACCGTCTATATTTCTCAAGGTTGCGTGCGCATCCAACTTGACGGGCCACAAAACTGAAAAACGCAAGCTCAGTAAAATTGAGAAGACAGTTTTATATTTAAAGAGGAGAATAATCAATTTTTATGAATTCTTATCGAAAATAATTTCATAGCAATGTAGAATGATACTCGTGTTCTGGTATCCGTGGCCCGTCAAGTTCCTTAAATTTGGATGCGCACGCAACCTCGAGCAAACGGTCTATTGTTTTTGCCTCCTGTCATGGCTGCCATCACGTGATGGTGCAAAACTTTTATTGAGAAGTTAAAAAAATAAAGAGAAATTTTAGAAGGCCGACCAAAAAATGGTGACTTGTGTTGTAATGCTGGAAACATCAATTGAAAAGTTTCAGGTAAAAAATAATAACAGCAGGTTTATCTTTCTGACGTGATATCCACGTGATTATGAAGAGATTATCGCCTGGTCAGTATACTGATCTGAACAGTTTCCACGTGAACACCACGTGATCACCTGTGACGAACGCGTTGTTTTGCTAACAGCTGTTTTCAGTGATGTCAATCACAATCATTTATCAGCATGACGTCTTCAAGTTATGTTTGCGCTTGCTATGTTTGCAAACTAGTGTAATTCGAATTGGTCTTGGTACTATTATATGTATTTGCACCTATATTGAAAACCAACTAACATGGCTACCACTGTTATTCCCTTAGGAATGATTACAAACCACCTATAGTGAACACCATCCAGCATGGCTGCCACTTTTATTTCCTTAGGAATGATTACAAACCACCTATAGTGAACATCATCCAACATGGCTGCCACTTCTCTTCCCTTGGGAATGATTACAAACCACCTATAGTGAACACCATCCAACATGGCTGCCACTTTTATATCCTTAGGAATGATTACAAACCACCTATAGTGAACACCATCCAACATGGCTGCCACTTTTATTCCCTTAGGAATGATTACAAACCACCTATAGTGAACACCATCCAACATGGGTGATTCTGGTCTAATTTTGATGATGTTATTTGTTAATTTCACTACTAGCTATACGTTTCCCAATACCGAATAATCGTTTTTTCCCTCATTCCTATTTCATTCAATTATAAGTGAGCAATATCCTAAGTAGCGTATCATACTTATTGACTTATTTCGTGCTTAGATTGTTTCCTATTAAAGCGACATATGATTATCGACTTAAAGGGATTCTTGTGTAGTTAAAAACTCTTTTTCCATTAGCGGTTCTGCCTAGATACCACTCGCTGCGATTACGTATAGCAGGAAACGATTACTTAGGAGCCAATAAATAGCGAAGTAAAAGTATTCACACTTTCAAGTGAGAGGAGAATGCCGGCATTAGTGTGTAACTGTAAAGACAAATATTAAGCAGCCCGGTTACCGACGCGTGCTTGAACTTAGTGCTGTGGATCACGACATGCATGCAACGTCTTTTACAAGAAACTTCCTTTGATTTTCATATTTGTGAAATAAATGTACATAGATGAATCGTTAGTCGTTGTTTTACGAGGGTAACGATTAATAGCCAGTGGCTAACAACCCTGTCACTCTCCTTCATTAGCGAAATGGACTATGAAAGCTGATATTTGCGGAAGGAGAGCCCAGAGAAAAACTCATGAAACACAGGAGATAACCAACGAGCAACTCTGCTCGCATAACCACAACCACAGCGGTGAGATATGCTGTATATTAGGCAAAATCAGGATAAAAAATGTTTGAAAATAGCTTGTCTTTTATGTTCTTGAGCAACCATTATTCAAAGGATCACCGAAAAATATAAAATGCTTTTCTTTGATGAACGTTTATAACCCTCAACACCCATGGTTCTGAAAGTCGCGGAAAAATAGCATGTCTTTTCATGTTAGTTTTTGAACAACCAATATTCTGAGGGTCACTGAGGTTTCACTTATTTGTCTTGTGGAGAGGTTGCTGATGAGCACGTGCAGTACAGTAGTTAGCTAGATACAGAATTTATGCGAACCTCCCACATTAATTAGCCTATGCCAAACCAAGCTATCTTAATGTCCATCTATAACGGTTTGTTTAGTAAAACCTGACAAAACACACATTTATTTGGAGAAAATCAATAAAAGGGATAGTTGGTATTGAGCAAGTTGAGAAATAAATAAGGGACAAATATTCGTAGCAATCCTTGCTTTAACGCCGGCCTTCGACGGCTCCTAAATATTGCCTTTCTTTTCAAACTAGGTATCCTGTTTTGTCCAAAGATCATCTTTATGCCTTATATACGCACAATACTAGATAGAAGTGAAGTGCGTGTTATTGTGTAAACACAGGCCTCATTTAGCCACTGGCGACGTTATACACCAGCATATATATAGGATATGCTTTCACACTCTAGTCAATACTGACTCTAACAAAGTCTTCTGGCTCCATTAATATAAAACAAGATTTCAATCTTTTATACTTTAGTTCTTTTGCTATATATTATGATAATAAAATCGAGAAAACTCTGAATAGAAGTCAAATTAATATTTTGGGGGAACAAAGTGTAGTTGCTTTATGAATAATTTTTGTGGTTAGTGTTCCATGCTTCTCTAAGGTTCATACGTTTTGTTACTGTTTGTTTTAGTATGATATAACAGATTAAAGCAAGGAGGGCGTTGTTTTCAATTTGACCCTCAATTCCTGATCAAATAGAATTTGGAAGGTAATTTTTGTGGTTCGAGGGAGAAAACAAAAACAAAACAAAAAACAAAAAACAAAAAAAACAAAACAAAACAAGAGAACCAGGAGAAAAATCCTCAAAGCACAGGAAAGATACCATTTTTGACCGTTTTAGTTATTGTATGTCGAGAAAAAGCAAGTATTTTTAAGAGATAGAAAGTATTTTTTCATATTTTTTATTTTTATTTTTTATTCATTATTTTATTATTATTTCTTGTTGTTGTTGATTTTTTTTTCAGAGATAGAAAGTAGAATGATGGAGTCTGGCCTGGTTTTTCGTCACTCCTATTATTAAGCGCAGTGTATCTTGTTTCTCTTCCGTGATCAAATCTCGTTCCACTAAAAAAATCTCATCAGATGTTCGCAATTAACTAAAATTGTGTGCTGTACGCTAATGCTTATAGTAATCCGTCTTCAATGTCGGAGCTAAAAATCGATAAAACCTTTCTGCGATTAAAGCATATAAAACGCCACATATAGGTGCTTGTTGGTGAAGTAGGGACATCGAGATATTGTGAATGTGATACACTGCACAATGACTCACTCACTCACCCATGACTATAGTACATTATATTATTAATAAACTCAATATACACGACACTCCAAATGCTAAAACCATCTTTAAAATATTTCAAATTTGAGAACAGAGGCAATATTAATGTTAGTTTTTGTGGGCTGCTTTTAAAAAACTTGGAAAACAGTGTCTCCGTTGACGGCATGTTTTAACTTCATTAATCTAGGCGTATCTGGTAGGATGTCAATCACATAAGTGAAGAAAGAAAAAAATCTGCACCGGATGAACATGAAGAAGAAAGAGCATCGATAATAAATATACAAAGAGAAAATTATTTTTATATAGAACAATAAAAACATGTTTTTGTGACTTTGGAGAAAGCTTTCAGGGCTTTGTTCGCGAGTCTAAAAAGGTGGTTAAAAGAGGAAACTGAATCAAAGAATGACAGATCTGAGGGCGAAGATATTGCCTTGGCGGAATTGTTTTCCTAAAGGCTTCCCTATTCCTTATTCATATAGAGCTTAGTCAGTTGGACTAGAAATTATTACGAACCCAAAAAAAGATTCACGCTTAAGGACACTGTCATTTTTCTGAAATTAAGATCGAATATTTTTAGATTTTCTTTTAACTCCTGTTTATCTTTTTTTAATCCTTTTGCTGCGCCTTCAATGACCACCAGCGTAAACAGTATTTCTAGTTAATGCGATATTTGCTTGCCAAAGCTTTCACGTCTCTCAAGAACAAATTTTCAACAAAGTAAGAAAATAATGTCCATCTATTTACGGGATCACAAACATTTTTAAATTAACTCTCAGCATTAACTTTAAGAACGTATTAAAGAATTTCATTTTAGAGTTTTTGGAATTATGCTCGCGTCTGACAAGACACACACGAAGCATCGCCCTAATAATCCCCGCTAATGAGCTGTTTTGAAATTAATTCCAAATCAGAAACTGGAAAGTGGACTAAGCAGCTCAAAGGCATTTTCTTAATATTCACATTTAGTTTGTCCGATAATAGAATAGAATGGTAATACATGCAAATCGACTGGAAATGAGACTGACCTAGTATTTAGGATGCTGTATATAAATAAGTGTAGAGCGAGTCACTATTACTACATAACAGGCCTTCCTCTAACAACAGCACGACCAAAACAGAGCGGCTAGCTTGATATCCAAAGACTACCAAACTACTTTTCTAATATCTCGACTGACTTTACAAGGTATGATTGGGGTATTTCTAGTTAAAGTTTCATATGATATCTAGTTCCTTTGTGTGCAATTTTCAAGTGTTTTTTGTTGACTTTGGATCATTTACGACCAAGTATCTTAGAGCTAGGTCAACTGAGTATGTCACCCTAATGGACAAAAGACCTTTGAAATGTTAAAATGAGATCTTCTATCTCTCTAATGATTGATATATGAAGCTAAAACACTCGGGATTAAGACTACAGTTCAAAATGACTCCAGAATGATCATAGCTAAATGAAATGTGAAAGTAATACAGCATATATTTTAGTTGGAATGTTCCGTAACATAGACCAAACATTCAGATCATTTCCTTTTAATCAAAACCCTTTGGGCAAACACTACGCCAAGTTGCATGATTCGGTTCAGTTCCAAATTCATTCTCTGTTGCCATAAAAAGCTCAGTTCCAAATACAGTCGAGCAATATTAGTTTAAACATCATTCGTTTCGCCAAGCGCTTATTTTATCTCGCCGCGTGAAACCTCGAAGGTCGAAAATCTGTTTTCGGAATTTTTGAAACCTTTTCTTTTAAGCAATCGGAATCGGAAAGGAAAAAATTCCCTTTGACCATATTCTATTTATAACAAAACATGCTATATAGAAAAATATAGATAAAAAAAGATTTTGAAAATGATTAATCTTCGTTCTAATTATTTCTTTTGCCAACGCGAATGATTTTTAGAAAAGAGTGTTTTTTAATATGAAGTCTTTTTCGAGTTTCCTTAGGTATATACGCGGGCGTGGAACACCAGTCAATTTTCTCTAAATCGTACAGCTGTACAAGTAGCTTTTGCCAACTGCTGTTCTAATGGACACACAATTATAAAATTCTGTAGAACATTTACTCGAGACGCACAAACTTCCGACAAATATACTGACAACTATTCTTGCAGTGGAAACAAATGAGAATGAATCTGAGTTTTGATTTGAGTTGTGTTATGGTTTGATTTTATTACGCTCTAAGAACTCCAGCCTCCCGCCCGATAGCGGAAGAGATCTAGAGTTTCTTCTCTCAATCTTAATCTATTAATAACGGTCAAACGTGATAGAAGGAGACGCGGATAAGTGTCAAATTAATACTAAGCATATGGTTAAGAACCTGCGATTTGAATACCATTTAGCTGCATGACCAGTGATTTTTCGAAGCCTGATACAAACTTCGGCGACGATTTGGCATTAAAAATAAGCTAGAAAGAGCTAGAGGGGATGGTAAAATGAAGAGAAGGAAGTAAGAAAAGAAGAAGGAAAACAGAGAAAAGCGGTGTCGAACCATTTTAATTGCTGTAGATCAGTAGCCGGATGGTAATAAGCAATAGTTGAATGACGTACTTGAATGGTTGTGCGTAAGTCTTGCTATATTGCAATGACATGTGAATGGTTTTTTTGAAAGAATATCAGTATAATAACATAAGCTCAACCAACAGTCCCACGGTTCTTGAAGAGTGAAATTCATCAAGATATAGAGCTAATGCACGCATTAGTGTGTCGCCTGGAGAGAGCTTGTTTGCCACACTTGTGAGTCATTGGGCTAAACACTTAAGATAGTTAATATATGAGACGCAGTTGATCGAACGCCAGTACAGGAAAATTCAAAGCGCTCGACAGATCTTAGACAACTAACAAAGGTAGGTCAGTAAACTACTTATTTACTGAAGTATTTTATACCGGTAGTTATTCCGTTTTTAATTTTAAAGAAAAAAAAACTATTAATGAATTTTGACAAGACAAATGCCGGAGCTCCCAAGGGGGATTCTAGAATTTCAGCTACATGACATTTTTGAAAGAAATTCGCAACCGTCGGTAATAAATTTTCAATAGTGGAATCTTTTTTTTTTTCTACAGTTTAATATTATCCTTTTTGTCTGATTTTCCTTTTACTTTGTTCCGCACTGTATCGTTTTGAATTAGACTACGCGAGTCTTTTTTCGTCGTTTTTTCTCTCGCTATTTTATATATTCTTAGTTGAATAGAGGCAGAGCTAGCCGCGGGCTTTTTGTATCGCAAGCATTCCATGTGTTTCGTGTCCGACTTAAATGGCCGATTCGATTATTACTGATCATTCCAACAAAAGGCAGAATTGCCCTTAGCAATGAGCAGGAAAACGTGGTTTTAGCTTATGAGAAAATGATTACTCCTGTGTTTAGCAACGTCCTGGCTTTTGAAGTCAAACGTCCTTTCCGTTGATCGAAGGAAAAAATGTTATGGTTAAGCTTCAGGCAACGCAATTCACATAATTAATAGATCAAACGAAGGCACGCTATGTAAGTGAGAAACTCAGCGATTTGCCAGAGACTATATATATTGAGTAGACGTGTTCAGTATAAGGTACGTAACGTCTACAGATATATTTCACCCTTTCACGAAGTTCTGTCAGGTGATTTTTAGCTTTAGATGGATCGTTTTGTAGAAGCACCAAAGAATGGTCGTATTTCAATGATATTGAATATTTTTATATTGCCGATTTTAAACAAAGGATGACGAAAATGAATGCGCGCTTCCAAGTGTACGATGAAAAAAGTAGATTTGAGTGAATGATAGTGTTAGCCTCGATTTTGTAAAAAATATTCGATTTTTTCTGAGATGTTGTTTTTAAATTCTAGGAGTTTTCCCACCTCATTTCACTTATATTTCCAGTTTTCGAGTTCTCTGTTGCTCAAGGTTAGCCTCGACTTGTGAAAAATATTTATGTGTTCTAGTGAAGGTCGTGGAATTTCAAAGTGTTCGTATTGTTAAGGTATTGTGCATTCTTTACTTAACCGTTGGTATTTGTGAATATTTAGACACTAAAGAGAAGCTAACCGTGGTGAGACCCGTGGTGAGACCCACTGAAATAAAAAAAACACAACGGCGAAAATTTGTTGAAAATTGCTGAAATTGAAGTCATTATAATTATAGTTTTCTGAAAGTTTAGACAAAAACTCCCTATTTTGAAACACTTTTTGCGTTTGCTGTTTAAAATCTGACTTGTAATTCCGTTTGGTCAGCAGACTGAAAGACGATTAAAACAGAACCAATAATTCTAGTCTTGGCAATGAAGGCAATTAATTGCAGACCAATATGAACTAGCTATAAGCACTAATGCTGACTGTGTCTAGATGTTTGATGGACATCCACGTGAGAGGACGGTATCGACGCATGGCGATTCTGACTGGATGATTACACTTTTCTGATACGCTATTGGTTAAGAGGGGTTTTTGATTCGTCTTTGCTTGATCACGTTTTCTGTGTTTTTTTAAAAATACTTTTACAAAATGTTGTGTGTGAGAATAACTTATATTTTGAAGTCTTTCAGCGAGTCTATTAATAGACACAGTAAGAGAATGTGAAGCCTGACAAAAACCTTCGCTATCCGTCCACGATTACTTTCCCATTTACTAAAGAATCAAATAGGAAAAAAAAAAAAAAAAAAAAAATGATGGTCGAACGCATGACAAAAACGAATGAGCCATCAAAACGTCTTCCTATCTTAGTTGGAAGTATACTACATAGAAAATATTACGCTTTTAAATAGTGAAAAATCCGCGACTTTCTTTTCATGTTTTTGATTCAGATAACTAAAAGTGTCATTTATATTAGACTGTTTCACTGTCCAGTACTATGTACTTTATCAAGTGGTATATGAATGTATTGTACTCGATATTTTTTGAATGGTTCGGTAACTAATACTGACAAAAACATGTGTACACGAATGGACGTGATGAATAAGGGCACAGAATCGTGAAGCATCGAGAACTCATCTTAAGTATACTGAACTCGTATGATCCTACAACCTTCCTGCACTTTATGAGTAAAGTAAAATATACTGGCATAAACGGAAAATCCTGGACCTAGAGCTGAATAGAGGTTTTGCACTATCACGTGCTGGGGCCATAATCCAGTTTGGGCTGCCTGTGGTTAGATGACAGAACAATAAAATCCCTTTGCCCTTGGGAATTTAATTCTTTCTCATGTAAGACGATTGTATTGTTCCTGCCATCTAACACTGATGCCTGCCATTACGTGATGGTGCAAAACCTTTATAGACCATTTTCGAGTTCCAATTTACCGCTGTGTTCCTTGATTACAGACTCATTTATTCAAGGTTAGCCTCGTATCAGTGCCTAAATATTCACAAATACCAACGATAAAGTGATGAATGCGACAACTTCAACAATACAAACGCTTTGAAATTCCACGACATTTACTAGAACACATGAATATTATGCACAAATTCGAAGCTATCCCTGTGTAAATGAGTCTTTAATCAAGAGACAAAGTAATCTCGTACCCAAAGCCTGCGTTTCTTCTAGCCTGCGGAGAAGAACGAGTGCTCTGGCATAATTCATTTTTTGAGACCAGGATTTCTTGGACTTCCGATATGCACGGCATGCGTTCAAATACTTGCCAAAAATTTAAAAATTTTTTTCCTGATTTATGATTTTTATTTTGATCGTAAGTAAACGCAAAGCATGCTTTGAAAGCATGATTTTCATTGATTATATTTAACTTTGAAAAATTGCGCATGCGCCAAAAAATAGATTATGCCAGAGCTCTTGTTCTTCGCCGCAGGCCAGAAGAAACGCAGGCTCTGTGTACGAGATTGGAAACACAGGGGTAATTTGAAACTCGAAAATGGTATATTAACTCTATTTCAGTTTGACGTCAATCGTATGGAAATGGTTTTTTAAAAATCTTTAATCGTTTTAGGTGAAGGTGGCAAAATTTGAAACATTTTCTGCTTTATTTCTGGGTTTTTTTTACTTAGCAGCTGGACTCGGAAACGGATACTTCACAACTTAAAAGCTCTTGAGAGAGTGCAAAGAAAGGGTGCAAGGAGAAATGACAAGGCTGAATAAACATGTTCCTCTTCTCACCTTAAGAACCAATGGAACCTTCGCAATAGACTCGTAAACGAATGATAATGAATAAGAATGAGTTTGAGAACACGTTCAGTGAATCATATTTTTACAATTCAAATTAACACCGATCATTCTATTCCAGATGAAGACCTCATTCTTAGCTGTTGTCATGGTGATGTGTATACTTCTACCTTACACACAAGCTATGGTTGGATGTGATTTTTGTAATGAAGAAGCCCAGAAATGCCTAACGGCCTGTGAAGGCTTTGAGGGTTGCACAGCTTGCTCAAGTTTCACAGGTCTCTGTCTTAAAAACTGCATGCGTAAGAAGCGAACCCTAGGAGAAGCCTTCCAGAAACGACTCCGGCTTAGAGTTCAGGAAAAAGATGGCCATTAAATCGAGAAAGAATCCTCGCCCCTCCACTCCATGAATTTAACAACCCTCCATTATAGGCAACGTCGACAACACCGTAAGAAGAGGTCCTACCTATCAAAACCATGTCGACAAATTATTATTCCCCAGTATTTTCCCCAGCATTTTTACAGAACCTAGGCTTAAAAGGATTTGAATAAAGACGGAAAGTTCTTTTGAATTGTCTAGCTAGTAATGGATTATTTGAACCATTGTACGAGACATCTTGTTTGTAAAAGCAGTTTTGTGCATTGTTTCCTGAATAAAAGTAAATATGCATGATTATTGTACCATTTGTCTTACTTGTACTGTGCGTGTATTCATGTTATAAAACTGCCCTCAAATCGAACTGAAACTTCATCAGGAGACTAGACAAGGCACGAGATAAGGTATTCTTCGAGTTACGATTTTCGAGTTACACATTTTTCGAGTTACGCGAGGGACACACCCATGTTTTGAGGGCTACGCCCACTTTGACATCTGTGCGTAACTCGATGGCAAACAACGTTGAAATCAAACTCGAGTTACGTAACTCGAACCCAACAGATGGAACCTTATTTTTCGAGTTACGCGTATTTCCGTAACTCGATTCCTTTTATCTTAACTGTTTCATTAGAAACACCGACACAGCTCGTTTTAGCTAGTTATATCTTCTGGTTTTATATTGCGGTAGCTATCATTCGAGCTATCTCGAGAAAGAGAAAAAGAGAAAATATACTAATGATATTCGAGTAATATATATCTGTATGATATATACGGAAAGAACGTATTAAATGCGAGTAAATATAGACAATATAAAATGAAGAAACACGAATAAAAAATATAAATGAATAGTTGAGCGAGACAACCACCTCGACTTATGAAATCAGTCTAAAAAATAACACGAAAAAAATAAAAGTTTAACTCGAAAAAATATTTGTCCACTTTTAGAATCGAGTTACGGAAATAGCGCGTAACTCGAAAAATAAGGTTCAATCTGTTGGGTTCGAGTTACGTAACTCGAGTTTGATTTCAACGTTGTTTGTCATCGAGTTACGCACAGATGTCAAAGTTGGCGTGACCCCAAAATATGGGTGTGTCCGAGCGCGTAACTCGAAAAGTGTGTCAACTCGAAAATCGTACTGACTCGAAAATCGTAACTCGGGTTTTTCCTTCCCTCACAAGGCACAAACAACGACTGCAGCAAGTTTTATACAGTTAATTTTTCTCTACTTTCCCATACGCATAATACTTTGCGGCTTTGGGAGGGTAGGGGGGGGGGGGCCGTAAGCAGAGAGAAAAAAACTTATTTTACTGAAGGCTGGTCACAAACAATGTTGAAAATACTTCGTTTGATATTCAAATATAAAATGTAGAAGTGAAAACAGGAAAAGATAGAAGCTTGAAGAAGTTTAATAAATTCAAGTAAATTAACTCTCCATAATTATCAAATTTACCTTTAGTACTGTACTGAAAGTAACTTTGATTAACTTATTAATGAGAGAAATCGCTAACGAAGCGACCCCGGCCACAGGGAGCCCGGCTTTAGAATTTGTACATGAATAAAAAAATCAATAAGTGCTTTATTGGGTTTCCTGTGTTTAGAATTTGTTCATGAATTAAAAAAATCAATAAGTGCTTTATTGGGTTTCTTGTGTTGAGATTTGAAACAAGACGCTGATACGTTGAATTTCCGGTAATCGTACTAACCAGTAACTTGATAGCAGATTAACGTAACGTATCAGTGTAACGCACGCCCTAGTAAATGGTAAGAAAGAGAGAAGGGCTGAAACTAATTTGAGTACCTATTTTGAAACCGCCGTTAAAATAATTCGCAATGGTTATTTACCAGCAAATACAGCACCAAACGATCACATGATGAATAAACTTAACGACAGCTTGTCTTATTTATAGGGAATATTAATCTGTGACACACAAAACAATGATATTTGTAAGCCATACTTTAAATGTATGTGGACCAGTGGTTGATGGGACCAGTTAGCTCTACAACAGAGACCTCTTTGGTAAATATCCGCTTTCAAACAATAGACTTTGACAGATTCATGACAGTTTCACTGAAATGCAGCGTTCTATTTTTATCGTTTGCCGCCAAATAAAAATATTCCGCGCAAACGTTGACATCAGCGGTTGATTTAAGTATAGCTGGACATTCTCTATTCCTTACTGGCAAAGGAGGAACCGGCAAGTCATTCGTTGTGAAAACAATATTTAAAGAACTAACAAAGCTGTCATGTAGCACTGAAATGGCGTGCTCAGTTTTACCAAGTTCTGTTGGCGCAACAACACTCCATTCGTTCGGCTGGTATCAAAGATGGCCGGGGCAGTTCTGAACGCCAGCTTGTAAAAGATGGCTTGACGCACAAGTTCTGATAGTTTATGAAATTTCCATGCTGAATAAACATGTCTTCGAATCAATCGAATTCATATCACGAAGGTTGAGAGGTAACGATGTAGTTTTTGGTGGCTTACAAGTTATTGGTATTGGAGACTTTTATCAGCTACCCCCTGTGCACCGAGAAACGAGAGGTTCTGGTTGTAACCGATTTTTTGAGCATTCCTATTGGTCCGGGAAAAAACAATAGAAAGAGGGCTACCTGTGAGGCAACGTGATTGGAGAGTATTGGTCACTTCGTCGGGAGGTTTTTTTACAACAGGAAGCCCTTATCACGCTAGCTTGCTAGACCAGAGTTAATAGAGGGTGAGACATTATAAGGCTAGACATTATAAGGGTCTATTATACTCAATAAACTACACATATCGCAGTTAGTAAAAATAGGAATATAATGGCTTTTTTTATTATAAATTATATTGGTTTATTTGATAAAATATCTCGTTAAATTGTAGTACATCTCAGGACAGCTTTTGTTAAAATAGGGAAGAGATTCGCTTAAAAGGTAGACCTCTTATGTGCCTGACTCACGTGTTAGTCGGAACAATAGATTCCACCACACATAGCCTCGAAGTCGAGTGCTTGAGAATTCTTATGAGAATTGTAATTCTCATGAGAATAACATGGCTACCGCGTTAGTAAGGCCCATTTCAATGTACAACACTTGATAGTCAGTGGAGTGGCTAACAAACCAGTTGCCTTCTCTCCATAACCGAATTGAAATTTGAAAGTGTCGATTTTCACAGAGGAAGGAAATCCAGAGAAAACCCTTGAAGCACAGAAGAGAACCAAACAGAAACTCTTACTCGCTTCTAGGTTAGATTTTCTCACTTAATTCAGCGAAGTGAGACAGGGAACCCAACAATGCTGTTAAAGTTAGTACCATCAACATATTACTTAGTCACGTGACAAACTCTCCAGAATGGCAAAATCCCCTGACACCTATATTAGACACTCAGAGTGGCGCTTTGATCAACAAAACATTCAGATAATTGAAAATAACAAATGCCATCTTTACCAAGGGAGCCATACCAGCTACTAGTCCGCCAACAGTATAGAAATAAACTTTTCGAAGTATTATTATAATTTCTACAAGGACATTTTGCTGAGTATTGGAATGATCTGATCGAATCTTGGTCTCTTGCTGGGGTCAGTGTTCCAGCATAGGCGTATTAACTTGACCATGTGGAGTGAGACACCTGGAGGGATGGGTGGCCTTAGCCCTTCTAATGCAACCTACAATAAAAATAAGAGTAACCATTCAGTTTGAAAAATAAGTAGGATACCAGAACACGGGGGGAGGGCGGATACCCTGTTCCAGATGGCTGTAAACCATACTCTGTTTGGCAGCTCATACCTGTATAGAGAATGTGAAAGAGTACCCCCCCCCCCCCCCCCCCGGATACCAGGGGCTAATTAACAATAATTAGACCTGCAGCCGAATGGTCTACGAGTCAATATAGCTCATGAGGCTGTTGGGGAGAGGCCTAATTCTTTTAGTATAAACCTACTAGAGTGAAGGGATTTCATCAGAGAAATAAAATATACTATCTAGTCATTACTATCTAGTTGTTGGTTGTTGTCTTACTGTGTAACATTCTAATAAAAGCCTAAAGATCCAATAGAAATTTAGAACTTCATTTTCAGAGCAGGTGGAAAAGCAGAGACCTGTTAACAACCCTCAAAGGCTCTCAAAACAAAGAAGAGAACTCAGCACCAAGTAACTCCATTAGAAATAATGATGGGTACACCAAGTCAAATTATGGCTGAAGTGATAAGAGGTGTAACTAGGTCCTACCTTCATGCCAATCTCCATCGGGGAAAGGTCTGCAAAAGGAACCTCTCGTGTTACCAGTTCCCAGAGTAGAATGGAGTAGCTCCACATGTCAGCTGACCTTTGATCAACTTCTTGGGGGCTCTTCTGAAGAACTATAAAAAATGAGAGAATAAAGGTACCTTATTTCAGAGGAATTCGAGCACCACACTTTTAACAGCAATTGTGCTGACTGACTGTAACAAAACATAGATATGGGTGTGCACCACTGTGAGCAAGACAGTGTGATATGTATGAACATATAATTGGACAAGCAATGTTATATGGTATGGATGATTCCAGACCAATCACTGTCCTATAGACCCTGTGTAGCACATTGGAATGCGACTCAATTTAGAGGACATAACAATAGGTTTCCAATTCTCAGGAAATTTTTTTTTGTTTTGTCCTCCCAATTGAGCTGCTTTGGCGTCACACGGTGTAACATGGTGTCACATACACCATCATTTTTCACGCAGGTAAGAATTACATTTCAGAGAAATGTCTTACATTCAGGTGCCATCCAGTTTGGAGTTTCATATTTGCTTAAATTCATGAATGAAAACCTATAGTCAGCCATACTAATTCTCGCAGTCAGATCTTCATCAATCTAGGATAAAACAAAAGACAATAGTAACAATACATTGTGTCAAGAAGAGAAGCTCAAACACCAAGGGTGTGGGTGGGGTGCATTCCTGCATTGGCATGTTCATTATCACCCTTGATTTAAGAGGGAGCCTTAGACATGTTCAGTCACCGTGGTAAATAAATAAACTTTATCTTGGGGAAATATTATAAAATCTTGTCAAACTCCCACTATGCTACTTAATACAGGAAATGCCTCCTACCCTGATGCAAAGAAACAGATATCTGAGTAAGAAAACCTGTGCACGTACCATAATATGAGTACTTTTCAAGTACAGTCTTGGAATAAGTTGATCTAATGAGTGAAGATACTCCATTCCTCTTGCAATGTCCATGGCAAATTTAATAGCTTGTTCCTGGTCTACAATGATACCAGTTCCTTCATGGAGTATGTTGAAAAGGGAGCCATAGTGCATGTGTTGTGACAGGACGATCAAGTCTTTGTGATCATTGACAGCTCCTATCACTGGCAGCACATTGGGGTGGGAAAATATCCTGCAATTATGCACACACTGTGAATATCTTCTTCTTCTTCTTGCTAGTGTGCATTTTGTAAAGTCATGCAACTTAGGTTTTGAGACAGGTTATTGAGGGTCTATTTTTGCACGCATGTGTGGCAGAAGATTGCATTTCTATCATCATGTACCATCATCGTCATCATGCATCGTCATCATGTATCATCATCATGCAACATCATCATGTATCATTATCATCATCATCATTATGTATCATCATCATGTATCATCATGTATCATCATCATGTATCATCATCATGTATCATCATCATGTATCATCATCATGTATCATCATCATGTATCATCATCATGTATCATCATTATGTATCATCATCACCAACATTATCATCATCATGCAACGTTATCATCAAGCAGCAGTATGGGGGACTCGCAGAGGGGGTACCGGGGGAGCCGGTTATTGCCCCCGCCAAGTACCATTGGGCCCCCGCGGGTATTATTCGTGTTGGCCTTCTGGGTATTGCTCGCGCAATTTAAGTCGAAAAGCTGCGTATGGGTTTTATTGGTGCCCCGTATTACTAAGAGTTAAAATATTTGTGTCACAAACGTAAGCTAAAATATTTCCTTAAAATAATAACCCTTGTCAGTGTATTTATGCTTGATTGAAGTCAATCAAACATGTCGACATTAGACATATATGAAGCAGGGGTAGATCCAAGGGGTGTCCTGTGGTGCACCGGACAACCCCCTAATGCCATAATTTTAAAGTAATGCATGATTTCTCTATATACATTTCTTCATTTGGGACACCCCCCAAACAAATTCCTGGATCCGCAACTGTGGAGTAAGCACTTTGTGGATCCACTTGTCAATTATCATCTGACAAATTTATTTTGCACAACTTGTAAAAGTGCAAAAAGCTGATGAAAAACTCCAAAAAAATGGAAAGCAAAATTTCAAATCCATTAGTCCCTGCATTCTAGTGGAGTTTTAAAATCTGAGTAAAATTTCAAATTTTGCCATAGCCCAGTAATATAGCTAAGTTGTGTAGTAGGATTCAAAAACCATACAGAAATTTTAGGACGAAGCGTCAATGTAAAAGATATACCAGTTTCTTATTTTTATTAGCATAAATTCTATGCTATTTTCATGCGAGGCAACAAAAAAAGTTAAACGTTTTCTTTCTGTAATTGCTGATATTTATGTTTGAATGTGATATTTGTGTTAATTATATAATTACCAATGAAATATCTGTTTTTCTCCATTTCGAAAAATTGATATCTTCACACGTGAAAATAACATGTTATTTTCACGTGTGAAAATAACACCACTGCGATGGCTATTCAAAAAAACACGGAAAGAATTGCCTGAAAAAGCCAAAACATACTTCATTGATAATTATATAATAAACAGAATATTACATGGGCGCTTGGAGATACGAAATTTATCTTCTCGTGTTGAAAATCTCTCACTCGTTCGCTGCGCTCACTTGTGAGAGATCTTTTCAACACTCGAAGATAAATTTCGTATCTCCGTGCGCCCATGTAATATCCTCTATATATTAATGGTTTTGTATTTTATTCTTTTATATCAAAGACAACAAGTTAATATCAACAAACTTCTTACTTACCTCAGTTTAGAATACTCCTCACTGAAGTCCCTAGAGATTCGTTTGTTTACAAATTTGATAGCTAGTTTTTTGGCGACAATATGAATATCATTCCACATTCCTTTCCACACCTATCATAATTATAAATTATATCAATAAGGAATATGATACGTAAAAGCCAATGTCCATGGTATGATTTTTCCTCACAACTATCATATGCCACATGCGGACGACTCAAATTGCTTCATATAATTGACCGTGTAACTTGCTTACGATTGTAAAAGGAAGACTAATCTTTGTATGTTTTACATGACAGTTGTGAGGAATATTTGTACAATGTAAATCCCATTTACATGTCTTTAAGAAAAAGAAAAAATTGGTACTGGAAGGGGGAAACTGAGATGAGGGGGAAGTGGTAGAGGAGAGAGGAAGGTGAAGGGGAAGGTGAGGTCATAACTCACATGGTTGCACTTTTAAATTAAAAAGATAAACTCTTTTAGTGCATCTTGTCAAGGTTCCTGCTGAACTCTAGAAAGGCCTGGGCTAGTAAATGTTTAATCAACTATTATGACTAGTAAGCATCCAACACGGATGTTTATATTACATGGCGTTTTCACACCATATGGTCTGCAGAAGTACTCCTTGATAGTTACCAATCCCTATTACAAATAAAACAAACGTGGCAGAGAATTATATACCAAAACTGTAACTTATTCAAAAAAATTTTGTGTCCGACATATATCCCATGGACTAATCAGGTTTGGAACAAATTAATCGAGTAGTTTAAGAAATATACCCTTTTGTTCATCATCATCATCTTCAGAAGATTTCTGTTCAAGATGAACTCTTTATATTTTATACTTGTGGAGGATCTCTTGGAAAGGGCAGGAATTGAGTGGAAAAGGGAATTGCATTCATTGTGCCAGCGGCATTAGCTCACCTCTCCTGTTACTGTTTTGCTGATTTTTTCAGTAAGTGTTATCTCATCTGGTGAAATCCAAGAGTATCTGTCTTTGATATCCCTGAGGTCTGAAACAAACAATACTCCACTATTTATTTTCTTTCTCATTTTCCTTCCATCAGACATGCAAGGGTAGTCATGTAATGATAAAGTGGTTTTTTGTACTTCAAGTATATAGTGTTTAAGTGTGATGTTGATTGTATGGAAAAACAACTTCTGGGTCCAAAACGAAAAGCAATTCTATAAAGATTTTTCATACTTTTTATTCCTGACGGGATTTGTTGTCCAAAGTTCAATATATTATTGTTTTAGGTGGAGGTTTAATCATTTTTTTAAACATTTTTTTGCATTATTTTTCCATATTTTTTATTTTTATTTTTAAGTCATATCCATTATCAGTAACATCTTCTGAAGAATAACTTAATGGAATTGGCATGAGGCCTGAACAACACTGATCGTTTGTTACAGATCTATGCCACTAATGAAATGATTTCTGATCGATATAGCACCCTTTTCCATATGGATATGATTAAATACCCTTTATATCTAGTTATAAATTTAGGAGGTGGTTAGTATGAGGTGTAGGAAGTGAGGCTGGTCAATTCCAGAAATTCATTACATCTTCAGTAGTTTTTTTTAAGCATGTCTGATAATGGTTATTAATAATGAAGGGTGGAGAAATGGACTGCCATTTAAAGTGTTCATCCAAGTGTAACCCTTTGTAGATGTCATTACAAAGGCCTTCAGCACTTTCTCTTTTTTTATGTTAACACTCTGAGGGTTGTTCCGAACAGGGGTTTAACCCATAAACTCTCACACAACAGATGGCATTAAATATACTCACCAGTTCTCCTGCCTCCTCTGTTTGAAGTATCTATCAAAAAATATGTTCCTGTTATTAAAGTAATACATCCTAGTAACAGATTATACATAAAACAAATGGAGAGACTAGGGACAATAGTCATGCTGTTACCTAGCAACAGATTCAGGGGTAGGAAAGGGGGAGTAACATACTCTTCATAAAGCAAAGAGAGGGCAAAACCAATCACACTGTTACCTAGCAACAGATTTAGGGGTAGGAAAGGGGGAGATTGGGAAACTAGTCAGATTGTTACTTAGCAACATACTCTTTATAAAGCAAAGAAAAGGCAAAAGTAATCACAGTGTTACCTAGCAACAGATTCAGGGGTAGGAAAGGGGGGACTGGGAAACTAGTCAGATTGTTACCTAGCAACATACTCTTTATAAAGTAAAGAGAGGGCAAAACCGTCATGCTTTTACCTAGCAACAGCCTCTAAGAAGCTTCAGTTTCTAATATTAAATCGCTGAGATACCTTTGTATGGGATTTTCTTCATATCTTGTCCTAGTTGTGTTGCTAGATCTAGAGGAAGAAATAACATGTACAACGATAACAAAAAATTTGAGCATCTGTTTTCCTAATTAAAACAATAGTAATCAAAATGGAACTAGAACAACAGTTTTGGTCATATTGTTTCCACATTTCAAACTTTTCAGGAACAAGAAACTATATTTACAGGGACAGCAGAGCAATTTTTAAATAGGTCGGCTAAGCAACACTTTTAAAGTAGGGGTTAATCTCTATTTTTTCTTCATAACAGGACTCAGAATAAGAGGAAATAAGGTGTCATTCTCATAAAGAAATGGGAAAGGGATGGGTATAAAGAGATTTTTTGAATGGTATTGAATGGTATGATTTGAATGAAAGTAGAAGGACATGCTTTTCTTACCTTTTAGAATCTCAGCCAAATAAGGCTTGCTCTTGTCTAGAGGAGTGTCCCCATTCCTGTTGCACTGTGATACAAAAGCACCTTTCTTTACTAGCTCCTGGAAAACATTAAATATATTATAATGTAAAAACCACATAAATACTAAAATACATTACTGGAATTTATTGAATTTTTTACATTTCTGTGAGCAAGATGAAATCAATGGCTTCCATTTTCATCTATCAAATTTATTAGCTATTCCGAGATTTAGTAAAAAACTGGGTTGTGTTTCTTTTTGAGTGCATTGTGAAACTGTTTTAGGGATGCCATCTTGGAAATATGTCCCTAAGACAGTCCCACAATGCACTGCAATGCCAACTTGACAGAAGAAGGGAAAAGAATGACATAACATATGGAATATCTTACCTCTGCGACACTTTCATAATTCCAGAAACAAGCATAATGTAAAGGAGTATTACCATGTTCATTGGTTCCATTTACAGGGCATTTGTTTCGTAGTAACTGTAAATGAAAAACAAACAAAAAATTCGTCATCGAACTGAAAGCATATGAAAAATAAATAAATAATGAAGCCATACCTTTGTAAAATTAAACTAATAAAGGCAAAAGAATGCCCCATAAATATAACACACTCACACACATAAGGTATTTGTTTCTTGAAGTTTTTAAAATAAAATTGAAGACTAGTATACTCGTTTTCGACGCCCTCCGGCATCATTTTCAAGAGTGATAGTAAAGCAAAGTAAAAATTTGAATACATAAAGTTCTGCATCTCGTCATAAAAGAAATTAGACCTTCTTTAAATGTCCATTCAGACTCACTTAAAGCAAAGGTATTCAATTAGTGCAACATGTATAAGGACTCCCATGAGGATTTACAGAACTTTATGTATTCAAATTATTACTTTGCTTTACTTTCACACACATAAATAGATAAACATCAAACAGAAGGTCTGAAAATTTCCTGACGGTAGATTGATTCAAAATGGCCCCAAAATTAAAAATCTAGACCCCTTGTTAAAAAATTAGAAAAATAATTTTTCAGTCAGTAATAGACCCTTGCATGTGATGTCTAAGCAGCTTAATTTGGAGGGGAAAAAAACAAAAAAATTTCAACCTCATGAGAATTGGAAACCTATTGTTATGTCCTCCAAACTGAGCTGCTTTCCGATGTGCTGCAAGGCTGCACAACAAAATGTTGATATGGGGTCATATTATGGGTCAATATAATCAGTTTCACAGCCTCACCCTATTGTGTAGTATGTCTTACAGGAAGTGACACATATAGGTGGGTCAATAATTCACCACTATTCAATGAATAAAAGCGTTATCTATTATAAATAAGGATTGAAAGAAGCTAGGTTACTCCATACAAAAAAATTATATAAAAATAAAAAATATTGTCAAATATTGTAACCCTAAGGTTGAAAAAGGAAGAAAGTAAGAAACCATTCATTCTAGAGTCTTTTTAAGAGACTTTAGCAAGACTTTAGCAAGAGTGGATAAGTTAGGCTCTTAACACTAATCAAATATTTGATTACCTTGAGTATTATTTCTTTGTTGCCTTTACTGGCAGCGAGGTGTAAGCCATTATCCCCACCATCATTGACGGCGTTAACTTTTGCACCACGCGATAATAGCATATCAAAAACAACCGCTTGTCCTTCTCTACATGCCCACAAAAACGGTGTGAAGCCATGGTCGTCTCTAAAATAATAAAACCAGAGATTTAGAGAACATATGTGCAAGACAAATCTGTTTACACGCTTTTGATACCCAGTTGACTCTTTGCTGAAAGTCGAAGTAACCGTGAATGGAACGACTAAAACTCGAATAGTTATCAAGCTAGAATAATAAAGAATTGAATTTCTTATCTTAACTGATAAACTTCAAGATATTTAATTCAAGGAAGAAGTTTTAGACGCTAAACTTACCCAAGATTTAAATCATTTCTCGTGTCTTCAAGCCATGTTTTTACGAATCTTGTGTTGCCGTCACGCGAAGCCGAAAAAATGTCTTCCATTATCAAGCACTTGGCTTAGAAAGATCAAATAAACAAATACACTAGCTGGAAAAACTACCGAGTTGGGTAAACGGCATTATTTAGCCCAAAAGAACAGGTTTTGTTGAGTTTCTTTTGGGTGGGAAGTCGAGCGTAAGAACCAAGGGAATGTTTGGCACTTGGTGTGATGGGTTGCCACCGCTGCACTGATTTGCGCCTTGCAACTACTGTACTATTATTGTGCGCACCTCCAAAATATGCGCGCTTGTATTTTACTTTAACCTTTGTGCGCACCTTGAAAACTATGTACGATGACACCAATAACCTTGTCTGAGGAGAGGAAAAGTGGAATTTAGGGGAGGGGATTAGTCATGAAAAAATCCCAAGAAATTCTTTATGAAAATTTGATTTGTTTCTTCAAGTATATTTTTCTTTTAAAAAATCCCTTGAAATTCACTACTTTGTACACTACTCTGCAAGGAAATTGGAGAAAATCATATTTTTCTTTGTTTTTGAATGTATTTTTTTATTTTAAATCAATATTCTTTATATAGGGTTGTCCCATTAGCTGAAGTTGGTTTAAAGGCAGCATGCAATGTTTAACAAAAAATCTTACAGTTCCCCTCTCCCCATAACTCTGATAAAATAAAACGACCACAAAACATTTCTAAGAATTTTATTCTTATTTTTAAATTATTCCTAATCCCTAAAATAAATTATGTTTCTAGAATGATCACATTTTATCTGTGAAACAGTATTCAAGTTATTTTGTGCTAATAGTACAGAATAGAACAATCAGTCTATTGTTTTCAATTGTTCCATCAGTGCTATTTGGTACAATGGAAATCTCCAGTGTAATATAATTTATACACCACAGCATATCAATATCAGCTTTACAATCTATAGAATGAGTCACAATAGATATAACAAGTCTACATAAATTATATTACACTGGAGATGACCAACTTAAAAAAATTGTGTAAATTCAAAAAAATAGAATTGATATTAACACTACAATAATTTTTTTTCGTTTGCAGCAATTCCCAAAATTTCAAAAGCTTGTTGTGAAATAGGATTTTTATTGCCGCCAGCCCAAAACCTACAAGATACCAATTATTTTTGACTGAAGGCAGAAAAAAACTTTCAACTCACAACTACTAAGTTCACAGAATATCAACCTAGTAACTTTTAAAATGTTTTAGCATTTCGTATTATAAATTGACATTTATTTTGTATTTATTTTTCTTCTTTTGATCTTTCAAAGATTTTCAACATCATATCTGCGGCAAGCCCTGGAGTCATCAGGCCTTCAGCAACAAGGTTCTCATAAGTCTTTATCTTTCTCTTTACATCTGAGTTCATTTTAAATCTTTTTATAATTTGTTCCTTGATATGGCTCCACATCCACACAACTTGCTGTTTGCGCCGCTCCTTTTCTAACTCTCCAGTCTCTGTCATCGTGTTGAAAAAGGCTTGCATTACCTCCCAGGACTTGTCAATACCTTCTCCTGTTTTTGCTGAAACACGTATAACCTGAAATTGAATAAAAAATTACAGAGTTCGTAGGGAAGAAAATTGGAATTTCAAGGGTATGGGAGTCGTTAAACTAGAACTAGACCTTCTTAGAACTACATAATGATAATGAGGATGATGTTTATGTTGTTGATGTTGATGCTAAATGATGATGGTGATGATGATCATTGATGGTGATGGCAATGGTGATGATGATAATAATAATAATAAATCTGGGAGACCATTGAGAACAGAGAGAAATAAAGTAAGTTGCAAATACAGTGGAGTAGATCAATAAAAGGCACATAAAATATCATCAACTGAACCTTTACAGATGCTCATCTAAAAGGGAGATTTTATGAGTGCACATAATACACTCTGTCAAATAAAGAAAATATAGCATTAAATAAACAAAACTTTATCGATCTCACAGCCATGGCTGGCTGCAATTTGGAAAAAAGATCCAAGATTATTTAAAGTAAGGACACTCAAACTATAAACATTTCGAGTAAAAATTTGTTACTTTTTGAAAGTGATTGGAAATCAGATTTATTTTGGGGTATTTGAACTCAATGCCTCGTTTTATAGGGTTTGATACAGTACAAAGTTCAGGAAATCACAACCTCAAAAAATTGAAGTGTTCAAGATTTGAGTGTCTTCACTGTAATGGCAAAAAACAGTAACTTTGCACTCAAGTCCAAGAAGACCTGATCATACTTACAGATGGAGACCATATAGTGGATTTGTTTTTTAGTAACTTCAAAGCACTTGTATATTCTGTTTGTATTCTTTGAGCAGGAATAAGCAGATCTCCATCAGCTTTATTAATCAGAACCACATCTGCCATCTCAACAATTCCCTTTTTGATGCCTTGCATTTCATCTCCTCCTGCTGGTGGGATGAGTAGTACAAACATGTCAACCATATGTGCTACGGCATATTCAGACTGACCAACACCAACCGTCTCAACTAGAATAATATCATAGCCTCCAGCCTCACAAAGAACAATGGCTTCATTTGTGCTTCTTGTTACTCCACCTAGATAAATAAAAACAATACTTACTCCCATTCCTTTATTTTTCATTTCCCATATTCCCCTATTTCCCTTTTTTATTATTCTCATATTTTCCTATTTCCATACATATTTGTTGGTTTTTCTATAACATACTTAAATTTGTAATTATTTCTAGATTTGCATGTAATTATTCTTCTATTTTCATTTATTTGGGTTTTATATTTTCTATATCTTTACTTATAGTGCAACACCTAAAGGTACGATCACGGATAATGCATACTTTCATCTGGTCCATTACCCAATCAGCATTGCAGGATTGTCTCATCTTATATCGTCGCATAGAGATCCAAAAATATTTATATATCCATCTTTCTTTTTTTTTCATTAACTCTCATAACTTGCATAGTTGCCATGAGGTTGGAGCGAGAGGACTCCCCAATCTCCTTGTCCCTTGTCTGCTCCCCTTCCCAACCAGTGGGCCGCTATATATGTAGGCTATGACTCATTTTTCCATTTTTTCACTTTTTAAAAAATTTGGTTATTTACCTAGAGTCCCAGATGTTGGCGAGGGCCTAATATAAGCATCAGGATCACGTGATAACTCTGTCATGCGTGTCTTATCTCCTAGTAAAGAGCCTCCAGTCCTTAACGATGAAGGGTCAACAGCAAGAACAGCCACTTTGTGTCCTTGAGACGTTAACATTTTCCCAAATACCTCAATAAATGTTGACTTCCCAGCGCCTGGTGGACCAGAAAACCCAATTCTAAACGACGTCTTCTTGCCGCTAGGAAACTTGAGGTTACTTTTAGAATATTTGACTATTTTGGACAGCAATTTCTGGGCTTGTTTGTATTTTTCTGGATGAAGGGTTTCCACCATTGTAATACCTTGTGCCAGAGATCCTCTTTCGCCTCTTGTTATCCCCTCAAATAAACGCATTACTTTAGGATCTTCATCTCGAAACTGAGGTACAGCCTCTGCAGAAACGCTTCTGGTGAAGTATAAAGAACATACTGCTCTTTTTGAAACAAAAGAAAGATTAGAAAAGCGTGCAAATTTGCATGGGAACATTTTGTAATACAGAAACCAAAATATAACACCGCTGACCACTGTCTAAAACACAGGAAGCCCATCCCCATGGGAAACATCTCCATGATTTCAAGTTTCTAAAGTCGATACTTCAGGGTAAACATTTTTTGGTTCTCTCCTTTTATATCGATTTTAGAATTTAAAGATTGAATACTGCAAAAAATAGTATTAGTAACTTTTAAACGTTTTACATTTTGCTTCGGGATTCCTGTGGTAGTAGCTCATGACAACTGTCGAGGTAGCCTGGAAAGAGTTGATTTTTTTTTTATTTACACGAAAGAAAATGTTATTACGAAAAGCTAGCCTGCACGGAATACCGAATTTAAAGATTACTGGTGATTCTCCATTGATCTTAGCTTAGGAAGCAGCATTTTTTCGTCCTGATTCGTTTGAGACAGAGATCGGAGTGGCGTTTAGTATGGAAAAAGATGTGGAGTATGTCACATTTACGTGTAACGACCATCTCAAAAAGACCTTCAGACGTTTTGAAAATTTCCGAAAAAATTCAATACTCTGTGACATCAAGCTTATCGTCGAGGAAAAGAAAATACAAGCTCATAAACTGGTTTTGGCGGCATTTAGTGATTACTTCAGTGCCATGTTTACTGGAGATATGTCTGAAACAAGTCAGTCCACAGTCCACCTGACAGATATGAATTCGGTTGCCGTAGAGGCACTCATTCAATACGCCTACACTTCTGAAATCCAAATCAGGGTTGATAATGTCGAAAATTTACTATCGGTTGCTTGTATACTACAGATTGAAGAAGTAAAAAAAGCATGTAGTGAATTTATGAGCAATCAACTTCATCCTTCGAACTGTTTAGGGATTCGTGCGTTCGCAGACGGCCATGGTTGTGACGGCTTATTTAATGCCAGCGATCAGTACACAAAAGACCATTTTGTTGAAGTAATAGATAACCAAGAATTCTTTGTTTTGCCCGATGAACGTTTGGCCGAACTTCTTTCGAGTGATGAATTAAATGTTCCTTCCGAAAGTCAAGTTTTTGCCGCGCTCAAAACTTGGACACAACATGACTTACAGAACAGAAAACAGTTTCTTCCTCGCTTGTTGTCCCTAGTACGACTCCCTCTGTTATCTACACAATACCTCATAGACCATGTTGAATCTTGTCCACTGTTTCGTGACCTGAGTCCATGCAGAGAGCTGATACTGGAAGCGATGAAGTATCAGCTCTTACCAAACCGAAAGCTTCAGATGCAATCATCTAGGACGAAACCCAGAAAATCTACTGTGGGAAAATTATTCGCAGTAGGAGGTGAATGGGAATTTTTTTCAGTTTTCCCCCATAAAGATAACTGGATTTATGAAGAAAATTTGTTTAAAAATTATGATAAGTTAATAATAACCTATAACCTTTATCTCAAGTAGGGACCTCAGGAAGCACCCCTAAAGTGTGTGTGTCTGTTTGGAAAATATTGAATGATTATTCACATCGAAGATGAAGTGATTATTGGAAAAATATTTACACAGGCTCAAGTTCTTGAGCCTCGCAGAGGCGAATAATTGTTTAAGTATCATAACATTGGTTAATTTTTTAAATTAATAATAACAGTATTTCATATTTTGAAAGAGCAACACAAAAAATACGCACTCATGGTCCTATACCCACCTGTAGGTGATTATCAAAAATAGTACACTACAGAATAAGTTCTTGACTAATAAGCACATTTTCTCTACTCAGATAGGGAAAATAGTAACTGATTAGTATGATACATAAGGCTGAAAGTGGGGTGTGGGTTTGTAAGGGGGGGGGGGGACAAGACTGGTACCTGTATAGTATATTTTTTAGACTTAGTCTAAATATACATGAATATTATATTTTCTAGGAATGGATTCCTCTAAGGGTGCTATAAACATAGAAGAATATGATGTACGCAAGAACACTTGGACCCTTGTGGGACCCATGGCATCAAGGCGATTGCAGTTTGGATTAGCAGTTTTAGATGGTAAATTATTTATTGTTGGTGGTCGTGATGGACTCAAGACGTTAAACACAGTAGAGTGCTATAATCCTGTAACTGCACAGTGTTCACCAGTGACTTCTATGAATACCCATCGGCATGGTTTGGGCGTGGCTGTTTTGAATGGTCCTCTATATGCTGTTGGAGGGCATGATGGATGGTCATACTTGAGCACCGTTGAGAGGTATGTTGTTTTTAAAGATTACAATAATATAATCCCTACATTATGTATGCCACCCACCTGTTCTCATTGCCATCCTAATCACACTATAAATTGATTGTTCGGTTACCAAGTGCTAAGCATATGTTTAAGCTTTCAGTATCAGATTGAAGAAGCATGATTTCCTACTACCATCAATTACCAACATGAGCCCAGTTGTTTGAAGCCTTATTAGTGCTAATCCTATAGGTTAACTAATAAACCTTGGTATCCTTTCAATAAATTTGTGATATTATAGATTTTGACATTTTGTGGGTGGATTGTAGACATGTTTTAAGGCCATTAATAATTATTGTTTCACCAACTACAAGCCAGAAATTAAACTAACACTAGCTTACTAACCTTTGTGCTCATGACAAGAAACATTATGAGAAACACAGGTCATTTCAGCTATTCTTGGATCTTGGATTGGCCATCTCAAATTCTTATTGCCCTTGGCTCCAATAAATAACCTATTTAGATAGCACTGTATCATCATGCCCACACACAACTACCATCATATCACTGCTATGTACTATTATCATCATTTTTTAACCATAAATATAACCATACAATAAATGCTTTGTTTAGGTATGACCCAGAAACTAAGCAATGGAGTTTTGTCACAGCTATGAGTACCCCTCGCAGCACAGTAGGAGTTGCTGTTTTGGATGGCAAACTTTATGCTGTGGGTGGAAGAGATGGTTCGTCATGCTTAAAGTCAGTGGAATGCTATGATCCCAATACTAACAGATGGACTTTAGTATCTCCAATGTTAAAACGAAGAGGAGGTATGTTATTGAAGAAATAGAAAACGTGCGTGCGTGCTGTGTGCTGTCATAAAGCATGCGGGGCTTGGCAGAACACAAGAGAAGCACAACGTGTAGCAGAGTGCTTCTGGACACTTCTCGAGTGTTCTGCCAATCCCAAAGTGCTTTATGACTGCACACAGCACAGCAAGTAAGTTTTTTTATTTTTTTTATAAAATACAAATTACAATAATAGATAGGAATGAAGCAACAGAAAGTGCGCGCATGTGCAATGTGCTCTCATAAAGCATGCACTCTAAACCAATCAGAGTGCGACATTCATAACAGTTATTTTATAAAGGGGTTGAGCAATCATTATCCCTCCATTTCTCCTTCCCCTTACATTAAGGGAGATATGAGAATTTCAGAAGTTTTTATCGCTCCATTGGGGTATGGAGGCAGGTGGGGAGGCATATTTTGTTGAACTACATATCCTATCCTTCTTCTCCCTTGGAAATAATTGTAATCCTAATCTCTCAATGGGGAAAGGTTTATATAGATATTTTCTGGAACCCCACACTTTGTGGCCAAGATTATCTCAGTTATTAACTAATAATTCATAATGTTCCAATGCTTCAGGTGTTGGTGTTACTGTGCTTGGCAATTTTCTGTATGCCATGGGAGGACATGATGCTCCAGCGAGCCAAGACTCTTGTAGACAGTTTGAATCTGTTGAGCGATACGACCCCAAGACAGACCAGTGGACAATGGTTGGGTCTATGATAAACTGCAGGGATGCAGTAGGTGTGTGTTGTTTAGGTGACAAACTGTATGCAATTGGAGGATACAATGGGTCCAAGTATTTAAGTGCTGTTGAAGTGTACGACCCACTTACAAATGAATGGAAACAAGTAGCTTCTCTAAACGCAGGCAGAGCTGGAGCCTGTGTTGTAGCTGTTCCTAATTATATAAAATGATATCTGAAGTCCAACCCCAGAAAAAGTTAACCCAATTATTAAAACTCCTCTCATTCTAAAGATTTATATATTTCCTTATTGAGGGGATTAACATTTTAAACCTTTCTCCCCTACAAAGGAATAATCATTCTCATCAAGGTGTTGGTTTACAAATCTGGTACATTAAAATATCGACTTTTTATCATGAGCCACAATGTCTAGCATTCCCAGATTATCATGATTCAGATTCCTTTCAGGAACTCAGATACTTTTTTGCCTGAGTTCATCTGGATAATATTTAATTATTTAATAAAAATAGACCCCTGGAAATAATTCTAGCATCAATCCCTGTGAGGCACTGATATTATTATAATATCAATAACTTTGAATGAGGAGAAGACTCATAAGAAAGTAGTTGCACAATCTTGCTAGAAATTCTGTAAATTTATGGGACAGACATGATAGCATACATAAGCCACAGAATGAACCTGGTCAACTGGAGTTTGCATTTTAACTCTTATTTCTTATCCCTAGACTGTGTGCAGCCAGACTTTTCCCTTGTATAGTAACAGTTAATTAGGTCGGCTGCATGCAGGCTACTTATCTCCAGGTCATATTTGTTTGTTTGTTTGAAGTTTTGATTTGTTTGTCCACTTAATTGCACTCTTATCCTGAGGAGTATCAGCATACGTTTCATGTTCTTTTGACTTCTAGAAATCTCAAAACTATTTTCCTATTAAAATCTTTTGACCTGTTGCCTTTGGAGGAGTAGTAAATTCTTGTGTTCAATTAATTAAACAGATGATAGTTGCCATTCCATGCACAATTGTTTACAGATTACATAACCTATACTCATAGGGTCTTTCAGGTTTCCCACCCAACCAAATCCCATCGTAATTTGAATTCTAACATTGCAATTAAATTTGTGAGTTAGCCATGACCTGCGACTTATTAAATATTATCCCTAAGGCATCTGCAGATAGATATTATGAATATATTCAATATAGTATGGGGCGTGCTTGCAAATTTTTAGACATACATGATTAACTGGCAATCTGTTTTTAAGTTTGTCAGTATAATTATAATTAGATGACCTTGTGAATAGAACTAGGTGTAAGAACATGAATATGATGTCATGAATGTCATATACAGAACATAAAAACATGTTTTTATGAATCTGTTGACCAGATGCCTGTTCATGTCGGTAAATTGGTTTAATTACTTAAACAGATGTCCGTCTATAAGTTGCCATGCCACACTATATTGTTTACGTGTGATTACATAACCTACTGGTTTCACATTTATAGATTTCAAAAGCATGAAACTCCAAAAAAATATCATAGATATATTTTAGTTTATAATAATCCCAACATAATAAACTCGGCACCTGACTTGGCAGATACATAATATATATACGTGCATACATCCTTTGTTTGATTTACATTACATTAATATTACAATTAAAACTTAGAATGCAAACACTAAAAGTGTGCAACATAAATATCACTAAACAGTGATATTTTATGCTAATTCCATTGTTTTCTTTTTAATTGGTGCTATTTACTACTAAAAAATAATGTTAACTATTGCACACATTTAGTGTTTGTACTCTACTCTTACTGAGTCTAATACTTAAGTACAACGACATCAAGATGCAACACTTAAAAGAGGTGTTTTTACCTGTTCTCTGACAATTTTCCACAAGATTAGTCTCCTTAATATATGCAGACACTGTTAGCACCACCATGAAAAAGCTTTTCCAGCTTTTCCCTCTAACAAGCATAATATATTGGCTTGGAAGATTTTGCATTACAAGTCACTAGCAGTTTATGCTGTACATGTACAGGAAACTTAACAAGAGACTACCTAAAATAAATGCATCAAGTGGACTTTACACATATTAACAGGGAAACCCACAAATTACTATAATGACAAAATTTACACGAATAGCAATATTTTTTATTGAAATTATTCAGTTATGTTACTATTATAGGAATTACACTACAAATTATGTATTATTTAGGTTGGAAATGACACATTTAGTATTAAAAATCAACCAGTGTTTACAGTCTAATGCTATCTAACTTGGTAACTGGTCATGACGCCCCCTTGTCATGACGCCCCCAGCCATAACGCCCCCACGTATACCATGCATGACGCCCCCAGTCTGTACTACCACGACGCCCCCAGCATAAACCATGACGCCCCTTGTCTCTATTAACTCTTATTTAATAAGAAGTTTAACGATAATAATATGGCGCTATGAACCCATGTAAATCGAACACTATTGGAGTTGTTTCATGGTCATTACGATTTTAAATAACTCGTTTCTACGCTTCGCGTATCCACGAGTTAAAAACGATACCTACAAGCTGGCGAACACTAAATCTCTGTAGAAGATAATATAGGTAAGTTGTAGTGCTTGGGAACGAGGTTATTCCGGGCGAAAGCCCTTGGAATTAAATTCGGAAAAATTAATTTCCGACCTCGCTGGGAATCGAACCCACGACCTTCGGAATTGTACTACCGATGCTCTACCAGCTGAGCTATAGGTCAGACTGAGAGCAGGCCGGGGTGAAATAAATGTTAGGTCGCGGTAATTATGATGCAAAGATGAGAGTATGTGGACCGCGTGGCACTAATGAAATAGTAGAAGATAATATAGGTAAGTTGTAGTGCTAAATCTCTGTAGTTAAGCGATGTACTTCTTGAATGTTATCATTAATAGTTAGTTCCAGAACATGATATAGCTGAATTAGGAGTTAAAGAACATCATTCAGATGCATTAGGAATCCAACTATAATTCTAAGACATGTTCATCGATCAAAACTTTTATTTCGTGCGATCAAGTCACGCTGTTGTTACGAAGCACTCTCAACACGCCCCGTGATCAACATTTCGGAATGCCTTTATCGGCACGAGAAACCTATAAAAAATTCTTTATATTTAAAGAACATCATTTCGGTGCATTTGGAGTTCTAGAACATCATTTCACAAGGAACATTAAAACTTTTTTGTAAGGATTGTTTTTGAGACTTGCACCTTTGTGTTTGTCTATTTCGATAGCTTTTTCAAGTGATTTCAGCAATCGCCGGTAAAGACAAAATATTTGTTCAAGGCATCTGTTTACAGAATAGGTTTTGAAATTACGAACAGAAAGTTGAATAAACTCAATCTCGGAAGTACTAATTAGACAGTTAGTCGAGGAATCGAAAGTGATACCTCGCTGTGGGTGTGTACAAACGCGATGCGTCACGTCAACGTATCATTTGTCTAGATTACAGTAATATCCAGAGTAATATCATAGTTACGTGTAACTAGGATAATTCGGTATGCTCTTTTGATTTGTTTTCCATTTTGTAGCTCTAGAATATCATTTTAATATGAACTCTGAAATTCATCAGTAATAATTGAGACGCCGTTTGTGTTTCGCGTCACCAAGCGAAGTCTTCAAACGCGGAGGAGTTAAAAAATAAATAAATAAATCACTTTTATTTAAGTGTCTAGTCGTTCTAGCGCTTTCGCACTAATAAGCCTTTTCATAGTTTAAGGATCGATTCCACTGCGCATGCGATTTTATCCCGAATTTCTCACCTTCTTTTGTCTAACCTTCTTTTGTTCTTAATTAAACAAAAGAAGGTGAGAAATTCGGGATAAAATCGCATGCGCAGTGGGGTGTGCACAAACGGCTTAAAAAGGCTTACTAGACCTTTTGCATATAAGACACGTGTCCGTTGTACCAAGACGTCCCACTTAGCAAGCACCGTGATAAGATAATGAGGGTTCTAAAAGCATCATTATCACCCTATGAATACATGCCATTGTTGATGAGCAATCTTACTATGCAAATTAACGGTTCTTTTAATTGGGTGAGGTGGGAGGGAATATTCTTCTTTTGTTTTGTTTTCAATAGACGAATGAATGGAGGAAGAATAGTGATGAGTTGGCGACTCATTGATTGGATTCGTTTTTATTCCTTGTCACAACGAAAGTTTCAATAATATTAATTCATTAGAAATCTTCGTCTTCTATTTCGTATAGTTAGGCGTCGAATTCGCACGCGAGCAGCAGCATTACGACGCTGTAAGTTCAGTATCGGTATTCTCGTCCTTATCACGATTTCTTCAAATGTTTCTATAGTTTCCCCGGTTAGATACGAAGATTCAGCATTCGTGGCGAGTTTATAAGGACACTGTAATAATCTCTACCACCGTTCATTTCGGGACCAAAGACACCCAAACAATCCAGGACGTCAAGTGGATATTCATCACGGCCAAAACCTGAACGACTAGCATTGCTATGAAACACTGAAGCCATGCTAAAAATTTCAAAGGAAAAAACTGGGTATTGTTTATAATTCAGAATTTGGTATAATGTCAGAACAATCACTGGAATTTGACCAAAGAAAAAAAGGAAACGGTGGTGGCATATCTTTGATAAATAAATACCAATGGTGACTGTGGTCACTCAAACTTTCCAGTACAAGAAGGACACCAAAAAGTCGAAGATTGATAGCGTCCTGGACATGCTTCCAGGCATGATGGACAGCGTCAAATCAGCCGCGACGCCCATAAGAAAGCTGTCGCCAAGTGGCAAAATCTTTCAGATTCTGAATAAGGTATCAGTAGACCTTACTAGTTTCTATTTCCTCTCGGTAAAATTTTGGAATATTATTTCATTTGGTAGCTTAAACTCCTGGTCATCTACATACTTAGGCTGGTTTCACGACTAGTCTGTTTATTGAAACCACTGGTCTATTGATAAAGGTCTACTGATAACTTTATACATGTTTCATTTGTTTTTTCGTTTTTCTATTTTTAAGATTTCTTTTCGAACGATATTTTATAGATACAGTTGGCGTATAAAAGACACTTAGTCGAGTATAATTTAAATGAAACTGGACCATAAAGGAAGCTGAAATCGTGCATGTATTGCGTAAGAAAAATTAAAAGCAAAAGAAATTTTGATATTTTGTTACGAAGACATCAATGTTTAAAACAAAGATCTAGTAGAGTATTTCCACTGGTCATATCCGTAAAACTTTTCGTAAGGATTTTCACAAATTAGCTCGAGCTAGATAAAATGTAAATAACAATATAAATACCATAAGATTTTTTATAGTATTGGCGACCATTAGCATTCCATTCAACACAAATTAATGGTAAATGAAGAGACAAATTAACAACAATGAAGTGGAGGCACTTACAAATACACAAAACTTTCTTTATAACAGGCATCCGACCTTTTTGTTTTGTGCTTTGCCCCTGGACACCCCATAATGCATTGCGATTGAAGGTGATCGCCTTATCGCAAAAATGCAGGTTGTAAATGGTATTTGGTTATCATTTCACATTCATCTTGCAAATTCATATTCCAAAAACGTCTCTCGCGATGAATAAACCTTTCCCCAATTCGCTTGAAATTGAGGCGGTCATTGATTCTTTTCTTTATCAAGGCCAGCCTCGACTTGAAACCATTTTGTGTTCGGGAAAGATCTATTGAATGGTAATCGACTCCATAACTGTAAAAACAGTCTTTTACGAGTTCCCCTTAACATAATGGCCGCAGTATCGTTGAAGTAGTCCATATTGTTTTTGATGATTGTTTCTGATAAATGAAACACGAAATACAAATTAAAACACATATTTTTCAGCGTGGGTATAAACTGAAGCAAAATTATGGCAGAAATGGAACATTACAGCCGACATGAAGACCGCTAGTAAGAGGAATATACTCATTTCCACGTGCCTGAATAACAATGACAGGGTATAAGTGAGACATTTCGGGACACGGGACACATGTCTTATATGCAAAAGGTCTACTAGACCTTTTGCATATAAGACACGTGTCCGTTGTACCAAGACGTCCCACTTAGCAAGCACCGTGATAAGATAATGAGGGTTCTAAAAGCATCATTATCACCCTATGAATACATGCCATTGTTGATGAGCAGCCTTACTATACAAATTAACGGTTCTTTTATTTGGGTGAGGTGGGAGGGAATATTCTTCTTTTGTTTTGTTTTTAATGGACGAATGAATGGAGGAAGAATAGTGATGAGTTGGCGACTCATTGATTGGATTCGTTTTTATTCCTTGTCACAACGAAAGTTTCAATAATGTTAATTCATTAGAAATCTTCGTCTTCTGTTTCGTATAGTTAGGCGTTGAATTCGCACGCGAGCAGCAGCATTACGACGTTGTAAGTTCAGTATCGGTATTCTCATCCTTATCACGATTTCTTCAAATGTTTCTATAGTTTCCCCGGTTAGATACGAAAATTCAGTATTCGTGGCGAGTTTATAAGGACACTGTAATAATCTCTACCACCGTTCATTTCGGGACCAAAGACACCCAAACAATCCAGGACGTCAAGTGGATATTCATCACGGCCAAAAACCTGAAAGACTAGCATTGTTATGAAACACTGAAGCCATGCTAAAAAATTCAAAGGAAAAAACTGGGTATTGTTTATAATTCAGAATTTGGTATAATGTCAGAACAGTCACTGGAATTTGACCAAAGAAAAAAAGGAAACGGTGGTGGCATATCTTTGATAAATAAATAACAATGGTGACTGTGGTCACTCAAACTTTCTAGTATAAGAAGGACACCAAAAAGTCGAAGATTGATAGCGTCCTGGACATGCTTCCAGGCATGATGGACAGCGTCAAATCAGCCGCGACGCCCATAAGAAAGCTGTCGCCAAGTGGCAAAATCTTTCAGATTCTGAATAAGGTATCAGTAGACCTTACTAGTTTCTATTTCCTCTCGGTAAAATTTTGGAATATTATTTCATTTGGTAGCTTAAACTCCTGGCCATCTACATACTTAGGCTGGTTTTTCACGACTAGTCTGTTTATTGAAACCACTGGTCTATTGATAAAGGTCTACTGATACCTTTATACATGTTTCATTTGTTTTTTCGTTTTTCTATTTTTAAGATACGATTTTTTAAGATATTTTTTCCGAACGATATTTTATAGATACAGTTGGCGTATAAAAGACACTTAGTCGAGTATAATTTAAATGAAACTGGACCATAAAGGAAGCTGAAATCGTGCATGTATTGCGTAAGAAAAATTAAAAGCAAAAGAAATTTTGATATTTTACGACTCGGTTTTAACTTGCCTGAATTTCATTCATGCTCATGTAATAGGAAACCGATCCCAACACAGGAAACCCACAAAGAGCAAAGTTACTTTTCTAAAAGAAACAACAAAATATAGCCGGGTTTCCTGTGGCTAAGTGAGGTAACAAAGCTGATCAAGATCTACTTGACAATACCTGTGACAACAGCTACAGCAGAGAGGTCTTTGTCAGTTCTTCGCCGGCTGAAAACGGGGCTTAGATCAATTGAATTGATAGTATGCAATCCCGGTTGGGGGTTTCGTCAGAGGCTAAGTGCTGGATGGAAATACGAAAATAAACACAAGAGATGATAATTTTTAAAATGTCTAAAGAAATATTTGTATTCCTTTGTTTATTTTTTCGCCTGTCCACTAATGGAAAGTTTTGCGCTGAAGTTCAGGAAATGAGAAGGGCGGTGTACCTCGTGGTAAAAGTCTTTAGGGTTTGACAGTTGGAGCTCGTACCGCATATTAGGAGAGTGACGAACACCTGCAAAAAATCATCATTTATCAGCAAGGTTGTAATCAAGAGGAACAAACTTGTTTGAATACATATTTCAAAAAGGTTGTCACACCCAAAGTAGATAGACGATTAACAATAAGAGATCAGTTATTCCAATCATTAGCTGGAATGACTGGTGTTTTTTATCAATTCTCTTCAAGGACACCAAGGTTAGCGTTGCTCGTAGCTGCCATTTTCAACACCCATGCATGCCCACCATTCCTTTCGGTCTTAAATAATCTAGTGAAACAATTTTCTTTTTTATGTAATTATGTCTAAATTAAAACGGCCCGGAACAGGGCTTATTATGGCCACGATTCACATTGATCGTAATCCTGATATTTACATGTCGAACATAATAATCTAAAAACCAATGGCATTATATATTATGAAGTAGTATGAATATACTCAGAATTAGCGAAGAAAATAACTTAATCTCTAGATACAAGTGCTGGGACTTTTTTCTCAAGATGGCCGCGGCAACGTGGCTTTTAGCACCACAAGTTTGAGCTTTGAATGACATTTGTCTCGATATCTTCGCTTTCTCTAGTTGCGAACTTTTTTGTAGTAGAAGACGAAACTAAAAATCAGAAAGTTGAGTAGCGTCAGCTTGGTATTCATTCGCAGTTCCAGTACATGTTTTGTAGCACGTGTGCAACTTAGGCGTGAAAAATTGGACCCGCCCCTCTCCTCCCTCGGGTGTAATTTTGTCAAAATGACCGGAAATCATTTCCATAGACCATGTGGGTAAAGGGAGAAAGCTATTAAATGAGTATAACAATGACAAAACAATTATGCCACATGCGTTCTAAACCTTAATTTTCACTAAACATTAAATATCTATGAGTAAACACGTTTCTAGTACCTAGTCCCCTTACCGTTAGGAAAAACACAGGTTGACCATCAAAAATAGATATTTTATGCTTTTTATAAAATGCGAGTCAGGTTAAAAGAAAGATCTAAAATATAACTTGAATTATGTTTCAAAGCAACCGATGATTAGGTTTACTTCTGTGAACCTTTTAGATCAAAGTTTTAATGAGCATGAATGAAATTCAGGCAAGTTAAAACCGAGTCGTAGCGGCCAGCGGCTACCCACCCCAATAATATGCGGTGGGGGTGGGGAATGGGGCGCGTTTTTGCTAAGGACTTAGTGGCAGCTTTGCCAGCAGTCTTGGTAGCTTTGGCTGTGAGCGTGCAGCAAAAAATTTTTGTTTATCATCACTTTTGCCTGTTTTGGGGTGTTTACACCGTCATACAACATGAATAACGAGGCTGCATCATCGGGAGAGTCTACTAGCTCTTCGCCGAGTGTGGTGACGGTCTCCCAGGTACCTGTAGAGCTTTCTTCACAGATTGTTGAAGCCATCCAGCGAGCAGTCGACCGTTCAATGGCCAGCAGAGCTTCGAGTCAGGCGAATGATAATGTTGGGTTGCCGCCCTCTTCCCTTGCCCAAAGGACCAGCCAATTATTGCAGACAGGAGCGGGGATTCTACTAAATCAGCCCGGAACTCTTGGAGGTAGGTCCTCAATGGTTGCCCCGTCTTTTTTGAACACTTTCTCTTTTCCTGCCGCCTCGAGTACATCAACTTTAACTTCAACTACCAGTAGTCTCGGTGCAACGAGTTCAGTCCCCTCTTCCACGGGTTCCCAGAGCCCACTGCCTGTTATTTTGCACCAACCGTTTGTTGTGGGTCCGGGATATTCCCCAATACCTTCAAAACTGGTGGCTCAGATCGTCACAGGGAGGTTTATTGATTTGAACGACCTCGTACCAGCTAATTTGGTCTCTAGCTCGGATTCTGACGAGCCCCAGCTCATGCTAGATGGTAGGCTAGTACTCACTAGCCAGCCTAAAAAGCCAAAGCGTCGGTTTGACGACATTGTTAGTTGGTCAGAAGCTTTTTCTGTCTACACACTCGTGGTCACAGCCTTTAACCCGCTTCGCTGGAGGGATTTGCTTCAGTACAAGTTGTTGATCCTTCGCACCTACCGTTTGTTCAATGGACGAGCTTGGATGGGCTACGATCAGGCTTTCCGCGAATATGCAGCCGCGTTACAACTAACTGATTGGTCTCAGCTAAACGTGCAACTTTATAATTTTCACACGGCTGGCTCTACTGCAAGGTCCTCATCTACAACGGTATGCTTGTCGTGGAACCGTGATCGCTGCACCTCCCCTTATTCTCCCTGTCGGTACGCTCACTGTTGTGCTAAGTGCTCGGGCTCGCACCGGGAGCCACAGTGCCCTGAGTCGCAATCCTCGTCGCTTAAGCTGAGGGAACGTTCCGCGTCGCCTGTGCTGTCTCGTGCGAGAGAGCGTAGACGTTGACTCTGCTGTTGTGCCGTCGAAGTGGGAGCGAAGCTGCCTCCCCTTCGTATATTGTCGTTACCGTTTGCCGCGACTCTCGCCACTCGCTGTCGTTATATCGTTCCCGCTGTTGCTGCTTTCCGTTCTTAGCTCGATTGGAGGTTACCCCCCGGCGTCGTCTGTCCCACTTCAAGACAGAGTTAACCCGTTATACCTACGGTTTTCGCAGCGTAACGAAACACGTAACGAAAAACAGTTTGACGCTGCAATTAACTGCTGCCATGCCACCCCTCGTTTGTTTATTTGGGTTGGTACTGTTGGGCTGGCCGATTAAAGTTATCCTATTATTATTTAGTTATATATTGATTTATCTATTTACCAGTAGTTAGCCAGGTTAGACCCCTTCAATAAGCTGATATCAATGTCGAGGGTTCTGGTATTACAGTTGACTGTGTTGTGTGCTGCGTCCATTGAATTGAGCCGCCTTCCCAACCAGCAGCAGGTAGGGGGACTCGCGATCGATGCCAAAGATATACGGGTTTAACTCGCGGATTTACGAAGACGGGTACAGCAGATTTATCGCAAACGGAGGTTAAAATATTCCTTAGATATACATGGCCACCATCAACGACATTCAAAACAAAACTGTGCGCAGGCTCGGAAATCAGGTGATGGATAACTCAGACGCTGACTTTGTCTTCGCTACATTTATGGAGGGAAAGACAGACAAAACTATGAATCACAAAATGGCTGAAAAGATAATCAACAGAATGCCGGCCGGTGACTACCGTTTGGAGTTGACATTCGTAAAGTACTTAGACGGTGAGTGGATAATAGAAAAGGGTCGTAATCCTATCAGAGCGTCTGGTAAGCAGAACCTGTTCGTTTTGAATAAGCACACACGACCGGGAGCACTTGAGGGAATAGACATGCTCTTCTACGAGGTCGCTTACCCGGTTACCGTGGTCATTTACGGTGCATACGAGATTAAGAAGCCGGACGTTAAGAAGTTGCGACCAATGCGACATCCTGGTAACTGCGTTGGGAAGCTGGTTAGGGAGTTTTTCGAGGATTCCTCTCGGGGTGGTAAGCTTACGCCAAAAAGAAGAGAAGCCATCAGGAAATGGGAGCATTCTACACGTAAAACTGGAGGCTCCATCGAAAACATCAAAAAGTTAGAAACTGCCTTAGAACGCCGCATACACGTGAAGGACATCACCGACGGTTTCATTTACGAAGGGACGAAAAAGTATGGAGGCCGGGGAGCGCCTATTGTTATCTATCAACACAACGCGCACGCATGGAGAGAACTTAGGTTTCCAAGAAAGAAGGAGACAAAGGTCTACAAGGGGTCACCACTCATAGATTTGATCCACGAGAATTCCATATGGCTAATGGATTCGGAAGGAAATCAATTCATGACGCAAGACGGCACTCTTTACCGGCCCGAGAGCGAACACCAGCGCATCCAAAGCGCCTGCGAAACCCTTGGTGAGGACTTTTCAGATGAGGTCCTTAGCTCCCGCAGTTTGGACTTCCTGGCCGCAAAGAAAAGAAACGGCTGGAAACCCACCCCAAAAGAATTCGGAGACATAGCCAAAGCCTGTGTAGAACACGGCCATGGAGGTCTGTGGAACATGGAGTACGACGAAGATCAATACGTATCCCTGGATATGAAACATTGCTACCCTGCCAGTTTTAAAGGCCTTGGGGATTGTAAGGAGTATTACGATAGATACGGGCATCCCGACTCACAATTCTTTCGTGTCGCGTTAGACTGTAAATACGACGCACCAGCAACAGGATTCGTCAGACTAACCACATGGGAGTTGGCAGAAGACTTACATCCAATAATTTACGCGTGGTATGGGAAGCACCTGCAGGAGAAAGAATGGATACCCATACCCCTACTGAAGTTCCTCGAAGAGCGTAAACTCCTCACATACACAGCGCATGAAGCCATACTTTGCCATAGCGCCTTCACACAATGGCTCCCAGAGCACAACCCCACAGCGCGGGTTGTCATAGGAAAGTTCACACAGGGCGCTAAGGAAGGAGAAAAACACATGCAACGGCGTTTGATAACAGACGACGGTGAGTTGAACTTCTTAATAAAACGCGCGCATGAGCAAGGAACCATGGTGTCCGTAGAGAAGTGGAATTATTTCATAGAAGGCCAAGGGGAACGGCAATGGAATGCGCTGTGTTATTACCAAGATCATCGCCCGCAATATTACCATCTTCGGGCCAGCATGCTAGCATATGCGCACATCAATCTCTTAGCAATGCTGTTGCGGTTTGACAAAGAGGATATCCCACGCGTGGCCACGGATTCTTTGTATGTAAAGCCAGAAGTGTTAGAGAAGATGAAGGAATTCTACACTGCCGATGAACTCGCAGAAAGTGGCCAATGGCGCGTCAAAGATGAGGAGATAAAAGCATGGAGAGGCCGTGTAGAATATCACGGAGAACATCTTTACGGTAGCGTGGAACCAACCGGGGAGCCTCTACCTTCAGTTGCCGACCCAATCTCTTACCAACGCTTCTCTTACCTTTACGGAACGGGAGGCAGTGGTAAAACTACGCGTGTCTTGAAACTCTTTCCAAAGATAAAGGTGTTAACGCCAACGCACCGTCTGGAAAGAGAATTAACGGAGATGGGTTACGACGCGCAGACCTACCACAGCTTCTTCCGCTGGAATGGTCAAAAGTGGGTACCAGAAGCCATCCACGACATACCCCCGGTGATACTTTGGGATGAGATTTGCACCGTTCCTTTAGAAATCCTGCAGGAATTTGTAGAATTCCTCCGTGGAAAGTGTCAAGTGATATTCGCCGGAGATCCTTGCCAGCCTCCTCCAATAACCGGAGAGATGCCCCATAAATGGTTAAAAGAAATGGTAGACCACTCCGAAGAAATTAACACCGACTACCGCAGTAAGGATCAAATAAGAAACCTGAAAGCAGAACTTCGGGGCCTTAGTGACGCGGAACAAAACAAGATACTACGCAAGAGGGTACGAGCGAAGAAATACGAGGAATTTCTTCACGCGTGGCATCCAAAGGATTTGGTGTTGAGCAGCAAGCGCGCAGCACAATCACGCATACAGAAAGACCTGCTGAATATACACCGCGAGCGATTCCCTACATATCCCGTGCCCGTCTGCTATAAACCCCACGACACCCGAATGCAAAAAAGAGACGTATGGGTGCCAGGCACCGACATCCAACTGCAGAATGCCGTAACTCACGATAAAGCCTGGGTGCCCATAGAAAAAGTAGAAAGAATTACCTCCCATCCAGACTGGCGCTTGGGTTATTGCATGACAGTCCACAGCGCGCAAGGGCTTACCATAAAAGAAACCTTATGGATCATAGACCAGCGGCTGTGTTGGAGCAACCTTATCTACACCGCCGTAAGTCGTGTGGAGTATGCCAAACAGTTAAAAAGGGCCTGGGGGCCACAAATGCGTTACGACCGCACCCCAGAAGACGTAGCCAAAGAGAACATTGCCAAGAAACTCCTTCGCTACAAGCGCCACGACGAAGAAAAGAGCAAAGATCCCCGCTATGCGGGGATAAAGTTTGACCTATGCGTGGACGACGTCTATAAGAAAGGCGCCCGCTGCGCAAAGTGTAACATACCTCTACTATGGAGGTTTGACCCGAATGACGATCAACAGTTCTCCGTGGATCGCATAAATAATAAACGCGGCCATTGCAGAGGTAACGTAAGACTGACATGCCTAGAGTGCAATCGGGCGCGTGGTGCTGCGCTACTCTGAGTCTTTGGGGACTATGAGCAGCTCTTCCATGACAAATCCGCGACTTGGGCCATTTAGGTAATACAACACGGGTTGCCCTTCCTTGGTGACGGACTTCGAAATCTCATACGTTTCCAGGGACCAGTTAGGATCCGTGGCTCTCTTACTGCCACCTTCGAGTTCCCCCGGCTGATAGAGGTATCTGACCACTATGTCGCGGGGTAGCTTTTTTTCCTTCAGTCCGACCGCCCTCGAACTTCTGACATAGGACTTGTGTTCCACGTGTTTCTTTTTTATGGCATCCTTGGGTTTCATCCCCGTAGCCCTGGCCGCCTCGTTGTTCAAAGCCGCGACGACCTGGGGGAGCCTCTGAGTCCATTCCCTGTTGCGTTTGGAGGGATCTTCCAGCTCTTTCCAATACTGGTACCCAAAGAGACGCTCGGCCAGGGTCTTATTAAATCTTTCGACGATGCTCTGACCCCTGTGGTACTCAGCTTCGGCTCTCCTAATTTTAGTGCTGTGGTCTTTCAGGGTCTTAGTAACCACGCCCATGAACTCTGTCCCCGCATCCACTTGCAGCAGCTTAGGCCATTTCAAGACGCGCTTATAAATCCTACCTAGGGCTTCTGCGACTTCCCCAGAATCCTTGCTGGTTATGGGTTCGGCGTCCTTGTATCTGCTTGCGATATCAACTACGGTCAAAGCGTATCTATAGATCTTTCTTCTCACCTTGTCGTGCGGTAAGAAAAGCAAATCCGCCTGATGAACTTCATTGGGGGTATTTACAGTAAAGCTGGGCCTGGGAATGTACTTGGGCACGGGAAGATAAACCTGCCAGAGGGTTTGTTTTTTCAACCAGTTCTTAGCTGTTTCGTCTGATACCCTGGCCGCGGTCGCGAGTTTCTTGATAGCTGACGCTCCTCTCCAATAGCCTTCCGGCCCATAGTAAATCCTTTTAAGTTTGTCCTCTACGCGGCCCATTATATAAATTTGATTCAAGCGAAGGATAGGACAAGATTGATCTTACGTCCGTTAAAATCCACCGTCTTTCCGTCCACTTTAATGGTGATGTTTATGCTTTCTACCAAATTAGACAAGTCATAGCTCAAAGAAATGGGAGTGTATTCTACCAGGTCAAATGGATTACCCTTAGGTAGGAATTTGGACATAAGAGAAGACTTTTCTCCATTGTTGTAACTATGAACCAAGTCGCAATAGACTTCGTAAGAGGATGCGACTTTCCATTTCACGTCAAGTTGACCATTGATCGTGGTACTAGTAAGACCTAGGAGTTCTACCAATGAACTGTCCTTCAAATTAGCGCTTCCACTATTTTTCTTGAACTTCATTTCATGGGGTAATCCTGTGGTAAGAGTATATCCATGCTTTGCTAGCTCCTTAGCCAGTGTTATGGGGGTGTAATGGGAATCTGGTAACTTTGGCTTGGCGCCGGAAGTTCCGATGACAAAGCCATTAATTAAATTATACCAAGAATTGTACAAAGAGCAACTAACCAACCGAACCCTTTCCGCGCGGATGGGAGGATTCAGATAAGTAGTAAAGTTATTCTTGTCGCTTTCCAAAAAGACGATCATATATTTCAGGAAACACAGTTCCCTTCGTTAGAGCAGATACGCCAAAGCCACGCCTCCCGCCAGCCCTGCGACTCCTACAAAGACCAATTCATTGTCTTTTTGTTTCTTAGAAGGCTGGTAGTAATTCTTAAACTGAGGCTTTCTTAACCCCGTTAATGCCGCAGGGTGCGCCTGCGCATAGAGCTTAAAGGCGTAGTCCGTGTTTTCGAAGTTCTTATCCGCCTGCATCTTGTCTTGGTAGTTCTTATCCAACCAATCCCTGTAAGCTTGTCTTTTTTCATTCCAAGCTGCCACGTCTCGCTGATATTTCTCCAGCGCTAAGTCGTGTCTCTTCCTTTCGGCGGCGCCGCTTTTGTCGCCTCTGACTAATCTATCCAAATACTGACCACCATAATTAGCTCCAGTGAATGCTAAAGCTGCAATAACTCCACCTGCGACCACGCTAGCCATTTATACATTAGGAATGTACTTTTCCTTCTGTAGGTAATTCTTTGCCATGATAGCCCCGCCTACGGCAGCGGTCATTTTAGCAAAATTAGCGAAGCTCTTGCTTGGGTCTTCAGTAAAGTCTTCTTTGAGCACTTTCTTACCTACCCAACCAATACCCGCAACGATGGAAGTAATGATAGCTGCTTCTTCAACAGTTTTCAATAACGCGGTTGACATTATATTACAGAGCGAGAAGGTTATTACTCCATTTCAGGGATCTTACTTTTTCTAACCTCCACAGGTGCGTGATATGTTGGTGGTTCTACCTTTTTCGTTGCCCGCCATTGTAAGTAAAGGCTGCCTGCAGCTATGATGACTCCTAACGCGCCGATGACGTACCCAGGATTAATAAAGGATTCCTCTTCCTCCACCTTTTCCTCCTTTTTTGCCTTGTTCTTTTTATTCATCTCCGCGAGCTTCTTTCCGGCAGCGACTCTGCCTGGAGATTTAGCCTTGGTAATCTTGGTATCTTCTACGGGTGGTTGTTCTTCGGTGCCACTCATCTTATATTAAGGGACTTGAAGGACTTGACAAGTAACTTGATGACGACTTGACAATGACTTGGCAATGACTTGACAACGACTTGATTAAGTACTTGAGGCGACTTGACAACGACTTGACTAAGTACTTGAGGTGACTTGATCAGGTACCTCGGCAAGTGCCGCCTGGAAGACCTTTTCGACTTCTCTGTCCTTCTTGAAGTCCTTCCAAGACACCAGTACCTCCTTCAAGTCGACATGCTGAGCTACGTGAAGTGCCGCAGAGGCGACTGCCATTAACTTACCGCACTTCAAAGACAACCACCCGCAGGTTATCTTAAGTTCTTGGGATATGACATAGTCATCTCTTATGTCCTTCTGTAGTTGCTCCACGTCGTCTATAGGCAGTGCAAGTCCAAGCAATTTAGTCGCAAGTCGGATAGCGGAGTCTGCTACGGCGTCCGTGGTCTTACTTGCAAGGGCAGCCTCGTACCTCTTATGGAACTTCTTGACTTCTTCTTCTGGCAACTTATTAACCTGCTCATGGGTAAGTTCCTTGCCTATCATTTCTTTGCACTTCCCAGATGACACAAGGATGTTAAGTTGTTCCTTAAGGTTACTTTCATCTAACTGTGTGGGGACTTCATCTAAGAGCTGCTCAATATCCATATACATTAGGAATCAAAGACTTTAAAGATCGCAGATCTTTATGGAATACGGAAACCTCAAAGAGAAGATCATCTTGGAATGTTGGTGCGTTTTTAGGTGCCGCATGTATTCATGCAACTGTTCCTTGGATATCTCACCGCCGTAGTCGCTTAAGATGGTTTCCAGGTCAGACTTACTTGGAGTATAAAATACTACGAGAGAGCCTATGTTTTCCCTGAAGGGCTTAGAGACACTGGTAAGCTGCTGGGAAAGCAACCAAACGCTGATATTGTCATGCCTACCGCTGAAGGCGAGTTTAACGAGCTCGGAAGTGCGTCTTTTTACGTCGTCCCCACAGGCAATGTCATCCAATATGAGGAGCGTCTGTGTATCTTTAGGGAATTGCTTGTGCCAGAACTTCAAATGGCTGGATAACTCGTTAGGGTCTAAGATATCTACGAAGAAGTCGTCGTCTTTCACTCCTATGCCCGTCCAGGTGCGGTTATTCACGTAGGTGGGGCATAATAGCACGACGTAGTCGAAACGGTATCTAAAGGGTCCTAATAGCTGCTCCACTACGAACTGCGTTTTGCCGCAGCCGGTGGGTCCTACTATCAGAGCGTTACAAGGAATATGGTTCGGATCCATTATATATACGATGGACCCAGTGGAAGCAGTAAGAAGGATTGCCGCCGACGCATAAGATAAAAGAGACACCATAGAAATGCAAAGGGAGGAGATAGACCGGTTAAAAGAGCGCGTGCAGGAATTGTACGATGAAATGTGCGGTCTGAAGCGCGCGGAGAGGTTTGGTGCGCTTTTGACGATGGCCGGCTGGGCGAAAGATTCCGTTAAGGACTTCATGCGGTATCCCTTATAAGGGTTAATAAATTCTTATTATATAATGAAGTGTAAGGATTGCGACAGGGAGTTCAGTAGCAAACAGGCTTTGCAATATCACCAAAAAAAGAAGGTATGTTTTAAAGAGGTGGATAACGTCACCACCTGTGGCACTTGCAGCCGGCAGTTTAGCAGTAAACAGGCGCTGCGATATCACGTGGAAGGAAGGGTGTGTTTGAAGTCTAAGGAAAGACGCTGTGCTGATTGTAATCGGCTCTTTAGCACGCCCCAAATGTTGCAATACCACCAAGAAAATAGGGTGTGTTTAAAGGATGTGTGTGCGCGCTGCGGGGAGCTCTTAACCGACGCATGGCATCAACATAGATGTCGTGGTAATTATGATTTGGACGTCGTATGCGAGGAGCATGGTGATATCGCTGCGAGATGTTGCCCAGCGGAAACCATAAGGAAGTTAACTCTTCGTAAGAAAGAAATAGACCAACGCTTTACGGAGTTCGACCGCGCCGAAGGTACGCGCTGGGAGAACGCAGAGTATTGGAGTGCGCCCTGTGACGCGTGTGGCGGCTTAAGGAAAGGAGATGATCATATCTGGCAGTGCTTGTGCCCGCAGCATTGTCCCCGCGGTTTTAAGGAGTACTTGGATCGTTTTGATGATTGGCATGCTCAAAACATGGAGGTAAGGAAAGCCCGTAAGTAAAGTAGGGTTTGCGCAAAGAGTCTCAAAATGCACTCTTATATTTATTAATATTCTTTGATTGTTTATTAAGAATAAAAGAAGAAACATTAATAAATATAAGGACCCCTTTTGGAGAAGGTATGCAGAACTCAATAAGAAAAGAAGAAACATTAATAAAAATAAAGACCCCTTTTAAAGGTATATGCTAGCCTACGCAGCCGCCTTCTTAGGAGGATTCCTAATCGCCCTTTCAATATATGGACTGTATTACCTGCGAACTACCTGCCGACTGCATTACCCCTCGTAAGCCGCCGCGTAAAAAATACACCTGCCTTCATTGCGACAGGGTATTCTCCGAAGGATCCTTTGTGGGGCATTGGTGCTCCGCGGATCCTAAAGCGCAGCGGACTTTAGCAGACGCGCTTAACTACAAAGAGGAGATGGAGTGACTGTTCTTTCAATGTCAAACTTCCATCGGCCATTTACCTTACCATAGCTGCGTAAGTGGGTGAATTCCTCGCCCTGAATTACGTACCGCACGCAATCCGGCGCCCAAAGGGAATATTCCTTGCCTTCTAAGTCTTTGAGGACTAACCGTAAACGGTCGATGTCTTCGAAGACGACGTAATTTTTTATTTCGTATGCTTTACCGCAAATCAGGTCACGCCAGTGTATTTGGTTGACGATCATTATATCTATGAAATATTCTTAAATGCGTTGCCCTTGTCTCCGCAGTCTTGAAGCGTTTGCAGCACCACCGACAGGGAATACGGATGCCTTCCGCGTAGTTGCTAAGGGCACGACAGATGACGTCATAATCGTTACTAACCATGGTTAGGTAACCATTCGCGTCATACTGCGAAATTATCTTGCATTGGTCTGCGGAGAGTATGCCATTCCCTTTCGGCGTTTTTAATTCGATGCAAAGCCCTTCATACCTTAAATGCGCGTTCAGTATTAAGAGGTCGGGTTGGCCCCTTTGATAACCCTTCTGCCAGCATTTTATGCGTTTGCTGTCAGAATCCTGCAATTCCCCTAAGCCGGGCGCTATGAGCATCTGAGGGTAAAACCGGCGTATGTAGTCCACGACTTTCTTATGCAGGTCAAACTCGTTTTCCATTTTGAAGACTAACTTGTTAGGACTATCGAACCGCCTTTCTATTTCATACTTACCTGTCTTTCTCAATGCGGGAAGAACGTCCTCGAGGACCCAATCCTGGAATGCCTCTGCCGTTGGCATTTTAGAGCTAAATATTAGTTGATACAACCCAGATTCGGTTACGTACAGGGAATGTGGGTGCGAACTGGAAGGGAGGCGATTCACCTCCATTCTAAGTTCGCTAAGCCTTTTCTTATACTTTTCACGAACGTGCACCTTAATCGCATCTTTTGGGCGCTCATAGCCCAACGCCAAAGCCACCTCCTTTGCTTTGAAGTACAAAGTTTCGCCTTGCACTATGCATTGCAGTTTGGTTTCGTTGTTTTCGAATACGCGAAGCATTATATACCAACGATATTTTTTTATCAAAAGGATGAGCGAGTGGATCAATAGGCAACGCTCTTTAGCTGATTCATTTCTACGCTCAGTTGCGCGTCAGACACGACGAAGACGTAGCAGTTTATCCTATCACCGTCGCCCGCACTGGCGTTCTTGGTGCGTTTGATCTCCAATGTTATGCCATCCTGCGTATTTACTAGACGTAAACCCTGACCATGTAGGTCTTCGTCGTTGATGGTGCGCATGTCAATCCATAACGCATACTTATCCTTAAAGAATTCCTCGGGACTTACCTGGTCACCAAACTTACGCATTGCCTCCCTGTACACGTCTGCGGGCTTTATTCCCTGCGAGTAGACCTTGTTTGGGACTCCGTTTATGTTGACCCCTACGTTAGTAATGTTAGGGTTGTGGAAGGCCTCGGAGTTGCGCTTACCAGCCTCATAGGGTTTGGCAAACACCAGCATCAACCCCGTAAGACTTCTTCGGGGGAGGTTAATGCTTTGGTTGATAACCTCATCCGTCTTATCCAGGAAGCTGAACGTCTTATACATCACTACGTGGTCGTAAAGGAATGCCTTTCCGGCGCTGTATTCCATGCCAGCGCTACGGGCCAGCTCTTCGCTGTACACCGTTTCGTACTGTAGCTCTAAGTTGGTGATAGAATAGGGATCCACGGCTCCGCTAATTGCGCTGTCCATTCCTCCTATGACGTTCGTAGTGTCCGCCAAGGTTACTTCAAACTGTAACTCGGATAACTGTCTGGGGTAGTACACGCCATGACTCGTAATCACTTCGAAATCCAAAGGGATAACGTACTTGCTACCATAGGCGGTCTTTACCCTTGTTGCGTCTGCTACTGCGGTTGCTCCACTGGAGTCCGTAGGCGCGGGGTTAGTATCGCTGCGAAGCTTACGAAGAATAACGCTTCCAATTCCCTGCTCTATCTTTTGTGCACGGTCAAAGGCTGTTAGCCACAGATCCTTATACGTGGTGTACAAATCGTACCTGTTCAAGTCCAAGAGGGATTCCCCGGCGAACTTGATTCTCATCTTAGAGACGAGGTTCCTGCCCACGTTATTGACGGCATAGCGCTTGTCTGCGGTACTTGGTTGCACCGCTAGGTTAAACCTTAGCGCCAAGGTACCGGGAACCAATACTAGGTTATCCGTTAGACGGGGCACGCCCACATACAGCGTCTCCCCTGGCCTTGCGCTGCTGGGGGTAAAGGTGACCCGGTGAAAGGTGCGTTCTGCTTTCAGCCCGCCAACCTGCTTAGGTAATACGTTGGGATTTAACTTTGAGCTTATCATATATAATGGAAGTAGAAGGAACAGACCCCGACTTCGATCCCACCACTGAGGAAGGTCAGGCTGACATTAACGACGGTGATGAAGAACCACTGCTTCCCACCCCCGACGATTCCCTAAGGGATAGGATTGCAAAGGCCCTAAGACATCCCAAAGCACGCGAGTACACGTTTCCGCGTGAGCACATAGAGCTTCAAAACATAGGCGAGCCGGAAGCAGCCGCACGGGAAACCGTAGAGTGAGCAACGCAAGAGCTAACGCAGCGCTACGACAACTTTGATGCTAACGACGTAAAACTCACAGAACGCGGAAACAAAGTCCTCATAAGCGTTCAAGACCTAAGATTTCCCGACAAAGACCGCTGGACGAAACCACAACCCCTCTTTGATGAGAATGGTGACGTTAGGGGTGACGTCTCAAGATTAAAAGGCTTCCAGCGTGCCACTAGGAGCATGTTAGAAAGGTTGGAAACCCTGAATGAAAAGGTCGCGCTAGAAAAGCGCGTCGAGGGACTACAAGAAACGTTGGAAGAAAGGGAAGCAGATTATATGCGACAAAACCGACTACTCCTCGATGCTCAAAAGAGAGAACTTAACGATAAAAACCAAAGAATAATAGAAATGAGAGAACAAACAGACAAAGCCCTACGCGATAGGGACCAAGCCCAAAAAGCCTTCGAACTTGCCCTGCAAGACCTAGACATAAGCAAGGAAGAAGCTAAGAACTTACGTACCACCATAGCTGGCTCTTTAGAGGAACGGCGGCGGTTGGTTGCCGAAATTAACACTAAGGAAGAACAAATCCGGCAAAGAGATCAGGCTATTGAAGACCTGGAGGGGCAAATAGAGCGGCAGCAAGAAGTAATTGCGGACCAAACTCGTACCGAGGAAGAAAGGGAGGCTGCCCAAAAGGAAGTAGAAACCCTTCAGGAGAGAGTTGCAGAATTGCGGGCTCAAAAGGAAAACCTGGAAAAGGAGCTGGGGCTTACCACCAAGGAAAAGGTAAAAAGAGCCCTTTTGAAGTATGGTATTCCGCTGGCGTTTGCGGTCGCTATTTCGAGCGTAGTAGGAGTTATCCTATCCACGCTTAAGGCTACGGGCGCGGGCGTAAGCAAGTTAGGTAAGGGGCTGACGGACTTGGGAAAAAAGATGGCAGCCGGTCTTCCTGGGCTGCTGGGTTCGGTTGTTTCCTTGGCACTTAGGGCCGGCGGCGAAATGTTAAAGTTCGTGGGGAATAACATTTGGATCCTGGTCGTCGCTATTGGGGTGGTACTCCTGAAGAAGATGAAGGCTTAATCTTATCCTTGTGTATCACTGGGGGCTTATCGTCGTCAGGCGCCCGAGGCGTCCTCGACTGGGGATAAGTAAAGATAGTATTCGCACCGCCTTGATAATGCGGAACTAGTGGTATGGCGCTCATGGTGCTAATGGGCTTATGATTCCAAATAGCATCCGACCTACTATTAGAGGTATTTATTCCAACCATACCAGGATTTGGTGGGTGAGCATCGTTGGGACGAATTTGAAGCTTCGCATATTGACAATTGGCTATCATGTGAAAAGTCACCGGCTGTTGGTTTTCCCTGCTCGTGGTCACGGGCTCAAACGTGAAATGAACCGGAAGCCTCTTATTATCTTTTTTTCTGTAGGGTAGTAATGGGTGGTTATTTTCGTCGACGATTCTAAACCCGACATTGCAGTTATTCCACGTGGTAATGATAATAGTGCACATGATTAATCCTAAGCCCCCAACCTTCACACACAATCCGGTGTCATACCATTTATCAGTTTCGTACCTTCTCTCCTCTAAGTCATGAAAGAACCAATCTTCCTTTACGTATGGGTTGTTCATATATCCCAGGCAACAAAGTTACCTTCTAGAGACTAAGCACCGTAAGAGTGCTAATGCTCTTATGATTATAAACATAGTCTCTTTGGTCCTCTATGCTATTTACCGTAACCTTTCCCGTATCGTCGGCGCGCATTTGCAGCTTTACCTTCCCGTGGCAATCGGCGACCAGGTGGAAAGTCCAAACGGAATGATTTTCAAGGCTGGCTGGGTTTGGCTCTACGGAGAAATGTACAGGCTCCCTGTTATTATCTTTTACGCGCATGGGTTGTAGTATGCCATTGTCATCGCAGAAACGAAATCCTACGTTGGCATGGCTGGTCGCACCAATGCAAATACTACAAAGGATCAATTTCTTACCTGAATAATTCAGGTCCACAGACATCCCCGTGACATCAACCCAAGATGCCTGGGTGTATTTTTTCTCGCCTGTGTAAGTCGTATAAACACAATCTACTCCAGCTACGTAGGGGTTGTTCATCGCCATATATAATAACTCAGACCAATGCTCGCAGCTGCTAAGCCGGCTTTTAGTAAATTATGGTCATATTCCTTGGTAACCTTCTTTACTGGTTTCTTTGGTGGCACGTACGCCTTTTTTAATGGTTTTTCTACCTCTTTTTTTGGTTTCTCTACGAAGTGAGTAATGCCCTTGGTCATGTCAGAGTTCACGTCATTCACCCCAAACTTCATATCCTTAGTAGCTCGCTGCAGCTTGTTGTTATAACCCACAACGGAATTGGTGTTAATAACCAAATTACTTGGCATTAACCAACAACCAGGCGACAAAGCGTAATCCAGTCGCACTTTAGACTGCTGCACCGCTAATTGATATCTCTGCACCGATTTAGATATGTCATTTTCTATTATTGCAGACTCAAATAAAGTTAGGAATTCTTGTTGCGTTTCCTGTGAAGCGCCTTGGGATCCAACAATGGGGTTGCGGGTATTTACCTGCGCTCCCAGGATGCAGTACACGAATGCTTCAATGCTACGGTTAATCCTGGCTAGGTTCCTTAAACCTTTTCCTTTCATTAACACAAATGGATCCCAAGTGCCGGGGTAGTTCGTTTGAATTCTAGTAATTAATGAATTATTACCCTTATTACCACCCATATCACTGAACTCTAACTCATTACTTGGGTATTCCTGATGCCCGTAGTCGGCTGGCTTCTCACCATTGGCACCCCAAACGTAAACTATACCCAGCCCATGCGTCTTACCCTCCTTATAACGAAAGTCTTTTTGCTGTGGTTTGAACTCATTAATTAACCTTTCCAGGGCTGCGGCGTCATATCGGTTATTCATTGGATTAAATGCTCCATCTCCTGGTAGGGGTGCGTTAAGCTCCTTTAACAACCTCCTTACCGTAAAGGCAACGTGAAACTGCATAATTGGAATGTGAAACATGTCCGCGGCAACACCACAACCTTTAGTGGCAGCCCAAATAGCAAAGTCTAACTGCTGCGGCCAATACCGCATATTGGGCCCTGCTAACCATTCCCTGGCCTCTTTACCCGACGTATGCTTCAACATCGTATTCTTATAGATATTTCTTAGTATTACGTTAAATGATTGTTTACCCACTGAAATCTTCAGGTGCGTTACCAGCTTTTCGAAGTTGTTTACACCACCTTCAGCATCGTAAAATGGGTAATCTTCCGTGGTTAACAATAAGTTTCTAGGAAAATTAGGTGCTTTATGCTCGGGTTTTGGTGGTTTATGAACGGGGTGTACAATCGTCAATCGCTGCACCTGATCACCTACTTGCTCCAAGTCTGCATTGCTGTACATCCTGGAGCCGTTAAAGTAAATCCCATCGGGTCTTCTTTCGAACTTACTAGGGTCTGCATGCGGAAACATCTTCCTAAAGGCCCTCCAGTTCCAGTAATCCCGGTTGTCGTGATGTGGCTGCTCCTCAATATCATTCCCAAAAGCGTCGTACATTAGTATATATAATGGATGTTATACCATCAGCACCTAAGTTGTACCCAGATGTTCCCTATACTACACCTAACGAACTAAACGCCGAAAACTTTCGTCTGAATAAAGCGAACTTAATCCTGGCTTACTTGGAAGAGCAGGCAAAACACTATGAAAAAGTTAGAAAAAAGTACGTTAGAGCCCGGAGTACGCTACATAAGATTGCGATAACTTCAGGATCCATATCTGTTGTGTTAACGGGCTCTGGCGTTGCTACCTCACTCACCGGACCGGGAATAATCGTTGGAGTTCCTTTGGCCGGCGTTGGAGCCGCCTGCGGCATCGTTTCCGCTGTTACGACAGGCATTATGAAGCAATTGTCCGGCAAGATATCCAAGCACGACACACACATAGCCCTAGCAAGAGCAAAGGCTAACACCATCGCCGACTTAGTCTCCCAAGCTCTGCGGGACCGCCGCATAGACGACACGGAGTTTTCTTTGATCCTTGCGGAGGAAAAGAAATACGAGGAGTTAAAGTCGGGCAATAAAAAAACCATCGTGAAAGATCTTTCCGAGGAATCTCGCAAAAAGATCTATCAGGAGGTAAAAGAGGAGCTGCAAAGAAAACTCGCTCAGTAGACGTCGCATGGGGATTTCGGCTGCATATTTCATCTTCTCGGAATCCATTCTAACAGCGGGTGGTTGGGGTCCATTTGCTGGAATATTTCGTAGATTACGTCAGGGTAATGGGGAATATCCTTATCCAGCCGACAGAATAACCACTCGGCCCTTTGCATATCTGGGACATGAGGAATGCGCCTACCGGTAATTTCAGACAAAAGATAGGGAATAGCTTTGTAATATTTCCCTAGTTTTAATTTTTTTAGCGTTTTCCGTAGGCTTTGTGGGGTTGGCTCTTCTAAATGGTCTATGATTTTCTGCGTGTCTAAATATACCGGATGTAAACCTTGGATATGACTCATCCAGTCCCTGAAGTATTTTATTCTCTTATATGGCGTTTTCTTACGACCTCCATTGGCGTAATACTGCTCTCTGGTAGCATTTGGTACGGCATTACGAATATTCTTACCACATTCGTAACACTGTGCTGACGTGTCGTCTTCTATTTGCATTTTTTTACCACAACACCAAAAGGGTTCTGGCTTAGGTATGATAACTTTAGGTCTTAGACAAATTATGCAAAAGTCATTGGCGAACTTCTTACATTCGTGCATCGTATATTTATAAGATATTTTAACCTCCGTTTGCGATAAATCTGCTGTACCCGTCTTCGTAAATCCGCGAGTTAAACCCGTATATCTTTGGCATCGATCGCGAGTCCCCCTACCTGCTGCTCAACCCCCCCCCCCTCCCCCCCCCCCTCGTGGTCCGTTTGTTATAGCTGTTCGAGTATTGCCCCGCTTCCAACTTACCCCTAATTACTTTCGTTTCAGCCGCCTTCGCGCTCCCCCCAGTTTCCAGTGTCACCCCGCTCAGGGTTGAAAGGTTCGCTATGGAATTAAGACACCACCCTGACCAAGACCGAGTTTCTTATATTCTAAACGGTATTCAGGAGGGGTTTCGCCTAGGCTTCAGCAATGTGCCACAGCTGCGATCTGCAAGGCGAAATAAAAAATCAGCCGAGGAGCACCCAGTCGTAATCGACGAGTACTTGACCAACGAAGTGGCATTAGGCAGGGTGTCGGGCCTTTTTTCCCACTCCCCCCTACCAGATTTGCAAATCAGTAGTTTCGGGGTCATCCCCAAGAGCGGGCAGCCAGGTAAATGGCGTTTGATCGTGGACTTATCGTCACCCGAGGGCGCCAGCGTTAATGATGGCATTAATGCGGACCAATTTTCATTGCAATACATCAAAGTGGACGACATTATCAGAATGGTTAGTAGATTGGGCGTGGGGGCGATGATGGCTAAGTTTGTCGTGCAGTCGGCTTACCGTAACGTTGCGGTTCACCCATCGGACCGTTATCTTCTCGGCATGAAGTGGGGCGGCATGTTTTACGTCGATTTAGCTCTCCCGTTTGGGCTACGCTCTGCCCCTTGCATCTTTGATTCAATTGCGGCGGTGGTGGAATGGATCTTGACCAACAACTATCAGGTGTCAGATTTGCTTCATTACCTGGATGACTTCATTACCGCGGGTCCTCCAGGTTCCGGGGTTTGTGGCCGCAATCTCGGCACGGCTATCAGTGTCTGCGCAAGTCTTGGAATCCCTCTTCACCCTGAAAAATGTGAAGGCCCGGCGACGACCCTAGTTGTCCTGGGCATCGAACTGGACTCCATTAGGCAAATTGCGCGTCTCCCAGAACATAAATTGGGCAAAGTGCGTGCATTAGTTAACTCTTGGGCAAACCGCCAATGGTGTCGTAAGACCGAACTCGAATCTCTTATTGGCCTCCTCCACCATGCAGCTAAGGTGGTTTGGCCAGGGAGAACGTTTATCAGGCGCATTATAAATCTGCTTTGCTGCTTCAGGAATGCTAACCACCCGATTCGTTTAAACGCCGAGTTTCATCTGGATCTCCAGTGGTGGCGTCAGTTCCTGGAAACGTGGAACGGTGTTGGCTTTTGGCTGCATCCTGGTATGACGACACCGGCGCAAATCGAAGTTACGTCCGACGCCGCTGGCTCACTGGGATACGGCGCCTTTTTCAAGGAAGAGTGGTTCAATGGCATTTGGTTTGCCACCCAGAAGCCCCTCTCAATTGCATACAAAGAGCTTTTCCCCATTGCTGTTGCGGCACACGTTTGGGGAAGACATTGGCGGCTGCTTCATGTCAGGTTCAGGTCTGACAATGAGGCGGTGGTGTCTATCCTTAATTCGAGAACGTCTAAAGTCCCGTGCATAATGCATCTACTTCGTAGTCTTCTGCTAGCAGCAGCGCAGTTCAGCTTTACCTTCTCTGCGGTTCATGTCCCCGGTGTACAGAACCCAATTGCTGACGCACTTTCCCGCTTCCGTTGGCAGGACTTTCGGCAGTTAGCCCCATGAGCCAGGCCCGTGCCCACTCAGATCCCGGGTCACGTGTTGGAGGACCTCACATCTCAGCTCTAGAAGCCCGTTGCCGAGGGCTGATGAAAGAGGGATTAGCTCCGAGCACCCGACGATCCTACGCAAGCGCCCAGAACAGATTTACAGCCCTTTGCTTGCAGTTTGGAAAAGCCCACGCGGACGGCTCTGTCTGTCCAGCAGATGAATGGACTTTGTGCCTGTTCGCGTCATTCTTGTCTCAGTCCTTGAACCATGCGTCGATTAAGGCCTACCTTTCGGCAGTCCGTGCGCTTCACGTAGAGCAAGGCTTTCCTGACCCCTTGCTTGACCGGCCAAGACTACAGAGAGTGATAAGAGGCATTAAACGCGTCCAGGGGACCAAAGCCACGGATCGTTTACCCATCACTGATGACATTATGTGGTTGATTCATGGACATTTGGACATGTCCCAGGTGGATCACTTAATGTTTTGGGCAGCCTGTTGCCTAGCTTACTTTGGTTTCATGCGTTCTGCGGAGTTTACTGTACCTAAATTAAGCAGTTATTCTTCAGCTATTCACTTGAGCGTGCAAGATATAGCAGTAGACTCTATAGACGCGCCGTCGTGTCTTTGTGTGCATATTAAAGCGTCTAAGACTGACCCATTCCGAAAGGGTTGTCGAGTTTACGTGGGTAGGGCCACCCCTCCTTCGTGCGCAGTCCATTCTCTATTAGCGTATCTGAAGATCAGAGGAGATTCCCCAGGGCCATTGTTTTTGTTGCAATCTGATCAACCGTTGACACGCCCTCTTCTTACCAACTGGCTTAGAAAACTCTTGTTGTTGGCGAATATTCCAGGGAACTATTCCAGCCATAGTTTTAGAATAGGCGCGGCTACGGTAGCAGCCCGAAACGGAGTTCCCGATCACCTGATACAGTCGATGGGCCGGTGGTCCAGCAACGCCTACCAGCGATATATCAGATCCCCAGTGGAGGTATTGGCTTCAGCCTCGGCACGTTTATCGAAATAAAGTACTGTCTTTGTCGTCGGATAGTGCCTTTCTTATTCTACTGCGAGTTGCTGAGGCTCTCTGCTTGCATGGGTTAGGTGCTTGTGGTAGTTGGGGGTCGTAGGTACCATGGCCCCCGGGCCATCGTTCCTCTCCCAAGCACCTTGGACTATAGTTGGTGAGCTGTGGCCCGGTCGCCATGGTTACCTCCGTGGTAGGGCGTAGTCTGATTGATGCGCACAGCTCGCACCATGGTACCTAACCCCAAACTTATCTAGACGATGAGTTTTAAATGTAGTTTAGAGTATTTGGTGCAGAAATAATGAAAAAAATCATATTTATTGGTAGTGCAATATAACTATAATGCTGAAGAAATAGAAAACGAGCGCGCGTGCTGTGTGCAGTTACAAAGCACGCGGGGGTTGGCAGAACACGAGAGAATTGTTAGGAGAAGCACGACGCGTAGCGGAGTGCCTTCTCGAAACTGAAATTGCGCGCGCATGCTGTGTGCTCTCATAAAACACGCGCCCCCAACCAATCAGAACGCGAGAGAGTGATTTTATAACATTCTTTTAACCCTATGTCCCTACTAGACCTTTTGCATATAAGACATGTGTCCCGTGTCCCGAAATGTCTCACTTATACCCGGGCATTGTTATTCAGGCACGCGGAAATGAGTATATTCCTCTTACTAGCGGTTTTCATGTCCAAACAATCATTAAAAACAATATGGACTACTTCGACGATACTGCGGCCATTGTGTTAAGGGGCACTTATAAAAAACTTACCTTGTTTTACAGTTATGGAGTCGATTAGCATTCAATAGATATTTAACGAACACGAAATGGTTTCAAGTCGAGGCTGGCCTTGATAAAGAAAAGAATCAAGGACCGCCTCCATTTCAAGCGAATTGGTGAAAGGTTTATTCATCGCGAGAGACGTTTTTGGGATATGAATTTGCAAGATGAATGTGAAATGATACCAAAATACCATTTACAACCTGCACTTTTGCGATAAGGCGATCATCTTCAATCGCAATGCATTATGGCGTGTCCAGGGGCAAAGCAAAACAAAAATGTCGCATGCCTGTTATAAAGAAAGTTTTGTGTATTTTGTAAGTGCCTCCAATTCATTGTTGTTAATTTGTCTCTTCATTTACCATTAATTTGTGTTGCTAATGGAATGCTAATGGTCGCCAATACTATAAAAAATCTTATGGTATTTATATTGTTATTTACATTTTATCTAGTGTCTTTTATACGCCAACTGTATCTATAAAATATCGTTCGGAAAAAATATCTTAAAAAATCGTATCTTAAAAATAGAAAAACGAAAAAACAAATGAAACATGTATAAAGGTATCAGTAGACCTTTATCAATAGACCAGTGGTTTCAATAAACAGACTAGTCGTGAAAAACCAGCCTAAGTATGTAGATGGCCAGGAGTTTAAGCTACCAAATGGAATAATATTCCAAAATTTTACCGAGAGGAAATAGAAACTAGTAAGGTCTACTGATACCTTATTCAGAATCTGAAAGATTTTGCCACTTGGCGACAGCTTTCTTATGGGCGTCGCGGCTGATTTGACGCTGTCCATCATGCCTGGAAGCATGTCCAGGACGCTATCAATCTTCGACTTTTTGGTGTCCTTCTTATACTAGAAAGTTTGAGTGACCACAGTCACCATTGTTATTTATTTATCAAAGATATGCCACCACCGTTTCCTTTTTTTCTTTGGTCAAATTCCAGTGACTGTTCTGACATTATACCAAATTCTGAATTATAAACAATACCCAGTTTTTTCCTTTGAATTTTTTAGCATGGCTTCAGTGTTTCATAACAATGCTAGTCTTTCAGGTTTTTGGCCGTGATGAATATCCATTTGACGTCCTGGATTGTTTGGGTGTCTTTGATCCCGAAATGAACGGTGGTAGAGATTATTACAGTGTCCTTATAAACTCGCCACGAATACTGAATTTTCGTATCTAACCGGGGAAACTATAGAAACATTTGAAGAAATCGTGATAAGGATGAGAATACCGATACTGAACTTTCAACGTCGTAATGCTGCTGCTCGCGTGCGAATTCAACGCCTAACTATACGAAACAGAAGACGAAGATTTCTAATGAATTAACATTATTGAAACTTTCGTTGTGACAAGGAATAAAAACGAATCCAATCAATGAGTCGCCAACTCATCACTATTCTTCCTCCATTCATTCGTCCATTAAAAACAAAACAAAAGAAGAATATTCCCTCCCACCTCACCCAAATAAAAGAACCGTTAATTTGTATAGTAAGGCTGCTCATCAACAATGGCATGTATTCATAGGGTGATAATGATGCTTTTAGAACCCTCATTATCTTATCACGGTGCTTGCTAAGTGGGACGTCTTGGTACAACGGACACGTGTCTTATATGCAAAAGGTCTATTGGGGACACTTTTCACTCACACGCACTACCACAACATTTAATATTCTATGCACACAACGCTCAACTCACATGTTGATTTTTATGGAGGGAGGAAACCGGAGAACCCGGAGAAAACCCTCGTAGCATAGGAGAAAACAACACATCAAACAAACTCAATTCACATGTGGCGACCGCAGGGCTCGAACCAGCGACCCGACCCGTTGGACTCACAGCGGTGAAAGACGACGCGTTAGCCGCGAACGCCACCCATGCTACCCACGTGTGTGACGACAACAGTGTAACGACTTGAATATGGCAAACTACCCGATTTATGTTAGCAATCTTTGCTTGCTTTCTGAAATAGTTATTGAAAACACACATGTTTCTCCTCCAAGAAAGTTTATATGAATAAGGAGGCTATTAAAGTAGAAGAAACGTTACGGATGAGTCAAAAACTTTAGACGCGAACTACTTGCCGTGACGACATACCCAGCAGTGAAAAGACTTGTAAAGTGAGAACGTAAAACTACCCGAATTTCGTAAGAAATCTTTGCTGATTTACCAAAATATTTAGCAAAAACACACGTTTCAAAAATACGAAAAAGTCAAAAACTTCCTACGCCAAAGACTATTAGATTACAAGTCTGCGTACTACAACTGCTGAAAACAACTCAATCATTCGAAAACAACTCGTTCGTTCGAAAACAACTTGTTCGTTCGTGCATAGTTAATGGTCGTGTCAAAGGTTTTAATTCTTTTCAATGTTTTTCTTACTTTATTCAACAGCACTCTCTTTCTTTTGTTGTATATTATCAGTGTCAAACTTTTTGGACATAGGTTTCAGAACTTATGCGTAAGCGTTCAGTACAGCAACTACGGCGTACTAACTGGAATTACAAATCATTTATCGGCCTTACGAAATTTTGTCGTCAACTTTTTTCCTTTTCGTTATTTTTTGTCGTTCTTGGATTTATACTATGAAATATTGTTAAACTTCTTATTAAATAAGAGTCAATAGAGACTAGGGGCGTCATGGTTTATGCTGGGGGCGTCATGACAAGGGGCGTCATGACCGTAAACCAAATAGACAAACACAAAGGTGCAAGTCTCAAAAACGATCCTTACAAAAAAGTTTTAATGTTCCTTGTGAAATGATGTTCTAGAACTCCAAATGCACCGAAATGATGTTCTTTAAATATAAAGAATTTTTTATAGGTTTCTCGTGCCGATAAAGGCATTCCGAAATGTTGATCACGGGGCGTGTTGAGAGTGCTTCGTAACAACAGCGTGACTTGATCGCACGAAATAAAAGTTTTGATCGATGAACATGTCTTAGAATTATGATTGGATTCCCAATGCATCTGAATGATGTTCTTTAACTCCTAATTCAGCTATATCATGTTCTGGAACTAACTATTAATGATAACATTCAAGAAGTACATCGCTTAACTCAAGAGATTTAGTGTTCGCCAGCTTGTAGGTATCGTTTTTAACTCGTGGATACTCGAAGCGTAGAAACGAGTTATTTAAAATCGTAATGACCATGAAACAACTCCAATAGTGTTCGATTTACATGGGTTCATAGCGCCATATTATTATCGTTAAACTTCTTATTAAATAAGAGTTAATAGAGACAAGGGGCGTCATGGTTTATGCTGGGGGCGTCGTGGTAGTACAGACTGGGGGCGTCATGCATGGTATACGTGGGGGCGTTATGGCTGGGGGCGTCATGACAAGGGGGCGTCATGACCGTAAACCTCTAACTTAATAGATGTTTGTCATGCAGCAGCCATTTATTGCCAAGAGAATCAAAGTTTTTGTTTCTGCAGATGCAAATTATTGGTTGAATGCAATGCTAGCCAGGAAAAAATATTTTTCCCGGCCAACATGGCATCACAACCTAGCAATAATCCTCAACAGTGCAGGGAAGGTTTTTTTTTTATCGCACCACTTTTTACCTCCAGAATCATTTTTCCCCCTCTTAAAAAATATTGATTACAGAAGTAAATAAAAAGACATGACCACTTTGTATAAAAACTGGACCACTGTTAAAGTGGTGGCCATGGGTTTAATAGTATTTGACAATTATTATGGAACTTTTTTTAATATTTTGTGTTTATGTTATAATGCTAATATTAAAAGCAACAATTCATTTACAGTGGCCTTCTCACTATATATCACTATTATTATCCACTTATTTTTTTGATAATATTATTATATTGATTATTTTACAAAGATATGATGCATCTTAATACTAAATTCTTACACCTGGGCCATTTACAGGATGGCATCATTTTACGACTGGCCACTACCCAAATGCTTCATAATTTTCTTTCTTGTTCAAATTATTTGTATTTCCTTATATTTGTTGCTTATTGAATATTGTAATAAAAGAAAGTGTTCAAACCATTCTTGTAGTTTCAGTAATTAAATGATGCTATTTTAAAAGTAAATGGTATATAATATTTTTCAAGAAATTACTTTCCTTAGTCTCAAATGTGTTCTTTTCTTTTATTAAGGCCCACTGTATAGTATGGCACATATGTACTACCTAACGATATAAGTTGATTATATTTACACAGGTTTTGGTTGAATGGCTGAATATAAATGGCGGATAAGCTAAGCAAAAGAGAACTCAAGATATCTAATTATAAGATATTTAAAAAACATTACTATACAGTATTAAGACAGTATTATTGAAACTAGATTGATGTTAATATATGATCTGTTTAATGGTCGATGATTTTGTTGACTAGACAGAATACATTGTAAATCAAATGTACAATATACTAAAGAACAATGACTTCAATTCAAGTGTATTCTTGTAAGTAGGATGCATATCATGAGTCCAGGTTTTGTATCCACTATATATGTTAATGATTTTCTTTTCTTGCCAAGCTTTCAGCTATATTGGCCATCTTCAGGGCTACATGAACTAGCTTAATAACTGTGCAACGTGTAGTTCCAAGAAATTATCCATACCCACCTCATGGAGGTTTTTCAAAGATCCCCCTACCCCTAGAAATTAAATGCAGGGTATTGGTAATTTCTGGAACTACACAATAAAATAAAATAATAAAGGTAGTGGATGTGAAATCTTGACGCAATGACTTGTATTGTTGTATGGCTCATTCTTCAAAGAGTTCCAACAACTGCATATTATTGCAGGGTATTCTGTAGGACATGAAGAGATAACTAGCTAAAAACTTGTGTGAGCTGTGTCGGTGTTTCTAATGAAACAGTAATGATAAAAAGGTAAATAATTATTTTCATGGTGTACAATTTACCTTTTTATCATTCTGTAGGACAGTTGGTTGCTCTGATGATTTAACATATGGTGCTTTCACTGGGAATTGAGGGTATATAATATTGAGCAGTATTGTATTTACCTCTTAGCTCTAGAGACTTTTTTTACTATTCCTTGATTCAGGGCATGGGCAAAACCTCAACATGCCAGCTATGTTCCATTTCGAGTTGTAAATTAGCCGACCTTGTCTTAGTTCACTTTGAGGATTTTTCAGGGTTCAATAAACAGGGCTTTATGAACAGAACTGGGACTTGTCCGTTCAAATCTTTGCCTTGCCATTCATTTTCAACAGTAACTTTTAACTACAAATGAGGTATGACTTAAAGCTAAGACTATTTGTCCTGTGATCATGATTGGCGATTGATCAGCTGTTATTTTAAGCCCTGATAAGTATTGCTTTTTTAATAGCTTCACATATATATATTTGTTTGATTTAGGGCAAGTTCATCTAGTGGTCAACCTTCATATATAAATTAGTTATTCGGTTCTAAAAAGCTTTTCTTTTGACATTGAATGCTTAAATAGCAGGAACATATAAAAAGTATGTTTGAAATTTAACACTGAAAAAATATTTGGAAGAAAACATTTCATCTTGAACTTCTCTCTTTCCTTCCCTTCCAACAACTCACGTTCCCACGGCAAAGCACAGTGGTATTTGTTCTCGGGAGGCACGTGAATTGGTATTGTCCCACGTGCGGCTTCGCAGTGGTACACGTGAATACGAAACAACCATGTCCAGCTACTGACACGTGAGCGTTTCCTATAATACACGTGACTATAATTATACTTCCCGATGATTCTCCCTATTCGTTAGACTTTTCTTCAAGTTTCTTATTTAAAATTTTTACCTGTTCCTTCAATTTGGCAACTTCGTTTTGAAGTTCCTTGTTCGCTGCTTCTAGATTAGCTGCTTTATGAGCAACAGTCATTTCTTTCTGCCTTCTCAAGTCACGTGACCGCTTTGCAGCTAAATTATTTTTCAATCGTCTATCCCAGTATTTTCCATCTTTTAGATCCCCAGGCACGGATTGTCTACGTTGTTTCTTGTTTTTTGCAGTTGGCAACAGTTTGTAAGTGTATGAAACACCTTCGATTTCTACTGATGTAGCTAGACATTTTTTATCTGGGGACTTTGATACATGCCATGTCGAAGTACGTGCTTTGCTACTATTGCTTTCAGTGCTATCTTTCATCTCCTTATAAGCCTTTTTAACCCTTTTACCTCTAGTTTTGACATTTTCCTTTTTGGCTTTGTCTTCACCTGGAGATCTACAATGTTGGCTCGACGAAAAGCTATCAGGAGAAATGCTTCTACCATTGCCTTCATTGCTACTCAGAGGAGAAGCAGGCTGTATTGGTTCTATGATTTCATTTACAGTATATTCTTGCAATTGTTCGTCTAGTAATGCTTCAAGATTATCTGTACCTTCAGCTAAATCAGTGATACTTCCAAAATCCTCATCGGCATAGTCGCTTTCTGGAAAAGAAAGACCTTCACAAATGTCCCTAGACGAAAGAAATTCGTCGATGTCCATGTAGTCCTTGTTTATCGACGAGCTCATCATTTTCGCGTTCTAACTCTTTGTCTACCGTACAGATATTTCTACTATTGGTATAAACGATATAACAAATAGCCCCCCTTTTCTCATGTTGTCTGGACACACCAAAATTACTCTATTCATGTTTACTACGACCCTGGTATTTATCTGAGTCATCATATTCTTTCACGCTATGTGATTGGATATAAGATTTATATTAGATACAACAGCACTTTTGATTGGCTTGATTTGATACTCACGCGTACGACAGAAAAGGTCACGTTTTTTTATTCGCGGATACGCGAAGCGTAGAGAAACGAGTTATTTTGAGAGGTCTGAATATGCAAATGTCTCACTCGCTCACTAATACCCCATTCACACCTAGACGTGTTTAGTTAAACTATGTTTTCATTAGGAAAAAATTGAGAAACTAGAAACCTACACTATAATGAAACTTTCTAAAATATTGTCAGAGCTAGACAAAGGATAGTTACCCTGGGTGCCAGAGATTGTGTGGGGCTTGGGGGCGAGACGGCCTCTGGCACCTAGGGGTAAAGATTAGTTTACGTGCATTAGGGCCCGTTCGCACTAGACCGACAAAAATTGTCCGAGTCATTTTGATTCATGACAAATATTGGCTTTGGCAAAAAATTGTTTGGCCTGTTGTGTTCGCACTACAAGATACCAAGATCTGATCCGCAAGAAGCATATGTCAATCAAAATGTAACACAACACGTGTATCATCATCCCTCTATTTTTCTTCCTCGCTTTTTTGCAATATCTGATTTACATGCAGCAACAACTTATGATGCTGCTTTGTCTTTTGAGAGTCCAGCAACTTCAAAATCAAATTCGTGCTTCGAATAAATAATGGAAGACGGAGACGAAGATTTCAGCCGTATTGGATACTACCTAGGCTATCGACTTGAGCATTAGCTGGGCCTTTGCCTTTCCCCTAGTTTTCTTTTCCTTTGCCTTTTTTGCCTTTTTTGCTTGTTTCACTGCTTGAATAGTTGTAGTTATATTGGACGCCGATAGTTTGAGCGCCATTTCTATCGGAATCAATGTTTTGTTGGCTATTAACGAGTTGAGATGGATCCATTTGCGATCCGTAGTAGCGCCAAATGCATATGATTCTGTTAGGGATCAAAAAAATCTGACAGTTTCGACGTTTAACAAAATTTTGTCCTGCTTCGAAGCAGGCCGACAGCGTCTTTGAAGTTTGGTAGAGCGAGACAAATTTTGGTAAGATAAAAAAATTGCGTTCGCACTAGGAAACGGCTGATGTTGACAGATTTTTTTGCAAAACAAACATAAATTTAGCCTAGTGCGAACGGGCCCTTATTTCACCAAATATTGGAGAAGGGGTTTGCACGTGCCACATCTGGTGGCCCGCATCTATATTGTGCAGTGTTCGTAGATAGTTTTCCAAACCTGTTTAGTTAAGTCACTTTAAAACATGTTTAAGCTTTGGTGTGAATGGGGCATAAGATGTTAAACGCTTATCGATCGTCTTACACTATTAAACGAGCACAAAGCTCTTTATATTCAGTATAGACTACTTTCGTTATAAGACAGAATTTGCCTTCAAACTCAACAAAATAACAAAGAACTAAACAAAGTAGGTGTCAAAAGGAAAATAAGAGGACGAAAAATCATCTTACCAGATAACGTGAGTATTCAAAATATAAAATAGCGCGAAATACTTTGAAACCTTCGAATGTCAACAACAAGCATATGGACACAGGGAGCCCAATCTCTGGAAAGTGCAACTAGTTATCCACGAGATCGCCAAAGGGCGGTTTGATTTACCTTTGTAGCCTTTGTAGATAAGCGTTTTAACGACTGCATTTAATTTTATATTTCATATAATTGCTCTACAGTTTTCACATTTTTATAATTACGTCTAGTAACTCTGGTCTACATTATTTCCCTTTGTAGGAAGGGTTTATCGGTATTCTGGTAAACTTCACAAACTTCACAAAAGGCTTCGTTTGAGGAATACATTCGTTTTAGTCATTACATTTGGTGTCAGTTTGCAAGAGTGGCAGATCAAGTCGCGAAACTCTAATTCATCACCATGCTGTATTTCACCTCTTAAAACTTTTTAGAGGATGATTGGAATGAGTCTCATGACGATTGGGCTCAAACCTTCCCCCTCCCCCTCCGCCATTTCCTCACGACAGACACTTTTCGGGTGCCTTTTGGGTAAATACAAGGAAAAAAGGGGGAACTAATTAGACTTCTCTCCCTACCCCAATACTTTTATTGAAAACTAGTCCACGGCCAATTGTTCAAATCAGTCTCTAGTTGAATTTATTATTTTCTTCAGTTTATACAAGGGAGCACGTTAAAATTTTGATTGTGTTGGTTTATCTTCAATTTTATCGCACGTATTCTATTACATTCGTCATTCCCTTCCTTACACGATCGTAAGCCATTCAGGATCGGCCGAAACCAAAACACTACGAGGAACGCCTGTCACATAATGGATTGCGCGCGCTAGATAGATCAACCAAGAACAATAACTTTCTTTGCACAAACGAAATTTTAATGTGCTCCCTTGGTTTATAAGCCGGTCGCGTGCGATCTTTGCCCACTAACTATCTTCGAACTACAATGTTTGAACTTTTCATAAATGATACATAAATGATAAGATAGCCTCATGGCGAAAGTCGGCTTCACTCAAGAGTTTTATCTATATTTACAGCAAAGTTAATAATATCATGATACAAAGCTTTTCTTTTTGGCACCCTAAAAATTACCAAAGTAATATATACCGGGGTTCTAAATTCAATTCTAAATTTCAATACCCCCAAAGATATTAACCAATATTGGAGGGAAGTAATAGAACCACTGAGGATCACAACTCAATGTAAAGGCGCCTTTGATTATTATATAGAAAGGGCACTTATAAATCATAAATCATCATCAATATCAACATCCAGATACCAAATACCAACTGCTAATTTTACTACATGTTGGCGGGAAAATGGTTCATCCCTCCCCCTCCCCCCAATACGACCGAGAACTTGCTACGCCTTTCCATGTTTGTCAATACAGCTTGTGATCTTGGAGAACTGAATAATGGATAATGGTAATAAGGGATATCATGTTTCTTTTTCAATGTCTTTCAGTTTGACGTAATATAGGAATATAAAAGCGTGGAAAAAAGGGGGAAGCCGTAGAGGGATGCCAAAAAAGGACAAAAACGCGCGCGGGCACAAACTGTATGTATAAATGTTTTCCTTTTAAAAACTTAATAAAACCAAATAGAAAAAAAAGCAGGAAAGAATAACCGAAAAAAATATCAACGAAATCTGTCGTCTCCGCAAGTGAGTGTGAGCAAGACACACAGGTAGCCCACGCTTTGGTTTTAGTGAACAGTAGAAAACCAATAAAATATATTAAAAAATGATAAATAATTTTCACATTTGTAAACTAATACTATAGAAATGAACTAGTATTATTGTTATAGAAGACTAGTTTAATATCTTATCATTTTCAATAATATTCCGAAACATTCTACAACTAAGCTTGGGCTACCTGTGGTGTCACAGTCAGCTAGCTGAATGTCCTAAAGTGTGACTGGAAAGTACTACACATCAGCGTAAAAAGTTTAATACCGTTTCTACTGAAGCTGTTAAAATGGGTCTTCAAGGTTCGCATCACTAAAGATTCTGCAAGTAAAACAAGTAAAAATTAATAAATGGAGGAAGAAATATGTAGTGAATTAGCGAAAACAAGTCAGGATTCAGAAATCAGAGACCTAAACAAATCCAGCTTAGAAAATACTGGAAGAGAAAGTTCTTTATGCCGATGGAGCAGCTTCACAGAGACCAGCATACAGTTTGCAGAATCAGATTCTTCGGGAAATACATCTACTGTTGGTTCTAGTTCAGTCCAAGGATCAGAGGAAAGTAGAGGCAAAGCTTCAAGTTTATCATCGTCCAGATCAAGTATAAATGGCGCTGATGCTAAGATTAGAGCTGAGAAATACGAAGATGAACACCATGAAGGGTACTCTCAAGACGAGTTTGAGCTATTGGAGGTATATATTTTACAGTTTTTTTATATATATATTGAATAATAAAGAAAGTTTCTTGATAAACATTAAAAACCACAGGAAACCCAATCCGTGTAAATTTGAATAAATAAATAAATAAAATAAATTTGAACTTTATTTCTAAATAGTGTCAAGCACCAATAAACTTGTAGCCCTAAAATTTCCCTCCTGAATTTCTTTACCAGGTAAACTTACCACTCTTTTCACTGATATGCGCTTATTGAGATAACAGTTGCAACAGGGAAATAGGCAAAACACTGCTGCCAATCAGAGTTATAAAGTTAGCGACCAATATTTTTGATTGACAGAAGTGTATTGCACAATTTGCCTGATGTGACTGTTGTCTTGATCAGCACATAGCAATAAAAAGAGTGGTAATGTTTTTTTTATTTTCAGGAAAGTGATAAAACTGAAGACAGTGGTGGAGAATTAAAAGAAGAATTTCTAGATAAAAAGCTTCAGATTCTACGCAGTAAAAAAATATCTGCTTCAACAAATGTGAAAAAATCTCAGCTTATTTTGGGTTAGTATATCTATTGTCATCATCATAACCTTTAAGGTGCTGACACATGGTGAAACATTGCACACAACAGGACTGTTGCAGCGTGTCTACCCCAAACTTGTTGCATGCAACAAATCTGAAGTTGAATCGCACTCTACTCTTGCAACATTGTGCGCAACAAATTTCATCATGTGGCTCATAACTGCAACATTACTGCAACATTTTGGAAATTTCTAGCCAATCAGCTTGCACCAAAATTATAACTGCTGACTAAATATCTTAACATAGCAGGCTGACACAAGCAATGTTGCATGATTTTGTTGCAATGGGTTTCGCCCCGATTCAAATTTGTTGCTTGCAATGTTGTGCAACGTTGCACCATGTGGCACCTTTAGAATGCATGTATCATTAACATGTGCTTATATGTCATCTCTATGTTCACTCATCATTGACTGTCATTGTCATCATTATTCATGTAACTGTCTCAGTTATGGCTAGGCTATTTTACGGATCGATTGGACTAGACACTTTAGATCCCTTGATCTCTTTTAATCTTTGTTGTTAAATCAATCGTAAAACTATAATAAATCAAATGAGATAAATTGCTAACTAATCTTACTGACAGTCGTACATACATGCAATCATACAATAATCGCAATAGAGCTTAAAGAAAATACAATAATTCCTAAAATAATAATACAAGTAAAATCATACCTTGTCTAGCTGCTTGCAAACTTGAACTATGCTAAACGTGGCTTGTGTCCACTTACTTAGCTCATATGACAGAATTGGTCTTTGTTCTATGTAAACACGTATGTCTTTCAATCATCATTTTGGATAAAACTCATGACATCAGTCACGATTCATTTTAACCATCATTAACACCATGCATCACCACCATTGTGTATCCTGATCATCATCTATCATGATTATACATCATGCATCATAATCTATATGTGTCATCATCATAGTCATTATCATGTATTTCTAAATATAATAACTAAAGGAGAATTACCTTGAATTACCTATAGTGTCTAAATTAAGAGCTTTCCCATTTAAAATTATACATAACATTATACCAACAAAATCATTTCTTTCTAAAATAAAAATAATTAGAGATAATAATTGCTTTTTTCTGATTCAGTACAATTTAACCATTGAGCACCTATTTTATGACTGTCCTTGTGCTGTCACCTTCTGGAATGAATTCCTTGATTGGGCCCAGAAAATCTTCACATTTACGGAAAGGCATTTTATTCTGACATTTTATACGGTCATCACCCAAAAGAAAAACAACTCAATAACTTTAATCAAATACTATTTCATTCACACAAAGTGCCTTCACAAGGAACATTTCTTTTTTTGACAATTTCAAATTCTTACTACTTGAGAAAATTCAAATAATAAAAAAATATAGCAATTAATAACAATACAAATCATATAATCATAATCATGATTCGATTTTCAATGAATGAAATAGGAATATGTTGCTCAATTTAAAATAAGAACTTAAATAGGATAAAAAAGTCACTGTTGTGGTGTGTGTGTGTTCCTGTGTGTGTGCGTATATATGTGTATATTAAATTAATCTGATGATGGTAATTATAATATTTATATTTATTACAAAAAAACAATGTAATTATAATAATATACAAATTATAATTAAAAAAATTATTAGAGTACAAACACTATAAGTGTGTAACATAAATACCACTAAATACTCTAAATTATGCTAATCCTATTGTTTTCTATTGTTTAATTAGCACTATTTACTACAATAGTGCAAAGTGTTGCACACTTTTAGTGTTTGTACTCTAGAAAAAAATAAATAAAAAAAGATTTTAAAAAATCATTTATTATCCTTATCATCATTAGCATCATTATCATGTATCTTCATTGTCAATCTATTTCATCATATATTATCATTATCATATTGTGTTTATAGTGGAACCAGAGGTCCAAATGGTGTATTACCAAAACAAGATTCATCTCTTGAACAAAAAACAAATAAATGGAAAAGCCCAACACAAGCAAGGTATTTTTGGAGAGTACCATTCATTTTTAGAAGACTAAGAGCCAGAGGAATTAAGGAGAGGGGCCATCAGTGTCTTACCCAGCCAAACAGGGAGGTCGTTCATTTATCACTGAAGAAGACAGATCTACAGTAATAGGTTCACCATTAAAAAGGATTTTGTGCATCACTTGTTATATAAAATTGTTTTTCATTTTCTGATGAAGAAATAGGTGATAAACATCCAAAGAACATCAAAGATGAACCACATCAATTGGAAAATGCAAGAAATGTTGAAAGACTTAAAGTAAATAATATTTTACTCAAGATGAAAAAGGTGAGAATCAGAGACAACCAATATTGAAAAGCTGACAAACGTAATAATTCTTTCTTTAAAAAAAAATTCAGGAGAATGCTGTTCCAGTTCATCGACCACAAAAGTGCAAAAAGTGCAGGTAAATACGAATGAAATGGCTTTACAATTTTGAAAACCATAACAAATAAAATCCTTTTATTTTCTAGTTTTCAATCATTCCCAAGGTGATAAAATAACAAGACACAGTGGCCATGTTTGATGATATAACAAAAGAGACTAAGGCTGCTTTCATAATGTATGGCAGAGGTGGGGCAGGTGAAATCTTTAAGTGACAAACCGGGCAATAGAGACGTGCTCACACTAAATCCGTGAAACAAATACTAATTTTTAGCACTAAATAGTGATAATTAAACAATAGAAAACAAAGGATTCTATATGAAATAGTACTAATTAGTACTATTTAATGTTCACGGTTTTAGTGCGTGCACTCTATCTTGTAGCTTCTTCTAAAAATTTTGCATCCCCCCCCAATTCTGTGAAACAATTTTCAAATCTCCCCATTTTACTGGTAAAATTTTTTCCAATCCCCCCTAAATTTTACCTGCCCCCCTTCTCTGCTATACATTATGAACGCAGCCTAATGATGGATATTTTGTTCAAATTCATCCAACATAGCAGCTGTGAAAACCATCATTTTTTTAATTCCAAAGGCTTTGTCATTATTTTAACCCTAAAATTCAAAATCGAAAATGAATGCATGATACATTGCAAGTTATAATCTTGGTGTATTTTAAAGAAAACTCCAAGGAAAACTAGCAGAGGAAAGTTATATCACAAAGAAGACGGAAAACTTGAAAAAGCAAGAGATAGAAAAAAACATAGAGAAGCATTTATATGAAAAGGTTGGTAAAAATAATTAGAAAGCTATAAAGACCAATAAGTATATTTATTTCTGTATAAATATTTATTTTTCTATTCATTTTTTTTCTAATCAGGATTCTGCAACTTTGATTGCCGAGATAATCAAATCAGGCCCAAAACCAAGTGATCCACCTCAAGAAATATGGGACAAGCTACTAAGAAAAGGAGAATACAGTTGACTTTGACCTAGCTAGCTAGTTACTGCAGCTTCTCACTTATAAAAATTAAAAACAAACCCTTGCTGACAGCATAAAGTTCCCTTTCTCTCATGAACTAGACTAGCAGTCACAGGGGGAAAGAATCAAAGATATAATCAGGGCTAACCCTTTTTACCTAGCTAGGTACTGCAACTGTTGCTTGAAGAAGTGAAAAAGAAACTCTAACTTGCAGCAAAAAATGCTTTCCCCTTCTCTTCCATGTTGTAAGAAGAAGGAATTGAAAAGACCATAATCAGACCACAGACCTGATCAAGACAAAAGTCATGACAGGGAAATCAGGCAATAAACACTTGTCAATAGCACAGCGGTCGTGACGTCATAAAAACGAAGACAAAGGCGAAATTCGGACAAACAAACTTACAAGTTTACTTTCAGCAGATAATTTTCACAGCCGATCACAGTTGATCTTAGTTTACATGGGTTTTTATTTTAACTTTAAGTAAAAATAATAAAATCGGTTCGTACAATCCTCGTAGCGGTTAAACAGAATGCAATGTTTGTCTGAATCTTTAAGCTATTTTTAGAATCAGCGTGCTGTGCTATTAGAGTATGTAAAGTTACAGAACAATTTATTTGATTGATGGCAGTGTATTGTCCAATTTCCCTGTCACAGCTGTTGTCTCAATCCATGCTGAGAAACGAACAAGTGTTTAAGCTCTCTAGCCTGTGTAGTGGCCCTCTTTTTCTTCACATAAAAAAATAAGAGGGTGGCTACACTGGCTGAAAGCTCTCTTTCTTGGTCGATTCCGCAAATGATCACACTAGCGACCCTTTCATTTGTTTAGGATGATAGATTCTAAAGAGACTTGATAACAACCAGCTATCTGACAAAGACTAAACTATTATTATAGCAAAACCAAATATTCAATGTGGTCACTACCAAAAAACTACAGTACATTGGCATGTCTTTATTAACACATTTATGAACAAATACTATTAACAAATTCTACCATGATTTAAATATGAGAGGGTTGTAAAAGGCGAGATATAAAATGGTCAAATCATTGAAAAGTGACCATTTTGCATTTCAATAAAAATAAACACAGTCGAGTTTATGAAATGATAGATATGGCCATTTCATGTTTCATGAAAAACAGTCAAATCACATTTTGCAAAATAACCATTTACCACCCTGTACATATTTATAAGACATTCAATTGATAAGGCTCAGCCACATTCTATAACATTATTTTATAAAACTCACTTTTACATTATTACAGTGAAAATCGTTGCATCGCAACCCTGTTTCAAAACCCTGATTGGATTTTTAGTCTATTTGTCAATCATCTTGGGATTTTTGCTGTAATAATAATCACTGACAGCTCACATAAAAATAATTATATTTTCTGACTTCCCCCTAATAAATTTATTCTTTGTGATTGTATGCGTGGGAAACATGGTTGATTCATTCCAAACAGAAATCAATTCATAATAGCTTGTCTGGTATTATTCAATCACATGCTTGAATCTTAGTAATTATTTAGATAGGCACTTGAATGACTTTCCTTCTGGACCAACGAGAATGAAAAATGTTACACAGCCAATTATAATGAACGGTCCTCAATGATATTATTATAATATTATTAAAGGACAAATACCATGTTTTCCACTCATGAAAACAGAAATTTTGAAAATAATTTCCTATTTTAAAGTTCTCATTTTTTTATCAGTTAGCAACAAATAATGCAATCCAAGTTTATTTTAAAGCAAAGAAGATGGCTGAAAGTCTTGCAGTAACCTCCTACGAAGATGTTCTTAGTGTTGCGTGACAGGCACTAACAACGTCTGCATAGGAGGCTAGTTTTACAGTTGTTGTCTTCACTTTCTTAGTCCAAACAAGTGCCACAGAAAGGAGGAAGATCCCCCAACATAAAGTAAACTATCTTGAATTCTACTCATTTTAACATTCACACTTTCCCCAAAAATTTCCCCTCTACTACACTGCTTCATACAGACACCGGATTTGAAAAATTCTGCGTGAGAATATTTTACATTAAACTAAATTTTGAGCCTTCAATTTGCTGGTTAATTGGTACACCTGCCAAGCAAGAGCCATTTTTGGCAAACACATTACAACTATATGTACATTATTTGGGATATGTACAATATGGTACTGTATTAGAATATTATTTCTGATGGAACAGTTTTTATATAATTATATACATGCGTAGAGAATGTTATGGTACAGGAGCCAAGGAATTTTTTTTCATTATGTGTTATGATTGGTATTAAAGATTAGATTCATTTTGAATCTCAGCACCACCATGTGAAAGGTGATTTTGCAGCTATAAAATCTGTTGTTTTAATGATTGTATTCGATATAATAATGAATAATGATGAAAATAAATTACCATAGCAGCTGCAAACCCATGAGGAATTTTAAATGACAATGAGGTTTGGCTAAAATCATAACAAATGAATTTCAAATTAACAATGTCTGTCTTTAAGAGGGGTTTGATTGCAGAACAAAGGGTCAAACAAACAATTCGAAATTCCCCTTGGATCTGCCTCTAGTGTGTCTAGCATGATTGTTCATCGTTTCCAACATCACTTTCCCATTTTGATTGGTATTACAGTGCAAACAGAAAACCTGTGAAAAAGTACTAAAACTAAATAATGCAAATCCTTTTTCATTTTTAAAAAAAACAATCTTGAGACAGTGCAAGTTAGTACTTTTCCATGACTTTATATTTACACTCTAGCTTTTGCACCCTTTAGCTACCTGATAAAGGTTATTGTTTAAGTATCTCCTGTTTTGTATGCATGTCCAGAAGAAATAACTGCACTGCTTTCATTAGGTGCATTATTGTTGTTCCATTTAAATGTAGAAAGAAGATCAAAGTCCTCAGCAGTGCTTTCATCTTGAAATCCTAAGTTAGGCCCACTTTTCTTTTCTTTATTTGTTCCTTTATTAGGGAGCAAAGTTTCCTTATTCCCTGACCACTCTTTTATAGTAGACTTCAGGCTTGAAAATCTGTGTGATGCAGGATCGATCTGACTTGATAGCTCCCCAGCAATATCTGGAATAGAACTGTCTATATTACAAACAGACAAGGTATCTGCTGATACCATGTGACTTACTACTTCAGGGCTATCAACGACTGAGCATGTCTTGTCCCCCTTAGGTTTAGGGTCGTCAAATGATGCTGCCGTCGAAATGCAGGTACTTGAAAAACTTACTGATGTAGATCTCGTGACTTCCAAAGTAGGACTGCTGGTACAAGGTATTCTGTCTCTAGGAGACACAGATGTAGTAACAGGCAGACTCTTTGTACTGCTTGTTATCATCTGAGACTGGGGTAAGAATGTATCAGCAATTTTCTGTGGTCCAACAACAATATTGAAGACTTGTCTTTCCATGCTGTGGATGGCTGTGGCTGCATCAATGTTTCCACTTACTGCTTTATTCATTGACCTCATACTATAATCCAAATTCTGTGGACAACTTAGGTTGGCAATATTCAACCTTAAATCACTAGTAGGAGTACTGAAGCCAGGAGTGTTTCCACTACTTGGTGCCATACTGTTGGTTACTTTTGGTAAAGGTATTTTTGCAAGGATCTTTTCAATTTCTGAAAATGTTTCCTTTGATCCTACTGAGGCTGGAGTGGTTTTGGGTGTCAAATCTAAAACATGTGCTTCTGGTAATCTCTTGTCTTTATCTTTATTACCATGTGAGACAAGTCTTGAAGTTGAGTTTTGCAGTGAGCCACTTTGTGGTACAGCAATATTAAATGTAGCCATTGACCTGCTTCCAGCTGCTAAACTAGTATGTACATTTGAATGCATGCTTGAAGGTTTTGGAGGATCTTGCAGCATTACTTGTGTATTAACAGGGCCTGAAACCAGCAACTGCCTGAGGCTGCTAGCAGTAGATAGAACAGGGATACCAATTGTAGTCGAGGGCTTAATTACGAAGTCTTTACCTTCAGAAGAAAGATGAACAAGCTCTGTTAAAGGCATTGGTGCTTTGGTTTGCTGTTCAGGTCCTGGAGACATTGATGACAGTATTGGTGTAGATGTAGCTTGCTGAACCCTTACAAGTGTTTTAGTTTGTGTTGGTTGAGACACACTTGCTACATGTACTGGAGGAGCCTTCATTATCAACTGTCTATACTGAACAGGAACATTGGTTGTATTGCCAGTATTTTGAAGACTGCCTTGCTTGTTTGAGACTGGTACTTTATCTTGAAACACAACCTTGGTGTTCAATGTTCCTGTAGGATGTGTGGTCATACTTGTGGATACAGAAGTATTACTCTGCTGTATGGGAGCAGTTTTAGCATTGGGCAGCCCTATGACATTTGAAGACTGTAGTGCACCTTTTATTTGTGGAAATGGAGTATTAAAGACTTGTGGTTGACTGGTTGGCTTGAAGACAAGTTTGAATGGCGCTGCTGTACCAGAAAGTGAAGAACTGGGGACAATAAATGTTTTCTGATTTAATGCAGGTGTCTTTGAAGAAGGTGTATGCACAAGTGTGACATAACCTGATGCTGGTGGTTGTGTCATAGTGGGACTCCTCACTGAGATACCTTGCTGCAATGCTACCTTAGATCCAGTTGCTTGTGGTACTTGTATTATAGGCTTGCCTTTAGTGCCCATGGGTAATACTGTAATACTCTGTGGGGCCGCCGTTGTTACTAACTTTGTTACTGCTGTGCTGTGCGTTGCCATAGTAACATTTCCTGACAAAGGTAACACTGCAATACTTCGTGGTGTTACTAGCTTGTTTGCCATTGATGGTATCATCTGTACCATCCCTGTGCTATGTGTTAACATGGTAACATTTGTTGTCACGGTTGGTAACATTGAGATACTTTTTGACGTTACCCCTTTTGTCAATGTTGTTGGAGTCATCTGTAACATAGTGGTACCTTGTGTTGCCATAGTATTAGCTGTCATGGGTATCAAAGTAACATTTCGTTGCGTTGCCGATGGGGCTGGTCTCAGCTGTTTCAATTTGAGTACAGACAAAGATAATGTAGATTTTGCTGTCATAGGTGATGTTTTAAGAGTCTGATGAGCGTTTATTTTGGCTGTTACCACTTGCTTCGTTGTTGCAATTGGAACCATTTGGTTTTGCTGCATCTTCGCAAAAGTAATCAAAGGTTTTTCTTGTAATGGCCTATTTGCAGTGTGCTTCTCCTGCACAGAAAGCATTGTTTGATGTTGAGACACTGTTTGTGAGACATTAACCTGGGGTGAACATTGTGGTTTTGCTAAAATAGAAGTTGTTGTAGTTCCAGTTCCTCTTTCACTGACATCCTTTGATCCCTCACTAGTAGCTGCTTGTTCTGTTGCTGTGGTGACTTCTTTGCTGACTGTTGTATCTATTAAGCCATGATGTTGAACTTTGTCTTTAGTGGTTCCTTCAGGACACAAGGATTCCTCTATTGATGATGATGCAGCACTTTCTTCAGCAATTCCTTCAGGTCTTTTCTTCATGTTCTCAGTCTCACTAACTTTAGCTTGAGATTGGTTATCATCTACTCCATGTGTTTCCTCCTTTGACTGTTCTAATATTACCTTGTTCTTTGAGGAAGCAAGGTGAACACTTGTGTTTTTACCGTCCTCAGGGGTTAAAGCTTCCAAATTACGCTGGACAAAAGTACCTTTTGTGACCGTAGCAGCTACACTTGAGGAGTTTATGCCCACGACCAAGGGTGTGAAAACTCTGTTTGTTGGCTTTGATGTTCCTTGGAGTTCTTTAGTGTTGCATGATGCTGAAACCTCTGCACCAACATCCTCTTGGTTAGTTTGTTCATTTTCAATGTTGTTTGTACTTGGAGGGACAGAATTTTTGCTATTGGTACTTACTGCTGAAATACTTGGAACATTAACTTGTTTCATTGTGTCATTTGAAATTTTGATATGGACAACATTCTTACTTTCAATTCCTTTCAGAGGCTCAGGTTTTGTTACTATTGTCAAAGTACCTGAGCCATGGGGTTTTTGGTGTACCCTGTACTTGGTTAAATTGCAAACGATTTTGTTAACCGAAGAATCATTTGCAGAATTCTTTTGCTCAGCATCACTTGTTCTTGTGTGTGGGATGCTGTCTCTTGTATCCACACTTGAGCTACTGGTTTTCGGTGCTTCTTTATCAGTACTCTGATCTACTGAAGGGGTCTCAATGTTGTCTGAAGGGGCAATGGCTACAAACTCTTTCATCTTGTTATTAAAAGCTGCCTTTACATAGTTGGAGAGTTCTCTTGGCTTTGGTATTTTTGGCAATTTGGCTTGAGAATCAGTTTGCAAACTCTTTAAGAGTTTTCCTTCTGAAGGTGGTCTACCTTTTCTTGTGATGTGTTTTTTCTGTTGATTACTTGAAGTATCATCAGTTTTATTATCCTCAGTTTCCTGAGAAATCTTGCCATCTTTGCTTGATTCTTCTGGTGGAATTTCAACTTCAATGCCAAGAGTCCTTAAGTGTTCAGTTACCTTGTTAAGATCAAGCAGTTTATCATCATCAAGGTCTTTACCAAACAGAAGAGAATTCAATCTACTTCTTAGCTCCTTGTTTTCCATTCCAACAATGTTCTTCTCAGACTCTAAAAGCTGGCCTTCTACTTCATACTGCTCCAACGTTTCAATAGCCTTTGTGAGAATGGCCTGCTTACTGAAGTAATAATCTCTTACATCATTAAAGAGTTCAACCTTTAGACGATAAAACAGATCTCCAATGGTGTGCCTTCTGTTTCTTTCTGTAGCACTCCGCACTGCTTTTACATACTCTTGTGGTTGGAGAAACTTGGGCAATCCTGATAAATAGGAAGATTTTAGGTAGCAACTACTCTTGGAGTCTTCATTATCAGGTATTATGATCTTAATAATCCTTCCTTCGAAATCAGCTGCATAGTTCATATACAGTTGAATGTCATTTTCATAAACTTGAATGCTGACATCTATGGTACCTTTGGTAGTCTTATCTGGGAAAGAACTCAGATGTCCAAACAAATAGCTCTTGGGCAGCGCTTTGACAATGTCAATCCTTGGCTTGTTGGCATCAGGCTCATTTGACTCAATGTCAATATCCGAGGTGTCATTTGATTCATCTAAGGAGTTTATAAAAACAGAAGAAGAGCCAGAAAATATTCTGCTCTTCAGATTCAGCCAAGCTTCTTGATCACCATAGCTACTGTTATTGCTACTATCATTCCCACTGTTCTCTGATAAATTGTCTGCTCCAGTGTTGATATCACAACTGCTACTACCACGCGAGTCGTTCTCCCACTGGGATGGTAACTGCTGACCAAAACTAACATCCTCTGAAGATTCATCTTGTTTGTACTTGTTTTGCCTTTCATGGTGTCGTTCCACAAGACTTACTCCACCTGAACGAGCACAGTAATCAATTTTTTCAACTTTGTTAGAAACTTTGATCCTTTGGACTTTCAAATCATGAATATTTGGCCTTTTTGTTTGTAAATGAGGAACAGCTGGAGAGTAAATTTCATCCTCTACTTGTATTACACTGACTTCTGCTTCAATCATATTGGCATCTGTCTCCATGGTAGCTGAACTAGGAGTAACTTTTTCATGTTCTGTAAGTACAACTTTAGTGATCTCTGGCTGACAGGCATCCTTTCTCAAGAAATTAGAGGGAATGGAAATTTCCTTTTTTTCTTCTTCTATTTTCAAGAAGGAAGAGGGGCTTTCAATTTGCTTTTCCTCAGACTTTATACTGTTGACAGTATTTTCTCCAATATCTTTCTTTTTCTTCTTAATCCTAAACATTGTCTGACATGTTTGGTCATGGATGCTTTTATCTCGTTTTCTTTTTTTCTTTTTCCTTTTCTCTGGGACTTCTGTTCCGATAGCAGTTGAGCATACCGATTCAATAACTGATACACTTGAAGGATATACTTCCTGTTTTGGTTCGAATAAACCAATTCTTCCTGAGCATTCAAGAGATATTTCAGAAGCATTACTTTCTTCAGCAGTTAAATCAACTTTAGGGGGTGTAAAGTATTCATCTCTTTCCTTCAAATCACTAGAATTTGGAAAAAAATTGGAATCTACTATCGATGAATTGGTACTGGTAGCCTTCATTCCTGGAAATGGTCTGATCTTCGTCTGCTTCAGCTCACGAGAAACATTAGACTTCACTTTATAAAGATTTAAGTTTGCAGTAGCATAACTTTCTAGTACTTTTTGTGAGGGTGTTCTGATTCTTTTAGAATGCACAAAGTCACTATCATTAGCAGTATAAATGAGATTTTTTTGCTGTCTAGGGGTCGATTTTTTACGTTTCCCCCCAACATTTATGCTCAAGCTACGAGTATTTACTTCATGGTCTTCGATGTGACATTCAAGCTCCTCAATACTCGAGAATGATAGAAAAGCAAAACCACTTACTATATCCAAGTCCGGTGGTAAACAAGCAGCTTTTGAGCTCGCAGAAAGATTTTTCCTCCTAGATTTTCCTCTCTTCTTGCTTATTAAGGACGATACAAAAGGTTTTACAGCAGACACGCCACTAATCGAAGGCCCGTTCGCTCGCATCGAGGTATCGTTCTCAGCCATCTTCGTCAGCTCCACACGTGGTCGTTAAAGACAGGTTTCCACGATCAATCCTCGCTTGAATTCAACTCAAAACTTCACTATGTCTTCATAGATATTTAGTTTAGGCATAGATATTTTGCACAGAGGGATAAATTCCCGATAAAGTGCTAAACTTTGCATAGATACAAGATGGAAACGACGAATAACATTACAAAAATTGCACGTGTTTTCGCCCAGAATCCTCCACCCAAGACTATTCATGGGATAGCAAACTCCTGCCTTATTAGGAATACCTTTGTCTTCTTGTCCAATCATAAACCCAGGCAATCGGCTGATTATGCAAGTAAAGTCAGAAACGTCAAAATAAAACAGCGGTTATTACCATGGACGTACTTCGATCATTCATTCCGTTCTAAAAATATTACTTATTTTTGAACTCATAAAAAGATTCCATTATGCAGTTAAAAAGAAAGAAACTATTGACCAAAATTTCTATTGGTTTGTTTTTCTTTTTGGCTGGCGTCGAATATGGTGAGTTGTTTGCATTTCTTTCACTGGTTCGTAAAAAACCGGAAGGAAGTTGAACTGTTTTATCCTAAATACTTCATAATTTACGATGCCTTTGTTTCTTTTACTTATATATAACGGTGTCACTTTTCTGTCACTTTTCATGTGTCAAAAGAGGGCTAAATTTACCCTTCATTATCTGCCAAATATTAGCTTTCCATTTCTCTATAGCTATAGTACTATAGTTACGCAACTTATTAGCGTTTGATCACGAGACTGCAAGGGCACTAACACGGCCGGGCACTACACTTGACAAAAGCAATATTGCTGGTTATTCTAGACAAGTTAATTGTCATACACTTTGTCTTAGTATATAAACCGAATGGAAACATGGCGATCAATTTAAATAACTATGGTTCTGCTGACTATAAACCTCTCAATATATAAACGCTTTTGTGATTTCACGTGAACACAAGGCTAGTCAGTCCAGAACGATAGTTATTCAGATTGTTGGCCATATTTTGATTTTAGGTGTGATGTCTAGGTAAATCATTTTAGATATTTCATATATTTGTTTATTTCTACATTGACCAGTTTTGCAAGGTCATGGTGCATTACAGAGGTTTTGCAGCACCACGTGACGGTATCCATGTATTAATGGCAGGAACAATACGATCGTTTTACATGAGAAAGTAATTCAATTCCCGAGAGCAAAGGGATTTTATTGTAGTTCTGCCATCTAACATCAGTCAGTCCAAGCTGTATTATGGGCAACATCACATTTGAATTAATTTCCTTTATTTTGCAATATGCTTAATATCCCCAAGGGAGCGGTCATTAGTTATTGGGGGGGGGGAGGGCCGGTAAATTTATGGGGAGGGGTGCGATTTTTTGGGCCCTCCATTAGGGAGGGCCAAAAAATTTTGGGCGCATGCTAGAGGGAGGGTTGCAATTTTCTGGGCCCCCATATAATCCACAAAAACCTCCTGTTCAATATGTATCTCACCTATAAGCTAGTTGCAGAGCATAAGCCTCTGACTTTTTTGGTATGCAGACAAATTCTATTGATTTTATCAAAAACATTATTAATGAGTAATAACACGTCCAAACCATTTTTTCTTCGTATGTATGTTTTGTTCTACACACTATAAACTCGCAAAAATGTAAAAATATCTATGATTGAGCTGCGATTGTTGTAGTTTCATTGCTGCTACCATTATCAACATCAACACTATCATGACCATCTATTAAAATGAACATCTAAATCCACATTCTTCGCCTTGATTATCAGGATTATTGTAATCAACATCATCATCATCACGTACAACATTATCATAATTACCATAACCTAAATCATAACTATTTTTATAAATCGGTATAAATATTGACACGTAAATTGTCTTTATTATATAATTAACTATGAAATATCTATTTTTCTCTATTTCAAAAAATTGATATCTTCACACGTGAAAATAACATGTTATTTTCACGTGTGAAAATAACACCATTGCGATGGCTATTCAAAATACATGGAAAGAATTGCCTGAAAAAGCCAAAACATACTTCATTGATAAATTATTATATAATAAACAGAATATTACATGGGCGCTTGGAGATACGCAATTTATCTTCTCGTGTTGAAAATCTCTCACTCGTTCGCTACGCTCACTCATGAGAAATCTTTTCAACACTCGAATATAAATTTCGTATCTCCGCGCGCCCATGTAATATCCTCTATTTATTATTATTATCATTATAAATTGCTCTCATCATCAATGCTGACATCATCACCATCATCGTCGTCGTCATCATCAACATCATCATCATCACCATCATCATCATCACTATCATCATTATTATCATCATAATTATCATAATCTAACCCTTGCTCTTTATCATCATTATCTACATAGTTTTTTCAACATTTATATCTTGATTCAACAGCATGCGTAAATGTCGTTTTGCTCTTTCATCCAGGTGAGGTGATGATTTAGATATAAGGGCTACTGCCCATTTTCTCTCTCTTTTACCAAGTTTCATGATAATTGGATCCTGCAAATCTTGATGAGTACAAACATCGTCTCCTTGAACTGATGGGGCTATTTTCTTAAGTATTTGCACAGTTCTAGCATTTTTTCTAGCTGTGTTCCTTTTTTTTTTTTTTTTCGATTGTTCTGTTTTTGTGCTCATGATTTTCTCTTCATTGCGGAGAAGTTGAAACGAAATGCCGATGTGCAATCATCCAAAAGCTTGATAAGTCGGTTTTGTAACAAACTCATTTCTTCTTGCAAAGTTTTTGAGGATGTAATGATCCGTTCATCAAAGCCGCGTGCAGTTTTTTGTCCTGTAAGAATTCTACCCGACGAGTGAATGGTACTTCGTAAATGTTCTTTGAGGACGTTCTTAAGAGTAGTTAGTGATTCTTTGATACTCTTTATATGTTCTAAGTTCTGTTTGATAGAGTGTGAGTCATGTGGTTTGAGAAGTACGTGGTTGAGAAACGGCTAGTAGCACAATACTTAGAACATCTTCATCATCTGGAGCAAAGGAAAAAAAAGAGGGCAGAGACCAGAGAACTTACGAGGAAGGAAGAAAAGAAGAAATGTTTCAATGACTTTAATTGGAAGGTTTATACAGGGATGGAGGTCTGAAAAAATTAAAGGTGTCAGTACTCGACGTGTATATAGAAAACAAGCGATTAAAATCTCCAGGGGAGCAAAAAAAAAACCGAAAAAGTGGATGCTGTGACAATGGATATTGCTTGGTCACTTTTGCCAACTCAACAGCCTACTAAACAATAGATTTTATGAGACTGACGACAGTGATGATGATGACCAAGATGAGGATGATGATATAGTGGTTGAAGAGATTGGAAGCGATGACGATGATCTTTCATCATTATCCTCTTCAGACACTGAAGATGAATTGCATCAAGAAGAAGAACAAATTGCTAGTCTGTTGAACACCACAAGATCAGGAAGAGTTTGCAGAACTTGGAGGGAGAGAGCAAGTGTTGCTGACTAAATTTTTTTTTGGCATAAGAACTAACTAAAACTATTAAATATTTTTACTATACTTTTCCATCATAACATTTTCAAACCGATGTATTGTATAAAGAATAAGTGCCTCGCAAGCAACACCACATATCAATCTAACTGCTATGTATGCTTATAGTTTGCAACGTTCCAGATTTATATACAAAAATTAAAGCTATTTATAGGAGGGGGAGGGCTGTAATTTTTTGGGCTGTCTTGTCAGAGGGGGCCAAAATTTTTAGGCTCAAATTCTATGTGGAGCCAAAATTTTTGATCCCTAGTTTCAAATAATTTACCGGCCCTCCCCCCCCAATAATTAATGACCGCTCCCCAAGTATCAGTAGTAATACCAGGGCTGTCAACTCTCCCGGATAAACCAGGAGTCTCCGGATTTTGGACCGTATCTCTCAGTCTCCAGATTAGAGTCTCAAATGTCCTAGATAATCCCCGAAGTTGACCATTACTTGTGAGACTCGACTTTCACAACCATAACATTCCAATTATTTTATGTTGTTTGTGTTATTTTACATTGCTAACAAAATCAAAACATTCCTCATGGCTGTTCTTGCAAGCAGGCCATTGTAATGTAAGCGATAATCTGATTGGTCAGAAATAAACCAATTACATCAAATGTTACAAAGCGAAAGACGTCTTTTCACACGGTTTTTGACGCGCTGTGACGTCATGTCCTTCCCTATCAATTCTCCAGATTTGAATATCTCGGGGGTTGACAGCCCTGTAATACCGTTGCTTTTATTATCAAGACAATGAAATACATACATGATATTTTAGTTTCCTGCTCTGCATTCATAAGTTTGTATGCCTTCCCCTCCCCCTCCCATTCTCAACTATTGACACATTTGGAACATGCCTTCTAGGAATATTGTACTAATAATTTTTTTGCTTATAAGGGGGACAGAATGGTGAAGAGTAATAAGAATTAGTAAATGTAATAGGACTCAATGCTGTCCAATTAAGAAATAATTGGACGAGGAAAATTCCGAGGACTGACAAAATTGGATAGGCCGAGTCCAATTTGGCAGTCAGAGGAATTTTTGAGTCAAATGTTTCACTCAGTCATAAAGCACTCTGGAAGTGCCGAAAGCACTCAAGAATTATAAGAAGCACTCACCTACATATAGCTCATGCTTTAATTTGGTGCTTACCTAACTTCCTGTGTGCTTTATTACTGAATGGAGCATGGAAAAAGTTCTTTAAATTTGCTCATCAAATTCACCTTTTTGGCGCTAACTTTCAAATTCGCCTTTTTGTATTGTGCTACGGTCACCAAAAAGTTCGGACATCGTTCTCGGATTCCCATACAAATTCACTGACTTTAAAGAGAAAATTTAGGTAGATTTCTTTAGTTAGCTCTCTGTAAGAAGAGCTTCAATCAAGCTAGTAGAAAAATGATTATTTACTTGTATTTAGAGAACTAACTAAACATTAACCAAGTAAATAGTTGATGAGTCAGTACAATTTGTACAGAAATTCGATGACAATGTCTGAAGTTTTTAATGACCGTAACACAATCTAAAACAATTTATACCCCATGATGGCTAGCGCTGAGAAGGTGAATTGAGACTCTCTTATAACATATATATTTGCACCTTGATTTTTCAACAGCTGTAATTTTACCCACCATGTGGATGTATTCACATGAAAGATATGGGGCAGAGCCATGGTTTTATGGGGTTATATTTGCTGCCTTCAGCTTTAGTTCTCTCATTTTGAGCCCCTTCTTTGGAATCTGGGTCGACTTTACCGAGAAGACTAAGAGTACTATTCTGTTTGCAAATCTGTTTGAAATAGGAGGTAATAAGATTTAAGATAACTGCTATTTCCATGAACATGCACACTCTATAGTTGCAATATTTATTGGTTGGAATTTGATGTTCACTTTGAATCACTGCTGCTGGTAAAAAATATGAAAGGTACCGACTGATTAGTTTTGATTGGGGGCAGCAATGAACCAAATTTCAGCGCAGCTCACAGCTACAGAGTTCGCATGTTTATGAAAATTTCAGAAATCAATTTTTACCATGTAAGAATTAACTGGGGCATTTATGACCAATGGAAGTGTGTTCACTTACTCAACAGGCACCCTGCACGAATGACTAATTTTTGCTTTCTTTTCAGGAAACATCCTATATTTTGTAGCTTGGTCTAAATACTGGATTTTCGCTGGCAGGCTAATTGCAGGTATATCTGAAGGGTCAATGGAATATATTGTTGAAATGGGTCAGTTCAAAGGCTTTGATTCTTAAATCTACTTCCATGAGGGGAGCTAAGTACAGAATGTTTTGTAAGCTATATAAAATTTTGGTATTTAATTTATCATGTAGTTTTAAAGAGATACTGAAAGTATGAACATATTTAGGTGTTGGAGCTGGTGCAGGCTCTGCTATCTTTGCTCAAATAGCAAGAACAACAACAGAAGAAGAAAGAACTGGAGTTTATTCAATTGCAATGGGCCTACGGCAATTTGGGTTGTTAGTAGGTAGGCATGATTGTAAGATTTTCCTTAATCAATTCTTGTTTCACGCAACCACTTTTCTTTCAATTTCAGGACCAGCCTTTAACATTTTCTTGAAGGAAACAAATTTCAGTATTGGACCCTTTAAGGTGGACCACTACACATCTCCAGGAGTAAGTAGACCTATTCATGGTTCCCTTGATGATAGTGAACCAATCACTGTTGAAGCAATTTTCCCAGTGGAATTCAAATCTTGTCCTACAAACAACTACACAGTATCTGGTTTAAATTTATAGTACTATTATAAAGATTATGAGACACTTTTCCTTTATTTTCAAAGGACAGTAAACGATAGAAACATAAATTTGTTATAAATTGTCCGAGATCAAAGTTTTAAATTCTGAAATATTCTAGATAATAATTATTTGTTGAGCTTGTGGGAAATAGCAACAGTAACTACAGGTAGCAGATTTATTAATTTACCATTTGTTTTATGCAGAAATGTAAATAAAGTTAAATTAAGCTATTTTCCCCCTATATGTTTTATCACTTATTCATAAATTTTCTTCTTTGAATAATGAGAACATTTTTTTCATTTTTTTTTTCCATTTTTTTTTAACATATGTAATTAATAGAACTACATGGTGTCCAATTTGGAAATAATTGATTTTTTTTTATTCAATTATTTCCAAATTGGACAGACATGCAATCCTATTGCAGATTAATAATATCATCCCAAACTATACTAGACTGTTCCATAAGTTGTAGTTTTCTCTCAAAAGAATGTGAATGTAAATGATCCAAATTAATCTTTAATTTGGACAGAAAAGAGAATTTGAAAATATTACAATAGTTGCTCATATGGGATTATAGAGTGATGATACAAAAATTAAATATGTATTTGGCCTGTTATATTCTTCCAGTTATTTATGGCTGCCTTGTGGCTGATTCAAGAGGTCATAATGATCTTCATGTACTATGATCTTCCCACAATCAATGAAGAAAATGATTACAATGAGGAGGAAGAGAAGAAACCATTGTTATCTAATGAGAGTATACAATCAAATGAAACAAAAGCTATAATGAATGGGACGACTCCTCCAGTTAGTGGAAAAGTGAATGCACATGATAGTTTAAAGGATCTTACTGGAAGCAATTCAACATCCAGGAAAAGACGAACATCAAGCTTATCAGAAAATATTGCTTTAGCTAAAAGTAAACACATTTTATCAGTGCTAGTACAAAGTTGACTTCTTGACACCATGTTTAAATCCTGACCTGGAAAAACTCAATATATATAAATATATTGTTGTTAGTCCAGTTAAATCTTTGTCTTGCTGGTCATTTTGACCAGCATTGTTGAGCCAGAAACCAGGCATGGCCAAGTTAAAACTAATGACTACATACGTAGTTCAAAGTGTGGGGTGGCTGTGGATTAACTTTCCAACTGAACTGAGCTAAGGTTGTTTGATGTCTTATCTTTCTTGCTATCAGAGTACTTTCTGGATATTCCTGATTTGAGTGGGAGGTGATAGATATGAGAATTCCCAATTATTTTTCAGATTTGATTTCTGAAGCTGTGGTTGTTATCCTTGCTTCACAATTTATAATGTTCTTCAATGAAACATCTTTTGAGGTATGTGTATGATAAGAAATATCAGCTGACCTCCTTGGCTGGAGCATAATGTTTCTCATTTCAGACCATGAACTTGTCGTTCCCTTGAGAATATGATTCTTTGTTTATTCATGTGTTTTTTTTATGTGTAACCATTAAACAAAGAAATGATACTCTAGGGAATGACGTGGTCAGAAATGGGAAAACATTACGCCCGAGCCGATGAGGTATATTCATTATCATTGACAAAAGTCATAAGCTATCTGAAGTTAACTAACAGTCTCTTAAGTAAAGTATTTCACCTCTTATCATTCTGATAATCTTTTACTGATGCCTTTGTCTCCTTTTCTTCTGGCTTTCTTTTAAAATTTTTTTTTTTTTCCGTTTAGGCATTGTATACCCCTCTGTCTAACTACTATCTGGGATGGAGAGAGCTTGAAATAAGCATATCATTTTGTTTGATAGCTTTAGAGGTACTGTACATTAAATATTATTTATGTTACTAGTTTAAATAAAGAAATCTTGTTTATCATTACATTTATCCTACATTCTGGTTAACTTAAACTTGTTTAATTTTCTTTTTAGGCTATATTGACCTTCATAATTGTCAAAAAATTGAGTACAAAACTTTCAGACAGGTATGGTATCTCTCCTTCCTCTCTCTCTTGCATAAAATATACTGTGAATTTTTAAAAAAATCAAACTATCTACAACATAGTGTTAAATTTACAACTTGTCCTTCAAAACTGATAACAGACATTTTTATTTTTATTTTTACTAGATGGCTCATGGTTATTGGAATAGCATTTGAGGCTTCTGCACTAATCTTGTATCTTATCATGCTAACTGATATTAAACCTTGTAAGTATCTCAGTCTTTATTCTCATTGATGAAGAAATTTACATGTTCTGCCATCTGGTATGATTATAGGTACTACTTTCACTGTGGAACGGATGACCACAGTAATAGGGGTGCAGCTCATGAACTAGAGACACAGACCAGTTAAAAAAGTATATCAGTTGAAAAACTGTCAAGTGTTATCCTCTATAAATAAAATTGGTGTCTTTCCTTTTCATTTGTATTGTCTTGTATCGTTTTTCTCACTAGTTCCAACATTTCCACACTCCCCTCCCCCTTAAAATTTATGTTTATGAATCTTTCAGTCCTTTTATATTAAGGTTGTGTGCATTTGCTTGAACTAATAGATGTTTAGTTTGAATGGTTCAGACATTTCAGTTTTCAAAATTACAATCTTCATTAGTGGTTATGAAGTTTGTGCTGCACCAATCATGCAGAGCGTGCCTTCCCAAATTTATTAATGTTTATTCTATTTCTTATTTTCAGATGAACCTAAAATTCTGCCAACAATAGTAATTGGAACCATACTTATTGTTTTTGGACTCCCATTTTTTTCTGTGGCAAATATTTCACTCTTATCCAAAATAACAGATAAAAGAACCCAAGGTGATTAATAATTGTAATATAATCGAGTGGAGTGCAAGTTGGTATGAAAACGAACGAGTGATTACAAAATTGTACGACCGCTTAGCACGGGTGCAATTTGTTAACTGAAGGTTTGATTTCAGACCAAAATTTCATGACACAAAGTTCAATTGCCTCTCTTGTGATCTCAGTTACTTTATATTTGAAAGAATTCCGTTTTCAGACAGATCGTGTTTTTGCGTATTTGTACAGGATTATACCAGGGTATTCAACGATCTGTAACAGGTGTTGCTACGATCCTTGGACCTTTGTGGGGAGGATCACTTGGACATCGTATGGTAATCATTCTTAGCGTGATGGCTGGACTCGAAGCTTTACTAGGGGTAAGCACTTCAAACAAAATATCGCGGCAAACCTGACAGAGCGGAAAAACCGGACGCATGCGCATTAGAGACTATTTTCATGAGCAATCCAATATGGCGGACGAGAGGCGGTAAAAATCTGCCTCTTGGAAAATTGCTCTGAAAACGGACAAAAACGCAGCAATGACACTCAAAACTTTAGAAAACAACTCATAATTCGTCAGAGCCCTTGATCTTGGTAGTTTTTTTGAAGCTTTTTGTCGACTTGACGCCAAAATAAGGAATTCTACGACTTGATTCAGAAGGACTTCGATCGCATCTCCTAGTGTTCGATGACAAGTGGAAAATCTTCAAATATAAGGACGGACATGGATATATAAGCTTCATACTTCGACAAAAGAACAATACGTAAATGAACTTAAACACATCAAAAAGCATCCTAAAAATTTTGATACCATTTTTCAAACGAGGCATTTGAACTCACGACACGTGGGCCGAATAAACGTAAGTTTACCTACACTGCTTTGCCAAGCATTGCCATTGGAAAACTTGTTTTATTGCCCTTCAATAATATTAAATTACTGTATTTTGAGTTTGATGAGCGTGAAATGTTCTTTTATTAATGATAAACATCAATTTTCTTGGACCATTCGTCCTCATTTATCTTGAAGACATTAAAATTCCCGCCTTTTTTCAAGCCCTTTAATAGTCCTTTCGAGTACTCTATTTCAGTGTTCTTTTACCATTTGAAGCGTAAAAAAACAACAAAACCTGTTGTTATCTTGTCCATGAAAAGACCTGCAATGATTCACTTGTCCCTGCCCTCAGCGCCTATTAGTGTTTGACGAGATAAGCCCAACCAAAAGGGGTACAAACATGTTCTGGGCATCTGAGTGACGCCGATAAAAATAGTCACATCACGTCTATGGATTCGTATTGTCCACGAAATACGAGAAAGGTATGGGGAAAAGCATTAATATTTCTTTCTTATTATAATTATGTAAAAAAAAACAGCAACATGTCTAGACAATGTGTTCCTGACCACCATTACATAAGAAAATAGAAAGACAGACGCAAACTGAAGGGCTATACTTTTATTGAAGTTCTCAAGTAACACAGCTTTTTCTTATTTACAGTAAAACCATTTCTATAATATATTGACCTAAAGACTTTTAATCTCAAACAGTTTTTATAGAACCTGCAATGAACATTGTTATATAACTGAAAATAATTAATTTGGAAATTGATTAGCAAAATAAAGGAAACAAATCAGACACAGGAAAAGAGAGATAAAAAGAGATGCAGGAGAGGATAACGGAACTAGGAAGAGCACAACCACTCACTTCTAAGGGCAAATGTTCATTTGGCACATCAAGTAGGGGAGTTTCAACAAGAAAACAGCATGATGAAGCAAAAGCTCTCATGTAAAAATAAAATAAACAGGAAATAAAAACTTAAATCCCCCTTTTAGGCTTACCTTCAACAAATCAGAGAAATGCCTATGCAATCTGATAATATTCTCAGTATATTGATATAGAGGTAAGCTGTTCACCCAAAAAATTATATAGTTGAGTGATGTCTTGAACTTAGTAATGAAGGTCTATCCTTGTCATATTCCAGTAACTGTGATATCAGGATAAATATCACTAGTACAGATAAATTATATTTGGAAAGCATTCCTATTTTTATATATCCAAAAATGCACCACTGAAACTATATGATTATTTTTGGCCATTAAAGAGCCCACCTTATGCAGAATCAATACTGAGAATAGTAGTGTTAAAGGCAATTTAAATTTTCACATGTTTATGCATATTCACATACATACATTTATTGACCTTACATACTGGTACACCAAATTGAAAAAATTGTCATGTTCAGAAACGGTCAAATTATCTAAGCTAAGACTGAAAGGTGTCCTGGGTAACCAATCAATGATGCTAATATTATGCATATTGAAGTTTGCAGCTCTTGAACACAGTCTAATTGAAGTTAGCAAATAAAGAATTTTGTTACTCTTTGTGTACATGTCTGTATATGCAAACATGCTCCAAATAACTAGGATATAGACTACCCAGAACACCCTTCAGTCTTAGCTTCACTCAACCTTTCCAACCTGACAATGGTTTTCCAATTGGCCTATTTCACTAGGATGTCACTGCTCTTTTATGTGGGTGATACAATCACCAAATCCAATAGAAAATTCAACAAAATTTGCTCCTAGCGAAACAGTTTAATCTAAAATGGCCTGGTTTTGAGATATGATATGTACTTAAAATATTCTGAGCGTTTGCTGGCTATTGTACTTCTCTTCGTGGATTGATACGGGTTTTAGAACAATTATTATTTTCAGTGAATTTGTGTTGATTTGACCCCCTCCGATGACCAAGATCCTTTGTGTTTAAACAATCCTCGACTTTCACATCCCCATAATGCCTTGTGTTTTTGGGGGGTAACCAATCAAAAAACTGTCCCAAATTGGAAGGTTTCTTAATTGAATTTATACTATACCTGCTTTTATCTGTACAATACTGATTATCAGTTTATTCATTTTTTCATTATTCAGTTTATTCAAGTCATTTTTGCATGTACAGATCATGAAGAGTTTTGGTCTTACAGAAAATGTATCAACTTATGAAAAAATGTTTAAAATTTGCCTTAAATGTATTTAAGCTTCTATCTTTTTCTGGTTTTTATTTCTTCATTTTGTCTTTGGATACCAAACAAGGTATTTTCAACATTGTCTGATCAGCCTTCAGCAAAATAAGAGGGTTTTTTACCCTCTGGTTATCCCCACAGGGTGCATTATGGGTAATGGCCTCGCAGGATTCAAAGCGGGATTAAAAGTACCAAAGCGTTGGCTCTCGTTTTGTTTAAGATAAGTTACCTTTCAAAACAAACTGCGCTTGTTCCAACCAGAAAAAGAATTTTCATCCTGCCTATAACTCGACAGTCGGCGTTATTTTCAATATAAACTGCTGTTTATTTTACGTAATTTTAATTAATACAAACGGCTTTAATGCAATTATGATTAATATTCAAACTTTCAATCTCGTGAGTGAACCTATTTTGGATAAAATGCAAAGCTTTTAATAGCCTGAGCGAAAAGAGAGAGAGAGAGAGAGAAACAAAAGAAAAAGTAACAACAAAGAATCACTAAGTAATCAGAGGTGAGGTGGAAGAATATGCCTCTCTCAAGTAAGATTAACCTTCGTTTATCTAGAAATTATTTTCAGCCTGTTCATCAATTGAAATTTGACTAAGTTGACGCTCAATAACAATAACATGGTAGACTAGGAATAAAGCAAAATATCCTATCCAGAGTAGCTCATGAACAATTTTTGTACCACTTTTGTCATAAGTCATATTACCGACTGTTTTGGTTTTGCTGTCCTCGGAGTGTTTGATTGTTTTAGAAGGGCACATATAAGTAAGCGAAGAACAAATTCAAAATTGAGCTCACTTCAACCAAAACTTCCAAGAAGAGCGATTTCACAACTGATTTTAAACTCGACCATTGCAAAACTTCCAATGTTTTACTTTACATCAATAAAACCGTTTACAATATGACAGTTTTTCCTAATAGTGTAGAGGTATTAAAAAATGAACACAAAGTTCCAGCCTCTTGACTTTAGCGCTGTTCACACTTGGTAGGCCAGCCAACGCTTTGGTACCCGGGTACTTAGCTTTGAACCCGCTGGTCTATTACCCATAATGCATTACCCCTTATTACCCCTATATAGTTATATGCTACATTCTTGGTTGGATCAGAATTTCTGCATATCGCTTTATCTATATCTATATATATACATACATATATTTACCCTTATTGAATTTTCTCAACTGAGCTTTCAGTTTCAATAAATCAAAAATGTTTGTGACAGCACCAATCTTTAGGGAGCTGTTCCGACGATTTCTTTAAGAGCTGACTTTGCATTATTACGACAATGGCCATCCTCTTTATGACACACAAGAAATAAAGAAGTTTGCAGTATGATGTGCTCCTGGGCTGTTTGGCCAAACCTAAGATAGCAAAGATAGTTTTTTAGTTTCAGCAGAACCCATATATATTTTATAATTTAGGTATTATTTTTTTGTAAATTAAGTTCATTCATTCACACAAAGGCACAAGGACTATTCTCTGTTGCCTTGCTGCAGAGTGCATCATTGACCCGCTTAGGGATATTTGGAACAGTGGAGATGGTACAGTAAAACTACCAAGGGAGAAAAAAATTCCAGGTAAAACGAATTTGTGTTTAAGTATTTAAATTACAAACTCAGATGAACACAAACAATTATGTATACTGTGATAAATTGTTTGATTTTACATGAATTTTAACAGCCATATTATTTACCTTACTTTGATGCTACTGTGGACCAAAGAAGTCTTCCACTTGGATATGATTGGGGAGAAGGAGAACCGACTCACAAAAAGCATGTGATTTAGCAGAGCGGAACCGAAGGCGACAACACACTAACCCTGACTTGTAGGCATTTCTTCCACGTCCTCTGCATGCCTGCTCGCACTCCTCGCAACTGCCCCATATGCCATCCTCGTCTGCTACTCAAAGTCCAGACCCTGTCTAGCACTTTTAATGCTGGATTATGAAGGTCGATGATGATGATGCCGAAAGCAACGTGTCGTGAGTTCAAATGCCTCGTTTGAAAAATGGTATCGAAATTTTTAGGATGCTTTTTGATATGTTTAAGTTCATTCACGTATTGTTCTTTTGCCGAAGTATGAAGCTTATATATCCATGTCCGTCCTTATATTTGAAGATTTTCCACTTGTCATCGAACACTAGGAGATGCGATCGAAGTCCTTCTGAATCAAGTCGTAGAATTCCTTATTTTGGCGTCAAGTCGACAATAAGCTTCAAAAAAACTACCAAGATCAAGGGCTCTGACGAATTATGAGTTGTTTTCTAAAGTTTTGAGTGTCATTGCTGCGTTTTTGTCCGTTTTCAGAGCAATTTTCCAAGAGACAGATTTTTACCGCCTCTCGTCCGCCATATTGGATTGCTCATGAAAATAGTCTCTAATGCGCATGCGTCCGGTTTTTCCGCTCTGTCCGGCAACCTTTCTTTTCAGAAATGAAATATCGAGCAAACACGCAAAAATTGCGTGCAGGGGTCGTTACGAAAAAACAAATATCGTAAAGCATAAATTCCTGCAACTCCCCCCCCCCCCCCCCCCCCACCACACCACCCCTACCACTAATTATCGAATACAAATTATGCGAAGGATATCGCGGGAATGGAATGAACCGACTTTCATTTTACCATCACTGAAAGTCAATGAAAATAGGAAAATTGTCAGTTTGCCTTGCGCTTCAAAATGATTTTTTGTCTCTCGCGCGATATTTTTGATTATTCTCTTTATCGTTTTCTTCTTCTTTAATTATGACAGGTGCTCATGTTTTTGTCTTTTCGTCGTCTTCGATCCCCTTCTAAGAAAACTAAGGATCCTTTACCAAGTCAATACAGCGAAATAAGCACATCTTAAAAAAAACACGAACAATTTAGGAATTATTTCGAATTTTATTGGTATTATAACGGGAGACGAAGATTTGCCGACTATAAAGTGACACCAGCATGTGCGGGGGCCTTTAACGAGTCTTCTCATATCGAAAATTGAACTGAAGAATATAAATTTATATTCAAATGACAGTCTTTGATGAAATAATGTCATTAATCACAATGACAGTAGATGAATGAAAAATCCGTAAAATAATGCAAGACGAGGATCCACTCAAGTTGCGCAATTGAGACGAGCGACGGAAAAATAAAGAGGAAATCTCCATCCTGCACGCATATAGAACGCCCACTTCACACCAACACAAATGCCACAATAAACCTTTAGGAAAACCCATGCCAACTGTCGTGGTTTCTTAACACTAGCATTGTGGGAAATACCAATTGATAAAGCTGAATCAAGAGAACTTATTTTTTATATCCAAGATGGATCGGCGATAAAGGCTTGCGAGGTAACAAGATCGCAGTGAGCAGTCTCTATTTCCTTCGTCTTGCCCGTCTGAAGTCATTGTCTATGACGCCCCTAGAGCGACGAACGACTGCTTAGGGACTAAAGGATAAAATTAACCACAAATGATTTATGAAATAACTTAACAACACCCATGCGACGTATTTTCTGACACTTCTATTATTATTTATGTGGTGAGCATAATCGTGAGAAAATATTAACAGCTTTGTTATATTGCAATGTTCACTAGAATTTGAGACTGAAATTATATAAAATTCAATAAAAGTTGCATTAATAATTTTCACTTTCAGTTGTTAACTGGCTTAAAGGGATGGGGTTGGGGGGGGGGGGGGGGGTGGTGGGGGGTATTGGGGTAGCTGTTCGGTACAGATCGATTGTCTTATTCTTATATGCCTTGTTTTCAGTGAAAGCGCAAAGCTTTTCAGAAAATATCTGTCTCACAAATCATACTGCAACCTTGCTTTGGAGATGGAAACTGTCCAAGAAATTAAAATCAAAATGCAACTAAGGTATGTGTTTGCCGTGCCGTTAATTACATCTGCGCAAAAAGGATTCAAGGCTCGAGTTGCATCAAATCCAAGACCCGCTATATTGTTTACTGTAATCCAAGACTTAGGTTAATAATAATAATAATAATAATAATAATAATAATAATAATAACAATGATAATGATAATAATAATAAACTTTATTTGACACAGAAATCCTTCAGTAATGACTGATTTACAAAGATGCTCTGTATAATAAGAACTATAGTAAAAAATAATATAAATAAATAAATAAAGTATTCTAGGTTCACTTGTCTTATTAATGAGAAGTACACACGAAATGGGAAAGGTATTTTAATAGTTTCAAAAAAGTGTGGGCAACAAAACGTCAAATCAAGCCATCCAATTGGCTAAATTATGTAAACTTAATTATTATTCCAATTTTTTGGTTGCTATAGAAGTAACGTAGCTCAATTAGTTAAAGCACGACACGTATTCCCAAAGGCATGCTAGTATTTTGCCAGTCCATGCAGACGCATTCAAAACACTTTACTGTCACTTACAGTTAACTCAACATAACACCAGAGGATATTCCATTTTGGGTATTAGCAACCAGCTGTTCGAGACAATAAACGACTTGGATCGCATGGTCTTCGCAGATGAGTCTCTAGAAGCAAATGCAATGTGTACAAAGGTAAGTACAGTTAACGACTTTGTTTGAAAGCTTAATAATCGATCTGGGTCAACTGAAGCTTATAGAGTACTACCATTAAAGATCTCGATGTCGTTATAAACGAAGATTTGCTTCTTGAACCCGCAAGTTGTTTAACCGCACTTTAAAAACAATAGTATCAGGTTTAACATTTTCATTATATTTCGATTTTTTCCTGTTACATCATCAAAACGTGTCGAGATTGTCCTAGCTTTTTCCTTTTTTTAATTCGGAAAAAAGAAACGCTAACCAAGCGAGCTATTGGCATTCAAACTTTACTGAACTAAGAACATGTCTTCTTTTTATAGACAACTAGAACGACTGTACATACATGTCTAGAATATTTCAATTTCGTAGAGTGGTGGTTGTATGACAACCATTTTTGACATAATGATACAATTAATATCACCTGTCATACATTATTCTTGAACCTCATCTAAAACTTGATGTGCTTTTCAAATTTCTTGTATTTTTTGGATGTAAAATAGGTCGGCGACTGCGTAAGTAACTCATTTAATCATAAAGACTCTTTGTATATTATACGTGTCCGACTTCGAGGATTCACAGTCATAGTACATCAGATTTCCTGAGGATTACGGTACTCATCTAAATGTTCGCACATTTTCTCACACGGAAATGAAGAGTAAAGCGTAATCTTTATTTTATGCGTTTTGAAAATACTTCCATAAGTGGTTTATACTGCTAAAACAAGCTTGTTTCGACTTCTAGGCATTTGTTTACATTTCGTAACCAAATTACTTTTGATGCAGCTACAGCGTTCTAAATGTTGTTTACAAAGGATTGAATCCTGAGATTAATGTATATATCGCCGGCGGAATTGCTCTTGTTTCATCTCCTGTGGTTTGTGATCGTTCTATGGCAAGTTGTGATTGTCAATTTCAAAAGTTGTTGTCAATTTCTCTTGGACACGCGAATTCAATCGTTTTGCATTCGAATGGTAATCCCATAGCACTCTTCTGATTGGCTGGTATTCTAAACCATAATGGCGACTTACATGGAGGTGTGAGCCAGCAAGTTCTTTACCGCTCAAGAAAATGTTTTTATTAATCAATTCTTAATTTGTACTTGATATCTTTCGACTTCTAATGGCTCAGAAAAGCATTTAGTTGACTGAGATCTATCAAAAGGTAAAAAGTTTCGTGCTTAGAATAGAACTCTTGAGTTATTTCGAGCGAAGCGTCGCCGTTTCCAATGGTAATACAGCATCAAGTTTGTCCCGTTGTCAGTTGTCAGTCGGTTATAAGTTGTCTGTATTTACCAATCACGTAAAAAGCTTGACTAAAATTATTATCTTTTACACAAATTGGTAGTCTTACAGCTGGGGAATGGTGTTTAGCATCCTTAAAATTAGATTTTTGATGAATTCCGGCATGGTATTCTTTGGCACATATCATCTGTCTTCACGGGAACTAAATCTCTTTTAGTAGTTTCGTATATGTAGATAAATATATTTCTATAAATCGAAGTATGCTATACATCGTTCTATGAGATTATAATGTACTTGTTTCATTACGATTTTTATTGACAAATACAAATGTGAGCTCAGTTTTTGAGCTCAAGTTACAAGTAATATTGTGGTGAATTTTTACCCGTGTCAATAATAAACATCCATATTTTAGCCAACTTATTTTTAGCATAACGCTATTCATAAAAATTGCTTTTTTAACATTTATTTACATTTTTGTGGGTCTAGATGCAGGACCCCTACTATAATTTATTATTTAATTCTGATTGATCTCTTTACTTTTGCTATCCATTTTTTTATCTACAGAATAAAATGAAGAAAAAAAGATGAATATGGGAAGCTTATCTGTGGTTACCACAGAGTCTTTAAGTCCTAAGTAAGCATGACAGCTTATTATTTAATTTATGATTAAATAGAATATAGTGTTAATTAGTATTGTTAAATGCTGCTGTTTTATTATTTCAAAAAGTTATGAAAAATGATCATTGAATATAACATTGATTATTAATGCTCGCATTTAAAAAATCTATCAGCAACCTTGGTAGGTCAGTCAAAATGAATTGCACCACCTTGTATTCAGTGATTTACTGTGATTCCCAGTTACACGCAACCAACTAAACCTTCATCGCAAACGAAAAATTGAGTTTTGGTGGATGTTGAACAAAAGGGTTTATATCATTTCTATTGCTTTCTACACCAGGAATTGCAGTCAAGCGTTTGAAATTCGGAATCCATATACATCTTTAAGAAACCCCTTTGATTGATGTCTACCAAAACTCAATTTTTATTTTTTGTTTACGATTTAAGGTCTCAGTTGGTCGCATGTGACTCAGGGAATCACAGCAAAAATTAATGCATTTTGAGTGACAGATTTATATATGCATTTATATATGATAATTTATATTGTATAATTCATTGTTTATGATCTGAAATGCTGGTCAAATCAAATGAGCGGTGGATTTCAGAGAGTTCATGTGAACCCCTAAATTACAAGTATGAACCCAATCATTAGGAGCTGTATTTTTTTCTTTCGGTTCATCGAACTATAATGTAATTGCAAATATATATATATCACAATCTTTATTTTAGTCACACAGTTGAGTTTAGAAATATGCGGGATACTGATACAATCATTGTGAGAAACTGCAAAACAAGTGGCCTAGGTGAGTGTAAACCTTTTGAACTTGATGCCTTTTAATAACAATTAATTTTTTTAAATCAATATTCTCCCATCCCACTTAGGGGGACATTGATTTGATGGTCCATGCACTAAGGGCCATATCATATTAGTCAAATCCAACTAGCGGTCTATCATCCATGCTGCATTCTGATTATATGAGCTGCTAGTTGGCTATAAGTTATATGGATCTATTCAACTGACTTGTTGTATTTGACTAAAACAATAAGTCTTCTCGCCCTCATGGCCTATAATGAGTCAATAGCCCATGCATTCAGCCTTTGGCCTCATGGGCTATTGACTCATACTCCATTTGGGCTCTAGGACTAATAATTGCAAATTAAAGTCTGACTGTTTGGGAGCAATATTGATGGTGTCTTTATTACTTAATCAGTAGTTTTACAAAAAGGATATTATTTACTTTTTCTTACCCCAGGTATAAAGATTGTAGGTGGTAAAAGTACAGTTGGAGGTGGAGATTATGGAATTTTTGTGAAGAAAATTTTAGCTGGAGGTAGAGCAGAAGCAGAAGGTAAAAACAACAGTTACTTTGTGGATATTCCAACCAGGACCACTTTGATAAATAATTAGTATCATTAAGCAATATTGCCACTTAAGTTCAATATTTTAAACTAGTCAATCAGATAGCACATCAATATAATAAGAGCGTGACAACATGATAATCTGATTGGCTAAAACTGTTATCAATTAAATCTCTGTCTAGTTTACTGCTATGTGATTGGTAAGTTTTATGCAAGTGGTCCTGGTTACTGTTTCCACATAGTAATTGTACCATTTAGAGATGTAGATATATTATAATTACACACTAAAGAGAAAAAGAAAATAAAGGTACAATGCCACCTAAAATAACTAAAAAGCTATCAAGTATGTATATAGGTGACATGCACCCCTTGCATGTGCTGTCAAAGCAGCTCAATTTGGAGGACAAAACAAAAGAATTTCAACGTCATGAGAATTGTGGAAACCCATTGTCATGTCCTCCAAATTGAGCTGCATTCCAATGTGTTGCAAGTGGTCTATTTATTAAATGAAGAAAAAACTGCCATAAGCTGTTTTCCTGCATTTTGCATTGATCACTTTTCTATTATCGTGTGCACTGATATATATTGTTGTTTATCTTCAGGTCACTTAAGGGAAGGAGATCAACTATTAGAAGTTAATGGAGAGTCTATGTTAGGAATTTCTAATGACAAGTATGGACTATATTATTATGCTAACGATTGGTATTCTAAGTACTAGTGATTTAGAATACCAAGTATAATCTATCAATATTGTATAGAATATAAAGTAGTTATCATTTATTGATCTGGTTTAATTTATTTAAGGTAATCACTCTTTTTTATTATAAGGGCAATATCCTTACTCAGAAATGCTGCAGAGACCAATAATGTTAAGTTGTTAATCAGCAGAGATGGTGAAGCAAGGTAAGTAAAATGATGTTTTAAAAAAAAGACAATGCTGCTTTTAAGTAAATGCACATTCATATACTAGTTACTACTGTAGTGAAGAATATACACGATTAAGCCGTGAAAGTAGGCTTTATTCAAGTAAACCATGTGCTTACACAAACATGGCCGTCGTTACAAAACGTGAGATTCCGCTGACCTAAGGCAGGCACTTACACAGGTAACCCAACAACTAGTAATTACTAAAGAGTGTTTTTGTTAATGTTTGGTACATTAATCACTATTATCAGTACATTCACCCCTTCCTAAAGATTAAGCCTATCAATGGGATGACTTCCCCGTTGAGAGCGTCTCAGTACTATGGGGGCCTGTTTACTTTCATGGGTAGTTCCGTGATTGGCACCATTGTCAGGTAAGAGTGCTTCAGCGGGCGGCGTTGTTGCAGGTTGGACTTCAGCCGGTTGGGGTGTGGCAGATTGTGCTTCAGCTGGTGTTGGTTGCACAGGTGAGACTTCACTTATCGGCTGACCTCGGGGAGCGAGACTTCTCGTAGACACTGTTGTCTCCCGCCCATCAGGGTAGCGAACATGAGCATAATGTGGGTTCGCCTGGAGCAGGTCAACCTCATCGACGAGGGGGTCCATTTTGCTGTTTCGAACGTTACGCTTGATGTATACAGGACCAGGTACAGACAGCCAAGTAGGGATGGAGCTGCCAGTAGAGGACCGACGAGAGAAGCCCAGAAAACGCTCATGAGGCGTCTCGTTCGTTGCAGTACACAGCAGAGAACGGATTGAGTGTAAGACATCAGGGAGGACATCTTGCCAGTACTCGGCTGGGAGGGTTTTGGACTTCAGGCAAGCTGTAACAGCCTGCCAGACAGTGCCATTGTATTTCTCCACCTGTCCATTCCCGGCGGGGTTGTAACTTGTAGTGCGGCTCATCGCAATACCTTTGCTAGTCAGGAACTCTCGTAGCTCTCGACTCATGAATGATGCTCCCCTGTCTGAATGCACATAGGCCGGCATGCCAAAAAGAGAAAACAGCGTGGTAAGACACCTCACAACGGTGGGAGTGGATACATCAGGACATGGGAAGACAAACGGAAAACGAGAATACTCATCAATGATGTTTAGAAAGTACCTGTTCTTGTTGTTGGAGGGTAGAGGGCCTTTAAAGTCAATGTTTATTCTTTCAAATGGCTGGGTAGCCTTAATGAGATGAGCTTCTTCTGGCCGGTAGAACTTGGGCTTACACTCACAGCAGACAGGGCAGGCGCTTACTGTTTTCTTGACTTCTTCTAGTGAAAACGGTAAGTTTTTCGTTCGAACATAATGCCAGAGTCTGGTAACGCCTGGATGACATAGTGATTCATGAAGCTTGTAGAGGGAATCGTGAGTAGTCGTAGCACAGCTGGCTCGGGACAAGGTGTCTGGTGCCATATTCTCTTTACCGGGTCTGTAGACTATGTCAAAGCTGTAACAACTGAGCTCGATTCTCCAACGCATTATCTTGTCATTCTTGATCTTCCCTTTCTGTCGTTGGTTAAACATGTAAGAAACTGATTGTTGGTCAGTTTTTAGAGTGAAGTGGCGACCGGTGAGAAAATGTCTCCAGTGTCTTACAGATTCAACGATAGCTTGAGCCTCCTTCTCGACAGCAGAGTGCTTTAGCTCACTTCCTTGCAAAGTACGCGAAAAGAAGGCCACTGGTCTCCCATTCTGGTTGAGAGTGGCTGCCAGTGCTACTTCCGAAGCATCTGTCTCAACTTCAAAGGGGATACTTTCATCTATGGCTGAAACAATGGCTTCTGCGATGATCTTCTTTATTCCTTGAAATGCCTCTTTGGCTTCCTGAGGCAATGGAAAGGATTTACAGCTTGTGATGGGCTTTATTCGATCAGAGAAATTTGGTACCCATTGCGAGTAATAGGAGAAAAGTCCAAGACATCTGTTGAGGGATCTTGAATTGTGTGGCAGAGGAAGCTCTTTCAAGGGCCGTAACCTTTCAGGATCAGGACTAATGGTACCTTCTTCAATGACGTAACCAAGTAAAGGAAGACGGCGCGTGGAGAAGACACTCTTGCTATCGTTGAACTTAAGATTGGCATTTCGTGCAGCATCCATGAAGGATTTCAATTTGATGTCATGATCAGACTGATCCTTTCCACAGATAGTTATGTTATCCAGGTAGGGAAATACTCCTTTCAGATTATGGTCTTCGACTAGTCTCATCATTTCTCTTTGGAAGCATGCTACCCCGTTGGTTACTCCAAAAGGTAACCGGGTAAACTGATAGAGTCTGCCCTTAGCTTCAAAGGCAGTGTAAGGCTTGTCTTCGTTTTTCAATGGTATCTGGTGGTAGGCACTTTGCAGGTCAAGGGTACTGAAAACTCTAAACTGAGCGATTTCGTTGATAGTGTCACTGATTCTTGGCAATGGGAATGCATCAAGCTGTGTGAATCGGTTGATGGTCTGTGAGTAATCTATAGCCAGACGTTTCTTGTGGTTCTCGTCTTTAGTTACAACTACTTGGGCTCGCCACGGAGACTGACTGGGTTCAATGATGCCTTCCTTTTGCAATCGATCCACTTCTCCACTGATGAATGTGAGATCTTCTGCACTGTAGCGTCTGGATTTAGCAGCAACTGGATGACAATCTGATGTAAGGTTTGCAAAGGGTGAGGGCGGGTCGATGTTTAACGTAGTTAGGCCGCAGACAGATAGGGGTGGCTTTGTTCCACCATACTCAAACGTGACGTGGTCATGTTGAGACTGGAAGTCAAGTCCCAAAATGAGATCAGAGCATAGGCCGGGCATTATTGACAGGCGAAATTCCTCATAGCTGTGTCCTTGGTAGTTAAGGTTGACGGTGCAGAATCCCTCGGTTTTCGTACATAATGCTGATGCCGCCATGGACACTGTACTAGAAGAAGGATTAACAGGAATAGCAGCTGCTTCTACTAAACTTGGGTGAATATAGCTTTCGCTGCTACCACTATCAAAGAGCGCCTTCACATTCCATCCTGAATTGACTATGACAGTAGCAGATGAGGCCTTAAGAGCTTGCGGGGTCCCAACTGAGGCAAGTGATGGTGGCCAGAGGGCCGCAGAGACGTCACCAGGCTTTGACGGTTTCCCTCGACAGACTTGTGCAAAATGCCCCTTCTTCTGACATTTATGGCACACAGCATCACGAGCTGGGCATTTGGCACGGGGATGCTTAGTATTTCCACAGAAGAAACATTTGGGACCACCGGTCGTCAGTGTTGAAGCTAAGAGATTGGGGTCAGGTTGAGATGACGCTGGCGATGTGGTTTCAGGTGACACACCTACGGCTGCAGCATTGAATGGCTGAGAAACTGCGTAGCTTTCAGAACTTCGCATGGCAGAATCAAGAGCTCTAGCTTGATCGAACATTGTCTTTAGATCAAGAGTTTTATTCTCCAAAAGCCGCTGACGAATTTGATTTGATTGCAACCCAGTAATGAAGGCATCCCGGACGTTCTCTTCACAGTATTTAGCAGCCGTAACAGATTGGAAATTACATTCCTTGCTGAGCACCTTTAGAGCTTGTAAATACTGGTCCAGTGTCTCTCCAGGCTGTTGTCGTCGAGTTGCAAGAACGTGTCTCGCGTAAATTTCGTTAGTTGGTCTAACGTAAACATTTTGAAGCGATTGCATAGCGGATTCGTAGCTTGGATATCCTTCGATGTACTCAAAGACTGCAGGTGAAACGAAATTGGTTAACACTCCGAATTTATTGAGACCTTCATCGGGCAGCACTGAGAGAAAATTCTCGAAAGTTCGTTTCCAGTGTATCCACGCTTTGGATGCTCCAGTATCACTTGGATCGACGCCGAAACGTTCAGGACGTAAAACTTTATCCATTTTTGGTTACTTGAATAAATTGTAGTGAAGAATATACACGATTAAGCCGTGAAAGTAGGCTTTATTCAAGTAAACCATGTGCTTACACAAACATGGCCGTCGTTACAAAACGTGAGATTCCGCTGACCTAAGGCAGGCACTTACACAGGTAACCCAACAACTAGTAATTACTAAAGAGTGTTTTTGTTAATGTTTGGTACATTAATCACTATTATCAGTACAACTACTAAGTCTTTACTTGATCAAGATTTGTTTTTTTGCAATTTTGGTAAAAATTTGAATGTTATGTTCAAATTGCATGCATTAAAATATTTGGATGGAAAAGTGCTGTAATGTGTATTCTTTTTCATAACAGGGAAGACTTTACAGCGTTAATGGCAGCTTTGAATGGCAATGGCTTTGGTATGCTTAATGGTCCAGGAGCTTTTGATCTTATTAGAAGTGGTAGTAGGGGGAGTTCAAGGGCTTCAACACCTTCACCAACAATGGGTATTTCTATTTTTTCTTCAATTGTGATATATATCTGGAAATCGATTATTGCTTATTGAGTTTTTATTGAGAGTACATAGAATAATCTGGAATTGCATTTTTCCTATTATTTTTGATTAAAGACCTAATTATATTTTAAATAGGAAAAAGATCTTGGGTCATGAGTGCAGGAAGAATGTCACCATTGGCATTAGGAAGACATGGAAGCCCAAACTGGTCTCCATCAAACTCTCTTGACAGACCACCACCGAGCTTACAAAGAATGCAAGCTGTAGACTTATCATCTACTGCAGAACTACGAAATCCTGGTATGTCTTAAATCCAACCTTTGAAATTGAAATGCTAGTAACTATGGCATTAGCCTGGCAGTCAATATAATTGTTTAAGCTGTTCATGTTACTCACTGTAGATTAATTCTTATTTGAATTATTTTTTTACAGCTCCAGTAGATCCACCACCATACCAAAGAAGTAGGGACATGTTTCAACTAAATCTTGGGACAGTGCCTAGCACTAGCTCTTGGAATGGTGCTTCTAATATTCCGTTTTCACATCAAATGAATGGAGACAATTCCCATGCAAATAAATTCTCCCCAAAACATGCAGGAACAGAATTGCAGAGTGACTCGGAGGTGACTATTGACTCTGGTCTACCAACTGATCGACACTCAAGTACTCCTTCACCTAACTTTGATAGTCCTGGTGAGCTACAAGTAATAAGAATCCCTATAACTACAGGACTAGGGTTGTGCATTGTTGGTGGTACAAATAGATCTGAAGGACCTCATATTTATGTTGACAACTTGATTGATGGTGGAGATGCTCAAAAGGTAAGAGGGACATTCTTAATAACTTGAATTACAGTGCATAGTCTACTACTTAATTTCTCATGCTACAAATAATCTTGAAAATATTTATCAGAGGCTTGGCAAACTCTTTCTCGATAATAATTGACATAATCTGAGCATTTTTGTGACAGCCAACCACTTCACCCCTTCCCCACCTCCATGTCCTAAATAATACTTTGATCAACTCCTGTTATACATATTAAAAAGACAATTTATTGAATTTTCATTGGATAATATGGTGAGTCCGTAGTCATAGTGTTATTATTATTATGATTATTATGATTATCATTATTAAGATATCAAAATTGATAAATTATAGAAATTGACCACCTAAAGGGTGATATTAATTTTTCAAATCTGGATTATTGCATTGGGGATGATTTGAATAATTTGCATTTTGAAGGCAAAGGATATTGTTTACATTACTGGTACCTGCACTGTGGGCTAGCCTCATCATAAAATTCATGTTCTTTTCTTCTTCCACAATGTTTTCTTTTTACCAAGAACTAGTCAGGAAATTTTAACAACTATTTGGCATAAAATTTATAGGATAACAGATTGCAGCAAGGAGACCAACTTGTAACAGTCAATGGGGAGACATATGTAGGAGTTACTCATGAACAGGCAAAATCTTTGCTAACTCGTTTAAAACTCAGGTTAGTTCACTACTTAATATTTTTTTGAATATTTGCCATTAAATTGAATATGAAAATAGTATATAATAGTTCTTTTTCCATCTAATGTTTTAAATTGTTTATTGATCTTCATGCTTCAAATTTTAGGAAGCTTGATTGTCAATATCAAATTTATAGAACTTTTATGTATCCAGAAGGATGTTTCCAGATGATTCTAATTGCTGGAATTTAATTTATCACAAACATATTTAAGAATTCTTCCTTATATTGATAAATTACACTATAATAATACTTCTAAGTAGAGAGATTTTAAAAAATAATATTATTTTATTTCTAAGTAGAGAGATGAAAGGGTATAAATCTTCAAAGTCTCAGTCACATTCGCTTTCTTGGATGATATTAATAATATCATTTCCAGTTAAATATGATTTGAATAGAGTTTTTGTAACTTAGAATATTAAGAGTTCTCAATTATTTTTGGAACTAGCTTGTAATTGAATTGAATTAATAAGCCTTGTACTACCAGGTGAAACAGAAATCTTATGTTACTTAATTACTTAATGGTAGAGTGCAAACAATATATATCCGTGAAATATTAGTAATACTAACTTACACTATTTTATGCTAATTTTATTGTTTTCTTTTGTTTAACTAGCACTATTTTGAACAATTTAGTAATTAGTGTTTCACGGATATATTGTTTGCACTCTAGTAGCAGTATTTTCGTATCAAGAGCTGTGATCAAAAAAGTTGCTTTTTAGTTTGCTATTATCCAAAATAAATCTAGGACAATAGGTTGCTGTGGGTTTTTGTAGTTTGTTTGGTAATATGTGAGGAGTCACTAAATATTTAATGAGAACAAATACCTTCCAAGGAAACCCCTTGCAAACAATGAGGTTACTTCAGTATAGTTATTGGAGTCGCTAGATGAGAATCTCCAGAAAATCTTGTCGTGACAGTTTAAAAAATATTTGAATCCATTATAACAAGGGATAATTATTAAAATCTGTAACTGTTACACTAGAAATTTCAGAGAGAATTTGTATTTATGAAGTGCTTATATAAATATGACAGTAATATAGTTGTTCACACACATACTTCTCTCTCCATGATTACTTTCTAAATTCAATTGCAAAAAATTATGAGGGCTAAAACAGATTTTCTAGTTTTATAATAATCCTTTTTAGTTTCAGTTTGGTATCTTTTAATTCTCACTTGGACCTTCAGGGAACTGCCATGAATAATTGATAGTTTTTACACATCCTTAACTTTACATGTTAATGCTAATAGAAAAGACATTAATACTTGAATATCTCAAAACTCCATTCTAATTGTCTCATTAAGAGTCTTGAAGCATCTTTATCCATTATCCATTATCCATTTAATTTGAGTGACAATGAATTTTAGCTCACACCTCATCCTCTTGTCCTCTCTTCATCCTGTCCTTTAAAGGATTTTTTTGTAAAAAAATTGTAATGTTATGTTCTTGATGTTTTTTATCTTAAAATTAGAATTATTATATTCTGATGACACCTGGCCTAGAAATAATTCATTTTGTATCAATTAAAGCTGAAGTCAGGATTAGCATCATTGGGAATGATTGAAAAATGAAGCTGACTTCTTTTGGAATTTAGTTTTTAAAGTATTCTCATTCTTGCTAATATCTATTATCACAGAAATAATTAATTTTTTTTATCTGTTTACAGGAAAGACATAACTGAAATAGAGATTGCTTTTATCCGAGGAGGACACAGCACGCTTGGCCAATACAGTCCACCAAATCATTTAGTGAATGGAAGTAGCCCTGGATCAAGTCATTATGCTGAGGGTAACAACCAACTAGAATCACCACCTTTGTCAAGCCGTTCATCACCAGATAATGGTGCAGATTTAAGTAATACAGATTCTGAGTTGAATGAAATGTTGCAGACATCAGGAAGTTCTGGTGAAATGCACCCATCTGGAGTTCCAAGATCATCTCCCTTTATCGCTAATGGAATGCCTGTTTACTCTAGTAACCAAACACCCATAACTACCCAACTGTCTATGCCTCCTCAGTCCCTGAGTCATGTTCAGAGTGGACTTCACCAACAGCACTTTGCGCATAGTACCGCAAGCCTTCCCCCTCACGTTAACAATGGCTTTTATCCAACATTGTCTTCAACTCCTACTTCACATATGAATGGATTACCGAATGGGCATCCACTTTCAATGGCTTACTCTACTCAAGGCCAAATAAATGGTAAGAAAGATGACTCATTTTCGGTAAGCTTAAATCTTTACAAAGCTCGACTTATATTCGTACAGATTTGTACATTCTAAGATATTTATATATGAATTTAATTTGATAATGGCTTTATCCCTCGTACGTTTGTAGTTTTGCGTTTTTGTACGGTCTTTTGTTTTTTGTTTTTTTTTTGCAAATAAAAATGCAAAAACGTTAACTAAACTATAAACTATGCTTGTAAACTAAATATGATGTTCAAGATATCTTAATTGCTATTTTTCAGCCCTTGTTTCTTTTCTCTGCCGTTTTTTCTCGAGCATTTTCTCAAAGAAAATCTTGAAGACTGAAAAAAGAAAAGTGGATACGAAAAGGCGCGCTTTTTGACGCACGCGTAGGAATCGAAAAATGGCGCCAAAAAGATTTCGCGCCAAAAAACAACTCCGTGATTCGGACAATATTTTTTAGCATTTTACAGCTATTTCACCAAGATATTTGATGGTTTATCTGATTATCTGAGAAAACTTTAATCCAAATTAAAACGAAGATATATAATATAACATTAAAATTAGAAATATATATATAATATATAAGTTTTGTTCGTATGTAAGGGAAATCACGAAAAAGTCATGTAAAGTTTCTTCGAAAGCAATCCATGTAATACTTCCATCTGCGTTTGACGTTTCACGGTTTAGCTTCAGCCTAGGAAATGAAAAGTGGGTTTACAATAAACTGAATTCTGTTGACAAATTACTGCGTATGTATAGATGTTTTGTTTTCCAGACATAATTACTCATATATAACCTTTTTAGTGAACTGTGCAAAAGAAATTTCTCTTTTCGTTTCTTCCCACTCCTCATTTTTGATGTCGGGGTCGATATAAATCGTCTCTTAATTTTCCCTTCAGGATTTGTTCCAGGCATGCATCCAACATCATCTCATGGCCAGCATCAATTAGGTAATGGATCAATCCAAATAAGTCCCATAGCACCCACGCTACAGCCATCCTCAGTGCCATTTTACTTACAACAAGATTTAGAAGCACTCAGACGTGTGTCTGAGCAATATCCACCTCCAGCCGTCAGTCAACAAACTTCTCCATGCAATGGTATTCAACGAAGTTCACCAGAATCAGCAGCACAGTCGCTTTCCCAACGACAAAGAAGAAACAGAATTGACAGAAGTACTAGGAAACTATCACTCGATCCATATACGAAACTAAAAGTGGAAAAACTAGAAGTAGTAAGTATCTTTTTTTGGTTTTGTTTTGTTTGGGTTTTATTCCTATCCTGCCAATTGATCCACTTCATGTTTTTATAGGCGTTAAGATATTTAGGATTTGAACCGACAGAAGAACAGCAGAGAATTCTGCGATCCAGGCTACCAATCGACCATAATGGTTGTACGACGTATGGAGGTAAACTGTAGTAAAATTTGATATTCCTTATCTCTCCTCAAGGGAAAAAAATGCCTCAAATAGAGGAATTCTTTTTTTCTTCTTATTGATAGTCACGTGCACTTTTTCCTCTCGTTGAGATAGTTTACATTCTTTTCACAGATTTCGTAAATACTGCAAGACAAGTTTTCGCTGTCAAGTTAAATGAATCCCATTTAAATACTTCCGCTTTTCAGTTTGCCATCCAGGACATCAATGCCATGGAAAGAAAGGTATGAAAAAAGATGAAGGGATAGGTTTTGAGGGTCTACGAAATCATGCAGTCATGCAATCATTCAACCATGCAAGAGAAAACTAAGGATTGGGCATATCTGTGACCAGAAGTTCATAACTAGTTATGCCTTATCTCACAGATGCGACATATGTAATTATACATTTTTGCAGATTCAGTTAGAGTCTCAACAGTCTCAAGAGTCTCAACAGTCATCCTCAGAAGCAGAAGCAGCAGCAAAGAAGGCATCAGAAGATGTCGAGAGACTTCGTCGAGAAAGAGATGAGGCGCTTAGAGAGGTGCAACATCTCAGAAAAGCGTTGAAAAGAAAGGAACAAGAGTGCCAGGAATCTTCAGAAGAAGTTATGAAAACTCGACGGGTAGAGATTAAATTTCGTTTGAAACATTTATGTAATTACCTACTTGTTTGTTTATTTACTTTTGCAGTGCATCTCTTAATTGACCAACTTCGTATTCCAGGAAACCCAAGCGTTACTTGATGAAAGTCATTCACTGCAGAATAGGATTCATTTGGCTTCACAGGCGCAAGAAGCATCAAAAAGTGTGGAGCAAGATTACGAAGAGGTACCAAAATAACACAGCTCCTCTAATGTCTTCAATCCAAACTCTATTATTTTCATTTTGAAGTTCGTAAATCTAACTCGAGGGCTTTTCTTCTCTCATAGATTATTAAGCTTCTTGAACATGAAGTCGATGACTTAAAACTGAAAAACTCCCAGAAAACGCCTGATCCTGTAAGTTCCGACTTATTGACAGCTCCTCAGAATCGCGAAATAACTGCGCAGTCTCTACTACAATGAACGGGCGAAAATGTCATATTTTAATAACACGGGAATTTACCAAATGCGCGCAAAAAAAATTAATTAACGTTTTAAAATAATATGTTTTTGATCAGAAATGTGGTTGCAGAACGCACTTCAGAGATTGCGCGCACCTTCAATAGCAAACTGCGCAAATCGGATGTATAACATCAAAAATCCTGCTTTTTCTTTCTGCTAACGATTTGGTTCAAAGATATTTAATAGATTTTCCTTTGAACTTCACAGAAAGAATTGGAAGAACTTCAAAAACGACTTGTAGTTCTGGGCTGTCAACTTCGGAAGGCTGAAGTTAGTAAACGAACATACGAAGTGTCTATGGAAAAATTAATTCGCTTTGCAGAGGTATGTGAACGTTAATTCGTGCACGAGAAGGAAATACACCGAGTTTATGACAAAGGTTTATCTTTCTTTCAGCTCGTTCACGATGTCCTTTCGCAAAACAGCCCTGGGATGTAAGTAGTAACAACTAACTGCAATATTTCTGCATTAGTTTTGTTAAATAGATGGATGAACAATTACTTTCCTGTTTTGTTAAGCTGCATTTGATTCCTTACCTTTGTTTTTTGTTTAGGCATCAGCAAAGGGGAAGAGGGGAGCCTGCAAGAAAGGATGCATCAGGCAGTGCTCGCCCACCATCATATCTTGCTCGGCATGCCAAGCATAACCCAAATACCCTTGCAAAAGAAGCAAGAGATGTTGTTAAGTCAGTAAAAGCACTCATTGAAGAAGAACGTAAGTTTACATGATATACATCTTTCCATAGCCAGGATTTTCTGAAAGTGGAAGGGAGTAAAACAAAAAAAAAACGCCATTTTGCTTGAGCACCCGAAAGACCTACACGACATTACGTTTTATTTTTGTTTTATTTTTATGAAACATGAAAATAAAGCAATATAAAAGTCAGTGTATAAATTCTAAAAAGCTGCCATTTTGTTGCCACAGAGGGAAATCCTGACCCCTTGGCCCCTCTGCCTTTGGTCTCAGAGATTGCAGGTCGATTTGGAATTGTTTTTTTTTTTTTTTATACATTTGTTTCAAAAAGTAACATGATCTTGCTATTGTTCATTTTTCAGCACTTCCATTTGGTTGGGAAGAAGCATATACTCCTGATGGTGTCAGATATTATATCAAGTATGTATACAATTCTAATGTCAAGTTACAAGTCAGGGTCCAGGGGCGGCGGAAGCGGGGGGGCCGGGGGGGCACTGGCCCCCCCACTAGATTTTTTGGGGGGGCCTGGCCCCCCCAGAATATAATGCCTCACACACAAAAAAAAAAACGCATGAGATTTGGTTATGATTACCATTATTTATTATTTTGATATTACATAATTTTCTGTATCTAAAAAATATACGATATATCTAGCGACGACTTGCATCATTTTTGTGTCTCTCAGCACAATTGCAAGTGGTTTAATGCACGCAAAATGTTACTGATTGAAATATCACACATACACGTTTGTAATCAAGCTAAACAGGGAGGGGGAGGGGGGGTCATTTCAAGGTACCGTGAAATATTGGAGTGTCCCCCCAAAATTTTTCAGCTTCCGCCGCCCCTGGGGTCAGATCTAGCACAAAAGGTTCAGGGCTGTACGCTCCACCAACACCCCCTCCCCTCCTAAATGAGCTAAAAGAAACAATAACATGTGGGAAAAAATTCGTAAGATTGATTTTAAATGCAAATCTTGAATTCATTCCAATTTCCTACATGTAGTATTAATTTAGTATTAGGAAGTTTTATCATAATTTCCAACTAGATCCAGAGAAAAACAGCATTGTGAAAAAAAACAAAGGCCAACAATCTGGCATTGCTATGGTAACCCCAGAAACAATGGCAAATGAAATTTTGTTCCCAAGTTGCAAACTTGGTGAAGCTTCAAAGCAATTGCTAAATGTTTTCACTATGAAATCTTGATTTCAAATGATCGACCCTTTGGCAAAATAAACTACTGCAAACCTCTGTAAGAGAAATTACTTTATATATTAATAATTGTTTTTGTTTTTTCAGTCATGTGACTCAACAAACATCCTGGCTCCATCCTGTAACACATGTCCAACATCTTCCACCAATAATGGAGAATAAAGATGAAGGTGTTAAAGAAACCAGAACATAGCAAGGAACAGGACTTTTTGACTAGATGCATATTTTATTCTATTTACATTTTAAAACCTGAAGACAAAAGCTTTTTTACTGTACAGTCAACAAGGCTAACATAATATTACATAAGAACTGTAAGTTCCCAGTAATAGAGTGAAGGCGTTTAAACCGTGAAATAAAAATTATTAGTCAACGTGTAATAGTCAAATAGAAACAAAAGAAAACAATGGAATTCTGGTCTACTAAAGTGCATTAGTCTAATATCTATTTCATATTGGGTTTAATGACTTCACTCTAACCCCTCCTCCTCATCCTCCTAGGACCCACGTTTGGTATCTTAAATTCATTTAATTGACAAAAAAAAAAACATTATTCTTGACTGGAAACACAGGAAAATATATAAACCCATCGATAAACCTTACAAATGAGTATAAGCTCATGGCTTATAACTCGGATTTTATAGTATATCCCTAATTTTTATTGTCAATGTTTTCAATTGTCAATTTTTATCAATGATTGTGTTTTTATATTTCTGATAGTTTTATTTTCTTTATACGAAGGATGTTCAGCTTCTCCAAGGATTTTTAACATGGCAAAATTACATCTGGTTTGACATAACTTTGGCCACTCAGATTTTGAAGTTTATTTGCAATTTAGTTGGTAGGAACTCATGACTAGAATTCAAATATTTACTGGAATTGCATCTTTAAATCAAATACTTTTCAAAATTTGTATTCCAGACAAGGTACAGAATTCAATTCTCAAAATTCGTTCCAAAATGTGAACTTGCAAACTAACTTCACAAATGGAGTGGCTGAAATTTCATGAAATCAACTGTAATTGGTAGAGAAAATCAAGAACTTCTAAGCTTAAAAGGGTTTCAAATTTCCAAAGTCCAGAGTGGATATACCTTGTTTGAAAGTAATCATTAATGGTTCAATCATTGTAAGGGGATTCAAATTTTTCACCAGCTTATTTCATGCTAGATCAAACCTCTATTCATTATGTAATGAAACCTATAACATAGTTTAAGTATAATGCATGCTGTGATCGATTAATTTATTAGCATGTGTCAGTGTATATACAAAACTCTATTTACTGCATGCTAACATACTTTAGAAACCTCCCTAATGTGCTAAAGATTTTATTGAGAAATTGAAAGTATAATTTTTTAAATTAACAGGATTTTTTTTTCAGTTTTCTCATTTCATATTGCAGGGTCATAGCCACCAGTATGGTTGGTCTTGTTTTAACTGGACCACTTAATTTTTACCATTAGAACCATGACTGGTCAACTTTTTTTTAAACTGAGTGACTGTCAAAATGGTGGCTATGGCTCTGTATTGTTTATATGTAAATATTTTTTCAATAAATGAGAAATTTATGTCAGATTCTACCCTTAACATGGATTAATTTTCTCTGCAACTTTGCAAAAGTGTTTACACAGTGCATCGGAGGTGCAGTTTTTGCCAAAAGTAAAAACAAATTTTACTTTTTGCATCAATTGCTGCAGCTCGGCATTTTTTTTTCAAATTGGGCTGTAGGCTACATGCTGCAATGCTCAATGCAACTTATATCGCAACGCTATTGGAAGACAAGTTGCAAAACCCAAGTTGCAGAGAAAATTGCTCCTTGTAGCAAGCCTTTATACTTTTCAAAATTACCTCTTGGACAGGATGCAAACAGGATATAAAAAAGAAATCCCTTTTCCTCAGTGGAATTTCTTTTTTTAGTTTCCCTTAAGATAACAGTCTATATTTAACAAAGTAACGAACTCCAATTAACAGTGATTGTATCTACTTGGCCAATCAAGTTTTATTAAATTTTCCCCAAGTAAAATTTATATGTCATAAGAATTTTCAAATAAAAATATACTTTCCTGTGAAATGAAAATTTTTACCACATTGGTAAAAATCCTATTTACATTTCTTTTTTCAATGTTTTGATATTTTTTTATTGATTGGTTGATTTGTTATTATTGCTGTGAAAACTTAGTGCCAATAGTATGGCCGGACCAAATGTTGGATTAAATTGCAAAATAAAGATATACATTTTACACTTTGTGCTTGACTGGACTACATTTATATCATGTCAACTGAGCTTATTTTTATATACAGTCAATTAAAAAAATGTTGTCAACAACCAAATCAAGCCTACGCGACTGAACTGAAAGGAACTCTGGGTATTAATCATCGAAGCCGAGTTGACTCCATAATTTTATCTGACTAGTTATGCCTGGTTTACAGCACGAACCTTTGTAGGAGAGCAGGAAGTGTTGGAGGAGACGTTTTTTTAATGCCTTCATATTTTCGAAATTGTGAACTGAATCATAACTACTTTGTTTTTCTTTCCCTAAACCCAAAGACATACATTTGATGGATTGTTTCTCGCCATTATTATCTTATTACTAGCTGGAACAATTAATTCAGAACGAATATTTAACCGCTTCAGTGAATTTTACCCATATTCCTTTCGGTCCAGTCACGTAGGCTTGAGCCGGTCGACGACAAAGTTTTTTGAATTGACTGTATAGTCTAAGTCTAAAATGTCCCGAATTAAACCCCTTCAGTTTTTTCTCTTTTAAAAATTTCTATTAAATCCACATTACAAGGGTAAATGGCAGTGACTATTGCACCAGCAAAAAATAGTGAAAATCTTTGAGAAAAATGTTTTGGCAGACCTACAGGTGTTGTTATGATTGCACATAGGAAAAAGAAATTATTTTGATAATTTAAAAATAAAAATCTGCATTCTTAAATTTGATAACTGAGTATTTTAGGTCAATAGACATCAAGGTAAAGAGAAGGAAATAACTTCTGCATTAGCAATGAATGAATTTTCTCTTCCAAAATGCCAATGCAAAAACTTCCTCAGAAAGTGTGAATGTGAAAACACTGCTACATTCTTTTCTGTTCTTGCAAGAAGAAAGTCATAAAACTCTTTCGCTCTAATTTTAAGGATGGTATCATTTTCAACATCGACTTGTGGGGACCTGTACCACTTGATAACCGATTCCTGGTCTTCGAATCTACCAGGATTAAACCACCATATATTGTCTTTTATAGAACCAAAATCCAACTCAGAAAATCGTTTCATCAGCTTTTCTTTTGGTGTACCAATGTCACAAACAGACTCGAACCTCTCCCCACAAAGCGGAGTCACCAACACATTATGAAAGCCATGAGCAAGATGACAAGTAGATATAGCCCTGGCGTATGGAGATGTGATAGCAAGATCGATGTCGAGTTGTTTAATTTTTGTCTTGGCATTAATGGCTTGTTGCTTCCCCTCCTCACTTAGGCCAGCATCAACGAGGGTAGGTGACTTGATATCAACAGCTTGTCCATGTGAGTAAGCACAATGAGCCTTATTGAACATAGATTGAGCATGACGTATAAAATGTACTTGACGTCTATTCGAAGACATATTTACGAAAGATTTGAAGGTTGCAATACCGTGGAATAAAAACTAAAAGTGGGGCTTCTTGACTAATACACAGGTAACCCAAAACAGCTTGATCACGTGATAAAACCTAAGTACTAAATTGCATTCATACGTGTCGGAGAAATGTCGAAAGAAATTACTTCTGCGTTATCAATATGTAGTTCTTCTCTTCCAAAATGCCAGTGCAAAAATTTATTCAAAAATAATAAGTGAGAGAAAATAGCAATGTTTTTCTCGTGCCTCGAAAGAAGAAATTGAAAAAACTCTTGAGCTCGTTCCTTTAGCCTAATTTCTGGTTCTATTCTTGCTTTGGATAGTCCTAACTTTTTCATCTCCAAACATTCAGAAATAACTGCTTGGTGATCTGCAGATTGAGAAGGATTAAACCACTATATATCGTCTTTTACATGACTCCAGTCCAGCTTCGACGGAATCTGCTGTTGCAGTTGTTGTTTTGGGGTCCCGTAGTCACAAATAAACTCTACTTTCTCTCCACACAACGGAGTTATTAATACATCTTTAGGCCTGTGAGCCAGGAAACACGTCGATATTGTTCTGGAATATGGCGAGGTGATGGCATGTTGAGCTGTTTGACGGTGTTTCTAGCATCTTTCGCCCGTTTCTGGCCTCGCTCACTCAATCCTGCATCAACAAGGTATCTTGCGGAAATCAATTTAGCTAATCTACTGACCTCAGAACTAAAAACTTCATTGAAAAGGGATTCAGCGTGACGAATAAATTGAACAGAACGGTTTACAGACGCATATCGATCCCCGCCACAGGAAACCCAAACACATTTTTACAAATTCAACACTCGAATTTTGTGAAAAACTTTATTTAAACTATATTAAAGAAATTATGAACATAAAATTGCAAATATATGTACAATTTATCGATGAAAACATTTATAAAATAAATTAATAGCTCAAAGCACACGAGTTTAGCTCTTCACACTGATATTATATTAAAACTATACATTTATATTAAATCTATCCAGAAAAAAGTAGCTGTGGAAATGTGAGTATTTTTAATTTCTTTTAATGTACATACTAGAACTCTTGACTCTGGCTTGTTTCCTTTTTGCCAGACTTCGATGATCCCGTCTTCTTCGGCAGCAAGACTGACTGTATGTTAGGCAAGACACCTCCTTGAGCAATCGTTACACCTTGCAGTAATTTGTTCAATTCTTCGTCATTTCTGATAGCCAACTGCAAATGCCTAGGAATGATTCTGCTTTTCTTGTTGTCTCTAGCAGCATTGCCAGCCAATTCCAAGATTTCTGCACTCAAATACTCCAAAACGGCAGCCATGTAAACTGGAGCTCCTGCAGCTATTCTTTCGCTGTAGTTTCCTTTTCGAAGAAAACGATGAATTCTTCCAACCGGGAACTGAAGTCCTGCTCTACTTGAGCGAGTCTTGCCTTTTGCTTTAGTAACTTTAGCTTTTCCACGACCTGACATTCTAATTCTTTGATATATTCTAGTTCCTTCAAAAATCTTCCGAACTAGTTTTCTGGAATTATACGCACTTTTGAATTTCGCGGGTGCTATTTATACGAAAATCGAGGATCGAAATTAACCAATCACGTTTCAGGATAGCAATAATTTTGACCAATCAGAAACTGTGAAAAAAATTGAGCGGGTTTCCTATAACGTCCGCTGAAGTCCGTGCCACGCCCTTGGGATGAATAGCGATCAAACAATCAAATTAATGTTATTGGCCGTGGAAACTATGCTTTATAAATATTTTTGTCGCTTTTATATCCCTTGAGAATAAATCACTCTAAACGAATGCAGACTATAGCCATTAGCCAAAACATTTTTTTAAAATTTTACTTACAAAAAATCATTGGTTATTAATTCTAGGAGACGATAAACCCTTTTTTATTAGGGGAGGGCATATAATATGTATATAATTGATTTAAGATTTCATGTAATTTGATTATTCTACTGTTGTGTAAATACGTCGGAATACAGCTCAATTTGGAGGGCAAAATAGTACTGAGGTTTCTAATTCTCTGGAGATTGAATTTTTTTTTTGTCGCCCAAATTGAGACGCTAGAGGGTCTATAGCCAAAATTCCTATACATATATATCCGAGTTTTCCCATGGGAGGGGTGTAGCTATTCTCAAATCATTTCCCTCTCCTCTTTCCATGCACATTGATAGGAAAAATACTAAATTTCCTTACCAAAGTAAGTTTTAGGATTTAGGGGTAAATTCTTTTTTTACAATTATTGAATTATTTCATCTATCTTGGTCAAAGACATATCATTATGTATATTTGTAATCCATACACTTCATTTATTTTTTTTACATTTATTTCGAAATAACCTATTTTGACAGTCTGATTATTTGGTATCAATTATTGTTACAAGTACAAAATAAAACTGGCATATTCAGCGGAAGGAAGGAATACCACTGTTACTTTTTGTTGTATTTCTGATTTGCGTCATAGCTTTTTAATAATGCAGCAAATTATTATTGTTCGTTTGACGTCTTTCTTCCATTTCCATTTTCTACACAAGATAAAATAAACCTTTTAAAATACATTCTCATAGCAAACCAGCAATTGATGGTGTAATTCTTCCCCCAAAAAGACATGGCCGATTGCCACCATGTTTGTTGACAAGATATAAGAACAAACCTTTTTTATGTACATCAACTGACATGATGAATATAACATCACATCACCCCCCTTTTAGTTTTATATTTTCTTTAAATAAGATTGCTCTATCCCATGTCTCTTAGATTTTCTTTGTAAAAACATACACGAATTATAAGAATGCTTGTTAACGAGTTGGTATGTGGTATGATGTGCCAACTTATACAGGCAAAGCACGACTAGAAAGAAAATGCATTAAAATTTACTGGTCTAACCTTCTTTCTCTTGTTTGCCACATTATTTAATCAATAACTTTTATGTACAAAGTAGTCAAGTTAATATTATAATATTTATTATATTTGCTATTCTTTTTTGTTTAGAGGAAGCATGGAGAAGAATAATTCATTCCTTTACCTAGCACGGCATGTCTGAAAATCAGACTACTGAGCCGTTTACTGTGGATGAATAAAGTTAATAGACCTTCTCGGCTCAGGCGTAATGTTTTCCTGTTTCAGACCACGTGTCATTCCCTTAAGAATAAAATCCTTTCTTTGAGTTGTATCCATATTCATGTCCTCTCATGCGCAACCGTTAAACAAAGAAATGATACTCAAGGGAATGACACGTGGTCTGAAAACATTACGGAAAAACATTACGCCCGCCTAGCCGACGAGGTCTATTGATTGACTGATTAATGAAAGAGGTATAAGGCAATAATTGATGCTTGTCCCATGCTTTGTTTGAATATTAGATGCTAGCTTTCTGATTACATTTCCAGTTTTAATATTTAGACTATAACTGTTTCATTAAACCTCAGGAATGCTGTTGTGTTATATATCTAGACAAAAAGTCCTTTTCTTTGAGCCTATGCAACAGCCAATAGGCTGATCTAAGTCAGGGCATGGTCATTCAAGAAAAAAGAAAAAAAACCAGGCAACCTACTGAAGATATAATAATGTCCAGGTTTAATGAAACAGCTATTGTTAAAAACTATTTTCAATTAAAACACGATTATTATCATAAACAGTATAATTCTTGAATTTCCAGAGGCAAGATTTGGCAATATACCACCCTCCCCTCCCATCAATTTTTTTTTGGTTCAACCAGACTCGTGCTCTACATTTGATCCTTTGAGCATGGTTGTAATGTTTTCCCATTTCAGAAAACATCAAACCCAATGTAAATAGGTCTTTTGACACAGTTTAGAAAAAGACACTTGCATTAATTTTAGTTATGTTAATTCCAAGCAAATAGGGATAAAATTCTATTGGCGTTGAATTTGATCTTGCAGATTGTTGCTTTTTTACACCACAACATACTATCACACACTCCATTTCAAGGAAATCAAAATATTAATATTATCATTATTATTATAAATGGTATATAATATATTATTAATATCGATACTAAAAGAGACTAAGAAATATATTCAACATAATTTGCAGGAATGAGTCCCGTTCTACCACTGATTGTCCCTTCTAACCAACCAGGTTCTTTAGATTCACGAACTGCAAAGAAACAAATATCATGTCACCTCTTGTTCCACTACTCTTTCTATGTGGTGTGATTATACCTTCCATCTCTATAACGTTTAAATAGGAGAGTACTAGAACATGCTCTGTCCAATAGGCCATTTCACGGATCCCGTTCCTCAACCTCAGCCTCGTCAGCGTGTAATTATTCTTTAGAATTTGACTACAGTCCGCAGTAATGAAAGGAATTTACACATCAACGAACAATTGAAACACTTAAAAATTTCACAGGTTGTACGCAATTTCTAAAAAATATATTACACGCTGACGAGGCTGAGGTCGAGTAACGGGATCCGTGAAATGGCCTATTGAGCAATTCCGAGTGACAAAGAAATAGACCAAATATTTGTCTTGGTGCAATATTTACCCACATTTTCAGACCAGAAGTCATTCTCTTGACAATAATATTCTTTGTTTGGGTTGTATCCATATCTATGTGTCTTCTCATGCGCGACAGTTAAACAAAGAAACCATACTCTAGGAAATAACATGTGGTGTGAAACGGGAAAACATTGCACCAAGAAGATATTGGTTCTTTGCTCAGATTACACAAGTTATACAAACCATTGGTTATGACTGCTCCTGCATCAAACGACAGCTCAGAACTATTCTCAGCAACACACGGGTACAGACTTCGAGCTTTCCTGTTACAGAATATTTACACACATTTGTTTAGTGGTTGCCTTAAATCTATAAATAAATAGCATAGCTTTTCCAGGAACATGAAACACGATGGAGATGGGAGATAATTTTAAGAACTTTCAAATAAAAAGCACAAAATATCTGTTGAAAAATCCATTACCTTGGAGTTCGGGGAGGGACCATGTTTGGTGGTTCTGCTGGTGGTGGCGACTGCGGCAATGGCGGTGGGGAAGTCCTTGGCAGTCTTGCGTCCCTGAATATCCCATCAAAGTTTCTACTGTCTCTTTTTCCAGGATTGTCATTTCTGTGAAATGAAGAGAAATTCGAATGAGCCTTATTCAAATTTCAGGCAATGACACTTAAGTTTCCAATCTCAGATATATCTGCAAAAATTACTGCCCACTAAGGTATTATTCCTACACACCAACCCTTTAAATTTCCAACAAAAATTAATACGACAATTCCAGAGTATACATTGCTCAGAAACTTCCTTCCATCCTAACTCTATTAGGAAGAACTATGGCATGTTCTATGGAGCAAATGGTTTACAATCTTCATTACAATAATAATCAATGATCCCTAAGGGCAGCCAATGTTTTATGATTAGAGTGCAAACAATATAATCCTGAAACTTTAGTAATACTAAATAGCACAATTTCATGCAAATTCCATTGTTTTCTATTGTTTAATTAGCACTATTTTGTACTATTTAGTAATTAGTGTTTCACGGATTAAATGTTTGCACTCTATCTTATGGTCAGTAATTATGCTATTTTCTCGATTATTTTGATTTTTTACACATCAACAAGTTTAAAGAAGTCACAAATAAGGCCCTATTTATATGAAGAAAAGTTATCTCGACCTCTTTTGCAGAGCATTTACATAGAGTTTTTCTTCTCCAGTAACTGAAAACTTGGGTCTCAAGGACACAGAGATGTCGAATTTTTCTCAAGGCCAGGTTACATATCTGCATGTACATGCATTTCACGGTTGAGCTGTCTTTCTCCAAGTATGAGAGTTAAGAGTAGATGTCAGCAAAAATCAAACAAAATCGAAATTTTCTGGCAACAGTCAAAAAATCGATTTCGCTTATATTCAAGTATAAGGTAGACATATAGCCAAAACAAATCGTGGTATACTTCGTTTTTAGAAATATGGCTTTATTTCCGAGAAAAACGAGGAAAACAAATTTGTGCATAATTGACCCTCTGAGAGAGCCAAAATATCATTCAACTTCGAGTGCCTCGCGTGCCTTGACAAAAATATGTATGGACTTGAGTATTGAAAAACTTTTTTTAACATTGTCTTGTCTTTAAATCTGTGAAATTTTATTATTTTCCAATAAATCTATGTTGGCGAAAAATTTTTTATTACCAAGTTACTTTGACACCTCATCAAATATAAAGAACTTTCAAAAAATATTTAAACCATGTGCTATATAAAACAAAACGTCGATATTTAGAAATTGAGAAGTTAAAACAATGTTCTAATCGTGAGTAAAGTGATTGTTTTGGGTATTTTGTTCTGCGACGAGTAATGGAGATTTAAAATTGGAGAAATTTCGAAGAAAAAGCGGCCGTTCGGTACGATCAAATAAATTTGAAATATTTCCTTAAAGAGCAAAATATTTAAAAAAAAGCAAACTACTAGCTTGAAATACTATAAAACTACATAGTTTGAAAAGATGGATTAATAAAATTAAAATTATCCACAATAAAGGAGCATTTTTCCAGAGTCAAGTGCCTTTACTAACAACAACAGCGTTGCGTTACCCAAAGTTCGTGAACGCGCGGCATTCTAAAAGAAGTGGGTGTGGCCTTTGATGCTACCGCGTCACACCTTTACATGTCACGTTCGTATTTACAAAGACGAATTCTACTGAAAATATCCTTATACGTTCTAGCTTCTTTAGAAGTAGGCTTTATTGGACCATAAAGGATATTAATATACAGTCATTATCAATCATTACGCTTTAAGAAAATAAAATATGAAAGTAAAATCCGCATATCGCTGGCTGATAAACGATTTTTAGAACAGTCACCATTAAACGTATTCGTAAAGTATAGCAATTTTCTCCAACTTTAAACCCTTATTACTCGTCGCAGATCAAAATACCCAAAACAATCACTTTACTCACGATTAGAACATTGTTTTAACTTCTCAATTTCTAAATATCGACGTTTTATTTTATATAGCACATGGTTTAAATATTTTTTGAAAGTTCTTTATATTTGATGACGTGCCAAAGTAACTTGGTAATAAAAAATTTTTCGCCAACATAAATTTATTGGAAAATAATAAAATTTAACAGATTTAAAGCCAAGACAATGTTAAAAAAAGTTTTTCAACAATCAAGTCCATACACATTTTTGCAAAGGCACGCGAGGCACTCGAAGTTGGATGATATTTTGGCTCTCTCAGAGGGTCAATTATGCATAAATTGGTTTTCCTCGTTTTTCTCGGAAATAAAGCGATATTTTGGCAAATGAAGTATACCACGGGTTATATCGCATCAAGGTCTTCCTAATGCTAAAATATGAGAAAATTCGATTTTTCGACTGTTGCCGGCGTATGTTCGATTTTTGCTGACATCCTCTCTTAAGTGTTTATATGAGGAAAAGTCATCTTGCCTTGTCTTGCCTCCCTGGATTACCCCACTAGCCAAGATAAGATGTCTTGCCCCCAAATTGTCGTTAAATTCTATGCGTAAATAGTAGTTTTAATTTTCCAAAGAAATGTATGAAAAATTAACTTGCCCAGGACAACCCTGGGGGGTAGAGCAGGGCTGTCTCGGGTCTCTGAGACAACTACTTTCCATTAAATTTGGCCTAAGAGTTAATTTTTTATCTTTTTTATCATACATTATGAAATAATAATAATATAATAACAACTTTATTCTTATATAGCACCATTTCCATTTCTGTCCAATGGTGCTTTGAATAACAGTTATAAATATCGCACTCTGATTGGTTGGGAGTGTGTGCTTTATGAGAGCATACAGCATCCATCTTCACTATCAATAATTGCATCACTCCTATCCAAAATAACGGCTTTTGTAGGTGGCATTTTGGAAAAGAAATAAAAAAACTTGGCTGCTGTGCTGTGTAAAGTTCTAAATCACTTGGATATTGTTGGAACACTAACTTATACTTCGAACTAACAATCCTCTCAAGTTTTAACCAATACCTGCACACACCCTCACTCATTTTCTTCATTATGTCTTGTTTACATAATATTTATAAATCAAACTCTAACCCAAACAGAGACATTGAACAGGAGGTATTTTCACATTTCCTACTTACAAACAGCTACATTAGTTTTGTAAGAGTTTTATGGTAAGATTAATAATAATTTATATTAACATCAAAAATGATTTTTTTTGGAGCACTAAAAAGGCTGGTTCAAAGGAATTTATCAATCGAATAAAATAGAGATGTGCTCTTCAAGTAAATCTGAAAACAGAAACTTGGAAAGGTTTAAGTAAATAGCATTATTCGTATTTCATGACTTTTTGTGGGTAAAATTGAATGAAAAAAATGTTGAAACGTTTTAAATGAATTTCATTTAAATGAACTTACGCTGAAAACATTTGAACCATGACAGAAACATGTCGGGAAGGTTTTGACTTTGGCTCATCATTCTGTGGATTTTCGTACTCAGCACTGAAGTAACCAGAATATTGCATATTTAAACAATGACAGAAAAAAAGTTTAAGAGAGATGAGATAAAATGAAAGGAAAAACGAAGAAGTAGAAGAATAGGAAAACTGAAAATACATTCTCAATTCAAGATATTCAAATGCGGTAAAATATGTTTTCAAAAGTCCTTAATAGTGACAACTTGGAAAAAAGATTTAAAACTCATTTCAGTAAATCCACATTTGAAGAATTCATATAAAGTAATATGGCTCTTGGTAAATATATTAATTCTCTCAGCGGTGACAGCAAGGACGTTCAAACTGTGAAAACTTCAAGTTTTTTCAAGTTATTATTTCCTACACTTTAAGCTGTCCAAACCCTCTAAGATGAAGGCGTTGAGTAACTCATTTACATGCAGTTTGATTTACATGCAATATGCATTTCAATAAAGGGACAAAAAATTGAAGTGTTCCAAGTTCGAGTGTCCTCAATGTAATATAAGTTTAATATATTTCTTAGTTTAGATGGATTATTATTACTTACTTAAAGGATTATTATTAATGTAAATAAATTTTTAACAATTTTTGGTTATTTTCTTAACTTTATGGTTTTTGTTAAATTAGATAATATATAATTTAAAGTGATTAAGTTTTTGTAACATGTTAGTTTATTAAACTTTTTATGGCTAATGATTGACAAGTACAGCAGTGGTGTAGCTCAACGAAGTCAAAATGAAAGCATGTGAAGGCACCTCTGGTGCACAGCTCTAACCAGTTGAAATTAGTAACGATTGGTTTGATAGTAAATTATTGGGGCCCATCTAGCAGTTACATGCAAATGGTTAGCATGTCCACTTCATAACTGTCATTTGTATCTAGGCATGGACACTATACATCAAAACATGTTTTAACTGGCTCCTGAAACTTGTATTCTTGTTGACTAAAAATGTTAACATTTTTTATGCTGATGCTTTAGCTGACAAACACACAAGTTTTAGGAGCCAGTTAGAACATGTTTTGATGTCTGGTGTTCATGCCTTGATGCAAACAATGATACTATAAGCAAGCAAACCAGCAGCAACAGCATTCATAAAAGGATGGATGACTAGCTTGCAATCACTCTAAAGATAATCAAATGAAGGCTGGGCACCATGTTAGTTCCATGAAAGAAATGATGAGATTAATACTTACACTAAATCATCTTTCTTTGGAGGAATTGATGGCTTTTCTGCAATAAGAATTTTTTTAAATGTGTTATGACTATGCAATAAATAATCAAAAAATATAATAATCAGTTTTAGATTTTATTGACCTATTTTGTCTTTCTTTTGATTGACTGGTGAAGATCTTCCTTTGTCTCCTGTAGCAGTCTGTAAACTTCCTAATGAGGAAAAAATATTGCCATCATGTACTCTGTATTATTATCATAAATATATTATTAACATTATTGTGTATTATCATCATCATGTATCACCATCATGTATCATCATCATGTGTCATCATCATGGATCACCATCATGGATCATCACCATGTATCATCATCATGTATCATCATCATGTATCATCATCACATATCATCATGTATCATCATCATGCATCATCATCATGTATCATCATCATGTATCATCATCATGTATCATCATCATGTACCATCATCATGTATCATCATCATGTATCATCATGTATCATCATCATGTCTCATCATCATGTATCATCATCATGTATCATCATCACGTATCATCATCATGCATCATCATCATGTATCATCATCATGTATCATCATCATGTATCATCATCATGTATCATCATGTATCATCATCATGTATCATCATCATGCATCATCATCACATATCATCATCATGTATCATCATCATGTACCATCATCATGTATCACCATCATGTATCACCATCATCATGTATCACCATCATGTATCATCATGTATCATCATCATGTTTCATCATCATGTATCATCATCATGTATCACCATCATGTATCATAAACACTATTATGCATCAACATCATTAACAATGAATAAAACAATGGAATAAGGTGGTAACTGAATAGAATTGTTCTATTGTTTACAATCAAAGGTCCTTTTGGCCCATTTGAACAAGTGCTACCATCATCATGTATTATCATTATCATCATTATCCCGTATCATCATCATGTATCATCATCATCATGTATCATCATCATCATGTATCATCATCATGTATCATCATCATGTATCATCATCATGTATCATCATCATGTATCATCATCATGTATTATCATCATCATGTATCATGGATCATCATCATGGATCATCATCACGGATCATCATCACGTATCATCACATATCATTATCATGTATCACACTCATGGATCATCATCATGGATCATCATCATGGATCATCATCATAGATCATCATCATAGATCATCATCATAGATCATCATCATGGATCATCATCATGGATCACCTTCATGGATCGTCATCATGATCACCTTCATGGATCACCTTCATGGATCGTCATCATGGATCATCATCATGGATCATCATCATGGATCACCTTCATGGATCGTCATCATGGATCACCTTCATGGATCACCTTCATGGATCGTGATCATGGATCATCATCATGGATCATCATCATGGATCATCATCATGGATCATCATGGATCATCATCATCATGTATCATCATGGATCATCATGGATCATCATCATGGATCATCATCATGGATCATCATCATGGATCATCATGGATCATCATGGATCATCATGATGTATCATCATGATGTATCATCATCATCATGTATCATCAACATGTATCATCGTCATGTATCATCATGAATCATCATCGTCATCATGTATCACCTTCATGTATCATTATCATTATTATCATCATGTTACCTGATGATCCTGATTTTGAGCTTGAATCATCTTCATCTGAATCTACAAACATTCAAAATATCATTTCAGTAAGATAAAAACCTGTTAGTGTTTTTTACTTAACACCACTAACATAGCTATCATTTCCTGACTGTTTGATTACTAACCTGTAGATGGTACTTGTTTCCGTCTTGGCACATAGGGTGGCCTATTTGGTGGTCGTGGTGCAGGATATGCTTTAGCAGAAGCAGGTGGCTTCCCATCAATGCAATTACTATCAGGGTCATCATTTGTACTTCTTTTGCCCATTGGTTTCTTAGGCGGTAAGATTGGCTTTTCAACTGCATTTTGGTTTGAATTCTGCGAGTTCTGGATATTATTTATTTCTTCTTCCTTGGGTACATCAAATAGCTGAGTAGCAAAAGACAAAAAAAAAAGGAATTGGTCTACTGAGCTTTAGCTGTTGTATCACAGCGTGTGACAAATACAACAAAGCTACAATCTTCTGCAAAAATAATGTGCCACTTTCCCCCCTTTCCCCCTAGCAATGTTGGTCAAGGAAGTTTTCTACACTGTGAAGCGGTTGGCTGGTAAAATGCATGCAAGACAACATTGCTACGGGGGGAGAGGGGGGATGGTTCTCCAAAATACTAGGTGGCACATTTTATTTTGCAGAAGATTGTAGGCCTTAAACTAGCTGAAAGCCTGAAGATCGAATTGGAATTTAGAATATGATTTTTGAGGAGGGAGGGAAACCAGAGAAAAACGCTTGAAGTACAAAAGAGACACAGCAAACGACTCTACTCACATACACACCAGGCCCGGCAGGACTCAAACCTGGGTCACATTGGTGAGAGGTGGCACATTAGCAGCCAACTCCACCCGATTGCGGCACAACATCATTTATTGAACCAATGACAATGATGCACGAGGAGGATGATTGTGCAAGTGAGAGGATTCTTCAGAAGAATGTTGTTCTAAGACAATTGTAAGCTAGATCAGTCAGAGGTTGTTTGAGGGTTCAACAAAGTGTGAAAGATTGACACTCTCAGCCAGATGAACTTATACATCACTTAAATCATTATTTATCAAAATAAATAAATAAATAAACTAACTAATTAAATTTATTTATTTAATTAAATTATGATTAATTAATATATTTAATTAATTAACAAATGAATAAATCATTATTTATCAAAATTTATGATTTAAAGTAATCTTACGTAATCATATTCCTTGATTAACAGCTCGACCACTACACTTTGATACTTCAAATTCATAATAGCAGCCATCGTTTCCTCTTTAGACTTCATTAGTGTTGGTCCAAACACAACCCCAAGATTACTGGCTGCCATTAGGTTCTTGTTTGAATGAGCAGCAACCCTGAGAATAACAATTGCATAACATTAGGTTATTGGTAATGTTGAGTTGGTTGGTTGGCTGGGTAGACTCAATAGCGAACTTTAGATCCAACGACGAGTACGAGATTGAGTATGAGTACGAGTAGGAGTTTTAAAATTGGTCCTGTGCACATGGATAACACTGAATCGTAGTCGATTTCCGATTTCTTACAGTCTAAAGTTTCAATCTACGTACACACGATCATGAGTACAAAAAGATAGTGACTCTCATTAAAAGTTAAAAACTCATACTTGTACTCGTTCTCGTACTCATTGTCAGATCTAAAGGTCTCTGATATGCCCTTTGCAGCCTAGTAATCACGTGTAATTCACTGAGAGCAAATGAATGAACATCTTGATTCCCATGAGTGAAATTTGCTGGAGAACAAACACACTTTCTACAACCTGTTTTGAGAGATCGTAATAAGACTGCATTTCGAACCACCTGGTTACACATCGTTTCATTCAGTTCTTTACAAGTAGCTAAAAAGAATCACCAATTTAAAATATAAACAAATATTTTCCTCTCCAGTACAGACACGTGACTGTTAGCTGCAAAGGGCCTATCATCCATAAAACAGATGACAGGGTTCGTAGTACAATACAGAAAAATTTTCAAACTACCTTTTCAGATGAGTCATAATTCGGAAAATCAGATTTCTGTTGTGTTCTGGAAGGGCTTGTATCAATTTCTTTAGCTGTTCTATTCTTTTTTCATAAGTGTCTAGCTCTGAAACAAAAGAGGTTCATTAACCCATGTCAAGTAACCATAGTTTTGGTTATACTTAGGTTAGCAAATCATGTTACTTGTTATTTCATCTAATTACACATGCAGAAATGGTATAGACCAATCACAGAAGCTACAAAACAATGCATGTTAACCAATCATAACAGCTGTTAAAAGTGTTGGTAAATAAATCAGCCAATCACACAAACAAGAAATGGTAAACCAATCATAACAGCTGTTAAAAGTATTGGTAAATAAATCAGCCAATCACACAAACAAGAAATGGTAAACCAATCATAACAGCTGTTAAAAGTGTTGGTAAATAAATCAGCCAATCACACAAACAAGAAATGGTAAACCAATCATGGCAGCTGTTAGAAGTGTTGGTAAATAAATCAGCCAATCACACAAACAAGAAATGGTAAACCAATCATGGCAGCTATTAGAAGTGTTGGTAAATAAATCAGCCAATCACACAATAAAGAAATGGTAAACCAATCATGGCAGCTGTTAGAGGTGTTGGTAAATAAATCAGCCAATCACACAAACAAGAAATGGTAAACCAATCATGGCAGCTGTTAGAAGTATTGGTAAATAAATCAGCCAAATTACACACAACAGATGGTAAGAAATGGTTTATAATGACTGTTACAAGTAAAAGTCAACTTACTGACAGCATTTAGAAAGTCATCATGATAATCAAATGTAAAGACAGGGGGGCACATATTCCTGAAAATAGTATAGGTAAAAATCAATAAGGATAATAATTGTATCATCACTCTATAATCCCATGTAAGCAACTACTGTAATATTTTCAAATTCTCTTTCCTGTCCAAATTAAAGATTAATTTGGATCGTTTCCATTTGCATTCTTTCAAGGGAAAACTATGACTTATAGAATCAGTCTAGTATAGTTTGGGATGATATAATTAATCTGCAATAGGACTACATGTCTGTCCAATTTGGAAATTATTGAATTCAAAAAATTCCTCTGACTGCCAAATTGGACCCTTCCAATTTTGTCAGTCCTCAGAATTTTTGTCATCCAATTAATTCTAAATTGGATAGCTATTACCTATACTTATGAGATCAGTCCAATACTTCAGGAAAAAACTGGATTGAGTCAGCAATGGAGTGCATTTTGGGGCTGTTTTAGAGACGAAATAGACACCATCTTGAAAATATATCTTCTAAAACAGTCCCACAATGCTTTGCAATGCCAACATGACCCAGTTTTTCCTAAAACTCAGAATGGCTAATAGTATTTTAATGTCTACCTTCTTACCTGAGGTGTTGCTTCAGGGCACTCGTTATCGTTTTGACCTCAAATTCACAATCCTCACTTTCCAAGTCTATAGCATAAATCTTTTTCTTCTCTATGCACTGAAAAATCACGTTTTGGACCTTTGATCCTACACCAACAATCCTGTACAGTCCCTGGTCTGTTATGCCTATAAGTAACATTTATACATCACACATTAAGAGATGGATGATTGTTTTTAATGAGATTATGATTACATGATGAGATTATACACCTAATTGAAAAAACATTGTCGGGTTCAAAAAAGGTTATATCATCAAAGCTAAGACCGAAGGGGAGCATGGGAAGACAAACAATTATGCTAATTTCATGCGTATTGCAGTTTTCCCTTCCTGTGCACATTTTATGTATCATGGCTTTGGCATGTTGTTAATCTAGGTCAACCGACTTTGCTCTACTGTGCATTTTTACATGTCTATATGCAAATATGATACACATTTCAGAATACCCAAAATCCTTTTCGGTCTTAGCTTCGATGATATGACCTTTTCAAACCCAACTACGTTTTTTCAATTAGGTGTATCTTCCATGAATAACCAATATTGTAAGCCCCCTCATCCCTACCCCATGACAGTGGGGACAGTGGTCCAAGGTAGTACTGTATAGGTGATGGTGCGCTGATAGAATATGGCACACACCACAGTTGATATTCCATTGGGAGGGCAAAAATCCTTCAAGAGTCAAGTCCTACCTCTCTTCTCTATAGCAGCTATCGCTTTTTTGATAAATTCCAGTCCAAGTTCAGTTTTTTCAGCTGTTCAATGTAAGAGGAAAAAGTATTACAATAGGAATATACTTACTATATTTTATTAATATTTTGAAAGTGCCTAAAAATATTTGCAGATTTTTTAAAAATATTTGCAGATATACTAATCATTAAATTATTAACGATGATACTAACCATCATCCATGATTGGCAGTTGGTTGGAGTCCATGTACTCCTGTGGAATAGTGTCAAATATTCAATGAAATTCATATCTTAATTTGTTAGAAATAATTATTTCCCTTGCTGCAGGTGCAGTGGGTTTAGGAAAAAGAAAACCCATGTGGCTGCTGCCATGTACATCAAGTAAAACACCATATAGAACGTTTTCACGTTGATGTACCAAATCAATACACTTCCTATCTTGGGGGAATTCACCTTTTCGGCGCTAGCCATCATGTGGTATAAATTGTGTTGGATTGTGTTAAATTATTTACTTGGTTTGTTTAGTTAGTTCTCTAAATAAAAGTAAAATATCATTTTTCTAACTTGATTAAAGCTTTTCTTATTGCTGTTAAGAGAGGTAACTAAAGAAATCTATCTGAATTTTCTCTTTAATGTCATTGAATTTGTATGGAAATCCAAGAACGATGTCCAAACTTTTTGGTGACCATAACACAATCGAACAAAGTGTTTACGACGTGACGGCTATCGCTGAAAAGGTAAGTTTCTATTGTTTGGTACACCAATATGGCTGCCTTTTCACGTGAGTGAAAACACTCTATAGAGTGTTAAAAATATTTAATTCCAAGAGCAGAGGGATTTTATCGTTCTGCCATCTAACCACAGGCAGCCCAAGCTGTATTGGCACATGATGGTACACATGTGATGGTGCACAACCTCTATTAATACTGGATGCCAGTGAGTGAATATTTACCGGTTCTTTTCCATCCATTGCCTCCAGCCAAAGCTTCCTATCCTCTTCATTTAGGCACTGTAAAGTAATAGTTCCTGGCCTACAAAAACAAACCAACCTATCAACACCTGACCAACCTATCAACACCTACCAACCTATCAACACCCACCAACCTATCAACACCCACCAACCTATCAACACCTATCAACCTATCAACACCTACCAACCTATCAACATCTACCAACCTATCAACACCTACCAACCTACCAACACCTACCAACCTATCAACACCTACCAACCTATCAACACCCACCAACCTATAACACCCACCAACCTATCAACACCTATCAACCTATCAACACCCACCAACCTATCAACACCTACCAACCTATCAACACCTACCAACCTATCAACACCTACCAACCTATCAACACAACCTACCAACCTACCAACCTATCAACACCTACCAACCTACCAACCTATCAACACCTACCAACCTACCAACACCTACCAACCTACCAACCTATCAACACCTACCAACAACCTAATAACCCATCAACCTATCAACCTCCCATACCTTATCGACAATACAAATCTGAGAAAGGAAAGAAATAATAATGTCTGTATTATAACACAAACCTGTCTAGTGCTGTAATATCAAAACAGAACCTTCTATCTGTTGAGTCAGTCATCCTCCTGGAACAAGTAGAGAGATAAATAAAATAAATTACAAGGCCATAAACATTAATTCTTACTGATCCCTGAGACAACATCTGGGTGGATCTAAGTGGCTGCATGGCTAACTCACTGAGTGGGCCCTGAAACACGTCTTTGCTGATCTAAGTCAGGATATGGCTAACTCCCAGATTGAACCCTGAATCAACCTCTAGGCTGATCAAAGTCAGGGCATGACGGCTAACTCCCACATGGAACCCTGAATCAACCTCTAGGCTGATCAAAGTCAGGGCATGGCGACTAACTAACTGATTGGACCCTCAAACAACCTCTGGGATGATCTAAGTCAGGGTATTGCTAACTATCAGATTGGACTAGAGCGTAGTTGGGTTTTCTGTAGGGAATGAAACCAAAAAGCCCAGAGAAGAATAGAATAATTGGAACAAAAACTAGAACTAATCAGTCTTGAAAAAGAGGGAAAAAAAGGGAAACAAACCTTATACATGATGTTATAACCATGGTATCTGTACAGGCATTCTATACAAACGAAAAACAAACAACACCTCAAAACACTAATAATCAATAATTAAACACCACAGCACAGAAGGAGACCAATGACCAAATTTGAAATGTTTTGAAAAAAGGCAAACCCTAAATTTTATAAAATAATATAACAAGATTGGATTCAGGATGATTTTAAAGTGGTTGCTGTTATCTAGAAAGCCTTCCTTCTTAGACTGTACATTATTGTGTCTTTATTATTATTATTGTCATATCCAATCCAAAGTAGTGAGGGACTAACCATCCAATCCACCCTCTGGATCTGCCCTTGATCAGAGGGGAAGGTCATTCATGTACATACTGGTAAAAGATACCAGGATATATCCTGGAAAGCACAGGCTGTGAGCATGCTAATGCATAGGTACCACTGTGTCACCTCTCACCAATGTGACCCAGGTTGAAGTCCTGCTGGGCTTGGTGTCTCATGTGAGTAGAATTGTTTGTTGGTTCTCTCCTGTGCTTCCAGGGTTTTTCACCGGGTTTTCCGGTTTTCCTCCCTCGGTGAAATTCAACTTCTAAATTTTAATTTGATCTAAGAAGATATTTTCCATAAGGTTAACCTCTTATATCTCCTTTTGCACTATAATGCAAATAAATAGGACGTTTGCATAATTGCATCATTTGACTCCAGCTACCATAAATGCTTCATGAATTTTCTTTCTTATTTAAATTCGTATTTCCTCATGAAAATAGCAAGACAATTGGTGCTAATTAACTGAACAAAAGAAATTGTGCAAGGAAGTCTGGTAGTAGAGGTCAATGATGCCATCACGCAAACATCCCATTGGTGTTTTGTAAGTGGTTGCTATGGATACCTACCATTCTGCCCTGGGTCTGTACATATGGTATCATAGTTAATATTTTATTTTCTTTGGTGTAGTAGCAGTAGTGCTTTGTCCATGTGTATCCTAGGCCACCTAGAATTTAGAAAAAGGTATAAAATTATAATTTTTTACAGACACCAAACAACAATATTCCCAGTGCAATTCATAGAACTATACATTTCTCAGGAGATCAAGACTCATTATATCATTTCCACTGAATTAAGCTGCTACCAGAATATAATTATACATGCCGCAAGGGGTTTAGGTGTGATATATAAATATATTGGGAAGTATGAAAAAAGAAGATTATGTTGTAATAATTAAGCTAACCTGATCAAATTCACGACACAGTTAGCTCACATGTTAGGTTTTGTAGAGAAAGTAAAACCAGAGAACCCAGAGAAAAACCCTTGAATCAAGGGAGAGACCTAACAAACTCTACTCACATGTGATGCAGAGTCCAGGAATCAAACCCAATTTAGACACAGGAGAAAAACCCTTGAATCAAGGGAGAGACCTAACAAACTCTTCTCACATGTGATGCAGAGTCTGGGAATCAATCCCAAGACCCCAAAGGTGAGTGTACTTCTACTATATGCCACCTTTGATTCCTGAGAGGAGAGCCCAATCTTTTCCTGGCAATCTAACACATACTAGTATAAACAACATTCTCTGTACCTTTTCTTTTCTCCTGTACATTAAGGTAGCCTTGTCGTGTGTGTGCTCCTTGATGGTGAAGTTCCCCACTCTTTGCTTTCTAAAATTATCAATAATAAGTATAATAGAAATTTAACTTATAGCTACAATAGTCCCCTTCACAGTTTCCTGTGCCATCTTGAAAGGTAGCCTTTGCATTGAAGTGAGACGAACGGTGAGACATGTGAATAATTGTCCAAGGTGTTAAAAAAGGTCTCTCACACCAGGCTCACTGTTCGATTCCCTTCCATGAAAAGGCATGGCTACCTTTCAAGATGGCACAGGGAACTGTGAAGGGGACTATTATTTTCTAAGATTAACAACACACCTAAGATTATCATACACCTAGTTGGGTTCAAGAAGGTCATATCATCGAAGGTAAGACCGAAAAGGATTTTAGGTACCCCAAAATGTGTATTATATTTGCATATAGACATGTAAAAATGCACACTAGAGCAAATCCAGTCATTCTAGATTAACAACATGCCAAAGCCATGATGCATAAAATGTGCACAGGAAGGGAAATCTGCAATACGCATGAAATTAGCATACTGATAATTAATCGTTTGTCTTCCCATGCTCCCCTTTGGTCTTAGCTTTGATGATATAATCTTTTTTTGAACCCAACAACATTTTTTCAGTAAGGTGTACATTTGATACCATATTCAAAATCTCTAGATCTTAGAAATGGAATTTGGAAATACAATAACTATTATCCACCAAGAATGACTGAAGAAAAATACTACAGTATTACTGAGCAGGGATTCTCTTAAACTTACCTGCTGTACTTTGTTCATTAGTGTTTCAGCCTGTTCCTTGGTCGCACTAAATCTGTCCCTAGTCTGCAAAACACAATGAATAACACAACTATCATTATAGGAGGACATAGGAGCATAATTTTTTACCGGGGGGCTAAAATGAAAATAAGGTTGCATTAAAAAAAAAGAAAGCACGTGCCTGGTATGGGTCATGTTTCTCTCTTATTTTTGATTATAAGAATTTTAGTTTTAAAATTGTGAGTATTTTAGCATTATTACAAAAAGTAAATTTATATGAAAAATCATTTCTCAAAAAGTGGGGAGAGCTATAGCCTCCTAGCTTCCTTGGCTTCTATTCCCTGTCAATACTCACCATGTATAGGCTATCAAACAACACTAGAGCCACCAATTACATCTTTTATACTTACATTTTGAAGCCTTAATTGCAAATCTGTCATGTATTCCATATAATCTTTATAGGCTTCATGGCCTGTTAATGTTGTCAACACAAAATATAACTTAATACTAACATACACTACAATCCCCCAAAAAAGTAATAAAAATAACAAACTGATTAGAATAATTTATGATGCAAGTGAGTATTGTAATGTATGCTTATTATGCAAAAAGGATTAAGACATTAATAATTAAATGGGTGTAATATTAATTAGAAGAGGATTTTGTAAGTTGTGACTTACCACTGTGAAAAAAAGTCATTTGTACATACATAAAAGATAATAGCTGCAAAAAAAAACAACATTACTTTGGTTCAATAATCTTGAAGAATATAATAGTAAATGAACTTTATTTTGGAGGTGACACTTGAAAGAACCAAATGATATCGTTGTGGCTCAGTGTGTAACACCTCTAAATCAGATGGGACTGGTATTTTATCTGGTCATCCAAGCCACGGCAAAGGTCTAACCATTTGCAGATATCTTTTAAAGCAAAGGCAGGACCTTTTTCATGCTAGAGTGCTCTTGTTGATAGAAGGTTAGAAATCAAGATTTCATTGCTTTAAAATATAAAAATTGCATGTTAAGTCTAGTGTATTCTTTAATTCAGATAGAGAACTACAATTTGATAAGATAAGAAAGAACTTACTGTTTCAACGAACTGGAACTTCTTTGTTTCATTAACTTCTTGTAGTTTAAAGACATAATCCAGAGCTGTCTGGTGGAATACACCCCGCTCATATTCCAGTTGTGAGTCTGCCTATCAGAGGATAAGAACAGTGTGAATGTCATTTCAAAATAAGGTATCGTGAACAGGCTATGTTGTAGCGTAGACCATGATAATATAAATGTCATGATCTAAGAATATTGGAGCCAATCAAACTGGGTCCTTAGTCAGATCCCAACAATGGGTAGTCAAGAGTTCATTTAACATCTACATGACCTTATAACCACAGGTATCCCTCCTAACTGGAGAATGGTACAATACCTTTTTAGTAACAGGTACTAAGAGAATATGCAGGACCTCATAACCACAGGTATCCCATTCAACTGGGGAATTGTACACTTTTTAGCAACAGGTACTAAGAGAATATAAAGGACCTCATAACCACAGGTATCCCATTCAACTGGTGAATGGAACACCTTTTAGCAAGAGAATATGCATGCCTTATAAACCACAGGTATCCTAGTCAACTGGGGAATGTAACACCTTTTAGCAAGAGAATATGCATGCCTTATAAACCACAGGTATCCCAGTCAACTGGGGAATGTACAACCTTATAAACAGCAACAGGCACCAAGAAAATTACTTCCATCAACTGGGGAATGTAAGACTTCAAAATACCTCAATACCTCTTTAAGCTGTGTTTCTTTTTTCTTTGACGACATGTTTAGATAATTTTGAACAGTTAAACAAAATTTCTCAGTTTGCTTGTCAAACTTCTTTTTTTCTTCCTGTAAATGAAATCAGAGAGGTATACTTTGAATAAATAAAAAACATATCTTCAATACTATCTTCAATACTATCTTCATCACTTAGTATCAATATTATCAAGTATCATTGTCATATGGGAGGTTTCACGCATAGCAAACTTCCAGTGGCGTATTTGGTGCAAAAACAAATGGTCCTCAAACTTGATCAGTGTTGTTTGCAAAATAGGCCAATTTGTTCTTGTTTAATAATAATAATAATAATAATAATAATAATAATACACACTTATAAAGATGCTGTCATTTCATCTACACTGAACGTTGCACATACTTTCAAATCACTGCTATGAGACTTCTCACTATAGGCATTTGACACTGAACATTGAACATTATAATTATATAGATTTATAGTTAATTATTAGGTTGTTATAATTTAGCTTAAACTTAGATTTTAGTATCTCGAGATATAGATCCAAATCATTTTTTAACTCGTGGATACGCGAAGCGTAGAAACGAGTTATTGTGAGGGGTCTGAATATGCAAATGTGTCACTCGCTCACTAAGATGTTAGCAGATCGATAATTAAACGTTTAGCGATCGTCTTATGTCATTTGATTACGAATGTTACACGACACTAGCAAGCACAAAGCTCTTATACCATATAGATTACTTTGTTATTTTATATGAGGAAACAAAATGCTGATGTTCCATGTGGGATCAGTTTCTAGCACTTGTAGGGCGCCGTGGGGGCCCACTGTGCATGCGCACACTCGCACATAGTTTTATCTTCAAATTATTCATATTAAAAGAATCAAGGAAAGATGCAAGTTGAAATAAAGTTATACGATTAACACCTGAAATAAAATTTCAATGACTTAGACCTTTTTTTCTTATGTATTTTAAAAAGTAAACAAACACGCTTATTAGGTACAACGTGATTTTTCAGAAGACTCGTAGATCGAGCCGGTTATCGAAAAAGGCTATTTTAATTAGAACTCAAGAAGAGAGTCTGATTTCAAGCTCTGGAGGACTTTATTCTCCATACAGACAGCTCAAAGTCACGGCGGTATTCAGGAATAAAATCTCACAAACTCGATCGAGCGAAGTTTTAATATTACTGATCAACAGTTGTATTTACTAAGTGACTTCTTAAGAAAATAATCAATGTAGATGTACGTAGATAGTAGAAAAATAGTAAAAGACGAAAAAAAGAACAATTCCAATGGAGTTTTGAAGGAAGTTCGGCCAGTTTTGTCATTTAAATAAGCCGTTCTGAATAAAAAGTAGATTGATCGCCACGCATTACAAGATTACAAACAGCCGAACTAATGCTCAGATTGTATGTTGAAATATGCGAAGGTCTAACGAGAATTCGCTCCAATAAATAATCATTAATTTACCGACTTGGATGAAGACGAAATAAATAGCATTTCTAAATGTATTTCTATAAAATATTTGCTTAGTTCACAGTGTAAATAAATAGTTTCATTTGAAGTAGGAGCCGTGACCCCTGAAGGTCAAGATAAACAGTAATGTAAATCAACACGCATAACACAACGCTTTATGTTGATCGTCCAGATTGTATCATAAACGGTCGATTATCTTGTATATTCAGTTTTGAGCTCGTAGGTCGAATGATTCCTGGAATAAAACACACAGCCCGCTTTGAAACTGAAAACAGAGAAAGCGTTTTCAAATAGATCTTCTTCCGATTGTACTCTATACTTGACTCAGTTGACTCTATCGCGAAGTCGTAGTCGAAGTCGTCTTTCGTATTAATTGAAGTTCAGACAATTTTCAATTCCAAGCTCAACAAACTAGCGAAGAACTAGAAGCTAAAAGGAAAATAATAAGGACGATTACTCATCTTACTAGATAAATTGAGCATTCAAAATATTAAATCGAGCGAAATATTTGGAATCCGTTTAAGAATGTCAACCAGCTTAAAGAGGGCACAGGAAGACCAATCTTCGAAAAGTGCAACAAGTATCCACGAGTTCGCCTAAGGGCCTTTGATTTTTTATATAATAATTATTCATATTTTTACCAATAGTTTTTTTTATTGAAATATATATTTTTATAATATAAGGACACAGTACCTACAAAAGCAGTTAAATGAGATTAAAATTAGCTATATGATACAATTTTAAGCAAATCATAAATTATTGAAGGATTTAGAACTAATCATTTTTATTTAGATCTTCCAATTCAAATAGATTCATTTAATTTTCCTCATCACTCTAGTTGAGTGTTTTTTAGAGATTAGGATAATATTTCTCCTAAGTTTTGATAACTAGACTTTTTTTTTTAGGATATATAGCTATTGTGATTAGGGACATCACTATTATTATAGACAAGATTCACTAGTTCATCGTATAAAGAACAATTGTAATTAGAAGCTTTTTAAGGTTAGATTGGCCTTTAGGTTACGCTTTGCGCCCTACTCTGCCACTTGCATGGAGCATACTAAAGTTTAACACTGCTGTCATAATAATAATAACAATAATAATAATAAATGTCTTTATTTATTTATTTATTATTATTATCATTATCATCATTATTAAACAAGAACAAATTGGCCTATTTTGAATTGCCTCTTGGAAATATAATATTTTCATCATTTTATCTTATCACCTGTCGTCATTATGCATCAACATTATTGTGTATAATTATTGATTATGAATGCCACCACCATCATTGTGGCTATCGTCATCTTGTATCACCCTTACCATCATCTATCATCATCATGTATCATCATGTATCACCATCATCATGTATCATTATCATGTATCATCAACATGTATCATCAACATGTATCATCAACATGTATCATCATCATGTATCATCGTCATGTATCATCGTCATGTATCATCGTCATGTATCTTCGTCATGTATCTTCATCATGTATCATCATCATGTATCACCATCATGTATCACCATCATGTATCATCGTCATGTATCATCGTCATGTATCATCATCATGTATCATCATCATGTATCATCATCATGTATCAACATCATGTATCATCATGTATCATCATGTATCATTATGTATCATCATCACGCATCAACACCATCATCATTATCATCATCATGTATCATCATCATGTATCACCATCATGTATCATCATCATGTATCATCATCATGCATCAACACCATCATCATCATCATGTATCATCATCATGCATCAACACCATCATCATTATCATCATCATGTATCATCATCATGTATCATCATGTACCATCATCATGTATCATCATCATGTATCATCAACATGTATCAACATCATGTATCATCATCATGTATCATCAACATGCATCAACACCATCATCATTATCATCATCATGTATCATCATCATGTATCATCACCATAACCATCATCATCATCAACATAATTGTGTATAATTATTAATAATAATTATTATCAATGCCAACACCATTGTTGCTGTCGTCATTGTGTACCACCCTTACCATCAAAATCATAATCATAATCATCATCATCATCATGTATCATATCATTATCATAGACAGTAAGAATACACATGACACGTCACACTACAGAACTGACAAAACACAATACAGGTGTACTGTCCACAAATTTATCAGCTATTCTATCTATCATCCATCTTACCTTGGCTCCTCCAATCTGCTCTTTCCTAAAAACCTCTAGTGGCTGAATAAGCTGAAAGTTGGTATGGTTGATCTGATAATATACCAAATTAATAACATTAGCTTTACTAGTCCCTACCAAATCATTGACAGAGCTTTCAGAATAAGTCAGCAGCTGTCAGAGCTCAGCACCAACTTCGGAACTTCAAAGTGAAGTTTGTTATGAACTTCTGAACTTCCCGCCAAAGTTCGGAACTTAGTTCTCACCGAAGTTCAGAACTTGGCTAGTGAAAATGGATTTAGAATTGTTTGAGTGTTTGGCTTTAGAGATTCCCTGGCCACAACTTGGATTTTCTTGAAAGAATAACCTTATTTGAAATATACAGCTAATCAACGATAGAGATGGAGTATTTAGCGACAAACAATCGTCATTTTCAACCAGTAGCTTCTGGATATCCTTGTCATACACGCTTGACTTTGTTTGCTTACAGTATTTGACATATACAGAGACATCCTTGGTTCTTGCTACTCTACTCATAGTATTCCTACTTCCATCACGTCTTGGTTCTATTTTTCCAGTCCTTACGAAGTTTCGGCAATCTTTAAAACTGTTTTTCTTGATAGGTTAAGTTCGGAACCAATTTGCGCTGGTTTTTAACCTTGTAGATACAAATCAACAATTTTCAACCTAGCTTCTAGGGGGAGAGCTCGCCCTTGTTGTTAAAGATATTCATTACGGAACTTCAAATTCTACTAAACGTCAAGATCCAAAGTTACTAAGTTCTGAACTTCAGTGAGAACTAAGTTCCGAACTACAGCAGGAAGTTCAGAAGTTCATAACAAACTTCACTTTGAAGTTCAGAAGTCGGGGCCGACCTTCGGAATTTCCAAACATAGTTAAGAACACAATCGGATAAAGTAATGTGAAACCCACTGTAAAGCTATCAGATCGCAGCCAGATACTTCAGACTTAATTATAACTAACTACTCAAAAACATTATGAAATTCCTGATTTAATATACAACCCCACCCCTAACGACAATCAAATTCAAATAGTTTGGATTTCTAGCTTACCATTCTAGCCCTTTCTTCTTCTACAACTTTAATCACTGAGGCGAATTCTTTGAGTGCATCAGCTGGACAACACATAAAATAAATGAAACATAATATTTACCTATCATTTTAGTGCCACTACCTAAGCTTCTTCATAAATTAACAATATTTTCAGGTTCTACTGCATCTGGTTCTGTGCAAGATTCACATGAAAATATTAAAGGACCAAAATGACAATAAATTTTTGAGTATTCCCGCTTGAGAATTCAGTATGGTGTGTTAAACAGTTGAACAGAGCACAGCACATGTGCAAAATCAGCCAGCCAAAGCAGGCAATGTGAATTATCCTGCTTTTACCACTGGGCACATTGTACTGTACTAAACAGACCTAGTAAACCCCATTCAATATTTGTTTTATTAAAGATACTAAGAATAAAGATTTAAAATGCTTTAAAACCTACATGACCTTGAGTGAACTTATAATAATAAACTTATTATCTACAGAAAAAGCTACTGATAATAGGGACCTTGAGCTGCATACAAGCATACATTAGTGCGAATTGCGCTATTCAATAGACACTCATTGGAATGTACGAAACACTGTGCAGAACACATTGCCATCTTATGCTGAAAGTAAGAAATTAAATGTCTTGGTGTTACATAGTAAAGAGAACAGCTACGAGATAAGCTAATCTTTGCTGATTTTCACTTCAAGTAAAGTGCTCCCAAAAGACCCCATTTCACTGTAAAACTGGGGTACCTATTGAGTAGAATACTAAAGTAGACAAACGATAGATGAAATAATAATACAACAGAAGGTTCAAGTGCCTCAATTTTGACAACATTGTCACCCACCTGCAGCTTAAGGTCCATAATATGTTTAGAAAGTTCACATGCTAATGATGATTGGCTGAATGTTGCAATCCAATCATAGGTGAGATAAAGTAAGTGAAATATATAACAAGGTGTATTGCTTACCAATGAGGATCTCATCATCAGTTTCTACTTCACCAATGCATTCAAAGCGAAAGTTATCTAACACTTGAGCAAAGCTCTGTTGTGCTTTTGAAAGGTCTGGAAAATACATCAATAAGAATAAACTTGAGAATGCAGGGAAACTAATTAATCCATTTGAGCAGTTCTATATGTATATTGTTGGGTTTCATATCGTGAGAAGACTGGATCAATTTATTTTATTTTGTTCAATATTTTAACAGGAACATCTAATTAAGCACAGGTTAGTTTAAACAGAGTCCTGTATAAAATAATTATACTTACAAAGTAAATAAACACAATACCAATTACATTAAGATACAATATAATAATAGAGTACAAACACTATAAGTGTGTAACATAAATACCACTAAATACTGCTGAATTATGCTAATCCTATTGTTTTCTATTGTTTAATTAGCACTATTTACTACTAAATAGTGCAAAGTGTTGCACACTTTTAGTGTTTGTACTCTAACAATTTAACTGGACAATCATGAAAACGATGCCTTGAATATCACCATTTCCCTGTGATTTTTTTTTTCATTCGGTCAAAATCAGACTGAATTTGTTGAGCTCAGTTGTTTATTTCATTCAGCCTGATAATGAAGACTGGCAATGTACTTCACATAAGTGTTTTAATAAGTCGAGTTGAATAAACATGATGCATCGTGGTCTAGCTTCAGTACATACTGTACAATGCCATACAATGCCAGGTATGTTAAACAACAGAAATTATTTTTATGCTATAAATTTAGAATGTATTGGCTTATAAGTATAATATTTAAATGAGAAAGATTACAAAAAACTTATGATCTTTGGCGTGAAAATAAATAAATAGCGTTATAATTATTTATTATTCGTAGAAAACTCTTAGCCTTAATAATTGATAACCAACAAAATTTAACACTTTTCAGTTTTCACAAAACATGTTTGTTTGTTTGTGTAGAATATAAAAGATGTTTAAAATAAAACAACAGAAACTATTAGTAGTTTATATATATTTACTGTTTCTGTACAAAGTTAGTAAACAATGAAACAGTTTGGGAGGGTATATTTGATGTGGTTAAATCTATTTTGATTATTTTAATAAAGTAATGGAAAACCAACCTTGGAGTCAATATTATTCTAACCTCAAGACTTTTGAATACCAATTTTTCCTTTGACTTTAATTTTTTGAAATGTAAAATATTGTCGAGTAAATAACATCACAGATTCCTTGAAAGATTTGTGAAAATATGATATTTACCATCGAAATATTGAGAGAATTTTTTATTGGTGTTTATTAGAGACTTTTTTGAAATGCTACAAAAATTGTCTAAAACATTGTCGAGTAAATGACATCACAGATTCCTTGAAAGATTTGTGAAAATATAATATTTACCATTGAAATATTGAGAGAATTTTTTATTGGTGTTTATTAGGGACTTAAAAATTATTCCAAAAATGTATCCATCTAATTCCATCTAATTAAGATGGTAATAAAAGATAAAAGAACACTGCAAAATTCAAGCCTTAGATTTAGTAAATAAAATTCATAGATATATACATGGCTGTGGCTAACTTGCATAAATGTTAAAAATCAATGTTTTTGGAGTGAAAACCCTTTTAAATCATTGACTTTGTTAATTTAGATAATGTGTGTGAGTTTCTAATGAAGGTAATAAATCCTTGACAAGATGTGAGCATTTGAAGTTTTGAAAATGCACCAAAACAAGGTCACTTAGGCCTCTAGTGTTAAATACATACAAAACTCTCTATTTTTGTTCTTTCCTAACTTTTCTGGAAACAAAATTTTCTGGAAATAGTTTTCATGAAGGATTTTCTCAAACAGCATTGATAGTTATTCTGGTAAAAAGGCTTCATTTCCTCTATCAGAAAAAAACTGCATTATGAAAGTCATCTATAATAGGGAGTAGAATAATCCTAGTTGTTCATGCTACAGAGAATGTTTAGTGGCAATTCATTATGTATGAGCTATGTCTTCCTAATTTTGAATGGAAAACCTTTTATAATGTATAAAATTAATAACGTGCCAATGAATTCAATATAACACAGTATGCAAGATTCAAAACTTAAAGACATAAAATGTTTATTTTGGCAAAGAATAATGAATTTTGAAAACACAAATTTCACCTGTCATTATACTTTTCATTTGGCACCTTAACTACTCTTTTCATTGCTACGAGCTGATCTAGATAAGTGTTGCAACAGGAAAATTAGGCAATACACTTCTGTCTTTATATTCTCGGTTTGGAAGCAGTGTATTGCCCTATTTCCTTGTTGTGAGTGACATCTTGATCAGCGTGTAGCAGTGAAAAGAGTGGTAACATTTCCTTAACCTGCAGTCGGTAAAATTTACCCTAAATATAGTTAGATTCTACTCAGTATGTCAGTTATGTCCAATATGCAGGACCAAATCCACCAATCAGCCCCTAGATTACATGTGATGTATGTGGTGCTACAGTCACCAAAACGTTTGGACATCATCATTTAATTTCCATACAAATGTACAGTTTATCAATTAGATTTATTCAGCTTTCTCAAGGATTTTTGAAAAATTATCTTATACGAGGGTGGAACACTTACAACTTGATTACATTAATACAGAAGCCAATAGCCACAAAAAGGTTAAAAAACAAAAAGATATGATGATTATAAAAGAATTGCATTGCTAATCAACTGAGTCAAAAGCTGGAACCAACGCTAAACTTATATTAGTTGTTTTGATAAATTTGGATGGCTGACAGAAAAGTGGAATTAATGATTTTGTGATAAGAGTATTGGTATTGTTGCATACACAATCAACAATAAAATAAATAAACATATCAAATTGTCATTCTAAACAGAGGATTTGAAAAACAAGGAAATGGTTAGTAATTCTTTTTTTTAAATATAAATGTTCCTGGAGGTTGAAAACAAAAGAGCTTTTTGAACATTTAACACAAGATGTAACCACAACAATAGTGTTATTGTCTACCAAACAATTATTAGTTTTGATAAATTTTCTGCCTAAAAGGAAGGCTTAACTTATAAAATATACGAAAATAAGGGTATTTCGAGCACTGGATTAACAGATGAACCAAAACTACTGAAGATTATACATGAATCAAATTAGCACATGAAGTTACTCATGCCAGTCTGTCTGCATGACAAAACCTGTATTATATTAGTATCTGTAATGAAAATAATCGAAAGATCTCTGATACGATTACCACTTAAAACCTCCAGTTAAAATTCAAATAAAAAATAACTTCAATAACTCGGATCATGACTGGGAATGGTTTGAACGATTTAAAAAAAGACAAGTGTTCCGATTAGATTTTTTCGTGACAAGATATAAAAGTTAAGTAATATGTATTTTTTTAATATGCAAGAATGAGTATATTGTGGTAAATATTCGCCAAAAAGAAAGACTTTTTCTCTAATCCCCTAAGATAAGCTTTTTGACGATATATGTCCTGGTAAAAACGGAATTCCACAGATCGAATTAACTGGAAAAACCAAGCATCGTACCTCATAACGAACTTCCTTTAGACAATAAACATGTGTCTCCGACACCTCTCACAATGGCTTCCACAAATATAAAAGTTTATTTGCCACTTTAGCACCGTTGGTGAAATATTAAATGCAATTCTAAAAAGTTCTTTCAACGCCAGCAAGGAGAAATTCGAGATATTCGATGTTTTTTGAAGCTGTGTTATCAGAATGTGGATGGTATGTTGAGGACATACTAGAACCAGAACAAAAAACCTAAGGATTTGAACGCTTAAAAAGCATTATATTTAATCTACCTAGGCGTAATTTGTAATATTAATTCTCTGTCATATCAAAATAGAAATTTAGACATGGTTTTTGCAAACGATTTTTATTTTTTAACTACATTTTCTCTTTCAAACATCTAAGCACAATTCAGCACAGATTCAACGTTGCGAAAGACTCTTTCTTCTTTCTTCTAATCCTGCAGGAAAATGTGGCTTATGGATCACAAGCAAGGATACCTGAAGCAATGACAGAGAATTAAATGTCGAGTTTTAGATGATATTTAAGGTACGTACTTTCCGTTGCCTTGAGTAAAGCTTTGCATTCCTTGATCAAACCCTTAATCGCCTCATTCGTCTGCTCCAATTCTCGTTCATGTTCGTGAATATTTTCTCGAAAATAAGGGCTGTCCAACAAACAGTCGGCAAATTCTAGAGGCTTAAGCCCCATTCCTTGTCCAGTAGGTTTGTTAAGTTGTTAAACTCGTCGTATTTGAGAGAAAGTTCGAGGTGATAGCATCGACAAACCTGGTTTTCTCTTCTTGGTTTGATGGATGGACAAAACTTGTACAGGCTAAAGTTTTGATTCCAACTGCGCATGCGTTGGCTCGTGACGACATGTGACCCCACCCCTCTGAGTTCAAAAAAAACGAAGGAATGAGAGTCGAAAGAGGAAGGGAGAAAAAAAGAAAAAAGGTCATTAAGGGAGAAAAATTGGGAAATGCAATATTTCAACATTTTACAAAAACTTTACAAAAAAATTTCTTTTGGTTTTCCTGTATCCTAGGCCGTTTGATTTTTATTTCGTTTTTATTTTTTGGTTTTTCGTTTGCTTTTGCTTTTGCTTTTGCTTTTGCTTTTACTTTTGCTTTGTCTTTAGCGAATTTGATCATTTCGACATGGAAAACGCGCCCTATAAGTATTAAATTATTATTATTATGGTGTACTTTATTGATAAAATCTCACTAAATGTAGAAACATCGTTGCGGGCTTAGCCTAGGCAATGTGGACTAAGTATACTATATAGTATTTACATTATTATAAAAGTAATAAATAAAAATAAAAATTTGCAATAATCTATAAAATGGGTATGATACAAAAACAAAGAAAAAAACACCAATTTATTGAGCTAAAATAGTACATGAAGCTAAGATCAACTTTGAGTTCTTCAAAACTAAAATGAGTCTCTCTTAGAACTACAAACACATAAATTCAAATAAAAAAATCGTTTAACAATTTCACAAATCTGTGAAATAATCCATTTCTGAGAGCGTTCTATGGTTAGGCTAGCTACTTGCTGTCCAAATAACACGTTCAGTTCTTTACTTAGATTTTCGTAGTGAGCGCCTAAGACTGAAATCAAAAACTACAGTGTTCTAACTTTATATCCTGGATATAAGTTCTTTATTCCTAGTTTCAGGTCCACGTACTTATTTTGCTTGTGTTGGGTCTTTTCTGTGATTGTTCCTGGAGTGCATACGGTTCCTTCACCAAAATCCATTCCTCGTTTTTCTTGTCATGCACACTAATGTCAGGTCTGTTTGCTCCGTCTTTTGGGGATTTCTCTACGTGCCATGGGATGTGCCATAGAATCTTGACATCGTCATCTTCTTGACTAGGCTGTGGTATAGATTGCTTGTACCATGGTAAAAAGTGATTAGATTGTTCATGTCCATATTTGTTAAGTAATGCGTGGTAGATAGGGCGTAGCATTCTGTCGTGTCTTTGTTTGTATAACGTTTGTGCTAACTTGGACCAGCTTCCGAGGATGTGTGAAACAGTTTCCTGGTTCTCCGAGCAGATTCGACAAGTTAGGTCGTCTACGAGTTCTTGTAGTTTGTGCATTCTATACGTTTTTGTGTTTAACAGTTGTTGTCTAATTAGAGTGTCGTCTGATAGAACTGTCTGGTACATTCTTCCACTGCTTGAATACGTCATAGGTGGAACGCAGTGGCGGATCTAGGGGTGGGTTTTGGGGGTTGCAGCCCCCCCTATGAGAGCCATCGTAATTTTTTTTTTTTTTTTTCATGACAACACCAACAGCATCGCGAGTTTTATTAAAACAGGGGTGCCTTTTTTTTCTATACGCCGTGTGTGGGACCTGAAACAACCATGCCCGCCTGCAGCAAATAATCATTAACATAAGACCTACTTCCGTTTGGGAGCCCTGTGCTACTTTTCCCGCCAAACAAGTACCTCAATCAATGCTACAAAAAAATCCTGGATCCGCCCCTGGAACGTGATATTTCAGGGTAACCATTATTATTATTACTTTTTTTGTTTTGTTTTTGTTTTTGCTTTTGTTTTCCTTTTGTTTTCCTTTTGTTTTCCTTTTGTTTTCCTTTGTTTTTGATTTCCTTTGGTTTATTGTTCATATTTTTCTTCAATTTTTTACTTTTTGTTTCTTTCATGCTTCTTATTTTCACTTTTCAGTTCGCTTTTCTTTGTTCTTTTTCCTATTTCCCTTTCTTTGGAAAAAACTTGATCAAGCCTTAAAATACAGTGGAACCCCGTTAATCCAGCCACCTAAGGGACATTCAAAAGTAGCCGTTTTAACGGGGTGATCGTATATATTAAGCAGGCTGTCAAAAATGTTAAAAACGTGTTTTATTAATCAGTACGAAACTACTAAAAAAATTAAGTGCAATAATGCATACTGTATTTTTAAATAAAGTTTCTAAAACTTTTGATGCTCTTGGAGCTCAGTTATAACTCAACTTTAGTTAGTACTTTAAAACTTTAAATTATACGAGTAGTACAGGACCGTAGATATAACAGTAGAACAGAGAAAACTGAGTACAGTAACAACTACTTTTTAAAATAGGTAGTGACTTTGCTCTGTACAGACGAATGAAGCTTTCTTTGAAGCCATACTGACTCGAGGCTGGATATCACCCCAGACAGGCTATCGGCATGGCTCGTTTTAATACTGTACCGCTATAAAATAAATGCGGACATACTTTAGCGCATCGCGCTGTACGTGTTTCTCTCTTTGAAATTGTTGTGTTGATTAGCAAGCATTACTGTAGAATGTTAACCGAATGAATAAAACAATCACAGATTTTGCAGCAATAACTTATTTACAGTATTTACATTAAGATCTAAACTGTAACCTATTCGTCCTGGCCGTAATATGGGGTTAAAAAGTATGGAAGTTTGTCAATCGGGCCACAAAAAAGTGGCCGTTGGCCGTATTAATGGGTGGCCGTATTAAGCGGGTACAATTTTACAGTAAATGTATGGGCATTTCGTCGGGACCCAAAAGAGCTGACCGCAATAACGGGGTGTAGGATAATTTCCTGAATGTTCTTCCAGTTTTCTCACTATATCTTCATCCACCTCAGCGTCGTGCCACCTTTGCAAATGACCCTTTAAGATCCAGTTTTTCACAGACTTCTTCTTTCAGCTTAGGATTGGATTTGAAGAGCTCAAAAAGCCTGTTACCTGGAGAAGGAGGGTGAAAACACCATATTAATACATATGTTACTGATTCCTATTTAATATTTCTTGCAATATGGTAGAGTGACCACAGTAAATCCGTGAAACTTTATTAATACTAAATAGCACAATTTCATGCAAATTCCATTGTTTTCTATTGTTTAATTAGCACTATTTTGTAATATTTAGTAATTAGTGTTTCACGGATTGTTTGCACTCTATTGTGAAATTGTAATATGTTTTAAATAGGGAATAGTCATCTGTCGATTAGGGGCCATAAGTGGGGGGGGGGGGGGGGGGGTTTCCCCTATCACAATATTACAGTTTCACACAAATACTTAATACCGCCCTTGAGTGATGGAAAATGAATGATTGCAATTAGCAAAATCTAGACTGTGAGCAGTACGCTCTGTTTGTATTTGCCACTCTTTGGTGTTTGCTTTATTGGTCAATTGGCCGAGCAAGGATTCAAGAATTAGTAGCTTAAGTCTAATATCACCAGGGGAGGGCTACTAATTAGCTACTAATACTTGAATCCTCACTCTTCCAATTAACCAAGGCAAACGCCAAACAGTGATAAAAAGATAATTTTCAGAACTTTCAAATAAAAAGAACAAAATATCTTAGATGAAGGCGTTGAGTAACTCATTTACATGCAGTTTGATTTACATGCAGTTTGATTTACATGCAATATGCATTTCAATAAGGGGACAAAAAAATTCCAAGTTCGAGTGTCCTCAATGTAATACAAGTTTAATATATTTATTAGTTTAGATGGATTATTATTACTTACTTAAAGTATTAATATTAATATAAATAAATGTTTAACAATTTTTGGTTATTGTCTTTACTTTTTAGTTTTTGTTAAAGTAGATAATATATAATTCAAAGTGATTAAGTAATATTTCAAAGCCGACAATGAGGACTGGACGGGATTTCAAGTCAAAGCAATTAGTTGCGACTTGGAGTCTGGAACAAAATTAATTTAGTCCTAGGACTGAATTAATTATGTTCCAGTTACTCCAGACTGAATGCATTCCTTTCACAGCACTTTACCAGGTTTCAAGTAACATCATGTGACCCAAAAATAGCCCACTTGATTGGCTGGTTTATTCATGAATTATTAATGAGTATGAGAGGTTTTTGTAACATGTTAGTTTATTAAACTTTTTATGGCTAATGATTGACAAGTACAGCAGTGGTGTAGCTCAACGAAGTCAAAATGAAAGCATGTGAAGGCACCTCTGGTGCACAGCTCTAACCAGTTGAAGTTAGTAACGATTAGTTTGATAGTAAATTATTGGGGCCCATCTAGCAGTTACATGCAAATGGTTAGCATGTCCACTTCATTACCGTCATTTTTATCTAGGCACAGACACTATACAAACAAAACATGTTCTAACTGGCCCCTGAAACTTGTATTCTTAGTGACTTAAAAAATTTTAATATTTTTTACGCTGATGTTTTAGCTGACAAACACACAAGTTTTAGGAGCCAGTTAGAACATGTTTTGATGTCTGGTGTTCATGCCTTGATGCAAACAATGATACTATAAGCAAGCAAACCAGCAGCAACATCATTCATAAAAGGATGGATGACTAGCTTGCAATCATTCTAAAGATAATCAAATGAAGGCTGGGCACCATGTTAGTTCATGTTTTAAAAAAAAAAAATCAAATATTGCTTTTTATTCAGCAATCTGGGTGCAAGAAAAATATAATTTCAGTTACAGTCAACAAGATTTTAATTAATAATACCTTTATTGAAAGAAATGATGAGATTAATACTTACACTAGATCACCTTTCTTTGGAGGAATTGATGGCTTTTCTGGAAAAAGAATGAAAAAATATGTTATGAATATGCAATAAATATTTCAAAAATTATAATAGTCAGTTTTGGATTTTATTGACCTTTTTTGTCTTTCTTTAGATTGACTGATACTGATGAAGATCTTCCTTGGTCTCCTCTAGCAGTCTGTAAACTTCCTAATGAAGAAAAAATATTGCCATCATGTACTCTGTATTATTATCATCATATATTATCAACATTATTATGTATCATCATCATGTATCATCAAAAAGAATGAAAAAATATGTTATGAATATGCAATAAATATTTCAAAAATATAATAGTCAGTTTTGGATTTTATTGACCTTTTTTGTCTTTCTTTAGATTGACTGATACTGATGAAGATCTTCCTTGGTCTCCTCTAGCAGTCTGTAAACTTCCTAATGAAGAAAAAATATTGCCATCATGTACTCTGTATTATTATCATCATATATTATCAATATTATTATGTATCATCATCATGTATCATCAAAAAGAATGAAAAAATATGTTATGAATATGCAATAAATATTTCAAAAATATAATAGTCAGTTTTGGATTTTATTGACCTTTTTTGTCTTTCTTTAGATTGACTGATACTGATGAAGATCTTCCTTGGTCTCCTCTAGCAGTCTGTAAACTTCCTAATGAAGAAAAAATATTGCCATCATGTACTCTGTATTATTATCATCATATATTATCAATATTATTATGTATCATCATCATGTATCATCATCATGTATCATCATCATGTATCATCATCATCATTATGTATCATCATCATGTATCATCATCATGTATCATCATCATGTATCATCATCATGTATCATCATCATGGATCATTATCATGGATCATCATCATGGATCATCATCATGTATCATCATCAAGTATCATCATCATGTATCATCATCATGTATCATCATCATGGATCATTATCATGGATCATCGTCATGGATCATCATCATGTATCATCCTCATGTATCAACCTCTCGTATCATCGTCATGTATCATCGTCATGGATCATTGTCATGGATTATGGTCATGGATCGTCATCATGAATCACCTTCATGTATCATCATTATTATTGTCATCATGTTACCTGATGATCCTGATTTTGAGCTTGAATCATCTTCCTCTGAATCTACAAACATTCAAAATATCATTTCAGTAAGATAAAAAACTGTTAGTGCTTTTTTTACTCAATACCACTAACATAGCTATCATTTCCTGACTGTTTGGTTTCTAACCTGTAGATGGTACTTGTTTCCGTCTTGACAGATGGGCTGGCCTATTTGGTGGTCGTGGTGGACGATATGCTTTAGCAGAAGCAGGCGGCTTCCCATCAATGCAATTACCATCAGGGCCATCATTTGTACTTCTTTTGCCCATTGGTTTTTTAGGCGGTAAGATTGGCCTTTCAACTGCATTTTGTTTTGAATTCTGTGAGTTCTGGATATTATTTATTTCTTCTTCCTTGGGTACATCAAATATCTGAGGAGCAAAAGACAAACAAGGGGGATTGGTCTACTGAGCTTTAGCTGTTGTATCACGGTGTGGGACAATCACAACAGAGCTAGGCCCCAAACTTGCTGAAAGCCCAAAGATCGAATTGGAATTTAGAATGTAATTTTTGAGGAAGGGAGGAAAACCAGAGAAAAAGTACAAGGGACATAGCAAACGACCCTACTCACATACAACACCAGGCCCGGCAGGACTCAAACCCAGGTCACATTGGTGAGAGGTGGCACATTAGCAGTCAACTCCACCCGATTGCAGCACAACATCATTTATTGAACCAATGACAATGATGCATGAGGAGGATGATTGTGTAAGTGAGAGAATATATCAGAAGAATGTTGTTCTAAGACAATAATTGTAAGCTAGATCAGCCAGAGGTTGTTTGAGGGTTAAACAAAGTGTGAAAGATTGAAGCTTTTTGCAATGACAGGACACTCTTACCCAGATGAACTTATACATCACTTAAATCATTATTTATCAAAATTTATGATTTAAAGTAATCTTACGTAATCATATTCCTTGATTAACAGCTCGACCACTACACTTTGATGCTTCAAATTCATAATAGCAGCCATCGTTTCCTCTTTAGACTTCATTAGTGTTGGTCCAAACACGACCCCAAGATTACTGGCTGCCATTAGGTTCTTGTTTGAATGAGCAGCAACCCTGAGAATAACAATCGCATAACATTAGGTTATTGGTAATGTTGAGTTGGTTGGTTGGCTGGGTAGACGCAATAATATGCCCTTTGCAGCATAGTAATCACTGCACTGATTCTAAAAATAGCTTAAAGATTCGGACAAACATTGCATTCCGTTTAACCACTACGAGGATTATACAAACCGATTTTATTATTTTTACTTAAAGTTACAATAATAACCCATGTAAACTAAGATCAACTGTGATCGGCTGTGAAAATTATCTGCTGAAAGTAAACTCGTAAGTTTGTTTGTCCGAATTTCGCCTTTGTCTTTGCTTTTATGACGTCACGGTTGCGCTGCGCTATTCACTGAGAGCAAATAAATGAACATCTTGATTCCCATGGGTGAAATTTGCTGGAAAACAAACACACTTTCAACAACCTGTTTTGAGAGATCGTAATAAAACTGCATTTCGTAACGCACTGGTTACACATCGTTTCATTCAGTTCTTTACAAGTAGCTAAAAAGAATCACCAATTTAAAATATAAACAAATATTTTCCTCTCCAGTACAGACACGTGACAGTAAGCTGCAAAGGGCCAGCGAGTATCCATAAAACAGACGACAGGGTTCATAGTACAATACAGAAATAATTTCAAACTACCTTTTCAGATGAGTCATAATTTGGAAAATCAGATTTCTGTTGTGTTCTGGAAGGCCTTGAATCAATTTCTTTAGCTGTTCTATTCTTTTTTTATAAGTTTCTAGCTCTGAAACAAAAGAGGTTCATCAACCCATGTCAAGTAATCATGTTACTTGTCATTTCATCTAATTACACATGCAGAAATGGTATAGATCAATCACAGAAACTACAAAACAATGCATGTTAACCAATCATAACAGCTGTTAAAAGTATTAGTAAATAAATCAGGCAATCAGACAAACAAGAAATAGTAAACCAATCATAACAGCTGTGTTAAAAGTATTGGTAAATAAATCAGTCAATCAGACAAACGAGAAATGGTAAACCAATCATAAACAGCTGTTAAAAGTATTGGTAAATAAATCAACCAATCCCACAAACAAGAAATGATAACCAATCATAACAGCTGTTAAAAGTATTGGTAAATAAATCAGCCATCACACACAACAGATGGTAAGAGATGGTTCATAATGACTGTTACAAGTAAAAATTAACTTACTGACAGCATTTAGAAAGTCATCATGATAATCAAATGTGAAGACAGGGGGGCACATATTCCTGAAAATAGTATAGGTAAAAATCAATAAGTATAATAATTGTATGCACATACGGTTAACATGCATACAGGTAAAGCATGTTAACATTAAGCTTTCCATCTAATTAGTTTACTCTTGTCTGTTTAATTTATTGTTTCTCATTTTGTATTATTACACTACATTAATTCTATTGTTTATTCATGTATTTATACTTTGTGCAATCTGCATCTCGATATCAAAATCTGAAGATGGCAGACGTTACTTCCAAAACATGTCAGTTAAACTAAAAAGACGTGTCATCACGTTTGTTATAAAAATAGTAGGAAGTCTGCTCGTAAACCGACCTTTTGATAATAATTGTATCATCAATCTATAATCCCATATAAGCAACTAACTCTATGAATTTCAAATTCTCTTTCCAGTCCAAATTAAAGATTAATTTCGATCGTTTCCATTTGCATTCTTTTGAGGGAAAACTATGACTTATGGAATCAGTCTAGTATAGCTTGGGATGATATAATTAATCTGCAATAGGACTACGTGTCTGTCCAATTTGGAAATTATTGAATTCAAAAAATTCCTCTGACTGCCAAATTGGACCCTTCCAATTTTGTCAGTCCTCGGAATTTTTTTCATCCAATTATTTCAAAATTGGACAGCATGAAGTCCAATTACCTATACTAATGAGATCTGTGTAAATACTTCTATAAGCCATAAGTTGTTCTGAGGTTGATGGGAAAACTGGGTTGAGTTGGCAATGAAGTGCATTTTGGGGCTGTTTTAGAGACGAAATAGACACCATCTTGAGAATATATCTTCTAAAACAGTCCCACAATGCTTTGCAATGCCAACATGACCCAGTTTTTCCTAAAACTCAGAATGGCTAATAATATTTTGATGTCTATCTTCGTACCTAATGTGTTGCTTCAGGGCACTTGTTATCGTTTTGACCTCAAATTCACAATCCTCACTTTCCAAGTCTATAGCATAAATCTTTTTCTTCTTTATGCACTGCAAAATCATGTTTTGGACATTTGAATCTACACCAACAACTCTGTACAGTCCCTGGTCTGTTATGCCTATAAGTAACATTTATACATCACACATTAAAAGATGGATGATTGTTTTTAATGAGATTATGATTACATGATGAGATTATATCTTCCATGAATAACCAATATTGTAAGCCCCCTCATCCCTACCCCGTGACAGTGGGGACAGTGGTTCAAGGTAGTTGTTCATAGGTGATGGTGGGCTGATAGAATATGGCACACACCACAGTTGATATTCCATTGGGAGGGCAAAAATCCTTCAAGAGTCAAGTCCTACCTCTCTTCTCTATAGCAGCTATGGCTTTTTTGATAAATTCCAGTCCAATTTCAGTTTTTTCAGCTGTTCAATGTAAGAGGAAAAAGTATTACAATAGGAATATACTTACTATATTTCATTAATATTAAGTGCCTAAAAATATTTGCAGATTTTTTTTAATATCTATTTTTTAATATTTGCAGATATACTAATTATTAAATTATTAACGATGATACTAACCATCATCCATGATTGGCAGTTGGTTGGAGTCCAAATACTCCTGTGGAATAGTGTCAAATATTCAATGAAATTCATATCTTAATTTGTTAGAAATAATTATTTCCCTTGCTGCAGGTGCAGTGGGTTTAGGAAAAAAGAACCCATGTGGCTGCTGCCATGTACATCAAGTAAAACACCATATAGAACGTTTTCATGTTGATGTACCAAATCAATGCACTTTCTATCTTCGGGGAATTGAACTCTATTTTTTATGCCAAAACTGTGCAGAAAGTTTCTATTGTTTGGTACACCAATATGGCTGCCTTTTCACGTGAGTGAAAACACTCTATAGAGGTTTTGCACCATCACGTGACAGCAGCCATGTTAGATTTGTATATTAAAAATATTTAATTCCAAGAGCAAAGGGATTTTAACCACAGGCAGCCCAAGCTGTATTGGCACATGATGGTACACACGTGATGGTGCACAACCTCTATTAATACTGGATGCCAGTGAGTGAATATTTACCGGTTCTTTTCCATCCATTGCCTCCAGCCAAAGCTTCCTATCCTCTTTATTTAGGCACTGTAAAGTAATAGTTCCTGGCCTACAAAAACAAACCAACCTATCAACACCTGACCAACAACCTAATAACCCACCAACCTATCAATACCTGACCAACCTATCAACATCCACCAACCTATCAACACCTGACCAACAACCTAATAACCCACCAACCTATCAACACCTGACCAACAACCTAATAACCTACCAACCTATCAACACCTGACCAACACCCTAATAACCTACCAACCTATCAACACCTGACCAACAACCTAATAACCCACCAACCTATCAACACCTGACCAACAACCTAATAACCCACCAACCTGTCAACACCTACCAACCTATCAACACCTACCAACAACATTATAACCTACCAACCTACCAACACCTATCAACACCTACCAACCTATCAACACCCACCAACCTATCAACACCTACCAACCTATCAACACCTACCAACCTATCAACACCTACCAACCTATCAACACCCACCAACCTATCAACACCTACCAACCTACCAACACCTACCAACCTATCAACACCTACCAACCTATCAACACCTACCAACCTATCAACACCTGACCAACAACCTAATAGCCTACCAACCTATCAACACCCACCAACCTATCAACACCCACCAACCTATCAACACCCACCAACCTATCAACACCCATCAACCTATCAACACCTACCAACCTATCAACACCCACCAACCTATCAACACCCACCAACCTATCAACACCCACCAACCTATCAACACCTACCAACAACATTATAACCTACCAACCTACCAACACCTATCAACACCTACCAACCTATCAACACCCACCAACCTATCAACACCTACCAACCTATCAACACCTACCAACCTATCAACACCTACCAACCTATCAACACCTGACCAACAACCTAATAGCCTACCAACCTATCAACACCTGACCAACAACCCTATAACCTACCAACCTATCAACACCCACCAACCTATCAATACCTACCAACCTGTCAACCTACCAACCTATCATCACCCACCAACCTATCATCACCCACCAACCTATCAACACCTACCAACCTATCAACACCCACCAACCTATCAACCTACCAACCTATCATCACCCACCAACCTATCATCACCCACCAACCTATCAACCTATCATCACCCACCAACCTATCAACACCCACCAACCTATCAACACCTACCAACCTATCAACCTACCAACCTATCATCACCCACCAACCTATCATCACCTACCAACCTATCAACACCTACCAACCTATCAACCTACCAACCTATCATCACCCACCAACCTATCAACACCTACCAACCTATCAACCTATCATCACCCACCAACCTATCATCACCCACCAACCTATCATCACCCACCAACCTATCAACACCTACCAACCTATCAACCTATCAACACCTACCAACCTATCAACACCTACCAACCTAACTACTACAACTTTACTATCAACCTGCCATACCTTATCAACATTACTGATCTGAATAGGAAAGAAATAATAATGTCTGTATTATAACACAAACCTGTCTTGTGCTGTAATATCAAAACAGAACCTCCTATCTATTGAGTCAGTCTTCTTCCTGGAACAAGTAGAGAGATAAATAAAATAAATTACAATGCCATAAGCATTAAGAGAGAATTCTTTTCGTATTCAAGCTGTGAGCGCCAAAAACTATTTTCTTCAAGAAAGGCTGTTATTGAAAAAAATTTCCTCTTAATTCTTACTGATCCCTGAGACAACATCTGGGCGGATCTAAGTTGCTGCATGATATGGCTAACTCACTGACTGGACCCTGAAACACCTCTCGGCTGATTTAAGTCATGACATATGGCTAACTTACAGATTGTACCCTGAAACAACCCCTTGGCTGATCAAAGTTAGGGCATTGCTTAGGCACAGTTCAAACCCTGAAACAACTTCCGGGCTGATCTAGCTAGGGCATGGCTAACAGATTGGACCGTGAAACAACTGCTGGTCTGATACAAGTCAGGGTAAAGCTAACTCACAGATCGAACCCTGAAACAACTTCTGGGTTGATCAAAGTCAGGGCATGGCAGCTAACTCACAGATTGAACCCTGAAACAACCTCTGGGCTGATCAAAGTCAGGGCATGGTGGCTAACTAACTGATTGGACCCTGAATCAACATCTAGGCTGATCAAAGTCAGGGCATGGCAGCTAACTAACTGATTGGACCCTCAAACAACCTCTGGGCTGATCTAAGTCAGGGTATTGTTAACTCACAGATTGGACTAGAGCTTAGCATGTTGGGTTTTCCGTAGGGAGTAAAACCAAATACCCTAGAGAAGAATTGAATAATTATTGGAACAAAAACTAGAACTAATCAGTCTTGAAAAAGAGGAAAAGGAAGGGAAACAAACCTTATACATGATGTTATAACCATGGTATCTGTACAGGCATTCTATACAAATGAAAAACAAACGACACCTCAAAACACTAATATAATCAATAATTAAACACCACAGCACAGAAGGAGACCAATGACCAAATTTGAAATGTTTTGAAAAAAGGCAAACCCTAAATTTTATAAAATAATATAACAAGATTGGATTCAGGATGATTTTAAAGTGGTTGCTGTTATCTAGAAAGCCTTCCTTCTTAGACTGTACATTATTGTGTCTTTATTATTATTATTGTCATATCCAATCCAAAGTAGTGAGGGACTAACCATCCAATCCACCCTCTGGATCTGCCCTTGATCAGAGGGGAAGGTCATTCATGTACATACTGGTAAAAGATACCAGGATATCCTGGAAAGCACAGGCTGCGAACATGCTAATGCATAGGTACCAATGCCAGGGTCAATTCCTGCCGGGCTCGGTGTCGTATGTGAGTAGAGTTGCTTGTTGGTTCTCTCCTGTGCTCCCAGGGTTTTTCACCGGGTTCTCTGGTTTTCCTCCCTCCATAAAAATCAACTTATAAATTTCAATTTGATCTTAGGAGATATTTTCCATAAGGTTAACCTCTTATATCTCCTTTTGCACTATAATGCAAATAAATAGGACGTTTGCATAATTGCATCATTTGACTCCAGCTACCATAAATGCTTCATGAATTTTCTTTCTTATTTAAATTAGTATTTCCTCGTGAGAATAGTAAGACAATTAGTGCTAATTAACTGAACAAAAGAAATTGTGCAAGGAAGTCTGTTAGTAGAGGTCAATGACGCCATCGTGCAAACGTCCTATTGGTGTTTTTTTAAGTGGTTGCTATGGATACCTACCATTCTGCCCTGGGTCTGTACATATGGTATCATAGTTAATATTTTATTTTCTTTGGTGTAGTAGCAGTAGTGCTTTGTCCATGTGTATCCTAGGCCACCTAGAATTAAGAAAACGGTATAAAATTATATTACAGACACCAAACAACAATATTCCCAGTGCAATTCATAGAGTCCTGTAGCACAATCACAGTGTGCATATGTGTAACATAGGCAATTTTTATGAAACATTTGAAAGACAAGTAAAAACTGCCAGAATACATAAGACATAGTGTAAGATTATCTATGAAACACATTTCAATCATTTAATCAGAATTTTTGATTATTGACAGCTATTTCATATATTACCCACAATGCATTGCGGGCGTGGCAATTCACTAATTATTTCTTATTTAAACTGAATTTACATTCTAAGATTGAAATGCTTTTACACTTTGAGTGATAGACAACCTATAATGATGCAATGATCTCTTCATTTACGCTCAAGGAGGCCTGAAAGCGTTATGAAATCAACTGGTAACGCAAGTGACATCTTGTGCAAAATAAGCCTTATGATGATTTTATCGTTTCAGCCCTAAATTTTTTATAATACGCCCCCCCCCCCCCCCCCCGAAAACTTGAGGAATAGTTGTATGGCATTCCTTCTACGTTTCTTCTACGTTTGGAGACCATTTAGAGTGAATTTTGAATGCTATCTTCAATGATCGTTACGCTTGCGTAAGCACTGGGGGAGACAGGAGAGAAAACCGGAAGAACAGTCCAGGATTCACTCCAGATCTGGAGAGCAGTACCACGTCACGTTTCTATTGTTTTCTGCTTCGATGTAAACATTGCAGTCACGCAGACGAGTACAAGTGAACGGCATCTCGAGTACTTTTACGGTTCTGAAGGTTTATTTAAGTGCTGCACATGAATGTAAGAGCAATTTTTGATCAAATATTCATGGCAATCTTTTTTTTTTTAAAAAAAGGTCCATTGTTTGTCTAAAATAGAGCCAAACAGTAGGTCCCGGCTTTTCAAAGATCTTGTAAATCTTCAAAAGAAGTATGAGGCTTCCATTCAATTGGAACAACTGTTGTGCTGTATCTTCTTTTCATGTCCAACTCATGCTTTTCTTTTAGGGATATTAAGCAACATTTCACACAAAGAAACCTCGGATGAATGTTTTGTGAATCCAAGGACACGTCCATTGACCATGCGGTCTCAATTTCAACTGGACATTTCCTGTTATCGTTTGTGACACTACAACCACAGATTCTACATCTCTCTATAATGTGACTGATGTCACGCAACACAGTCACTGTTTTCTTAAGTAAGTGTCATATTACATTAGTTTAGTTTGGGATGCGTGGCAGTTGCCCGTGCTATATAAATGATTTCGTCGTAAGAGGTCAAGTTATAGGACTTCAAGTTAGAAGTTAACATCTGGACAAGGTACCGATCATTTAATATGTTTGTAAAGTGTTTATGTATTGAATCTTATAGTTTAAATAATTCATTCCATCGCGTATAATTCCGATATGATTAGTTACGTTCCTTTGTTGATCTACTTGTAGTTTTACAGATAAGTCAGAGATAGTCAAGATCGACTAGATATACGAATAAAGATTAATCCAGTAAAGCAGTCTTAGTTTGCCTAGCAAAGGCCACACTATAACAAAATTTTTTTTATGCCCATCCATATTGCTGTGCAGATCAAAATACAAAATATGAGTTACATCTCATAAATGTCACAAGTATGACATTGAGCTTCGGTTTTTGGGAAAGACGCACGATAATTACAATGATCACCGTACCCGACTCTAGTTTCCAGTGAAAATCATTTTTGATCTGGGATAAATCTGTTACCTTTCCAAAAAAATGTACATCCCATTACTTACTGAACCTGTAAACACTGTCATGGCACTCAAGCCAAGTCTGTGTGATAAAACTTGTCTGATTTTTTCACCATCGTCTTCATCTCGCAGTTAAATTCTCACCTCAAGCTATTCTTTCATATATCGTGAGAACTACTATCAATCAATATCCAGTCTCTACTCAATGAAAAAAGATGAAAATTCCCAAAGAAATACCTTGAAATACCCATGACCTTGTCGTGGAAAACAATAGAAACGTGACGTCATGACCACTCTCCAGATCTGGAGCGAATCCCAGACTGAAGAATGTTTCCGAAACAGTTTTTGCAAGACTCGACTAGCTTATTTTAAAATACAACTATAAATTATACTCTGAATGGAAGCTTTATTAAATGAACGCCAGTTTGGTTGCCTGAGCATGTATGGCGTTCCAATCCCGCCAAAATTCAATGTTGACATGAAACATTCAACTTCATGCATCAACATTCAAGTGTATATAATACAACTTCGAAGTTCAGTTTTCAACCTTAAAAAACTTGGGATTGAATATTCAATGTCATACCTCAACATTGGAGTTTACATGCTCCAACATCGAACTTCACAAACAGGAACTTTCAACTTCATTAAACTTGAGATCGAACAGGCTCGAACATCCAACTTCATTTAACAACTTGGAATTTGTAAACTCTAACTAACAACTTTCAGGCTCAAACGTTTGAACCCAAATTTTTGAATTCATTTAATTCGATAGTGTAGATTGTACGTTTTGGATGGACGTTATATATTGCATGTTGCAATCGGATCAGTTGGAAGTTGAGTACTCAAACACGCACCAACTCCGCCAAAATGTATCATATGTCAATGTGACGTTATTGACGAAGGCTTGTGGGAACATCGTAATACGAGCGCACACTTCACTGAAGATTGAAACACGATACCTTCCTTTGCTCAGAATATTATCGGGTACATCAAGTGAGACTAGCATTCTATCCCGGGGGGGGGGGGGGGGGGTACTCCGCCAGAATTTGGGTAGGGGTGTTCCACTGGGATTCTGAAAGGGGTACCCTGTTTATGACAAAAAAAATCGTATTTGTAGACCCTGTTTATGACAAAAGATATAATTAATTGCACTGAGTTCCGGTTTCAATTATCATGTCATCTCGCGTATCATTTTTTTACGACCATGGTAACCAGTTTCAGTCAATACGAAAGTAGAAACCCTGTATATGACAGGAAACTCAGGAAGAATTTGGACCTTGAGTGAAATTGCATACCCTGTTTATGACAAGAAGCTCGAAAAACCATACCCTGTTCAGCGGATCATCCCCGTATAGTTCTGATATATGGGAGTACCCCCCCCCCCTGGCATTCTATTAATGTAGTCGACTCTTAATCTCAATAAATCAATATCCACTACATTCTGGAGCTCATTGATAGCATCAATTACACTTCGCAGCGAAAGCTGCGCCATTTTGAATTACAAATTCGAATAAAATTTACACAACTACTACCCCCATGGAATAATTTTAGCTATACAGCCGGGTTACCTGTGGATTGTTACGTCATACTGACACTCGACACTTTTTGGCGGTCGTGGTACGCACAATGATACTCAACTTTTAAGATGACTGAATTTGATTTGAAACAGTGATGTTGAAGGACGAGGCTTTGAAAGTTGTTTGGAAAACTTGAAGGTTGATGCATGAAGTTGAGTATTGGAGGACGAAGTTTTAAAAGTTACAGGCAAAACTTGAATGTTGATGCATGAAGTTGAGTATTGGAGGACGAAGTTTTAAAAGTTACAGGCAAAACTTGAATGTTGATGCATGAAGTTGAATGTTTCATGTCAACATTGAATTTTGGCGGGATTGGAACGCCATAAGCATGGTCAAAGGACAAGCTCATCTCTGTGAATTGCTCATGAAAACGGCAAGTTAACAGGAAAATTTATCCAGTTGTAATACATTAAAAATTGTTTCCGAATTACAAAATCGCTCTGTGCTCTTTTTTTAAGGAACCTTTTTCAACAATTTTACTCTGCACTCAATACACTGCAATTTTGTACTTTTTCAGCAAACTTGAACCGTGTTTTTTTCGTATTTTGACTTAGTATTGATCACAAACTATTTGTGATTAAAGTTGGAAATTTTATTTCATGTTAATTTAGCGAAGTCCTTGGGGAGGTTTTGTAGGTTAAGTAGATGTGCACAGTGTGATTATGCTACAGGTCAGAACAATACATTTCTCAGGAGATAAAGACTCATTATATTATTTCCACTGAATTAAGCTGCTACCAGAATATAATTATACATGCTGCAAGAGGTTTAGGTGTGACTATACAAATGTATTGGGAAGTGTGAAAAAGATGATCATGTTGTAGTTTTTCAGCCATTAACCTGATCAAATTCAGGACTCAACAAACCCAAATGTTAGGTTTTGTAGATAAAGTAAAACTGGAGAACCCAGAGAAAAACCCTCATATCAAGGGAGAGACATAACAAACTCTACTCACATGTGATGCAGAGTCTGCAGAATCAATCCTGAGACCCCAGAGGTGAGTGTACTACTACTATATGCTACCCATGATTCCCGAGAGCCCTATATTTTCCTGGCAATCTCACACAGCATACTAGAGTATAAACAACATTCTCTGTACCTTTTCTTTTCTCCTGTACATTAAGGTAGCCTTGTCCTGTGTGTGCTCCTTGATGGTAAAGTTCCCCTCTCTTTGCTTTCTTTAATTATTGATGAAACATAAGAATAATATAAATTTAACTTATAGCTACAATAGTCTCCTTCACAGTTCCCTGCGCCATCTTGAAAAGTAGTCGTGCTTTGCCTCAAAGCAAGATGAATGGTGAGCTTGCAATGATAGAGACCTTTGAATAATTGTCCAAGGTGTTAAAAGAGGTCTCTATCACACCAGGCTCAACCTTCACTTTGCTTCCATGCAAAGGCACAGCTACCTTTCAAGATGGCACAGGGAACTGTGAAGGGGACTATTATTTTCTCTTACTTGCCATAATAATAAGATTAACAACACACCTAAGATTATCATATCTTAGTTACCATATTCAAAATCTCTAGATCTTAGACATGGAATTTAGAAATAACTATTATCCACCAATCCTACAGTATTACTGAGCAGGGATTCTCTTAAACTTAGTGGTGTGTACTTTGTTCTCTTAAACTTACCTGTTGTACTTTGTTCATCAGTGTTTCAGCCTGTTCCTTGGTCGCACTAAATCTGTCCCTAGTCTGCAAAACACAATGAATAACACAACTATCATCATTTAACAGGGATATAGGAGCATATTTTTTACCAGGGGGCTAAAATGAAAATAAGGTTGCATCAAAAAAAAATAGAAAGCATGCACCTTCTGGTATGGGTTTAAAATTGTGAGTATTTTAGCATTATTACAAACAATAAATTTCAAAAATCATTTTTCAAAAAGTGGAGTGAGCTATATAGCCCCCTAGCTTCCTTGGCTCCTAAACGTCACCAATGCTTTTCTATGGAACAAATGCTTTAAAAACTACATCTTTTATACTTACATTTTGAAGCCTTAATTGCAAATCTGTCATGTATCCCTCCTTATCTATATAGTAGACTTCATAGCCTGTTAACATTGTCAACAAAAAATATAACTTAACACTAACATACACTACAATCCCCCAAAAAAGTAATAAAAATAACAAACTGATTAGAATAAATTACAATGCAAGTGAGTATTGTAATGTATGCTTATTATGCAAAAAGGATTAAGACATTAATGATTAAATGGGTGTAGTATTAGTTAGAAGAGGATTTCGTAAGTTGTGACTTACCAGTGTGAAAAAAAGTCTTTTGTGCATACATATAAGATAATAGCTGCAAAAAAAAACATTACTTTGGTTCAATAATCTTGAAGAATATAATAGTAAATGAACTTTCTTTTGGAGGTGACACTTGAAAGAACCAAATGATATCGTTGTGGCTCAGTGTGTAACACCTCTAAATCAGAAGGGACTGGTATTTTATCTGGTCATCCAAGCCACGGCAAAGATCTAACCATTGGCAGATATCTTTTAAAGCAAAAGCAGGACCTTCTTCACACTAGTGTGCTCTTGTTGATAGAAGGATAGAAATCAAGATTTCATTGCTTTAAGATATAAAAATTGCATGTTAAAGTGTATATCAAGGAAAAAAATTTGTTTTCAAAATCACTTATATGTGAACAGTGTAGTAGTATGCTTGCAGTATTTTGTATGTGGTCGTCTCTTTTCAGAGATACAAACATTTGAAATATCAATATGCAAATGAGGTGACGTAAAATCCAGAATGTGTTATATTTTGAAGTGTAATTTACGACAAGTGTTCTGAAGTGAAATAACCTAAAAGTGTACAAAGCCATGTATTTCATTCATAAGGATAATTTACAAATGAAAAAACAGCAGTACTTTCCACAACAGCATTTTTGTATAATAAATTAGTCTTGAATTTACGTCATCTCACTTGCATATTGATATTTTAAATGTTTATTTTTCCCAAAAGAAAATTTCACATACGAAAATACTGCAACCATACTACTACACCACTCACATATAAATGATTTTGGGAAAAAATGTTTTCCTTGATATACACTTTAACACTTTAAGTCTAGTGTATTCTTTAATTCAGATAGAGAACTGAAAATTTGATAAGAATTGAAAGAACTTACTGTTTCAACAAACTGGAACTTCTTCGTTTCATTAACTTCTTGTAGTTTAAAGACATAATCCAGAGCTGTCTGGTGGAATACACCCCGCTCATTTTCAAATTGTGTGTCTGCCTATCAGAGGATAAGAATAGTGTGAATGTCATGATCTAAGAATATTGGAGCCAATCAAACTGGGTCCTTGGTCAGATACCCAACAATGGGTAGTCAAGAGCTCATTTAACATCTACATGACCTTATAACCACAGGTATCCCACCCAACTGGGGAATGGTACAATACCTTTTTAGCAACAGGTACTAAGAGAATATGCAGGACCTCATAACCACAGGTATCCCACCCAACTGGGGAATGGTACAATACCTTTTTAGCAACAGGTACTAAGAGAATATGCATGACCTTATAAACCACAGGTATCCCATGGCCAATCAACTGGGGAATGTAAAACCAGAGAATATACAGGACCTCATAAGTATGATTATCCCATTCAACTGGGGAATGGTACACTTTTTAGCAACAGGTACTAAGAGAATAAAAAGGACCTCATAACCACAGGTATCCCATTCAACTGGTGAATGGAACACCTTTTAGCAAGAGAATATGCATGCCTTATAAACCACAGGTATCCTAGTCAACTGGGGAATGTAAAACCTTATAAACAGCAACAGGCACCAAGAAAATTACTCCCATCAACTGGGGAATGTAAGCCTTCAAAATATCAATACCTCTGTAAGCTGTGTTTCTTTTTTCTTTGACGACATGTTTAGATAACTTTGAACAGTTAAACAAAATTTCTCAGTTTGCTTGTCAAACTTCTTTTTTTCTTCCTGTAAATGAAATCAGAGAGGTATACTTTGAATAAATAAAGAATATATCTTCAATAATATCTTCAATACTATCTTCATCACATAGGCCCCGTCCACACGTATCCGAAAATTTTTGTGTCCGGAAATTTTTTCTGCAGATACGGGTTGCGTCTGCAAATTTTTGTATCCGTATCCAGAAATTTTTGAAAACGGTCTCCAGAGTGGAAATTTTCAAATATGCTCCGAATACAGAGATGTGTGGACGGTCGTATGTGCAAATTTTCAAATACGATGACATAAACACGATTTTGAAAATCGCGAAAATCAAATGGACTAGGTTTGAAAACCTAGATTGAAAACGATTTGAAAACGATTCGAATACACTGTGTGTGGACACGAACATTTTCATATCTGCAAAAAAAAATTTCCGGATACAAAAATTTCCAGATATGTGGGGACAGGGTCTTACTATCAAAAAACTCATTAATAATTCATGAAGGAAACAATAAAAATCATGACTATGAAGGAGGTTTTATATCTGATATAGATTCGTCTTCATTTGCATAAACTTTAACTTGAATTTTCTCTATCAAACTTGGTTCATTTCATAAAGAATTCAGTACAATATGAGAACACGTGTTTTATCAGGTCTAAAATCAAATCCTGATAAAACGCTTCTGCTCGTTCATTAAACACTACATTTCGTATCACCCTAACCATCATGCATCATCATCATGTATCATCATCATGTATCATCATCATGTATCATCATCATGTATCACCATCATGCATCATCATCATGTATCATCATCTTGTATCATCATGTATCATCACCATCATATATCATCATCATGTATCATCATCACGTATCATCATCATGTATCTTCATCATGTATCATCATCATCATGTATCATCGTCATGTATCATCGTCATGTATCATCGTCATGTATCATCGTCATGTATCATCGTCATGTATCATCGTCATGTATCATCATCATGTATCATCATCATGTATCATCATCATGTATCATCATCATGCATCATCATCATGTATCATCATCATGCATCATCATCATGTATCATCACCATGTATTATCACCATGTATCATCATCATGTATCATCATCATGTATCATCATCATCATCATGTATCATCATCATGTATCATCATCATCATGTATCATCATCATGTATCATCATCATGTATCATCATGTATCATCATCATGTATCATCATCATGTATCATCATCATGTATCATCATGCATCATCATCATGTATCATCATCATGCATCATCATCATGTATCATCACCATGTATTATCACCATGTATCATCATCATGTATCATCATCATGTATCATCATCATCATCATGTATCATCATCATGTATCATCATCATCATGTATCATCATCATGTATCATCATCATGTATCATCATGTATCATCATCATGTATCATCATCATGTATCATCATCATGTATCATCATCATGTATCATCAACATGTATCATCATCATGTATCATCATCATGTTTCATCAGTCATGTATCATCATCATGTATCATCATCATGTATTATCATCATGTATCATCATGTATCATCATCATGTATCATCATCATGTATCATCATCATGTATCATCAGTCATGTATCATCATCATGTATCATCATCATGTATCATCATCATCATGTATCATCATCATGTATCATCATCATGTATCATCATCATGTATCATCATCATGTATCATCATCATGTATCATCATCATGTATCATCATCATGTATCATCATCATGTATCATCATCATGTATCATCATCATGGATCATCATCATGTATCATCATCATGTATCATCATCATAACCATCATCATGTATCATCATCATGTATCATCATCATGTATCATCATCATGTATCACCATCATAACCATCATCATCATCATGTATCATCATCATAACCATCATCATCATCAACAATAGTGTATAATTATTAATTATCAATGCCACCACCATTGTTGCTGTCATCATTGTGTATCACCCTTACTATCAAAATCATCACCATCATCATCATCAAGAAGACAGTACAAAACGTGAGATCGAAAGAACGATAAATACCGCCAATCACCCAAATCAGATATTCATAAACACAAATGTAAATAAAACACATAACCTCAGATCTAATGTTCAGTCTGCAATTAGGATTCCAACATCAAGGACAGATAGACATATGAACTCCTTCATACCTAGGGCCACCAGGCTCATAAGTACATAGCTTTTAGATATAAATATTGTATATATCAATAACTTTAACCATGTAAATCCACTGTATATTTTATTTAAGGTTGATAAATAAAGCTTATTATTATTATTATTATTATTATTATTATTATTATTATTATTATTATTATCATGTATCATATCATTATCACAGATAGTAAGGACACATGACATGTCACACTACAAAAGTGACAAAACACAATACAGGTGCACTGTTCACAAATTTATCAGCTGCAATTCTATCTATTATGCATCTTACCTTGGCTCCTTCAATCTGCTCTTTCCTAAAATTCTCTAGTGACTGAATAAGCTGATCATTGGCATGGACGATCTGATTATATACCAAATTAAAAACATTAGCCTTACTAGTCCCTATCAAATTATTGACAGGGCTTTCAGAATAAGCCAGAAGCTGCCAGAGCTCTGGCGATTGCTTCAAAGCTGCCAGCTACTTTTTCTTTTCCATAAAGAAATTAGCATCATTAAAGCTATCAGATCGCAGCCAGATACTTCAGACTTAATTATAACTAACTACTTAAAAACATTATGAAATCCCTGATTTAATATACAACCCCCCCCAACGACAATCAAATTCAAATAGTTTGGATTTCTAGCTTACCATTGTAATCCTTTCTTCTTCTACACCTTTAATCACTTTGGCGAATTCTTTGAGTGCATCAGCTGGACAACACATTAGATAAATAAAACATAATATTTACCTATCATTTTAGTGCCACTACCTATAAGCTTCTTCATAAATTTCCAATATTTTCAGGTTCTACTGCATCTGGTTCTGTGCAAGATTCACATGAAAAATGAAAATTTTATATTTCTTAATTTCATGCTTGCATCTTGAGGTGCCATACATATTTATGAAGATCACATGCTAACAATGATTGGCTGAATGTTGCAATCCAATCATAGGTGAGATAAAGTAAGTGAAATATATAACAAGGTGTATTGCTTACCAATGCGGATCTCATCATCAGTTTCTACTTCACCAATGCATTCAAAGCGAAAGTTATCCAATACTTGAGCAAAGCTCTGTTGTGCTTTTGAAAGGACTGGAAAATAAATCAATAAGAATAAACTTGAGAAGGCAGGGGAAACTAATTAATCTATTTGAGCAGTTCTATATATATGTTGTTGGGTTTCATATCGTGAGAGGACTGGATCAATTTATTTTATTTTATTCAATATTTTAACAGGAACATCTAATTTAGCACAGGCTAGTTTAAACAGAGTCCTGTATAAAATAAATATGATTACAAAGTAAATACACACTACATGAATTTCAAGTTACAGTATATTACGATATACTGAATTAACAATCCACCAGGCATATATAGCCAATGTTTTTTTGCTTGCAGTGTATTCATACATTGAGGGGTTTCATTAAAGTGCCTCTGACCCCTAACTCAATGTTTTCAGCATTTATTCTACATGAAGTTAAAAGTTAAATAATAAAATATTTTTATATTATTTGAGTGATGCATGTTGGAGATATCAAGGTTTATACTTCCAGTATGCTAATGCGTGTGATGTCATAGGAGGCATTATTAAATATACGAAAATTTACTGGGGTAGTAAAATATCCTGTATAAAACATAATTATCTTACTCAGGGTTTACAGAAAGGTTATTGCAAATTTGTTTCCTCATAGTAATCAGTGTTTTGATTTTAAAATGATGACAAACAAACCCAAATGCCTACTATGACATCACACTCATTAGCATAAGGGAAGTATAAACCTTGATATCTCCAAGATGCATCACTCAAATCATATAAAGATATTTTACTATAATTTTACTTTTAACTTCATGTAGAATCGATGCTGAAAACATTGAGTTAGGGGTCATAGGCACTTTAAGGGTCAAGGATTGAGGAATGTTCCAGTAAATGAGGAAAATTCTCCAGCTTATTGCGATTTTTCTGCGAACCCAAATATTTCAACAGCTTGTCATGAATTGTTTTTTACTGCGGCCAGTCAAGAACATAACAGGTACTGACTGATAATTTTTTAATTGACAGTCGTGACAGGAAAATTAGGTAATACACTTCTGTCAATCAAATAAATTGGTTGATACCTTTATATTCTCTGTTTGGCAGCAGTGTATTGCCCTATAGCTATTTCCTTGTTGTGACTGACATCTTGATCAGCGTTTAGCAGTGAAAAGAGTGGTAACATTTCCATTACCTGCAGTCGGTTAAATTTACCCTAAATATAGTTAGATTCTGTTCAATATGTCAGTTATGTCCAATATGCAGGATCAAATCCACCAATCAGCCCCTAGATTGCATGTGATGTACGTGGTACTACAGTATCTTATACGAGGGTGGAACACTTACAACTTGATTACATTAATACAGAAGCCAGCAGCCACAAAAAGGTTAAAAAACAAAAAGGTATAATGATTATAAAAGAATTGCATTGCTAATAAACTGAGTCAATAGAATGTGTCTCCGACACCTCTCACAAAGGCTTCCACAAATATAAAAGTTTATTTGCCACTTTAGCATCGTTGGTGAAGTATTAAATGCAATTCTAAAAAGTTCTTTCAACGCCAGCAAGAAGAAATTTGAGATACTCGATGTTTTTGGAGCTGTGTTATCAGAATGTGGATGGTATGTCATACTAGAACCAGAACAAAAAACCTAAGGATTTGAACGCTTAAATAGCATCATATTTAATCTACCTAGGCGTAATTTGTAATATTAATTCTCTGTCATATCAAAATAGAAATTTAGAGATGGTTTTTGCGAACGATTTCTACTTTTAATTTTACTGGGATACCTGTGATATCACAGTCATAAAATGTCTTTGTTTTTCTTTTCTGTCTTCATGACAAAATGGGAAAGTTGAGCAATAGTACCCAGGGGTCTTCAGGAACTTACCCAAGAGACCTATGCAGGCATCTGCTATATGGGGTTCACATCAATAGTCCAATCAATTATCATGTATCAGATGTCAATCAATGTCACTATGTTGTCAAGTGATTATGAGAGGTTGGAGCTAGCAGATCACGTGTCACAGGTTTATGTCTATGCATGCTCTATTTTGTTGACTGCTGTAATTCAAGACAGCCGAACTAGAAATATTAATTTATGAATTTCCTATACAAGGATTTCAAGGCAAGAAGATACCGATGGTTTCGAAGCGATTATTTCTAAGAATTTTCAATGAACTTCATGAGCCATCGCTTGTTTTGGTTTACTCTTCATGATTCATCTGCTACTCGAGCAGTATTTTCTGCACGCACGAATGAAGATCGATGAGGAGAACAGTGTTTCAAAAGTCAGAATTTATACGATAAGCGATACTGCAAATTCATTCAGCATGACAATATAGATATTCTTATAGCCTACATTTATGTATTTATATCAACAGTTTTAGCTTCAAAGTCTACTCACAAAGGAACATGAGGTACATAGCAATATTTATTTTAAGATTCTATTTGATATAAAAAGCAAAATATATAATTTGCTAAGCACACATTCCAGGGTTTGTTTGCCGCTCGAAGCGTTATGATCTCCTTTAAATGTTTCTTCAAAAAAATGGTGATTCATTAAAAAATATCGATAAATTATAAAATTATAAAATGTAAAGCAATTATGAGAGAGTTCTGGAGCAAATATTAGCTCGTATTTACGTTTTAAATGAAGCATTTTTATTTTAAAGCATGAACAACAACCTACGTATGCCAAAATCTGGACCGGAACTGGAATTGCAGTTCCAAATTGAGTTATTTATCAGTACTACTTTATCAGTATTTTTGGAAGCTCAACCAACTAAATACTCCATGCATGTTGAAACCAGGTTCTCCACATCCCACTTCCAGGTATCCCAGTCAACGCTGCCTACAGCGTCTAGTTAACTACATTTTCTCTTTCCAGCATCTAAGCACAATTCAGCACAGATTCAACGTTGCGAAAGACTCTTACTCCTTTCTTCTAATCCTGCAGGAAAATTTGACTTAAAGATATATCACAAGCAAGGATACCTGAAGATAGAGAATTAAATATCGAGTTCTAGATGATATTTAAGGTACGTACTTTCCGTTGCCTTGAGTAAAGCTTTGCATTCCTTGATCAAACCCTTAATCGCCTCATTCGTCTGCTCCAATTCTCGTTCATGTTCGTGAATATTTTCTCGAAAATAAGGGCTGTCCAACAAACAGTCGGCAAATTCTAGAGGCTTAAGCCCCATTCCTTGTCCAGTAGGTTTGTTAAGTTGTTAAACTCGTCGTATTCGAGAGAAAGTTCGAGGTGATAGCATCGACAAACCTAACTTCCTTGTTGGATGGACAAACTTGTACAGGCTAGTTTCGATTTAACTGTGCATGCGTTGGCTCGTGACGACATGTGACCCCACCCCTCTGAGTTAAAAAAAAAACGAAGGAATGAGAGTCGAAAGAGGAAGGGAGAAAAAGAAGAAAAAAGGTCATTAAGGGAGAAAAATTGGGAAATAAAGAAAAAAGGGAATGCATGAAACGAAGGCTGAAGGAGAAAAACGCATAAAAGAAAAGCAGAAACCAAACAAAGAAAGAGGGAGAAAAGGAAGGAAAAAGGTAAAAAGAAAGAAAAGAAAAATGAAAAAGGGAAGAAAGAATATTTCAAATTTTATCAAAGTATTCATAGATTATACATCATATGATTTCCAGCAGTATTTGATAATAGTTATTGAATATAGGATTTCAGTAAAAAGTTCTTTATTTATGAAAATGATATCAAAGAGAGATTTTCAACATTTTACAAAAACTTTACAAAAATTTTTTTTTGGTTTTCCTGTATCCTAGGTCGTTTGATTTTTATTTCGTTTTTTTTTTATTTTCATTTTTATTTTGTTTGTTTGTTTTTGTTTTTGTTTTATGGCGCATTTGATCTTTTCAACATGGAAAACATGCCCTATAAGTATTAAATTATTAAAATTGTTTGTTTTTGTTTTCGTTTTTGTTTTCCTTTGTTTTTGTTTTCCTTTGGTTTTCAGTAAATAGTTCTTTATTTATCAAAATGATATCGAAGAGAGATTTTCAACATTTTACAAAAACTTTAAATATTTTTTTTGGGTTTTCCTGTATCCTAGGTCGTTTGATTTTTATTTCTTTTTCTTTTTCTTGGGTTTTTTGTTGGTTTTTGTTTTTGTTTTTGTTTTTGTTTTTGTTTTTGCTTTTGTCTTTGTTTTTGTCTTTGTCTTATGGCGCATTTGATAAATTTCGACATGGAAAATGCGCCCTATAAGTATTAAATTATTATTATTATTATTTGTTTTTGTTTTTGTTTTTGCTTTCCTTTGTTTTTGTTTTCCTTTGGTTTATTGTTCATGTTTTTTTCATTTTTTTACTTTTTGTTTCCTTCCTGCTTCTTCTTTTCACTTTTCAGTTCGTTTTTCTTTGTTCTTTTTCCTATTTCCCTGTTTTTGGAAAAAACTTGATTCCTTAATTACTGATTCAGTGTCACACGAATCTGTTTGGAAGGCTGAAGTTGTTCAACACAGCATTTCAGTACATCCATTCTTTTAATTTCCTTTAAAATGTTTTCAAATTCACCAAAAGTAAAGTTTGGATGTTTGGCTTCAATTGAATCAAAAACTTGACATGTAGGATCATTTCCTGAATGTTCTTCCAGTTTTCTCACTATATCTTCATCCACCTCACAGCGTCGTGCCACCTTTGCAAATGATTTTTTAAGATCCAGTTTATTACAGACTTCTTCTTTCAGCTTAGGATTGGATTTGAAGAGCTCAAAAAGCCTCTTACCTGGAGAAGGAGAGGGAAAACACCATATTAGTACATATTATGCTATTGATTTTTATTTAATATTTATTGCAATATGGTATTGTGAAATTGTAATATGTTTTAAATAGGGAATAGTCATCTGTCGATTAGGGGCCATAAGTGGGGGAGGGGGAGTTTCCCCTATCACAATACTACAGTTTCACTCAAATACTTAATACCGCCCTTGAGTGATGGAAAATGAATGATTGCAATTAGCAAAATCTAGACTGTGAGCAGTACTCTCTGTTTTCCCTTTGCCACTCTTTGGTGTTTGCTTTGGTCAATTGGCCGAGCAAGGATTCAAGGATTAGTAGCTTAAGTCTAATATCTCCAGGGGAGGGCTACTAATTAGCTACTAATACTTGAATCCTCACTCTTCCAAAAACCAAAGCAAACGCCAAACAGTGACTAACAGAAATACAGGGACTATATATATTGATTATAGTATATACTGTCCACAGGTGATCACCTTGATTGTCTAAACCCTTCAGGAAATTGAGAAAATGTGTAGTACCAGAAATTATCCACACCCCCCTCACTGAGTGATTTTTTTAAAGACCCCCTACCCCTGGAACTTCCAATTTTCTTCCATTCAAACTCTGTAAATTTTGTTCTTTCTCTGAACCCCCTACCCTTCGGAAATTCCAAATTCCTCTGTAGGGTCGGTATGGATAACTTCTGGAACTACACAATATTCAGGCACCCCTCATCCTTTTTTTGTCCTCATCCCCTACCCTACTACAAGTTGATGAATACCTCTAAATAAATACAATATTTAATTTACCTTTGTAGGAGGCTATGGTGCTGTCTTCTTCTTCTTTCAACACCTTAGTATAAACTACTTCTAACTTTCTTTGACTTTTCTTTGAAACCTTTGTACAAATACCACATTGTTTGTGGTACTTCATGTATAGACAAACCAAAACTGCTACTATAAAGAGAATGACCAAACCAGAACAAACTCCTAATAACACTTGCATTTCAATAGTTGATGCACTGTTATTAGAAGATGAGGAATTATTGATATTGCTGTGTTCAAATTTGCTATGATTTGAAGGCTTTCCTTTTGTCGGTTCTCTTGAATGCCAGTGTTCATTATACTCAGATGTTTTCTTACTAGTTGGCTGCCATTGGATAGTTGTAGCTGTCAGAGGTAGAGTCATTGGGAGTGCAGTTGTGGATCTTCCTGCTGTAGGTGGTGGTTTGCACAATTTTTTTCTGTGGACTGTACAACTTTTCTGTGCTGGCATACCTTTGTTTGAACACTCATCTATCTTTACATCATTGCCATCTTCACAACACCAAGAACAGTCTTGGCAATCATCAGAGCTTTTCTCATAATACTTATCTTTGCTCATACACCTCTTTTCGCATATAGTATCACTGTCTGGTGTGCAAGGTTTTGAGACTTGATCCTCTGAGCAAACACTACACAACTGACATTGTTCATAATCATTAGATGGTGAGAAGCTGACACCAACTTCACACTTCTTGCATTCAAGTTTAGTATCAGGTGATATGGTACTTCCACACTCCACAGAGGGGCCAAGTCCTGTAGGACACATGAAACAATCAATGCAGACAAATGAGCCGTTGTGCAATATCCTCTTGTACTGGTCCTCTGTGCATGTCTTCAAGGGTAAGGCCTAAATATTAACCATAATAAATAAGTAATATTAATAAATAATTATTGGATGAGGTTAAGCATGATTTCATAAATATCAAACCAAGGCTGTGTAATTATTATCTACCAAAGTGGTAGACTAATAAATGATAATAATAATAATAATTTATAATTTATGATTTATGATTTATGATTTATGATTTATGATCTATGATCTATGATCTATAATTTATAATTTATAATTTAATAATTATACTTTTTTATGGATTAGAATAAAGAAAAAGTCTAATTCCAGAAAAGGAGCAAACTGGATTCAATCTCTGCTAGCTGTGAAACTGAGTATAGCGCACCTGACATGATAAATGTATTATTTGCAGAAAAACCTGCAAATATTTATCATGTCAGGTTGACATGTGTTGATCCAGGATTGTTTTATTCTTGGCCAATTATTAGATGCAATAATAATCTTTAATGAGGATACCAACTTCACTTTACGGTAATTTACAGATGCAAGATAGTGAGTAAAATGTAAATTAATGATTATTAAACCCATTATTATTATCAATTAGCAGATAGCTGAGAAATATTTCCTCTTTCTGCCCACGCTATTTCTTTCACACCCTTCCTCCAATTATGTTTGTTTAGTAGTTTTCTTTTTAGTTTGAGCTTTGAAAAAGAAAAAAAATTTGAAAAAGAATCGCACAATTAAAAATTAATATTAAAAAAATATTATCAATATTAATTATTATCGATTCATGAATGGGATGAGCTAATTAAGGCCAAGGGAATAAAAGTCATAGATTTGCGTCCATCGCCCGCATGGTCTGCAAGCTAACACAAAATTTTCATTATTTTACTACTAATAAAAATAATAATAACAATAATAATAATAATAAAATAAAGCAAGCAAGCAAAAAATAAATAAAAAAGAAGCTCAACCAACCAAATCCTCCTCCAGCCAGGGTCTAGTTCATAAAAATGCCGAGTCATACAGTTGTAAGAGCTATTTATAAGAATTTTTTCTTAAATTACAAAAAGTTTTCGTATATCCAAATTAATAAATAAATCGCAACATATAGTATTTGTGTATTCAAATATTGTTAGTATGATCGTTTGACTGGTTAAATTATAGAAACCATCCGTTCTGGTTAAAGTGCTACTATGACGAAAATCGCTCAAACTTGGATTCAGCTGAAACTTCCTAAGAATACTCTTTAAAGGTCCAATAATCACTGTATGAAGTGTTTTCTCGATATTCAGGACGAGAGTATGATATTTTTACGATTATTTTTTGGAGTCTGTGACGTCATACACTCAACATCGAACATTGCTACATATATTTCTTTGTATATAAATCCTTAATTTATTTTATTCCTATGAAGCCCAAAGGGTGGCTAATGTGCTTATTTCACATTACTTGTGACTATAATTTATATTTTGGGGTGTTTGGGTATTTCTTTCTCCCTTTACTACTAATATTTTGATCATAAACTACAAAGAAATGTATGGAGCGATGTTCGATGTTGAGTGTATGACGTCACAGACTCCAAAAAATAATCGTAAAAATATCATACTTTCGTTCTGAATATCGAGAAAACACTTCATACAGTGATTATTGGACCTTTAAAGAGTATTCTTAGGAAGTTTCAGCTGAATCCAAGTTTGAGCGATTTTCGTCATAATAGCACTTGCACTAGCCACCACTTGAATCGCCGATATATGTAATAAGAAGCTCAAAAAACAATAGCAAAAAGAAACACTGCTCAAAAATACCTTGAATCCGGGAAGCAGAATCCATAAAAGTGCGAGTGATGACCACAGAAATTGCATGACGATCGTTCTGTGAACATTCATAATCGCATTTCTTGCTTTGCCAGTGGAACAAATCAAAGGATGGCGGACGGGTTGTACAGCAAGTGCACGTAGCCGGTATCTAAAGTTTTAAAGCTACACGGTACAAGTATTAGAAGTCCAAGATAAATCGGTTCGGATTTCTTTTTGTCGGCAGCTATCGCTTGTAACATTCACCTAATTTTCTTCTTTTCGATTCCAAATGTGTCGGAAAGAGGGCAGAATTTTACCATGAAGTATCCTCAGACGTTTTGACGTATGAGCATGGTTGAAAGATTACACACATTTTATTTATAGTAATTGCGTTACTCAGTTTGTGTATGGTTTGACGTAGATTTAGTGTCTCGCTGCTGAGCAACCGTCACAACTAGTCGTGGTCGATCGCACAGTGCACAAGTAAAACGTGGGCGTTCGCGAAGTAAAATCATTATTCCAAGGGTAGGAAAGTCATAGTTTTAAAGAAATCAATCAATATAAAAATAATGGGTCTCTACTGTTTTGTGCACAAGCAGACCAATTTCGGAAAGGTGAAATAAAATATGAAAAATTTAATACTTAATTATTTTTTTTAAATAGAGGTCAAGATGAGAATTAAGCATTGATTTAACGCTTTAGTATTTTTTCTTTCAGTCTGGTTTCAGTTTTTTATTTTATCCTCTTTTCTTTACTGCAATAGTCGTTTCCTTTATACTTTCCTTTAACTTTTGTTTTTCCAATATTATAATTTTGAGTTTGATTTTGTGTGACCGGAAGGAGGCTACGGTACTACTCGGTGCAATCCAAAGAGGCCATTGACTTGTGAGACTTGATATTTCAAAGTTATGTATGTATGAGTCAATTCCAAAGGTTCCCATCCCCCTCTCCCCCCCCCCCCCCCCCCCCCCCCCCCCCGGGCATTTGACTTTTTGGGGAAAAAATTGGTCAAATTCCCCACCATGCGAGCAAACAAATAGTCTCCCCCCCATTGCCGCTTTCAGTGTCGTCACGCAACGCTTTCTCCCCTGCTCAGGGGAGAAAGTGTTGCGTGACGACACTGAAAGCGGCTGTGGGGGAGACTAGCAAACAAAATGATCAAATGCCCCACCGTTCAGGCTCCAGTAAGTGGCATTTTTACTCATTTTGTTTGCTAGTCTCCCCCACAGCCGCTTTCAGTGTCGCCAGTCCGATGAATCTCTAATTTTACCTAAAAAGTACAAAACTGAGCCTGTATACATCCAACAAGTTTCATGCTAAGTACCTTTTGAGATCGTTTTATCATTTATAGCTTTAATTTTAAGAATCGAGACTTGAAATCTTTGCCGACTTTGGAATTAGTGTAAACATATTTATTGTTTTGGACTCCAAAAACTTATCTTCATCTACTCGTTCTGTACTGTCATCCACATTGAAAAGTTTTGCTTCCTTTTCTTTTTAATTCCAAGCTTTTCTTTCCCCGTTTTTCAAAAAGCGACAAGTATTAAAGATTGTATTTTGATCGAAACCGCTGTCACAGGGATCTAAATATAGCGGTGTCACAGCAGGGATTTGTGTTCCCCCGAGTTATGTGTGACCTGGGGGAGAGAATCGTGTCAAAAGATGTTTCAAAGGGAGGCGAGGGGGGACACAAAACACTAATGCCCAGTGTTCGGGGGAACACATAACTCGGGGGAACACAAATCCCTGTCACACCGCTATATTTATTCAAAAGTCAAATGCCCGCTCGTTCGGACATATATTCAGCTTTTCATGCACCACTTTACGAGAACGACAACAGGGCTTTTAAGAAATCTTGCCACGAACTATTCCCAGGATTTATTCTCTGCCTTTAAACAATTATATATATGAACAGAAAATCCTGATATGAAGAAAAAAATCAGAGAAATGTCTGTAAAGTATTTATTACCTTGGACCCAGAAGTCGGTTTTCGTTCGAATTACATCATACTTAACAGCTCTATTTTGAAGATAGTGAATTGAGTGGATAATGATGATGATGATGTTGTTGTCGTTGATGATGATGATGTTTTGTCCGGTTGTTGTTTATGATAATCATACAGTGTATATTGATTTATTATCACTACGATAACATATTTTGATGCTATGGTATGGTGGTACTGTTGATGATGATACTGATTATAAACTTTAGTTCAGCTTATTAGTGCTTGCTCATATGGATGCAGGTACCGGTCTTTTCGAAGAAAAAACATTTAGACCTTACCCACACTATAATTAGCTAGTTTGTATAAAAATAGCTTGTTGTTGACACAGGTACAGATGAACGTCGACGATTTTAATCAGTCATGCCTTTAGCCGAGACTGTAAAATATCGCAGTGGATTCAAAGGCCATAATATTCCGCATTCCTCGAGGCTTACGCACGGCACAGCACGATAGCCATTCCGTGACTTAACTACATTCTTTGAACAGGCATAGGTATTTTAATATAAAACAGGTTGTCACCTATTAATCCATTACGGAATGAGTGCAAGTATTCATTTACTTTTTGTTATTAATAAACGTAATAAATTGGTAGATAAATAAATAGTAAAATTAAGTTTTAAGATTTCTTAAGTGGTTGTCAGTGATATTCTTGCTTCTATAAATTAACTAATACTGTGACGTAAATCTGCGTTTACAAAAAATGACGTAAACAACTTTGATAACTTTGAACATGCACAGGTATTTTAGTCTACTTTTCGTTGTTGTTTTGAGCTAGCAATGGCGACGTAAGAATAGGGGTCTAAAAACCATGTGGTAGAGAAAAATGTCACGTTCACTATAATTCAAACTTCGGTAAATATGATCGTTTCCTATTGCATGTGTACGTGCTCAGATTGAATATAAATATATAGATAGCTTGTTCCATGACCTTCCATGGTCTTCCAACAAGGTTCAGTAATTCCTGCTTAGAGACGACCTAGACGCGGGAAGTATGACGTAAACGAATGACGTGGTAAGTTTTTAAACTGACCAAAAGTTTATTAATTAAAATAAACTTTGAACCACCTTCAGAACAAGCAGTAAATACATTCCCATAAAATATTTTGCAAAGGACAAGTAATGCAACTTTCGAATGTTTATTTACCCAACTTGTTACTAGCAAACCAACACTCGTTTTTAAATATACTTAGTCACCATGCTAGAGTACAAACACTATAAGTGTGTAACATAAATACCACTAAATACTGCTAAATTTTGCTAATCCTATTGTTTTCTGTTGTTTAATTAGCACTACTGATTTGTATATGTAATAGGACTCCATGCTGTCCAATTAAGAAATAATTGGACGAGGAAAATTCCGAGGAATGACAAAATTGGATGAGGCCGTAGGCCGAGTCCAATTTGGCAGTCAGAGGAATTTTTCGAGTCTAATTATTTCTTGATTGGGAAGCATGAAATCCCATTACCTATTAATTATATAGCTGCCTAATTAATCCCATATCAACAAGACCTGTCCAATTAAGAAAATAATTGGACAGTTACCTATATTGGATTAATGAGAAGCTGTATAATTAAGTACTAAATAGTGCAAAGTGTTGCACACTTTTAATGTTTGTACTCTACACCGACTAAGATCTAAGAAGTATAAAAACACCGCCAAAACTCAGTATCACTTATCTTATTCAAACAAAAGAATAATAGATATTGTCTTTTAATCTTGACTTTCCCGTAGTTCTATATTATTCAATGATTTCTCAGTTATTGAGGACTATGCTGCCTAATGAGGGAGGGGGGGGGGGGGTGGAGATTGGTGGGTTGTTCACTCCCATATATTGCCAAACATTAAACCAAATATCATTTATCAGTTTAATACTTTCATTGTGTATTACAATATACGCATTGATTTTTATTTTAAATGATTTATCTTGTTTGTTTTTGTTTTTCTGTTTGTTTGGTTTTTTAATTTTAAAGTGGTATCGCCAGTGATATCGTTTAGGGATAAGTAAAAAAGATTTTACATGGGAATACCCTCCGGAAATTAGAGATTGGTACCCCGGTTTGTTACTCCACTGCTTATCTGGTCTCCAATGAGTCTCCAGGGCTGGTAACAGTTTAATGAGGGGAGGGGAGGGTAAGGAGAACCACAAGCCTCACTACCTATTCCCGTACCCAGTCCCTTCTCACCAAAAAATCGAATACTCTGGTAACACACAAACCGGAAGACCCAGATTCGTCAGATATGCGCATGCTACACTTATTCTTACTTCCGGTATAAATTCAAGACGTCTTTTTTTTTTGTTCAATAGAAAAACAATCAATGAAGGGGACTGGACGACGGGAAGACGTTTTAGGGACCAGTCATTATTTAAGTCGGGGGGGGGGTTTAGTGGAACAAACATGGGGGGGGGGGGGGGACTTTGACCAGCCCAGAGGTTGATTCAGGGTTTGATCTGTGAGTTATCAATACCCAGACTTTGATCAGCCAAGAGGTTGTTTCAGGGTTCGATCTGTGAGGTTAGCCGTACCCTGACTTTCACCAGCCAAGAGGTTGTTTCAGAGTTCTATCTGTGAGTTAGCCGAGCTCTGACTTAGATCAGCCAAGAGGTTGTTTCAGAGTTCTATCTGAGTGTGAGTTAGCCGTACCCTTACTTTGACCAGCCAAGAGGGTGTTGCAGAATTTGATAAAATTGCTGTTTGGTTTCTTTGTGTTGTTTATTGTTGGCGGCGTGTGCATGCTTTTGAATCCGAGTGTCTGTTACATGACCTTGCATCACAGCCTCGCGATCATTACCAAAATATGTTGACAAATTTGGAATAAGGGCTAATTGACACAATAAACAGTAAAAAACGCGTTCACATTTTGCAACAAAATTTATTGCAATTTCTTTTACTTTTCTGTTCCGGATCCGGCATTGAACTGTTTAACAGTTCGGTTTTGAGCCATGTTCCTTTTTACCATTTAAGTATTTGCAATAACAAGTTCCCATACCTATTTGAGGAAAGGAGGAAAACGTATTTTTAGACTGGGGTGGCACAGGCAACGTGAAAGATAGATAAATAAGAAAAGCAAATTGATAAATTCGTTAAGAATGTTTGAAGAAATAATTTTTTAAAAACACCGCCGAATAAACGATTATGGTGGTGTGCTGTGGTGTGGTGTGGTGTGGTGTGGTGTGGTGTGGTGTGGTGTGATGTGGTGTGGTGTGGTGTGGTGTGGTGTGGTGTGGTGTGGTGTGGTGTGGTGTGGTGTGGTGTGGTGTGGTGTGGTGTGATGTGGTGTGGTGTGGTGGGCTGCGATGCGATGTCATGTCATGTCATGTCATGTCATGTGGTGTGATGTGATGTGATGTGTTATGATGTGATTTAATAGCAACAGATACAATAATTGTCTATAGTTACCCAAGAATCCACAGTCCAAATACCAGTTTAATGGGCAGCACCACTTAGAAAAAACACCGTTTTGGCAAACTTCCTCTGAAAAAGAAACTTATGCATTACAATGGTATCCTCGAGATTTTTTTTTTGGTGCTAAGATCTGGATATCCGGCTCATGGTTCAGCATGGTTCACGTGCATGGATCATCAGCATGGTTCAGCATGGTTCAGCATGGTTCACGAGCATGGATCATCAGCATCGTGGTTCATCATGGTTCATCGTGGTTCATCGTGGTTCATCGTGGTTCATCGTGGTTCATCGTGGTTCATCGTGGTTCATCGTGGTTCATCGTGGTTCATCGTGGTTCAGCAGGGTTCAGCAGGGTTCAGCAGGGTTCAGCAGGGTTCAGCAGGGTTCCAGGGTTCAGCAGGGTTCAGCAGGGTTCAGCAGGGTTCAGCAGGGTTCAGCAAGATGGTCCGAAAAAATACCAACTGGCCGAGAAACGAAGCTCCAAGGGCGAGCTTCAAGGGCACTATTTCACTTCGCTTGGTTATGACTCAGAGTATGGATGTACGTGTAATAGATCGATGTAAGTTAGTCATTTCCTGGTGACTAGTGACCAGCTTGGATGAGCCCAGAGTTTGTCAGGATTCGATCTGTGAGTTAGCGGTGCCCTGACTTAGATCAGCCAAGAGGTCGTTTCAGCATTTGATAAAAGTTAAGGTTATTTGGTGCGGAGTTTTGACTTATACTTACTCTCAGTGCCACAACACTTCGTTATTCGTCTACATGTTCCCCCTCTCTAAGGAAAAGAGAGAGAAACTGATATGTCCATCATTATGTATAGTTTAATAAATGAGCAGGAGTGGATAATTTGCATAACTGAATACTAGTGCTGATTGGCGGAGCATGGTTATAAAGATAGATAGAAGTTTAAACTAAAGTTTTTTTATGAAGTTTAATAGGCGACTTGCACTAAGAGGTCACGTGATCAAATCGGCCATTGTGGCTGGCATTCTACAGGATTTTAGCCATGCGAGAATGTGAAAAAAGATGGCGAATTCGGGTAGTTTTTTGCGATAAAAGGTAAGTAAGCGCACTAAATAACGATAAAAATCCCCTTTTCTTGCAAGAAATATATTCTTAATAGATATCTAAAGTAGGTTTTTGCTATTAACTTGCCAAGAAGAGAAAAAATATAGTATTTTTTGCGCTATGATGTGAAGACCTACGAAGTGTTTAGCCTTGTTTCGGCGGCTGCATGACCTCAAAACATACCATATTTTTCCTTTTCCTGGCGAATGAATAGCAAAAATCTACTTAAGGTATCAATTAAAAGAATATTTCTTGCAAGAAAAATGCGTTTTACAAGGATGAAGTTTCGACAAGAAGTCGTTGTTTTGAGGTCATGAAGTCGGCAAAACAAGACTAAACACTTCGTAGGTCTTCACATCGTAGCGCAAAAAATACCATATTTTTTTCTTCTTGGCGAGCTATTAGCAAAAATCTACTTTAGATATCTATTAAGAATATATTTCTTGCAAGAAAAGGGGATTTTTATCGTTATTTAGTGCGCTAACTTACCTTTTATCGGCTAAAAAATCTTTTTTTACATTCTCGCATCGCTAAAATCCTGTAGAATGCCAGCCACAATGGCCGATTTGATCACGTGACCTCATAATGCAAGTAGCCTATTAGGCCCTTCCGTCTGAAAAACGTTAACTTCCATACATGATAGTTGCCTAGAGTATCAAGTAGAGTGTACCTTTTCAAAATGGGATTTACCATACGCCAAATGGTGAGCAAACGCGAGAAAGATAACCAAAATAATCGCGATCTTTCCAGCCATTCTGTATAGTTGAACTGAAAAGTTTAAATCAAGTTTAAGTTTAAAAGCGTAAATAAAATGAAATAATAATAATAATAATAATAATAATGATAAAATGATAATGATAATAATAATAAGATCAAGCAAGCAAGCAAAAATAAATAAAAAAGAAATACATTCTTTACTTCCCTTTTTCCTCTTTTATTGATTTGTTAATATTATTTACTTATTTATTTTGTCGATATTTACATTTATAAACAATACTTATTAGATACTAATTACAGTGAGGACACGCAAACCCAACCACCATTTCCGTCTCAGCTTTTATATATATTCTATTGTACTCTAAATATGTAATCGTATGATCCAAACCAAGAGAATATGAAGTCATGGTTAATATTCTCTTGTCTAAAGATTGGAACCACGAGAGTAGCGAGTGGTTCCACTCAGTGCAAAGTTTGGATCATATGCTGTCGCCATTCCATGTTCACTAAGAGTATAGACTATACATATACATGTTTTTACCACAAAATTCACTAACACGCATTTTTCGACGTTTTTTAGTGATCAAATCAACCAACCGAAAGAGCGCACGCCTGTGACTACAGCTTATTGGTCTGTCCTCTTAATTTAGTTTAGTTTATTTGTCACTATGTATACATACACATTTTATAAAACTTGAGGACTGGCGAAGAACAGAACTTTCGCCCCAATAGTCCCCTTCACAGTTCCCTGCGCCATCTTGAAAGGTAGCCGTGCCTTTGCGTCGAAGCGAGACGAACGGTGAGCTCGCAATGATAGAGAACTTTTTTAACACCTTGGACAATTCACATGTCTCTATCCGATCATTGCAAGCTCACCGTTCGTCTCGCTTCGATGCAAAGGCACGGCTACCTTTCAAGATGGCGCAGGGAACTGTGAAGGGGACTATTGATATTCCCTCTCCATACAATTTACATACAGTACAAACATGATTACCATTAAAATTGACGAGGAAAAAAACAACAATAAAAAGAAAAACATATCAAAATTTATCAAAATTCAAATTGAAAAGACTTTAAGATGGTAAGTAATGTTCCATTTTGGAAGCAAAATGGGTGGTCACAAGTTCCTTAAATTTGGAAAGGCTTACATCATTCATTTCACAGTGCATTGGTAGAGAGTTCCATATATAGATAGATCTAGGTAGAAATGATCATGCGTAATAGGTAAATTATGAGCTTTAGATGAAACGACTGAAGAAGGGGAGTGCCATACAAGCCATCATCTTATCAATTTCTTTGAAAGAGAAAGCCGGATGCAGTCATTTTGGAAATAGAGCGAACTTTACATTGAATGTTTGCGTCAACTTTGTTGAGTCATTTTCCCCGACAAACTGAATTCTCAACACAAGAAAGAGTAATAAGAAACGTGTGACGACATGCACCTGTGTTACACGTTTCATGGCCAAGTTTCAAACTGGATTGTACAATTTTAAATGGGTTTTTACAATTTCGCAAAATCACCAGCAGTAGGCATAATATCACCCTCTTTCTTTCTAACGCTTAATAAAGTTTTACCTTCAAAAGTCTGCAGATTCGTTGTTTTGGTGACGACTGATGGGTGTGCACTGCTAGGTATTGAATGATCAACTGAAGACCAATCATGACGTTAGGTTCTTTATATAGTGATCACGAGGTAGAAATGCGGTGCCCTTTTGATTGGTGCATTAAGGTGATTTGCAATCAGATTAACATGAAACGAAAACAACTTAAATTAAAAAGAAAAAAAAAAATTATTACCATGATATCAATAAAAAAAATGGCATCAGTAGATTATCTAATCGATTTCTTACGATGTTTAAGCCAAATAATAAAGTAGTAGTAACATTTATTTTACACACACAAACATATCATTTATACATTTGTATATGTTTCTGTGCTTTTTGTTCGGTTATTATGAGCACATCTCACTAGCATTCCGAAACGTGCGGTTCTTTTTCCATGTATGAGCATTAGGCACCGTGCAAGCAGGACGCACACCTTGTCAATAAATGTCAATTTCTATCGATTTCTTACAATGTTTAAGCCAAATATAAAAGTAGTAGTAGTAATATTTGTAAATGTTTCTATGGTTTTTGTTCGGTTATTTTGAGCACATCTCATTAGGCACCGTGCAAGTAGGACGCAGACATCACCTGAGAAGCCACTGTCATAGTACCACACCTTGTCAAAAAAAATCGATTTCTTACAATGTTTAAGCCAAATAATAAAACGTGGGCACCGTGGGCACCGTGGACACCGTGCTAGTAGGACTCAGACATCACCCGGGAATCCAATGTCGTCGTACCACACTGGTCAAAAACACTTAAAACTTGCACTATTATTTTTAAAAATACGCGAAAATGGAGGCTTATTTCATAAAGGTTTCGGGTTGGAAGCAAAATACTCCTATATTAACGTCTACACAGGCGATAATTAGGAAATAATTTTAAAATATATTCAGAGATAGATAGTGCACATTTCATGTAATATTGATGCGCCAAGATAATGAAATTAATGATTTTTATAGAACTGTCTCAACCACCCTTAATCACGAAACCAACCTCTCCTGATGAGAGTCGGCGTTTATCGTATATACGCAAGAAATAATAATAAATAATAGTTTACTCTATGACGAAAACGACCAGAAACTTTTAAGGGAATAGACGACTTGCACTAACTGGTCACGTGACCCTACTTCCCTTAAAACGAGCAGTCAGTGTGTGAAAACGAACTTAAGAAATGAAAAGAGCAGCTCAACATTAGTAAGAGGGCGAAATTTCAGCTCATAATGTTGACTATAGGATAAATGGCATTAAATATAAAATCGAATATTTATAAGGATTTATATGGGGAAATATTCTGGATGGCAAAAATTTAAAAAATGCCATTTTTCCTGTTTCGCTTGTTATGAGCTAAAACTCCGCCACCCTACTAATATCGAGGTACTCTTTTTATTCCTGATGTTCATTTTGACACAGCTGCTCGTTTTAAGGGATGTAGGGTCACGTGACCTGCTAGTGCAAACGTTTAAAATTATATAACCATGATCTGGTAAATACAAATTTGCAATTAGGAGTTCTGATGCTATATTTGGAGATATGAGTTTGGTTTGGCCGTTTTTCTCACATATTCTTCAAACTTATCGCTGGTCTTTCTGACTTTCAGAGGAGATTTAATGAATCTTTCAATCAAACATTTGGGTTATCTGACTTTGATTTAGTTTTGGGATTTTTTGAAGCAAAAGAACTATGAGGTGATTTTCTGGGGGTGGGAGAGGAATTATCGAGAAAATGAGTATTATTATATTACTCTTTCCAAGATATTTTCGCTGCTAAAACTCGGTCTAGCGAAGAACAGAAGACAAAGGAAAGGTAGCCTCCTTTGCAGCCGTTCTTAGGGTCATCACGAACGTAAGAACGTCAACGTTTCCCACGTTGCGTGACGACCCTAAGAACGTCTGCAAAGGAGGCTAAAGGAAAGGTAGATGGAAAAAATTCCCGAATTTTCCAAAATATTTTCGAAAAAGCAATTTATTGTTAAGCACAATCATCACTCTCTGAAGGGCCTTTCCCATCACACGCACTACCTATACCACTACGGAAGGAAGGAAGGAAGGAAGAAAGGAAGGAAGGAAGGAAGGAAGGAAGGAAGGAAGGAAGAAGAAGAAACAGAAGAAAGAAAGAAAGAAAAGAAAAGAAAGAAAGAAGAAAGAAAGAAGAATAAAATAAAGAATAATAAAGATCAAAAAGACGATACTAAGAAAGAAACCGACAAGCCAAACTAATAGTACACCTACAACGAAACTAACGCAAGCATAACCCAACTCCAGACAGAAACCATTGTTCCTGTCACGTCCTCCTCCTCCCCTCACTTCCTTCTTTCCTTCTCCCTTCCTTTATTCCTTCTCTTTTTTCTTTCTCTGATTCTTCTTCTTGTCTTTTTCGTTTCTGCTCTAAGATGATGAAAAAATGAACACTGACAATTTATTTTTTTATCATCGTAGAATCATTGTATACATTCAGATACATTCATTTTTATGAATCGTAGTAAGTTCAGTTTGACCCGCTTTCACATACTACCACTTCACTCACAATTCTATGATTACAACTCGCAACACACGTCAATTTATACAAAGGAAGGAAAACCGGTAAACCTGGTGAAAAAACTCTTCTTGAAATTTTTTATGGTTTGAAAATGTGCTTTCAGAAAAATTTAAATTTCTATACAATTTTGAATAAAGCTTCTAAAACTGTTGCTTAGCAGTTGAGGAACACTCTAGTGATGAAATATTGGAATGAAATCGTGCTTTTCATCTTAAGGGGAAAACAAATTACAACTCTAACAGAACTGTCGCTCTTTGTCGTTCTCGCTTGTCGAGATGAAGCAGAAAATGTCGTTTTTCGGTGCGATATTAAATGTTATTTTAAAAAACTGACTGAGTGTACTCTAGCATTTCTTTAAATATATGAAAGTCATATGCGCAGCTGAATGCGCGCGAACAAACCCCTTAAGTTTTTTGGCTCTCACCTAGCAACGTTTGATCGGCTGTAGCTCCCGTCCCAGAGCTTCCTTCGGCTAGATTTTTTCTACACTCGCCTTGGCATAGAATAAAGAATAAAGAACTTTGTGGTCGAAATCGGTAATATTATAATGGGGACTGATGATGCCGTCTAATTTGCATTTAGCGCTTTTTCGGGGCATATCGAGCTAAAAATCGAAACGACATAGCATACCCTGAAGCAACTAATATGCTAAATGACACAAAAAAGCCCCTTTTTTCGGTCTTGCGCTAATTAATTTTTTTACACGCACAAAGATAACCATGGAGCCTTCTTGATTTTCTTGCAAGTTCAGTTGTTGAGGTTTTCCAACAACTTAATTTAATTCTATTTAATCAGCAACGTGTAAAAGGTTCACACCAACCTACAATTTCACGGAATAAAACACCTGCAAAATTTATCTTATTCAAACAACAGGGTTACATCAGGTACTCTCTTCCAGAGTAGTCTAGCGTGATCCAATGATGTAAATATACTTTTCCACATTTTTATGTAACCATAAAGTGTCTTGACTTTCCCATAGTTCTCAGGCTTCTGTCATTTTTTATTTTTTATTTATCAGCTTTACAACCAGTACTTATTATTCAAAATTGAATACAGAAAAACACTAGTTGAGGGAAAGAACAACTGGACAAGAGTCCCATATAATTAGTTCCTCCAAAATAAACGTTTTACGAACACTAAATACTAATAAGAAAAGAAACACTAACAACAGAAAAATACTGACATATCTATCAAAAACTACGAGACAGCAGCAGAGACTAAGGCCTAGGGCAAACGTCGAACTTTTCATGCACCGAACTTAATTACATCAAAGAATGGCGCCTCATTATCACCTGATATCCATTGTTTTTAATGAGTTCGGTGCATGGAAAGCTCGACGTTTGCCTTAGGCCTAAATTTCCGTTACAAGCTACTTGTACATTAACTCTTTTAATAGTTTCAGCTTCTGTGATTACATTATTTGATGGTTTTTGTTATTTAAAGGACAATATTGCCTGATGTTACACAATTCTTAGAACCTTGTGAGAAGCTTGGAGACTGATACCCTAGCTGGTTTATAGCGGTTGTACAGATCGAGTGCCTATCAGGTCTCCAGTCTCCTCAGGGTCCCTCCAGGGCTGATAACAACTTAATGAGGGGAGGGAAGGCAAGGGTACAGAGTAGCACTAAGATTAACCTCACTCCCCACCCCCATAAACACCCTCAGATACAAAATATGACCCTCTTCTATAACACACGTATTTCAAAACTGTGCATGTAGCTGTGATCCGCGCTTATGGCAATAGTAACGTAATAATTTTGAAGCTAATGTCTTCAAAATAACAATTATATATTTACTCTAAAAAGCTAATTATCCTGGTTAGAGTGAAGTCATTAAACCCGTGAAATAGATATTAGACTAACACACTTTAGTAGACCCTAATTCCATTGTTTTCTTTTGTGTCTATTTGACTATTACACGTTGACTAATGATTTTTATTTCACGGGTAAAATGCCTTCACTCTAACCCATTTTGGTTATTATAACTAGCTGTCACCTATTTCTAATGATTAGTTTGCTTACTTTATCCTTAAAATATTGTAGTAATGCAGATGCAAATAAACCGATAGAGCTATTAAGTGTGACGTAATTCGAACGAAAAACGACTTTCAGGTCCAAATCAATAATCAATTCTACAGAAATCTTTCTTTGTTTATCTCTTTCATAGCAGGAGTTTCTGTTCGTATACACTTATTTCAATAAAGTTAGTCACTAAATAACCTAGAAAGCTGAGATCACCGAGGATCATGGGAAACTTTTAATATCAAACAAGTCAAGCTTTTGATACAATTTGCAGCTTGAGGATGCTCAGAAGAGGTGAGACTGTAACTGGTAAAAGATCTAAAATCCATCAACAGTTATTAAAGCGATGAGAATATGTTATTAAAGCGGTTGAAATATGTAAAATGTAACTGCCCATAATCCTTGTTGGTCTCAGCTTTGTAGCTTTTCAGGCGACAAACTTTATTGAAATAAGTGTATATATCTAATTGCTGAAGGTAAGGCAGAGAATAAATCCTGGGAATAAGTTGTGGCAAGATTTTTTAAAAGCCCTGTTGTCGTTCTCGTAAAGTGCTGCATGAAAAGCCGATCGGAAATAATTGTTCGCTATTCGGGAACTCATTCTTGTCGTGTACATGTGTTGTGATTTCTCATTTCCATTTTCCGTCATTCGTGCTGCGGACCCCCCTGTATACCCCTGTTAGTACCTTAATGATCAAAATGATGATTAGGAATTACATCAATGAAGATTAATTAATGATTCATGCAAAGATACTAATACAAATTACTTATTACTAATAATAGTATAATGTGAAATTTTTAAAGCATTCCTCGAGTAAGGGATGCTTTTGTTGCTCGCTTTGGTAAAAGAAAATGAATATCGTACTTCAGTTAAATCGCAATTAAATAACAAGGCAAAAATCAATGCATGCATCACTATATTGCAAGTCAGCCACAAGTTGGTTTTTATGCAAACACAATGCAAACTTAAATTTCCAATGAAATTTACTACAAAGTTGTTTAAAGGAAAATGTCTACCAGTTTTCCTCTTATCTAGGTAACTAAACCAGCTGAGTTGAGTTTTCTTCATGTAAGAATGGCAGAAGCATACCAGATTCCAATCCCTCTTCCTTCAGAGCATGGTGTACATCGGCTACTGTAACTGATTTATTCCTTGCCAAGTCAATAAGACTGTTAATTGGCTGATCACTCTTACTAATGGAGTCGACTTCATCGGCTGTAAAAATCTTGGTGGCAACTGACACAATACGGGAATGATCTTCACCAATGGCTTGATGAACCGACTGGGAGATGTTTGTGAGCACTTCATTGGGTACAGAAGATAGACTTTGATATTGATAAGAGTGCATAGGAGTTCGGCCTAAAAGATATAAAAAGCATAATATTCTACCTTAAGGATGGCTGGTCATTATTATACTGGGAGATATGTCCAATGGACCAAGTCAAGGTCATTAATAGTATAACTAATAGTAAAACTTTGAGCACAAATCTGCAATGTCAATATGCTGGCCCTCCCCTCCCCCCCCTCCCCTCCTAGGTAATGCACACTTATTGAACACTCATTCATGCTCTTCTCAGGCTGCAAAGTCAACTTCAAATCAACCTGCAGTTCTGAGTGCTTAAGCATTAAGGCACTTCTTTCCAAGGGGCACTCCCATATATTAGGGTCAAGCCGAGGTTCAGGAGTTGCTGCACACAATAAAAATATACTTTATCATGCATGAAAACTCCAGCCTCGACTTTTAGGGACTGCAAAAACTTTTCCAACTGTGCCTACATCATACCGGGGTATAAAATTTCTCTTAGGCCTTATTATGGTTATGATTTACAATGTTGTGTCTCGATCTAAACGAGGTATGTTTTTCAAGATATTCTTGCTTTAGATAAAGGGTCAGGGTATTTGTATCTCAACAGCAAATCCCTAGCACCCCCATCTCCATTTTATAAAAGTATCAAGACTTACTTACTTTCATTGATGCTGATGTGGAGGTCATCTGGTGGTGCATGATGGTCAGTTGGCTGAATTCCAATTGGAATGTGCTGTCGATACAATTAAAAATATTATTGGCTACATGGCTTTGTTGCATGGTTAGTGTGCTGCCTGCTAAGCAAGAGGTCCATAGTTTGATCCTTAGTGACCTCACACACTTGTTTTAAGGAGCAAGTGTGGCTTGGTTGATTTGTGTGCTGCCTGCTAAGCCAGAGGTCCATTAAGTTTGATCCGTAGTGACCTCACACACTTATTTTAAGGAGCAAGTGTGTGGCTTGGTTGGTTGTGTGCTGCCTGCTAAGCCAGAGGTCCATTAAGTTTGATCCTCAGTGACCTCACACACTTGTTTTAAGGAGCAAGTGTGGCTTGTTTGATTTGTGTCCTGCCTGCTAAGCAAGAGGTCCATAGTTTGATCCTTAGTGCACTCGTAATGAGAATTTCGCTTTTTAATCTAAAAAAAATTTGGTTGTTTTTTCCCTTTTTTTGTGTGCGTGTTAAATTCTTTATAATGGCAATACAAAACTAATTACGATTTTGAGACGACAATACCATGAAATATTGACGGCGTTGAAATAAAATATATTTGGTATTGGGTGGAGTCGCGATAAAATTCCTACCTCTGGCTCAGAAAAATGGAAAATTGGAATCTCCACAACATGATCTTTGAATGTCAATTTAAAAGTGCAGCGAAAATCTCTGATTTGAGGATCAATGTGCTTGAAGCTGGCTTTAATGTTAGGGATTGCTTGGTAGGAATCTAACCATTCAGAACACCTAATGACCTAAGGGAAAAGATAAAACAAAAGGCATGGTGTTCAGCATAAAATAAATTTTCTTCATTCTCATTTACTCCTAGAGACCTTGTTATCATGTCTGTACAATTCCCACTGAGGGGAAGTATAGATATTTCATTAAAGTGCACCTAACCCCTGATACAATACTTTCAGTATTAATTCTACATAAAGTGAATAGTTGAATGGTGAAATACTTCTTCATTTGAATGTTGCATCTTTAAGTTATGAAGGTTTATACTTCCATTACGTTGCTGACTGTGACATCACCCCAGGCTTTTGAGTGTATTTGTTTTAATTTTTATTATCAAACTCATGAATAATTCATGAGGAAAACACAACAGAAATCACGACTGTGAAGAGTGTTGTAAATCTGATACAAAACTGTGTTCATTTGCATAAACTTTAAGTTGGATTTTCTTGGCCAAATTCACTTTAATTTTGAAAATTTTAGTGAAACACAAAGGAACTAACCTAGATGTTTGATAAGTCATATACAGTATGAGTGTCCGTGTTGTATCAGATATACAATCACTCGGCTACGCCTCATGGTTGCATATCTGATACAACACGGCCACTCATACTGTATATATTACTTATAAAACTCATGAATAAATAATGAGGAAAACACAATAGAAATCATTGTCCGTGGATGAGGTTATATCTGATACAAAATCGTCCTGATTTGCATAAACTTAACTCCAATTTTCTTAGCCAATTAATTCAATTTTATCTTTAAAATTATAGTAGAACCTGAATGTATATATATCGCCTTTAGCTCATGGTTGTATATCTGATACAACATGGCCACTCATATTGTATATATTACATACTAAACGCTAGTCATTATGAGACATCAGATTCACAATAAACATTGTAGAAACCTTGAGCATAATAATGATTCTTTTTAAAAATTTGTATATTCAATGAAGCCTGGGGTGACGTCACAGTCATTAACATATTGGAAGTATAAACCTTCATAACTTAAAGACACAACATTCAAATGAATCTAAATATTTCACCATTCAACTATTCACTTTATGTAGAATCAATACTGAAAGTATTGTATCTGGGGTTTGGTGCACTTTAAAAAATATATATATATCAGCAATTATTTTGAAAAACATAAGGTAACAAAACTTATGGCAAGAAAACGTTTTATTGAACAGTAAATCTGATTGGAATAAGATATAGGTGGAGGTAATGTTTATAAACATTGCCATGGTGAAGTTAATGTGCCAACTATTTTAACCATTAAGTTTTTGTCACTTTACTTTATTGGACTGTCCGATAGATTTCTGGTTGGCAATTTAAATAACAATCAACCAAAACAAATTTTATCATTGTACACCCACCTATACCCCCCTCAGACCTTCCTCAGACCTTCCTATATCTTCATTGGAGACATAGAAATATTACACAACATATATATACCTCCCTCATGATCTCCCAATGTCTTAAAAAATCCAATACTCACCATGGGCAGAATCAAAGGTATTTAATCCTTGAACTACACAAATAGCCTTCTAAGACCCTCTCCTTCCCTAGGAAATTACAATCCCCCTCGATGGGGCTTACATCATAGCCGCCATGTTGGTTGACAATAACAAAGCACTCCTCATTAGATTCTCTTGTTAGATCAACCAACATGGCGGCTGTTTCATCGTTATTCATATCTCGAGGGATTTTAAGTCGTGTAGTTGCAAACCAAGAATGGATATTTTTTGAAATTATTCTTTTCAGACCCTCCCCACCCCTTCGGAATTCCATTCTCTCTCCATGGGGTTGGTATGGATATTTTCTGGGACTACAAAATACATACTCTCCTCAGACCCTGCCCAACCCTTGGAAATTCCAACCCTTCTTATGGGTCAGGTATCATGTTCAGAAGAATATTATTTAAACCCACCTTCTTAGAAAGGTCTTCCTGCTGCCAGCCTTCCATTACGTTTTTAATGGCCACATCAATCACACTCTCTGCATCCACATCTGGGTACAATGAACAGAACAACTTCTTAAGAAGATGGCGGCCTTCGTTCTTTTCATCTTGTTGTAATTTCTAAAACATAAAAGCATCAGTTATACTCTTTCTTTGTGAAATAAGATTAAGATCGAGAGAAAATAGCAGCTTGGAAATAAAAAAAGAAAGGATTAGTTAAGTATATAGTTACTAAGGTAGAAGAAGGTAGGTAATTAGGTAGGAAAATTTGTAATATCATCAATCCTTCTTTAATGATAGTTTACCTTAAGAGACGATTCTCCATCATCCAAAAGGTATATCATTGTAGAATATGTCTTGCCAGTTTTTGGCACTGCTCCAAACACAGCACACTGCATTCTTTTTTTTGCACGCTGTGGATCCCCTGGATCTCCAACAACTACGTATGCTGCTAGTTCTTTTACTGTGAATGTGACACTGCAAGGGTGGACCTTGATTTCTGGGTCACCACTCAGTTCTGTTAACTCTATTTCAGTTTCAGGTTTAATGGGTAAAGCTAGTTTCAATATTTTAATCTTCCAAGTGTTATTTTCTTCTTGTAGGTAGGCACTGTGAGGGATATCTAATGTTATGGCTGTTTCAATCTCACACTCAGGAGAATGAAACTGTATCAATGGGCTGAGATAAATTTCTTTTCTCTTTGGCAGGTGTTTATGTTCATTCCAACAGATCTTCACAGTCAAATCCCTCAGTAAGATTTCTCCAGTTCCAACATCATGACATTGGACAATGATTCCTGAATGCCGGAACTCTATGTTGTTTGGTGTGCTTTCTGGGCTTGGGGCTTCTTTGTCTAGCACGACAACTGAAAAGAAGTTTATAACACATGTTAATAGACTTATAACCTTGTATACATTACCGCCTGAAATCATTGCAGCATGCGAACAAGTTTGTTGTTTTTAGGGAAGCACGCGAACAAGTTTGTTGTTTTTAGGGAAGCACCGGTGGCGTGCGCTGCTAATGCGCCGCCTCTCACCAATGCAGCCTGAGTTCGAGTCCTGCCGATCTCGATGTTGTATGTGAGTAGAGTTGTTTGTTGGTTCTCTCCTGTGCTTCGAGGGTTTTTCTCTGGGTTCTCCAGTTTTCCTCCCTCCTTAAAAATCAACTCCTAAATTCTAATTCGATCTCTGTGCTTTCAATGAGTTTGGAGCCTAGCTCTGTTGTGATTGTCCCATGCTATGATACAACAGCGAAAAGCTTTGTAGATTTTTAGATTTTTTTGTTTCGTGTCTTTTTTGAGTCTGGTGAACACAAACAGTACGTGGAAAGGATGTGGTCAATATGCTCTTTTGTTCTTTCTGTGGTTTTTAAGAGGGTAGCAATTACTGTATCTACAAAGGATAAAATATAAGATGGCCTTCCAATATATTTTTAACACAAAGAAGAAAAAAGAAATGAAACAACATGAACTGTTATACTAAAAATAATATAATATTATTAAAGTCAGGATTGATAATAATACTTGAAATGTTTGTCTCTGACTAAGAATGTTCGATAACCTTTTTACAGATGTTTCACAGATCTTCTTCAGTGTGCTGTAGGTATTTGGGCAAGCACATTTAAATCTTGGTGTTAGTGGGCACTAGAGTTCTATATATTTATTTATTTTTCATCTGTAAGAAAGTCAGACACAAACATTTCAAGTATTAACATGATGTCATTTGTACGCACCTTGTGCTGAGTCCATTTGACTCTCATCGCTGACTAATTTCCCATACTTGCTCCCTAAGCACTTCACTTTATATGCGTATACCCCAATTATGGCACCAATCAGAATTATTATCAATGCCAATACAATCGCAACAATCTTATACAGACTTTTATGTGCCGGAACACATTTAGTTAGTGCCCTCTTGGTATATGCGCACTGCCTGTTTTTAGGCAGTCCTTGTGCCTTGCACTCAGGAATAATAACATCCTCATCATCACCACAACAGTACGAACAGTGTTGGCAGTTCACCTCCTTGTTGCCTTCAATGCTTTCATTGTAAAACCCACGATCACAAACCCCACAGAGGGTATCATGTGTTGTGTTACAACTTCTTTCGATCTTTTTTCCAACTCCACAGACTTTGCAGGGCTTACAAGAAGAAGAATCTATGGTGTCGGAATAAGTCTTTCCAGGAATACACTGCTGACATTTTGAATCCTTTGTACTGGACAAAACAGATTGACATTTGGGATAAAGACCTTGGCCAACTCCACAATAAGGGCAATCATAGCAAGACTGATTCAGATTGTTGGCTACAATGATATATTGTCGATCAGTACACCTTGGGCTACAACGTATGGATTCGTCAACTGAACAACGTTTATAGATAGGCACACCATCTTTCTTGCACTCGGCTTCATGTTCAGAAGGATCTGAGTCAGGACAACACCAAGAACATTCTTGACAATCTCCAACTACCGAACTCAAGTAGAATCCTACATCACAGTTCTCAGCACATATGGAATTACTAGTCCTGTTGCATTTTTGAAGCACCTTTTGGTGATCAACACAGATACCACATGGTTGGCATGACTCTATGCTGTATGTGCTTGAATAACTCACCCCCGAAACACAAGGTTTGCACTCAATATGGGTACCGTAGGGAATAAATGAACCACACTGGGGTGACAGGCCCTCTCCTACAGAACAGTTTTTGCAGGGAACACACGAGATCTTTCTAACAACATCTTCAACAACGAATTCATCATACTTGCATCGAATTTTTCCAGCAACAACTTCTGACAGTACCTTAAAAATAGAAGAATTGGTTTAAAAAAGTCAGTACCGCATGTTTATTTCAAAATTTTTATATTTTGAAATAACAGCAGAACTGCTTATTACTCTTTTTGGATGTAATAAAACATTTATATTCCAAGCGTGCAGTCTTACTTATGATCCTTACGAGACCACATCTTTAATAGTAAGCTCACTTCAGTGTGCTTATATCTCGAAATATTCTGACTAACATTTTACTCACTCTTAATAATAATGCTACAAACACTGTTCTTCTGACGCTCATTTTCTTGTACAAGACCTTCTAAAAGAGCTTCCTTCTCGACGTCAATTCGCTTTGCTTGAAAATTCCAAAATTTCGAAGATTCTTGCCTCGCGCTCGAAAAAACGTTCGATAAAATCCAAAAATTCAGCGTGAAATTTACGCTGTAGTATGTTTGTGAAGCTTTTCGGAGATTTCAGGACGACTTTTCCGACGAAGATCGCGACTAAAGAATGTGCTGCGTAAATAGATTTCTGAGAAAATGGCCAAAGCTTACTCATCTTGTGTCTGGGGATTCCCCGCCCGATTCCCCGACGTACTTGCGCATGCGTCGACCTATATATAGCTAATAGTATAAAAATAGAAAATAGAATATTCGGGGATCAAAACAGCAAACAACTTCTCCATATTCTAAAGAGCTAGAAAAAAATAACAACCATGTAGGGATTCCTAAGCCTTCGACAGTGATTCTCTCACAATTTTACTAAGCTATAAGAAGAAGAAAAAAGCAAAAAAGCAAGAAAATAGAAAAACGCTGAACAGCACATTCCAGATTTAATACAGACGGTACTACGGTAAGTACTAAGGCCATCGATACATTTTCATTTTTGAACATTAATCTCAATTTATCCTCATTAACTTTCTAAATCTGGGTGAATTATTTTTATCAATTTATTGGTAGTCACCCTGTAAGCTAATTTCGTACCAGATGCAATAAAAGTTTCAGATTCTTAGATTGTTTTATCAACACTTGATAAAAAAAACTTTCAGAATGTCATCTATGCCTTTAAACTCGTTAGATTGGGGATAATAATATGTCATTGCCGGTTAAGCTAAGCCAAGATACCGTCGTTCCTGAATGAAAAGCATGATAAAAATTGATAATAAGCAATAAAAAGTATTAATAATAAGCTATGATTGGATGAGGTTGAGCAAGGATATCATGCATTAGTCAATTCCAAAGGTACCTCAAACCTATGATTGCAAAATTTCTCACCTGGTTTTTCCTTATGTTCATGCTTTGAATTTTAAAAAACGAAAATGCCTAAGTTGTTTAAGATTTGTAATTTATGATATTGGGAAAATTAAAAATTTTTCATTTATTATGATAACCATGAATAAAAAAACTTCAGGTTTACGGGCTCAGTTTAGTACTTTTTAGATCAAATTTGAGATTCATCAGACTGGAGGGGCAGGTATTTGAGGCAATTAGTGGAGTCTGAACGGTGGGGACATTTAATCATTTGGTTGATCCAAATGATGGCTGAGGGCTTTCAACCAATCAGAATTGAGATACTTTGTAAAATGTATAATAGTATTGTCTCATATTTCCAGGTATTTGAATTGCTGTCGTGAACATGTCCTTGTCAAAGCCCCAACCACACCAATCTGCCAAACTGCGTTATCCAGAACAAGAAACTGTCAAATCCCTAAGTCCCATTCGTAAGTAGCCCACTTCACACCCCTCCCCCCTACATGGGGGGATGCTGGCTACAGACCCTTTGTGTGTGACGTCAAAGCACTGCCTCAATTTGGAGGACAAAAGAAAAGAATTTCAATCTCCTGAGAATTTGAATCCTATATGTCCTCCAAATTGAGCTGCATTCTGATGTGCTGTAGGGGCGTCTATTGCTGGGTTTCAATCTTTGAATCTCATTATCTGCTTCAAATGATGATCAAACACTGACCCCCATTTGCTGTCAGCCAAAAAGAATTCTATTCAAACCTTGTTATTCAGCTGATGAAAATTCTACACATAGGCAGGAAATTATGTCAAGTGAAACCCAATAAATAAGTTCGAGTGTGACATCCCTATTACAGAGTGAAAAAGCAGACTTTTATGTGTCTGTCCTCTTATTGACAATAAATTGCATCATCACATTGTCAAAGTAGTGTGGATAAGCATACTTCTGCTCAGTACTTTGACAATGTGATGATGAAATTTATCATCAATAAGAAAGACAGACACATAAAAAACTGATGTAAATTTGTTTTTTACAGTAACAAATGATAAAAACTTCTCGTTTTTAGTGCTCAAAACAGTGTGTGTGCTCGTTGACGTCAGCTAGGTATATCTGTCAGTGTCCGGCTCCTATTGATGATAAAAAATAACCAATTAGAGCACGAATAAGTTGTAAGTTATTGTAAAAATATTGCTTGTAAACTAATTGTACTGGTTACTCAATTCAGCACCTTTCAAAGTTAAAAAACAAAAATATGAGATCAAAATCGTAACATTAGGCTCATAAACTGGGTTGCCTGGAAACTGTGGGTCAGCAAAGTTTTGGGTTTTTGACTGAGTTTTATATGATCCAAGCCCAGTGGAATCACTCTGGTATGCTTCATTTTTCTCATAAGGTAGGCCATTTTTTCTTCAACTGGTTCCTTCAAACATGCTTTTTGTTCTTCAGTAAATAAATTTGCTATAAATTAAGTTCTTTTTCTATCATATAATTGTCTGAAGAAATCATTGTGTATAAAAGCCAGCTGGCTGTAATAAACATCAGCTTGTCGCAATAAATGACATTATAGAATGTTCTCTTTTGGCTCTATCTACTAATTAAAGGAGGATTCATTTAAATGGTAAAATAAGCCCAATCCTTATTCAAGATTACTTCAGAATTGTTATTCTCCTTGTCCTTATTGTACTCGGTGAACTCAGCTGTTTGCTTTACTAACCAAATATTTTCTTCAAGCAAAATCCTTCATGACGAGTTTGAGATTCACCATGTTTGGTTTTGTTTACATAGAACAACTATTTAAATATTAAGAACTTCTTCAGAAACACTCACGTTTGAACATGATCCGAATGACCAAAATAATGTTGAATAAATAGCATTCAATTATACTGTAAGCATGTTACATGTATGTTTTTCATCTTTATTGATAGCAGTATTTGAGGTCTTTGGTTCTTTTTAAAACATTGAATTGAACCAGAGCATGTGAGATTCGCCAAAATAAAACTGGAACGATTTCAAACCCAATAAGATGACTTAAAACTCGATGAAAGTCTACCAACTCACTGAAAGATTTGAAGCTGCATTTTCTTAGTTTAAGTTCGACCTAATAATTCTATACTCTTTCAGCATAGAATACTGCTTTGAGTAGCAAATTACAATTTGAGTAGAGGAATAATTAAAAAAAACTTTTCACAGCATCTTGAACTTTCTTGTTTATTACAACTCGATTACTTCCTAATCCTGCTCAAATGCTTGAATTTCAGCAACTAACATAAAAAGAACCTGTGTAGACATTAATTTACGACACACGATTTGCAGCCCCACCTCCAATCAATCACTCCGATAATTTAGTAACATTTGATTGGCAGCTATCACATGCATAATAGATCAGACTATACATAGAATACATGAGCATATAGGACTCGTGTGTAATGATGTGAAGACCCTTTGGTACTATTGTACAATTTTGCCATTTTCTGATACAGCAGAAAATTAGGCAACCCAGTAAATAGGCAGTAAATTAGTGAGATGTTTCTTGTGATAAGCATGTGGAATGTTCAGTTATAATATTGATTTCTGCTTCTCATACACCGAATCGAAATATGGTGACCAATTTGAATAACTATTGTTCTGTGCTGACAAGCGACTGACTAGCCCCGTGTTCACATGGAAACATAAAAGCATTTTCACATGTATAGGAGGCTAGTCAGTCTCTAGTCGGTGCAGAACAATAGTTATTCAAAATGGTCGCCATATTTCAATTCGGTATATGTTTTTTCTCTTTATTCCAGAGGAAAGAGGACCAGAGAAACTAAGATGTAGAATAAGATTGTATGACATGACAGGTACACCAAGGAGAGGTGGCAGTTACATACTAAAATTTATGCCAATCAAATCAGCTGATATGGTAATTTACTCCTTCTTATATCAACCTTAATCTTATAACCTCATTTAGCTTACAAGTTTATCAAAGGGGTTTACATGAAAAAATTAATTACAATCTTGATACATATCCTTTCATGATGCATAATCAATTGCGACCAGTTCCATAAAATAACTTACAACTACAGAAACTAAATAAAGAAATTTATGCCTCAGGTATGGAGAAGAAATTACTTTGGATTACATTCCATTGGGTGTTTAATGACTCCACTCCCATGGAAAATCCTCAATATCTGGAACAGCTAGATCATGGAAAAAGCTGTTCTGTTTGTTAATGACAATATAATCATAAAAAACTAATAAAAGAGATGATGTGAGAAATAACATGTATCATTTTTTTCTAATACTTTGAAATAGATGACCGAGTCTTTGGCCCATTTTTCCGAGTATAATCACCCCCAAGGTTTCATAGACATCCTTAACGACACCTATGGAGAAGAACAACGCTACAGCTGGGACGTGGAACTCAATAATCAACTTTGCATTGATGTAAAAATGTTGGATACTGTTGATAATAATTGTTTTATCTTTTTTCACACAAAGGTACTGTTTGTATGATTGCATGTGATTCTCAAGGAAAACAAATAAGACTAGCTGATTGCTTGAGCCGGGGGGGGGTACTCTTACCCGTTGACCTCTGAACCCTGACCCTGTTCCAGAGTAAAATCTCTGAAATTCATACCCTGTTCCAGAGCAAGATCGCTGTAAACCATACCCTGTTCTGGTATTGTGAAAATAGATACCCTGTTCCAGAGAGGAGAGAGCATGATTTCATATGCCCTGTTCCAGAGCGAGCGAGATTTTATATACCCTGTTCCACTGAGTAGAATCACTGAAAGCCAAACCCTGTTTGTCGGCATGTACCCATATAGCGAATATAGGGGAGTACCCCTCCCCCCCGGGTTGCTTGATAGCCACAATCTTTCTTATTATGGACTGCTCATAAATCATTTGCTGATTTTCATAGGTCAACTTCAAACTATGAATAAAAGCCTTGCATGGGATGTCAAAGCAGCTCAATTTGGAGGACAAAACAAGAGAATTTCAATTTCCTGAGAATAGGAAACCTATTGTTATGTTGATCCTCCAAATTGAGCTGCATTCCTACAGGCTTCAAGGACCTATCAGGGTCTTGGAGCTAAAGTATTATAAAGAAAAACATTGTATGACAAAAGTTAAAATTGCTAATCTCGTTTTCACTTACTCACTCTCTGACTACGATATTAGCTAATCAATATTTAAACGATTGTCAATAATGTCTTATGCCATTTGCTTACGAACTACATTGCGCGAAATTTAATTTACGGTCAGAATTCCTACAAACATGAAGGTTAATCCAATAGGATTAGTATCCACAAGTTCGCCAAAGGCAGTTTAATTGGAATATAGTTTCTTGTATTTCAGAAAACCCTAACCAGAGAAGAGATTGTGCCAGAGCAAAAGACCCGTCTTCCCAGTGAGAGTGCAAGTGTTGAATTCACTATTCAATTGAAATGTGAAAAAACGTGTGAAGGAAGGTTTAGAGTCATAGTCAAAACTGACGTGGAGGGGTCACATCCACATACACGTGACTATAACATCATGGTAGGTGTAAGCTTACTGTAGTCTCCTTAGCAGCCATTATCAGGGAAATGAAACAAGACTAAAAATGGTTGCTAAGAACAGTATCGTAAAAAGGACTGTGCATGCTCATTTAAGTCACAAGTTTACATTTTCATAATATTGTGACATCCATGACGTTTATGGGAAAAAGATCCCATCGTCAGATTTTTTAAAGATTTGCATGATGAAAGAACATCATACTAGAAGTAAAATAAGCAATTAAAAATGGGGTCCCCGACTTCGTTAAGCTGTCAGAATATGTGGAAGCTTAAGTTCATGCTTTTTATGGTAAAATTACATGAACAATGTCAACATGGAAACCTGTTACAAATAAGTTAAATTTTACTGAAAAAATAAATTGGCCGTCCCCATTTTTCACAGAAGACTATAAAATAACCAAGTAACTAGTTAGAACTTGAAATTTGTGTTAAAAATTAGAAAACTAAAAAATGTCATTGTGCTATGAGTGTGGACTTGAAGCCTTCGCGTTACGTAGTATTCTATTCCAATTATACACAAAATATGTAATTTCCATTTGATACCATTGTCAGATTTTTTGAATTTTTTCCCCTTAAGTTAGGTATTATACCGGGTAATTTCAATAAAAAGGGGGTGCCTGACTTTGTTATCGAGCTATAACAGATGAAACACGTTTTTATAAGATTTTGCTTGCGTGAAACATTGGAATGACGTCATCACGATTTATGCGTAGAAAGGATGCACGCAAACAATGCACATAAACATCTTCATTTGCAAATTTGCATTTTGAATTTGCCTTACAAACGCACTTTACTGCACTACCATAAAATTCTATAGAAAAAACACACTGTGGAAAACTCGGGTTTTTAATATGTTTAATGAAACAACCACATTTATATTTCACGTATGTCTCTATGGTTACATCACACTTAATCAGTTTTATGAAACATTAACTCTAAAATCATGAATTTTAGTATGGTTGGCCTATCTGCAGGTCTGTATAGCTTTATAATGCTGTTTTCCTGTTGTTTGGTATTGCCTCAATACCCCTTATGATAGAGCCACCTTAAATTTCATATTACATACAGGTATCCCAAGTCATAAGTTTTTGATATTAAAAAATAATCTTTTACAAAATGTACATTTTAGGTGAAGTCAGAACAAAAACTAACCTTTAAATTTTTACCTGACTTCTTGGCTATTCTTTAATTATATGTCAAAAGATTTTATGAAACAAGTTAAATGAGCGAAAATATTGCAGTTGGTAAGCCAGAACCTTAGAGAAATGATCAGTTTTGTAGACTCACCTTAGATTCCTGTAAGTCAGAGGTCCTTGGATTAAGTAGTAAGAGAGATTACAATCAGCAGATACTATATCAACTTCAGTGATTTTATATACTCAGTGGCATGTCTTCTTATGTAGCTTTGCAAGTACCGGTGTCGCTTGCTGTGTAGTTTTTGTATGATTACCGCTGAACGGTCTGATTGCGAGACCTGCTCGATCGAGGTCTGGTACTAGTTCGCTCCTTCCTCCTTCCTCCCTTCCCTCCCTCCCTCCCTCCCTTCCTCCCTCCCTCCATATGTACCAAGGGCGCCAGGACAGACGGATTGGGTTTTGAATATGTGTGATTGTTTCAGTTATTCGTAGATTTCTAATTGAATTGATATATGTTTGTTTCTAAATGGATATTAAATAGTGTTCACTCATCTTTAAAATAAACGTCCTTTCCAACCAACGGTCTTTCTGGTTTGAATCAGCTGTACGATATGAATATATTTACCACGTCCACCAACGGTCTTTCTGGTTTGAATATGCTGTACGTACGCTCTGAGTATTTACCGCTGCACTATCCTTGACAAGCAGCGCAGGCGCCGCTTCGTTAGCGATTACTCACCTTTAATAAGTTAATCAAATTTACCTTCAGTACTGTCCTGGCGCCCTTGTATGTACAAGCAAAAAATAGAAATTCAACATAGTGACATAAGCGTATATGAAGCACACAGCTGACTTAAATAAAAAGAACGAGTTACCTTCAATTAAGTCTGAGTTGATTTCGATGCTTAATTAAAGTTTACGTTTTTTTTTTTTTTTTTTTTTTAAGGTAATTTTTTATAAGTTTACGCTTATGTCACTTTGTAATCCAACATTGCATTTGACTCTTTTGACTTTTGATTCTATGGGAAATTCAACTAGATCAGCACAGACTGGTAGCACACGCTGTTCATTAGAAGTACTGGCGGCGTTTTCTGTTTCCTTTTTGCAGTAGTTCCGTCTCGAAATCTTACTCAACAAGAAACTTGTTACTGAAATATCCCAGCCTCGTGAATATATAAAAGAAAACGAGAATGAAATCGACAAGGTTCAGTCACGAATTTCTAAATGCAAATAATTATATGAAGCATTTGAATGGTTTCTTTCAAGCATGTGCTTTTCCGCATGTCTTGTTCTGAGTTTTCATCATTTACAAATGCCAACTGTGTGAACTTTAATTTTCGGAAAAATGAGTCGCCTTTATCAATTTTAAGATAATAGTGTTTGATATTTAGCTGGACGCTCCCCCCGTTACGGGTCAACCACTTTCCATTCGTTCGTTGGGTACAAGTTAGCCTCTCATTTTGATAAACTAACTAATTTTCATTCTCTCTTTTTTCAGTTTACTCGCAAGCCTCAGGCAAGTATATTTTAAGTTTATTTTAAAAGTCATTCATTATTGCTAGGGGGATGGTAAAAAAGGAGGGGCTAGTCACAAGTAGTAGGGGGTCTCTTGGGTTTTCATAAGCACACAGAAACGGGGGGGGGGGGGGGGGGGTCTAAGACGTTTTAGTTTGGGTAAGAGGAGGGATAATACGCTTTGAAATTAGTTTTCATTATTTCCAGCCCTAGATATGAATAATGAATAGTCTCTTATCTGCCATACAGTCTGTATTTGAAATTGATAAACTGCTTCGTCCCTAGGATAGGGAGGGATGAGGGGCGGGAATGTGGCTATGGGAATCGAACCGATGTTGGTACTAATAAGGAAAAACCCGACTGCAGATTCGTTAACCAAAAGTATAATACGTTCCAGCTGTTTTAGGCATTCAAGGCGATACAATAGTACTTTTAGGTTCGATACAACCAAGATGACCTAGTAAAAGGGTTCGGAGTCGTCATTTGAGGGTTTTCGTTTGCGGTTTAGGGGATTCGGAGAGACGAAGACATCCCTAACACCTCCCCCCTCTTCCTGCATCTAGCTAGATCCGCCCCTGGGTAGGGAGTTCCCTAACTTAAGTTACAAGCTATGGCGTTATATTTGATCTAAGGAGGGAAATCTTGTTAACATTCAAGCTTTCAACTGTTTTTGCATGGGAGGAGCGACAGCATTTCACGATATCTTGTGCTACAGTACGTCATGATATTTGTTTGAAATTTTCAGGTCAAGTTTCAACACTTATTACGACATTTCTTGCCTGACGGGAACCAGAGGAGACACACATCGGATCATCCCGCCCATTATTTTAACCTAGGACTACAATACGACGACTGATATAATAAGTGCTCGTTACTCGATATTTTGTCTGTAAGCAAGCATATGTATGGACCCTTTTACTTTGGACGTTTACTGAATTCTTTTCATTTTAGGCCACCTGTATGATTCCCTTGAGTTTTATTCCTTTGTCTGTTGTCCAGACTTCAGAAGCTATAGATACAAGTATGACTTTTTTCTCGCATTTAATAACGATAAAAATCTGATACGACCAGAGTAAAAGGGTCTACTGCCAGAACTGTATAAACACCTGCATAAAGCAAACATCCATGAAAGTTGATATGAATGAACAGTCAGGGGCGGCGGAAGCTGAAGATCTTTGGGGGGGGGGGGGGGGGGGGCGCACTGCAAAAAATCTTTGGGGGGCACTGCAAAAAATCACAACAATAACTTAATAATGGTAATAAAAATCGAATCTATGCATTCTTATTTCATGTGAACCAATAATTTTTGGGGGGCCAGGCCCCCCAAACAATTGGTGGGGGCACGTGGCCCCCCCGGTTCCGCAGCCCCTGACAGTAAACCCCTTGCAGGATATTCCCAATGCAGCCCAATAGACCAGTTTCGAATTCCAAATTACCGCTGTGTTCCTTGATTACAGACTCATTTGCACAGGGTTAGCCTCGAATCAGTGTCTAATATTCACAAATACCAACGGTAAAGTAAAGAATGCACAACTTTAACAATACAAACACTTTGAAACTTGACGGACCTTGACTGGAACACGTGAATATTCTGCACTAACTCGAGGCTAACCCTGTGCAAACGAGTCTGTAATCAAGAAACACAGCGGTAATTTGGAATTCGAAACGGCTCTATTCAGAGGACAAAACTGCAATATAATCTTATTCTCGTGAAAACTGAAGTTTATTGTTTTGTCCTCTGAGTTGAACGGCTCTGAAAGTTGCTGAAACTGGTCTATTTGGACTTCCCTCCAATTACACAATAGATCGTTAGGAATCTTCAGCCACAACTTATTCCCGGATTTATTCTCCACCTTCAGTATATTTTGACATATGAACCTGAGATAATCCTGCTATGAAGAAAAATGACATAACACAAAAATGTCTGCTGAAGTGATTGGACCCGGAAGTCGTTTTTCGTTTCAATTACTTGACGCTTAAAAGCTCTATAGAAAATAATTAGCTCCGGCTCCATGGTTAATGGATACCATGATGAAATCACAAGCAATAGAAACATTAGTTCCAAGGGCGGATCCAGGGGGGGAGGGGGGCAAAGGGGAGCTGAAGCCCCTGCCCCCCCCGACCCCCCTTCAGCAGAAAAAAACCGATGCTTTTTTATATTGTTTTCCGTTTTGTTAAACTCAATTAGCCCCCCCCCCCCCCCTAAAATTTTGGCTGGATCCGCCCTTGAGTTCCCTATATTGTTGGATGACATAAGGGATTTGTATCATACCAAGACGTTGAATAAAAACAAACTGACAACGTAAAATTGGAATCAGTTCTGTTCTTTAATATTTTGCAGTTACTTTGACTATAAACGTCATGACTCTTTAACGCCTGCGTGATAACACTGTTATGGAATACATTTGCGAAAAATGCTTTACAAACACAGGTCCCTCAAATGCAGTTGCTCAAAACGCACCTCGTAAAAAATGGATATCTGCATTTTTCATCGCAAGCTCTAGTCGTACGAAGTATTTCTTCGCAATAGCGGCAGCTTCTGATGGCTTGATTTCCACAATTGCCGATGCAATGGTGATTACTTTGATGTGGACGACGCGCCTGCGCATCCGGGAACGTTAACATCAGGGCGAGGCCAACGAAGAGGGCAATCTTTACAAAGTTGTTCATCTTGGACGATCAAAATCTGTAGAGAGCAAAAAATACTTAGAGAAATTGAAACACTTAATTTAACAAAGTAAAACCTTAACACTGAGTTGCGAATCTGAAATTTGTTGAGATTTTTTTTAAAAGTCTTTATCAGCATGATTATATTACTGTAGTTCTTTCTTGTGAAAGACTGAACCACTTGTTTGTTGCTAGTTCATATATTTAATTCTTAACTTTTGAGCCAGAAAAAAATCGTGTCTAACATAATTTCAATGTCATAAATTCCAACCGAAATATATTTACTTTTTCGTTTCATATTCTGTAGCATTAAGGATAGAAGAAAAAAAACATCTTCATGAGTAGTTTCGTAAACCCTTTCGGAGGAAACATGGCAAGAGCCAACTATATATTGGTCATGAATGATCAGTTATAGCTAAATGATTGTTGGAAAACCTTCAGATCTATGTAATCCCTTTTTTCCTGCGAATAACATTTAGCGCGGGCCTTCAACAATTGAAGCAGGGCGTCACCTCCTACATGATTAGAGATTCGCCGTTTATTCACAACAAGTTCTGGCTCCCTAACTCCTTAAAACTTTCGTCATAGGTTTGATTCTTATTTATTTCTTTGCTTTACAATACGTCCTGCTTAATAGACGACTTGCACTAACAGGTCACGTCACCCTATCCCCGGCCTTAAAACGAGCAAATGGGTCAAAATGAACTCCAGAAATGATCGAAAAGAGCACCTCGAATTTAGAGAGTGAGGTTTTAGCTCGAAAGGTTGAGTATAGGAGAAAAAAATGAAATATAAAATCAAATGATTTACAAGGATTTGTATGGGAAAAGTGTTGGCTGGTAAGCTTTTGCCGTCCAGCGCATTTTCCATACAAATCCTTCAGTATAAACTATTCAATTTCATATCTAATAGCATTTCTCCTGTTTCGCTTATTGTGAGCTGAAACTCTGCCTCCCTACTAAAGCCGAGATGCTCTTTTGATTTCTTTACTTTGACAAAGCTGCTCGTTTTAAGGGAGGTAGGATCACGTGACCTGTATTTCATAACAGTAGTCTGCCCGATATTAGTACTAAGGTGTGACTAAACACGGACGAAAATTAAATTTTGAGCAGTTATTTATTGGAGTAATTGTGTAGACAATAAAGAGACTTAATCTTTGTTTGAATTCATTAAAATACAATATTTTGTCTACGAATTACGAAAAAAAACAATTGCTTGTCACAATCACAAGCTATATAGTTGAGATGATTGAGAAAAATGAACACTTACTCGGCTGTGGGTTTTCTATCGCAAGCAGTTTGAACGGACGACGCGACGTCTAGTGATAGATTGAACACTTGTTCAAACACTTTAGGACAGGCTTTTATACGAGACCGGGGTTAAGATCTTATCAAAAAACAGCTAGAATGATAAGGAAAACGTTGTAGAAGGAAATGAAAATAGTTACATGATAACGATGATAATGCCTGTTCAATTGAATTTTTCTCTCTCGAGTGCTTCAGTAAGTTCGTTTTTTGAATGGAATACATATAGATGTGTGTGTGTGTGTATTTTGAACTGCTCAACCATTCATTAGTGGCTCGTTCGAGGAATATCATAAAAAAAAGGTAGAAAATGACGGATTCCAAAAAGTATTTACGATACAATGTGTCAATTTTTCAGGCATTAAATATTTGACAAGGCCTCTCAGCTGTCGCTCTATAATTAGATCGTTTCAGGGAACGACTCGAGGCAGGTTAGCTTGACGGCTTTTCCGCATCTAATGGAATAAAAGTGTGGTCCATTAAGATAAGCGACAAAGTGACCAACAGGTGAAGTCGCCGAGTCTCATGCCGAGCATTGCAAGTTGAATGAATAAAAGAAAGTTGGATTTTACGGCTTACTTTGTTCTTAACTGCAAGTAAAATTTATTAGAGTTAATACGTGAAATGCTGGTGATCCAGCTCGGCAAGGGTACCGTAGTTTTATAATACAAACGGATGGCTAAGCAGATAATCATAGACGTAAAAAAACCTGTTTTAATTCAGTTTTGAGCATGCGCATGCGTAGAATAGGGTTAACGGGACAGCGAAGCGTAAGGGTCCCACATGTAATGTAATATCAAATATAGTCAAAATCAAATGTTTAATAGCAAGGGATATGTTATCTTGGAAATCTGCCAAAGGAACTGAACGTTTTATAAAAGGACAGAGCGAATACATACTCCAATAAAAGGCAAGTAACTACTAGTAAATACTATTTCTCTTGTAGGAGGCGAAGGTAGAGAAACATCTGCAGCTGGGCACCGTGATGGTGCCGGATCCTGCCGGATCCTTGACTTGTTAATTAGCGTCATATCAATGGATTGATGTCAAATAGCGGATACCCCATGGAAAAAGCTCTTTTTTCTCCTCCTACTTTGACTATCATACTTCCGACGAAATTCTATGCTAATTATGAATTATTGATGTCAAAAAAAGAAGTTTCTAACAAACCAAGCTCTAGTTAAAGATGATTTTCGCGATTGAGAAAGTTTTACTTTCCCGTAATTGTTTTTTTTTTTCAAACAATTCTTACTGACAGATATAGATGTAATATTTTCGTGAATAACTGAGTTTTATGCCCAGGAATATTATGGTTAAGCCGTTAAGTCATGGACTATTAAAATGGTATTAGGTTTAAAAACTAATTCATAAAATCCTGTTGTGCTCTTTATAAACATTTCAAAATCAATGGGATTCAAGAGTTGCATTACTCAGTAGTTATCAATGTAAACTGCTTATTTATTTTGCAATCTCAAAAGGCATAAAGGCGACCATTTGAGATTTCCCGCTTGAGGGGGAAATGGTGAGGAGAGCGCGCGCGTTTTGGCGCGAAAAGGTCTCGCCAAATCCGCCATAGTGCTTGTTTATTACTGATCATGACTGGGGGAAATTTGGATTAAGTTTTTCAACATTTGTCGGTCAAAAAGCTAGAAATAGAAAAAGAAATATAATGCAGGCCTTTAAAATATTCGTCCCCCACCCCCTACGCTAAGAAAAATGGTATACGTTTAACGATCTTCATTCTGCTCTTCTAATTTTCAATATTTCTTTGTCTTTTCTTTGTGTTTAGTTTCCGTGGTTGGCTTCTTTTTACTTGTCATCTTTCTTGTTTTTGAGTTAAAATTTCAGTTAATACCAAAACATAACGTTTTGTATTGAGTACCGTTTTAACCCCATATGCTAGAGGAATATATATCATGGAAATAACATTATTTTGCTTCACAGTATGAGTATTTTTTCGCATTATTACGAGTAGGGCTAATCATCGGTGTAAAATACCTAAGTGAGTTTACACCTGGTAGCTCAATAAAGCATCTCTTGGGTTTAAAGAATAGCAATAAACAGTCAAAAAAACTAATAGTCAGAGACATAGTGCTAGATCCAATATTAAGAAATGTCTTTTCTTTGAATTTCGCCGCATCATTCGTCTTTCCAACAATATGAAATAAAGTTAATGAAAAAGGCAATTTTTTGTATTTAATGAGTAGTGTAGACATTTTTTCCTACCGAGAACTTTATTCCAAATACGACCTATATTTTGTTTATGCGTTCGTTTTACAAAGTAAAAATGTATAACGGAACAATTTTAATTCATTTAACTTGAAATAGTTTTTTTAAACAGATTTTTTTGATTTCTTCCTTAGCTAGGTGAAGTTTTTTTATATAAAATAATCTTAACAAAGATTCCCTCCCTAGCTACCCCAACATGCGTGCGTTTTACACCTATGATAACTTCTATCGGCTCCCCCACCCCAGTAAGACTGCCTTTATATATAATTTTGATAACTTCCTCAACAGCCGAACGGTTTTCTAAAACCTTACTCATCTATTGTGACAGGGTAAACTGATTGGAATTAAGGACTATTAGTGCCTCGTGCTCCCCCCTGATTTCAAGACAATGACAGGGTGTGTCCCATCCATCACTTTTATACTATATAAATCAACCACAAGTCAGCATTAGTTGATTGTGAATGCTTAAGGAGAGCTGTACGAGTGTCAAGTATTGAAGCTGGAAAACAATACATCAAAGAAGGTAAAATATCTCTAGCTCAGTTGCTATCTCTTTCTCTCCAGAGCTCTTTCTCTCTCTCTGTCTAGCTGTTTCTCTTTCTTTCTCTCTCTCTCTCTCTCTCTCTCTCTCTCTCTCTCTTTTTCTCTCTCTCTTAAACAAAAGGGATTATTTGAGTTCTCCTAAGCTCAAAATCTACAGCATCTTCAGTGGATTTGAAAACATATCCAGTGATCGTAATGCGGCTTTAGTCGACGTGGTCAGCTGTAAAACCAAGCTAAGTAAGCTAATATATATATACATACACAATAAAAGTTACAATCGGTTTTTAGCCTGAATATATACGACTTGACTGACATTTTTGACGGTTTTAATTTTCCTTCGGATTGAGTCCAAAACTGGGTGTGTAAAGTTCATTGCTTTTGTACCGCTGGGCATGCATGTCAACTGACAAGGCAACTTGATTGTTTAGGTGCATAGACATTGACAACCAATTAAACATTGCCGTATTTTACTCGTGGTACTCATATTAAAAAAATTTAGATTCGTTCGGGCAGTGGTTTCTTTTATTGTCTTTGAAGGCGAACAGCGTTGGCCTTCCCAGAAATAACCATTATAAAATTGTTCTGGCTTCTCAGTGTAGTTAGCTTCCCATCAGAGAAAATAGGTCTGATAATCATAATAACTATTGTCTAATCATTCTCGCATTATCTTATCTTGGTTTGTGATAGTCGTTATCGCTTGGCGGATGAAAGGCTGACGTGTCATCACGCTCGTTCATTATCACGCGTGTCAGCTGCTAACTTTTATCTGTTCAGTATTCTTATCATGCGAAGCAGTCTGCTACAATAGTCCTACTTTTCATTCGATACCGCTGTTCTTGAAGACCGCAGACGCATTTATGCATTTTTATATATCTTATATTAAAACATTTATATATTTAAGAGTCCGTGCATGGGATTTCAAAACATTGCACATTCTCAGTACATTACAGGTGTACAAATGAGTCCGTAGTTAAGGATCAAAGCGTGACTTACTGAATGTGAAAAAAATTCATTTCTATACTGGGCTACCTATAGTAGCATACACGAGTTTATTTGTTACGGAGACTGGTAACAAAGGATCTGACAAAAATGTGGGAAATTGAATTAAAATTTGGAAAAAGGCGGGAGTTTTGTGCGCGCACCTAACTCAGTCCTACTCTTCCTGAGAAACGAGTTCGTTATCAGTCACCCTGAGAATTACATCCCTGTGCTCTCAGGAGCTTAGACGGCTTCGCCGTTCACCCAGGGATAAACAGATGACCGATTATCCCATCTGATACACTTAAAATTCATAAATAGAAATGACATGGGAAGGGCTAGTTTATTATTGTGAATTGAATACAGGAAATTCTTGCCCGGCTTTTCTCTGATTGGTTGGGATAAATGGTCAAATCAGCTAATCATATTGGTTGGCCAAGAACAGCCATCCAATCATATTGGTTGGCTAAGAACAGTCATTTAATCAAATGTTGGCGATTAGAACATTTATCCTGAATCATATCATTTGTTCAAGAACAGTCAGCCAATTATATTGGTTGGCTAACAATTAACAGTCATCCAATAATATTTTAAGAACGGTCATCCAATTATATTTGGGCTAAGAACGGCCTCAAATCAAATCATTAGTGACTAAAAATTGTTTATTTCTTTATTAATTTTTAGATGAGATTTGCAGTGTTTTGTCTGTTCGCTGCCTTATGTTTGATGGTTGTGCCGAATGAAGTCGTCGGTAGACCGCCTAGCCAATACTGCAAGATAGTGTGTAACAACGTTCTGACCGACTGCCTGACATCTGGAAAGACCTCACCTAGTTCTTGCTATGAAATGGAATATTTCTGCCTTTATTCATGTTAACTGCCCCAGCACGTGATGAAAAAATTATAGAATATAATTATATACAATTGTAAATTAAAATAAAACGATCAACTGAACACTGAAACCAATTTTTTAAATGGGCGGGGGGGGGTGGGAGAAGAAGATATTATTGTGCTTTAAAAAATATTTGAAATATAACGCGCGTGCTGATTGGCTGGCTACTGTTCGATATAAAGCGGTTGGTTATGTCTCTGTACTGTGATATAATATAAACACTCTGGGAGCTGTAGAGCACACAAGTAGTCAAAAGTAAACTGAAAACATGTACAACCGGGCCCTGAACTAGACGTTCTCTAAGCCGACCTCTCTGAGACTCACAGAGTCACGAGCGAAGTTAGTGACAAAAAAAAAAAAGAGCGTTGAAGTTGCAAGAGTGATCCTGGTTAGGCTGCCTATGCTCTATTCAGCTTAACACCGAGAGATGCTGGACTTGCGAAAGTCTGCCTATTAATATGCTCAGCTAAGCGTTATCAGTTTATTTGCACATTGGCTAATCTGTTGAAATTTTAAGGACATACTAACCATCTCTCATGCTTGTAAATTGCATTAAGCAATCTGTCATTCACAACTCCATGTAAAGCGCCTTTGATTATATCCACATATTAAAGGGCGCTATATAAATCATAAATCATAATCATAATCATAATCATACACCGCTTCGATTGATAATTGAAAAAAAAAAAAAAAAAAAAAAAAAAAAAAAAAAAAAAAAAAAAAAAAAAAAAAGAAAAAAAAAAAAGGAAAGGAATTTAATTTCCAAAGATTACATTTTTTTTATTGGAAACCAAGGGTCATTCGGAAAAGATCGTTTAGGTGTCTTTGAAAGACATCTGAACGAGCTATGCCGATTGACCTTTGATTTTCAATAAAAATTATCTTTTTGTTTTCTACAACTGCCTAAATATTTGCCGAAACTGCTTAAACAGTGTTCAGTGGTTTCTTAGTCTTGAGATGCTTATACAGTAACACCATCACATCCTCCCGTCCCAGGCTCTCCAGACACTTTGCAAACTCCCCGACAGTAATACTGGGATGAGTGCTGGATAGATATTCAAACAAAGCTCGACTTGGACTGCCTTCGAGGGTTCTGTACTCCACAGAGAACTGCTCTATTACGTCATCAGTCAGGCCGAAGTGACGTCCCAGCTGACGCCATGTACCTTGTCCCTTGACGGACACATCCAGCATACGACCCGCTACATACTTTGTATCGTAATGAAGGTCTTTGAAGAGAGTTTTCTTCTCTTTTAAGAAAGAAGTGTCTTGATCTATAAAGCATGCAACACGAGGTAATTTATTAAGCTTTGGCTATTTTATCGCAGCATGGGGCAGCCATAACAGTGCCAGGATCTAACTTGGTGAAAACCCAAAGATATTCTCACATCTGGAGTCTTGGGTTCGATTCGGCGGTTCGTTATGTGTTTTCCTTGATTTAATGGTCCTCCCACCCCCCACCCCCCACCCCCCGAGTTTTCCAGTTATATTCCCTCTGCAAAACCTAACACGCTACTAAATTCCAATTTGTCCTGTGAGTTAGCCGTGCCTTTGATTTTGATCAACCCCAAAGCTGTTTCAAGCAGGGTTATAGATACATTTGAAGTCTGATGGATTTAGAGGGGTTCCGTCTAGGTCGTGATCTATATCTTGGGGGTACAGGGCATTCCTCTCCAGCTTCTTACCAGCCCCCCACCCTTCACCGGATAGTCGTACTTTACTTCAACGCGCTTTCGGCAAGTGCAAAATACTAGAAGGTAAACAATTCTGAATGACAAAATATATTTCACATCCAGCCCTTAAATAACTCACCTTGCTCATGAACATCAACAACGACGCACAAATCTTCCTAAAAAATGAATAAAAGAAACACATAAGCATATGAACATCGCGATTCTCCTAAAAGTTACCGCACGTGATTGGCTCATAGCATTTGATTGACTGCGAAATAGCACTTGCTTGGTATCCACGCCTGGCTTGTGAATGCAAAGGTTCAAATAGGAATGTCAACATCTCTGACAGAAAAGTTAATTTTCTCCTCTTTTACAACTTTTATGACCCAAATTATTTCCTGACGATGTGGTACAAGGATAATGGATATTACAAGCTATATATCTTGCACTTTATGCTACAGGTAAGTGAAAAATATTGTACGAATTTGTTTTTCTTTACATGTAAGGCTACGCCGGTGACAAAGCAATCCCTGCTTTTTACTTTATTTTGGCGACTATGGCCAATACGTAATATATTTTCTCCCACTACAAGCCGCCAATATAAACCCGTATTGGTGACTCAAAATCGTAATAAGTTATAAATGAATGACATTAGAATATGAAGAATGACAATACTGACAAGACGAAGTCAAATTCAAAGACATACCACAGGTACAAAAGTGAACGCTGGTATGATGATTTCACTTTCTGCAACGTTGATTTTGAATTTGCAGCTGAATTTTTCAGCACGTCTTTTAACGCGACGAAACGCGGCTTGAAAGCTTGGTATGGAGAAGTACGACTCCTTGCAAACCGAACTGGAAATGGCCTGAAAATACAAACTATAATTGTTAACAAACGGTTGTCAAAGAATATTTAATTTTAACTAAATTCCTTAAGGCCGGTACGATTTTCGCCTAAAACTATCGTATACGACACGCTCGCGCCATCCTACAACTCGAGTCGTAGCGTGTAAATCAAGCCTACAACTCGCCTACGCGGACAGACGTGAGCGTGTTGTATACAATGGTTGTAGGCGAAAATCGTACCGTCTAAATCGGCCTTTAGGCTGATTTTGAAAAACGCAGCCTTTAGAAATAAGATTGCGGTGTTACAGACTAAGAGCATGCGCAGATACGTTCCCATCCCAAGAGCCTTTGTTGCCAAATTTTTTAAAAAGTATTTCAGTAATACATTACCTTTGGGCTTAGGCGATCCAGTTCCCAGCCATCCAACAAACCCTCGACATTTAGGTTGATGTCAACTGAACTGTGACAGTCAACAAATGCAGCGTAGAAAGAACCAAGCATGGAAAAGCCCTTTAGGGAATTTTCTTTCAAAACATTCTGAAAACAGCAATATCAAAATGGCTTAGCTTTTCCTTTTATTGCGTCTTTCATTGCGTCTCTCGCTGTACCTTTCCCTGTGCTTTTAATTGCGACTTTCGTTACCACTATTTGTTGTTATCACTTTCGATGCGGTTTACGTTGCGACTTAAGTTGCCGATGTTGCTGTTTCTCTTTTTGCCTTTGACGTTGCGCACTTTCGTAGCGCTTTACATTGCGCCATTGACGTTGCGCACTATCGTAGCGCTTTACATTGCGCCTTTCATTGGAATTTTCGTAGCGCCTTACATTGCGCCTTTGACGTTGCGCACTTTCGTAGCGCTTTACATTTCGCCTTTCATTAGCACTTTTGTTGCGCCTTTCCTTGGCACTCAGATTGCGCACTGGCATTGACGTCTTGTTGTAAGTTTCATTTCACCTTTTATTACGCCTTTCGTTGTCACTCAGGTTGCGCCCTTTAATTGCGCCTTTTGTTGCGCGGACAAAGTGTATTTTTTTCCGTAGAAATCTCGTGTTTTTTTAATGCAGACACGTGGAAATACATGACCCCACAATAGCAGTCTCAACGAAAAGCACATCGAGCTTGTACACACAAGACAAAAAAGATCCCACATACCTGAAATGAAGTTTCGTCATCATCAAGAAGATGGATACACACTTCAAACAGGTCACTTATCATCTCACTCGTGGTAAACAACACGAACTGCATTCTCTTCTTCGCTCCTTTCAGTGGCTTTCCAACAACAGCATAGGTAAGCAGTGTATCAGTATGAAAGCTTACATCTTTCCAATTTACTTCCAAACCATCAGTTATTCTTTCCCATTTTGCTTCTTTTATCCCCTTTCTTTCATCCATGCAGAGGACATCAATGTCCCAGTTTTTGTGTTCGGAATTCCAGAGAGCGCTGTGAGGCAGGCTTATCTTGACTAATTCTTCGAATTTCTCTCCTTTAGAATAAAACCTATATATTGGACTTAGAAATAATTGCCCTTGCTTGATGCTTTTAAAATTACCGTTCAAATGTTTATCGCTCAAAGGTTCGACTATCAGGTTCTTGTATCGATCTTGTTTGCAGTCTGGATCGTATTTTATGACAACACCGCATGTGAATGAATATTTACCAATATTGACGTCGTTTTTCGACCAATCTTCTAGCTCATCTGATTGGTCACTTTTACACCTATCAGGAATGTCTATTCTTTTCGATAGCCTCATAGGTGGAATTTGAAAGCATTGCGCTCCTGAGTTCTTCCTTGTGCGTTTGATTATAAAACCTAATGTTATGAAGATCATTAAAGTACATAAGGAAATTACTAAGAAAAGATATATATCCAATTCTTTCCACCCATGTTTTCTTGACTGTTTATTTTCATTTCTTGCATGAGTTCTGTTAGAAATGCCAAATATATTACTACCAGTCTTAGTTGCAAATAATTTAGTTGTGGGGAAATCGTAAGGAAGTCGTTTTTCAACGCTTTGAGTTGCATTTTCATTATCGACGTTTTTCAAGCAACGGTGGAAACTATGGACACTGCAGAGTTTTTTGCTTTGGGATCCCTGTGTTGCACATTCATCAATTTTGATATCTTTGCCGTCGTCACAGCAACTAGAACATGGGAGGCATTCTAAGACGATTTCTGAGAAGTAAAAACCTTTTTTGCAGTGAGACATTCTTGGTATGCACTGGGTATCTGTTGTCGGTGAACATTTACGACTTACTACTAATCCTCGTTCGCATCGTTTGCAACGTGTACAGGAAGATCGTGAATAGGAATCAGAGTAGGTCCCATTTGGACAGGGGGAACATCTGCTCTTGAACATATCTTTTATGAAGATTATCGAGCCACATGGAAAATAGGGTCGTTGACCGGCTGGACAAGGCTCACATGGCATACATCCAATAATGTCCCCGTCTCTTCTTTTTACCTTGATGCTTTCTATACCACATTTATCGACCACGATTTCGATTGACTGAAATTTGGAAAAAAAAAAAAGAATGCTGATACTTGCTTCATGTTGCTTGTGATAATATAATATAAAATAAAATAAAAGTATTCGTACCTTACATTTGCAGTCTTGTATTATCAGAAGGAAGCAGAGCATAATAGAGAATTTATGCACCATTATCGCCTAGCTTCAAATACAAATCCTTCAGGGATTTTTTTATGTGTGCAGGTATCGGATTCCTGGCTCTACGGCTATCCTAAAACGAGAGAGAGAGAAAACCTTTATCATGCTCCTATGGGGTCACTCCTATGCAGTCTATGGAGCTAGTGTAGTCTCGCAACGCTTATAACCCAGCTAGAAATGTCATATGAGGTCACGGCAGCCCAAGCAATACATTTGTGGTGTGTATGATAGCATTTGGGTAGCATTTACAGTAAATTTTTATTTTATATTTTTATTTACATAACATTATCCATGACAAGTTACAAAGCTATCATCTAAGGGCTTAGCAGAACAGAGCTTGGCTCCAAATTAAGTGCACCCTAGCAAAACATTATATAATAACAACAAAAAGCAAATAATGATAAACTCTAAGTGAAGAAATCAAGTGAAGATTTACCAATTATCACTTAGATGATAGTAGCTAATTTAAAGGCTAAGAGTATGGCAAAAAGTAGTCCGATCTATTCATTGATGATATAAGTAATTTTTTAGTTTAAGTGGCAGTTTAAGATAAGAATATCAGTAGATCAGTAGATTGAAGATCTAGGATTTATTAATCGAAATTATTAGTAGATCATTAAAGTTCATTGTTCAGTTGATTGTTCTTCGAAGTAGACTGGATACAGACTAATTAAATTAGAAGCAGCAAAGTTTTTGGAGAGGATATCACGTGGTGAACAGCACTTAGGACAGATGGACTTCCATGTGATGACATTATTGACATCAAGATGCTCTGCTAAAGCAGATAAGTAGTGTGACCTGATTCCTGAACTGATTGACTGAAGTAAAGGTGCGGATTGGAATTGGGCAGATTGTTCCACCCGAGGGGGGGGGGGGGGGGGGTACTCCCCTATATTTGCTATACGGGTATGTGCCGCCCTGCTACTTTGACAATGTGATGGCGAAATTTATCGTCAATAAGAGGACAGACACATAAAAATCTGATGTCAATTTGTTAAGTTGACGTCAGCTTTATAGGGCGGCACGTCAGCTTTATCTGTCTGTCTTCCGGCTTATTGATGATAAAAAATAACCAATCAGCACGCGAGAAATTTGTAAGTTATTGTAAAAAATTGAATTGATGTAAGCCCAGGTAAGGCTTGATCTCTTCTAGGGTGCAGCTGTATCTTGTGAAGGCAGAGAAAAAGAATTCGTTGCTCTGCTTTATCATTTGGAGAAGTAAAACTTATCTTCTTGTATTTGATACATTTACATTGGTCAATTTTCAGTTAATGTATTATCAAGAAAATACCCTGAAAAAGACTCTGCCAGCAGGGTTGTAGTCTTAAAAAGATATGTAATACCTTTTCAAAAAATTTTGAACATGCCTTGCTCCTGTGTCGTAGTTAATTGTAATACGAATTCGATGAATACACATTCCTCGACTTCATATCCGATAAAATTAGAGAGATAAAGTGCAATATTCACCACCAAATCACGGGTTTTAGTGGAAAATACGAATCGTCCCCATACATCTCTTCTGATAGTCTCCCTCGCATCCGTTTTTAGTGTCGTTGGTCACGCAACTCTTGTGACGACTTGTTTTGTTTGCCGTCTGGCAATCCCTAGATGCATTGCGCGAAACGCAGGATCAAATTATCCTCAACAAAATAACAAAGAACTGAACAGAGTAGGTTTTAAGGTGGCTGGACCTCCTCACGCTTGACCGCTACCTTCACACAGTTGTGACAAACGTCCCACGTTTGAATAAAAAAAATATTGTGAATATATAGCTCTGAAATATTAAGAGCGGCTGTCCGTAAAAACCAGACATTAGGTGGCAACAGTCAAAAAATCGATTTGGTTCATACTTTGAAGTTAGATACCCTATCTTATAACAATAATCCCTGTGCACTTGGTTTTAAAAAATTCTTTTTTGTTCGGGGGAAATTTGAATTTTTATGCAGATAGGCAAATATACTAATTTGACGACTCTGAAATTGAGATAAATCACCGATCTCGTGTACGAAATACAATCAATGCTTGACCTTTCTAACCTAATAAACTTCAAATATGGTATCTCTATGTGCCTCACAATGATTTTCAGACATGTAGCTGTAACGAAGAATTTCTGGAAGAATTATTTGCAAGACACAGTTTTCTTGAGCTTAAAAGTACCCTCAAAACAAGTGAGAATTTTACCATGGCCGATACAACGGAAAAGCGAGATTTTCACTGTATGTGATGTCACGATGATATTGTTCAAGATTGTGAAAAAAAATTCTTAGGTAAATGTGTTTTTAAGTTTCTACGATCGATCAAATATGCCTAAATACGTTGTTTCAGAAAGGATCGTTTTTGCATAAATTAGCAAGTAAATGACTGCCAAAATTAAAATAATATTTTGCAAACCTTTCATAAGCCGTTTGAGACATCAATACTTAGCAAATTTGAGGGATTTTTCTGAAGAAAGAGCAGCATATACTCCCTACCGCTTCACAAATCATGAATTCTAGGTATAGTGATGGTCATCTACACAAAACCGCGAAAGCGTTGCGTGACCACTACTGGCGGCCATGGCCACTGGGGATAAAGAGTTCTCCTCAAAAATCTTATTTTTTTGCCGGCCCAGCCACTTGAGGACTAAAACTTAAATATCGAAGCTCCTTAAACTATGCTTTCTTTTAAAACAATATCCCCCTCTTGTATGCATAACAAATTTATGTAATATAGGAATGCAAACTTTGCTCTTCTCACGAACGCATCAAAAATAATAGATCGGCTAATGTTATACGCCCTCGTATTGTGTGTGACCCTTGAGGTAGCATTTGTCTAGTTTCAGAGGCAGATCCAGGATATTTTTGAAGGGGGTCCAAAAAGTACATTAAATCAGTGACGTTATTTTTGAGGTCATACATACCGCTATATTTGTACGTTGTAACCTTTCAGAACGCAAACATAACAACTTGATTTGGCTTTCAATTTATAAACCTACATAAGAGTTATGACTTTCAATAGAAAATTATCTGCAATATATCGTATGTTAAAAAAGGGGAAATAACGAGTTGTAAAGGGGGGTCCGCAGCCCTGGACCCCTCCGTTGGATCCGCCCTTGAGTTACGCGAGTGATTTCGGTATCGGTAAGTTATCACATGAATCCCGCTCAATATATACTCGCGACATATATTTTGTATTAATTTAGGAAACAAAAACTAATAATGTCGGTATAAATATTTTTTTCTTATAAAACGGCTTTAGTTGAAATGGTTGTTTTTCTTGTGAAAAGATGTGTGCGGACGAGTGGCGTCAACGTAGGATTATTTTCTTTTCTTATCCTTTTTGCTGGTGTCCACGTGTTGCTTTCATCGTGTTCTGCACAGCAAGCTCACACAGATTATAAACATCCAAGGATATGGGGTGCTGTATTAATATGGCATTCAGTACTTCCTTGTTCATTTTGTCCAGAGCCTTTCCTGGAAGCTTGTCGTCTACTTGTGCATCTATTTCGGCGGAGACGACATTTTTCTTTGGCAATCGTGAAAAAAAACACTTGTTTAGACGTGAGGAACCCATCAGGACTGAAAAAACGGACACCATCAGAATTCTTGGCCTTCCTCAAGGACTTTGAGGAAGGCCAAAAATGCTTTCAGATCGACCCCGTTGAGCTGCGCCGCTCCTGTACTTGCGGTGGTGATAAGCGATGACAGTTTTTTTTTTTTTTTTGATGTCGTTACAGGATCAAGTTTATGCCCGGTCTGCTCACCAATGTTAAACTGGGCCATTAGATAGTCTTTCTGTATTTCTTTAAGACGTTTTCGACCTTCGTTTGATTTCATTCCCCAACCCATTTTGTGATCGAACCGAGCTAGTACCTAGAGCGTCCTGAAGGGGTAAAATGAGTGCTGGTATTATCCTTCTTTGGTGCTGGGAAAATAGGATATCATGCATTGGGATTCATAAACAAAAAATCATCAAAAATGGGCTTGGGCTAAGAATAAAGGGATTTGAACTGGGATTTCAGTAAATGTTGGGCTTGGAAAGGGGATTAGGAACCCCCTTCAGGACCCTCCATTTTTCATAGGAATACGCAGAGTTAATAGAGGGGAGTCCCCTCTATTAACTCTGGAATACGTCGTCAGAGCCTTGCATAGATTTGAACGGCCAGGAGCTGCCGCTAACACGAACGTTATACTTTTAGATACTAAAACATAAGGAGGAAGACGCACAAATGTAGTTAATAACGGGAAATAAAAGTAGTATTTTCGGTATTTATTTGGATACATTTAAAAAAAACTCACATGCACACACATCTATTATCCCGCCGCCGGTGGTCGCGCAACGCTTTCGCTGTTTTGGGTAGATGACAATCACTGCACCTAGAATTCATGATTTGTGAAGCGGTAGGGAGTAAATGTTGCCTTTTCTTCAGAAAAATCCCTCACATTTGCTAAGTATTGATGTCTCAAACGGCTTATAAAAGGTTTGTAAAATATTATTTTAATTTTGGCAGTCATTATTTGCTAATTTATGCAAAAACGATCCTTTCTGAAACAACGTATTTAGGCAAGCATTGATTGTATTTCGTACACGAGATCGGTGATTTATCTCAATTTCAGAGTCGTCAAATTAGTATATTTGCCTATCTGCATAAAAATTCAAATTTCTCCCGAACAAAAAAGAATTTTTCAAAACTAAGTGCACAGGGGTTAATGTTATATGATAGGGTATCTAACTTCAAAGTATGAACCAAATCGATTTTTTGACTGTTGCCACGAAATTTCGAATTGGTCTGGTTTTTACGGACAGCCGCTCTTAATTTCGGCCGTATCAAATCCATTGTTTAGTTTGAAGTAGATTACGCACTATATTTAAATAATCTTTGCAGGACCCTACTGAAAATCGCTTTTGCGAGTAGGTCTCCTGGATAAATTTATTATTATTATTATTATTAATCTCAAATGTCTCATAATTAGCTAGATAGATTTTTTCAAAAATCCCTACAAATGGAGGCATTTAGTATATAATTATGTGGTACGAAGCATTTTAGTGTTGAACGCTCTGCAAGGCTAAAATTATTTTCTAAACGAAAACAAATATTTCATCATAATCACGTGTTATGACGTCCGATCTAACTAAAAATTACATCAAACATTAATTCAATCTTTATGTGACCTATGCACAGGGAGCCCGGCTTTAGAATTTGTACATGAATAAAAAAAATCTATAAGTGCTTTATTGGGTTTCCTGTGTTGAGATTTGAAACAAGACGCCAATGATAAATAAGTCAATAAAGTACTTTGGGTTTCCTGTATTGAGATTTTGGTAGCTTGATAGCAGATTAATGTAAGTAATTCGAGAGCAGCTTATAATTCAAATTTAACGTATTAGTGTAACGCACGCCCTAGTAAATGGTAAGAAAGAGAGAAGGGCTGAAACAAGGCAAGTTTATCGTTACATGTACACCAGCGGTTGATGGGACCAGTGTTAATAGGCTTTAGAGGAACGCAGTCTGAATGTCAACATGACGAGTGCTGGCAATCAGAATCTGGAATCAAAGGAAAACAAATCAAATATTCAAGGAGCACAATACTTTATGTTATGGTGAGTAAGGTATATTTTTCAAAATATTTGACCGTTAATTTCGTCGTCAGGATCTAAAATCTCATGTTTTTTTCTTCAGGCTTTTGAAAAACTTTTCTGTATCTGGAGCGGAATCCCAGGCTCCACTATCAAGGTTAAATGAAATGTTCTGCAAAGTTCTGGGGAAAGAAAATGGAGTTCCCGATAAAGAAAAAGGACGAATAGGACATTTCCCCTCTATGGTACGCCAGAAAGTTCGTTTAGAGCGAGGCGAAAAACGAACCTTTGTATAAAGGGGGACTAGCACGAAAATTGGTCAAATTTTCAAAACTCTTCAAAAAGTCGCTCTTATGATCAATATTACTTACATAAATATTTCCTGAGTATTTTCTTTACATATTCCCGCAAGAAGTCCGTTAAATTTTCGTTTTTCTTCGTGGCCGCCATTAATCAGTTGTCGCTTCTCTGTTCTCTCGGGGGAGTCTGGGTCGAGCGGATATGACGTCACTTACTCAACCCAAACAAACCAACGTGAGAAATTTGCTAAGGAAATACATGTGAAGTACGGGTAGCGCGCCGGTAATTCGGAGCTTTATCTGTATTTATTTCCTCAAAAATTAAAAACTATTAAGAATGCCATCTAATCGTTGTGTGGTTCAGGGATGCAGTAATAAATCTGATCCAAAAAATGGCATTTCAGTGCATTCTTCGCCGATTAACAAGCTGGAACGCGCGAAGTGGAAGCGTTTTGTCACGACGCACCGCATTAACTTCGAGCCTGAAAATCGTTTCACTGTGTGCTCTGAGCATTTTGAGGATAGCTGCTTTGAAAGAGCAGTGCATTTTGAAGGCTCAAAGAGAATACTAAAGCCGGGATCTGTACCAACTCTTTGGAAGCCCGAAATCAACAGTCAGGACGAACTTATCAGTGACAGAAGCCGCCGACAGGTGAGTAGCACAAACTTCTCTACGCTTTAGCCAAAAAAATTATAATACTCTTAAGATTTTAGGTAGGTAGTGGTGAGAATTCAAAATTGCAATTACTATCATAACTTTCTAGGATCAGCAGTACTCTTGCTTGCTTTTTAATAACCTTTATATTCATCTGCGTGAAAATTTCGCGGCGCGCCGACATATTAAAGCGACCAGATTGCGCCAACATCATGCATTGTTTATTGATCAATGAGTCGTAATATTTCAATCAATAGATTACAAACCAAGATTTACACTCTTTAACTTTAATTTCCTGAAATCCGTAAATTATAAAAAATGCTTTAGAACAATTTGGCGTTTATGTTGTGTTTACCGCAACAAAAGTCATTTATTTCAACTCTGTTATGAATATCAGCTGACAGTAATGTGCGAAAATCTATCAAATAAGATATGTTCTGATTTGCTTGAATTACATTGAAATAGTAAGTCATCTCAAAAACACTATATGAACGGGTATGGATAAACAATTATGTAAAGCGAAAAAACCCATCCTACTACCGTAAAATATATAGCCGGCCGATGTCGAATAATCATCATCTAAAAAGGCCATGTATCTTTTCCACAGATAATACGAGACATGGCAATCAACAAGTCGACGAACGATGATTCAAATACGATTGATAATGCGACTGGAGATACGACTGAAAATACGATGATTCAGATAAATGTTTCGGAAAATGACGAGGTTATCGACGAGTCTGGTGACAGTGTTAATATCTTAGTAATGGATACTTTGGAATCATCTGTGAAAGTGGAAATCCCAGGTACTTCCACCTGCAACGAAGATTTCCAAGAACAAACCCTGGAAAAAGTAAGTATAATTGGCGTTAATGTGTAAGGATTTTTCAAAGGGTATTCTAGGGCCAATTATTAGTCAGGGGCCTGCAGAACTAGTGACAGTGTAACCTTATACAACAAACATTTAGTTCAAAGAAACACTTTTTTCATTTGCATTCAAGCAAGTCACAGTTTTTTATTCAAAATTTTCAAATTGTAAATTTATCAGGATCAAGCTGCAAAGTATGGAGAAATCGAAGAAAAGCTAAAACTCTCCAAGAGAAAGGTGAAAAGCTTGCAAACAAAAATCCGCAGGATGGAAAAAAAAGAAGAAGAGCTACTTGGTGCTTTAGGAGAGAAAGTAAAAAAAGGGCAAATGATCACTACAAGTAAGGATGCTGTTATCAAATTAAAAATTAAATAATATCATTCACTGTTTCAGTAATAAAAGTATTTTGATTCTAGGTACTCAGACATATTACTATGACTTCGATAATACTGCCAACGACAATGAAGAAAGGGCCGATGTAGACTGGGAACTCGATCCAGAGCATGAAGACCAAATAAATGGCATGGGAGTCGAGGGAGAAGAGCAGCCCCAATTGGAAGATGAGGAAATGGTCAATCCCGAAGAAAATGAAAAAAAGTATTTAGAATTGGCAGATGATGATGAAACTAAAGAACAAAATGTTAACTTTAGGTATGCTTGTTTTTATTCACAATGTCAAATGAGCTAACAAAATATTATAGTACCTTGTACCATTGACATCTGAAAATACTTATTTTAACCAGGTTGGATATTGATGGCAAGAATCCCCGTGAAGAGCCAAAAGCAATAGTGTTCTTGTCAAGACTTCTAATCCTGTTCCAGGTTTGTCGGTCTTGCTTAAGCTCCAAGCAAAAGGTTGAGATCAACCAGTCTGGGACATATATTGCTGTGACAGCCAAATGTGAAAATTGCAACCAAGTATTTTCATGGGGAAGCCAACCAAAACTACTTGGGAAGTTTCCAGCTGGCAACCTATTACTCAGCCTTGCAGTATTGTGTGCTGGTGCCTCTATAAGGAAAATACTTCTGGTGTTTAAACATATGAATGTGTTGGCATTCCATGAGGCCACTTACTACTACCATCAGCGTCGTTTACTAATACCTACGATTGTTACATTCTGGCGGTCTTACAAGCAAAACATTATAGATAAGCTTGCAGGAAAAGAAGTTGAATTGGCTGGGGATGGAAGACATGACAGCATGGGTCACTCTGCCAAGTTCTGTACTTATTCAATCTTCTGCTGTACTATTGGTCTTATTATTGATGTAATCCTTGTCCAGGTACTATTTAGAATTTTAAATGCACATTAAAGTTTTCTCTTAAATTAATTTGTTTTTAAATTAATTATATATTTTCAGTCCAATGAAGCCGGTAGCAGTACTGCAATGGAATTTCTTGGTCACCAAAGAGCCTTTGCTTACTTGTTAACAACTGGTTTGATAATCAAGTCATTCATTTCTGATCGCCATAAATCGATTGCAAAGTGGATGAGAGAGGAATGCCCAAAAAAGTGTAGAGAGGTTGGGAAACCTGTGATAAACCATTTCTTTGATTTATGGCATGTAGCAAAAAGTAAGTAAATAAATTTATTAAGTAGGTTTTTTCACACACAGAATGGTTGGATAAACCCATATTAAGGCACTGTAATCTGGGAAAGCCAAAATAAATATAAACTGGAATGTTAAAAGTTATCCACATGCAATGCCATGTTTTCAGTTAATATTTTCTTTATTTTATAGAAATTCAGAAGATACTCAACAAGTTAAGCAAGGAAAAAACATGTGAGATAATTGGACGATGGTCAAAAGCATGTGTAAGGCATTTCTACTGGTCAGTTATTTCTACGAAGGAACTACTAGGTGAAGTGAAACTTGCAAAGTTTCAAGCTTTTTTCTGCCATGTGGTTAATAAACACAAGGAACTTCCAAATAAATTATTTAAAGTGCCTATCACCCTTTTTTTTTTACTTTTTCATATCGAAATATAAGCTATTCTAAGAAACCTGTCGAAAGAATTTTTTGATTCTGACGCTTCTTTCTATTTTTTTCGAGCGGTCAAAAGTGCGAAAATAGGAAGATTTCAAAATATGACCGAGCGAGAGGGGAGACTGGGCTAGTGACGTAGAAGGAGCAACACGCTCTTCTTGATTTACAAAGAAATGTATGGGATACTAGGGTGGATACTGAAGACGTCCTTGCGTTTCTTGGGTTTTTTTAGAAGTCCTTGGACTTTTAACTACTTTCTTGGGCTTCTATGAGGAAGTTAATTATCTAAAGATTCCATTTCCAGTTCTCATCAAGATTCGTAGCCTAATTTACTGGTATATTAGTGAAGCGAACACAACCTAGCAAAGCAAGCGAGGTGACTGAAGTGAAGTGATTCCGACCCGATCACAAATATTATCTCATTGGCTGGGAATAAAACTTGTCAAAACCTTAGTAAATACACCAAAAGTACAGCAGCATAGATAGAAATTCCTACCTGGAAATTCCTAGAGTCGTTATAGTGAACCGAAGTTGATAACAGGTAACATTTTACTTGCCATTGCTCGAACTGAGTCGTCTTCGCACCGGATCGGGAATTTATTCCCGGTTTATTAAAGAATAAAACAGTTTTGGTGATTGTGGTAACATTTCAGTGGTTATTAAACTCTTGGGGAGTATTTGGTGCATTGCTAAAAGGGCTGTAATGAATGGTTGAGACAAAATTCCCGTACGATTGACACAATATTTTAATTATTTGCTACCGTAGAATGCTCTTCAGATTTCTTACCTTTATCGAATTTCCCTCAATAGACGATCGTTTTATCTTTAAAGATAGGTATGGCTAGATACTGTGAGACAGGATAGAAAACTGATAGAATAGAAAATATTATATTTGACTATGAAGTGAAACCATGTTGACCTGCAGAGTAACAGTAGACTGATGATGCGAAGTGTCACGCACCCTTACATGTAGTTCCTCGACTGAACTACTACAGTATAAATATATAATGCAATTCATGTTTAGATATTTTGAAAACTGTTAAGCCATCTACATTGAAAAAGATTTTGTGAACTACCTGGAGTTATTTCATTGTTTCTGTTATTTACATTTGATGTTTCTGATTTGGAAACGACCTGGAAGAATTTTGCGTGGCACGGACTCACATATTCATCCATAAATACATCAGATATTAATAAGAATAATGCTAAAAAATTTATGACTTAAAGGGTGTAGGTACATGTAGTGCTCAGAGTTACTGTATGTGAAATCTATAAGTTTTTGAAGCTAATTTATTACACTTGATTCTGAGCGTGACAGCCTAATATGAGGTTTTCCCTAGGTTGCGTTTAACTTCTCGCTGCTTTTCTTTTTCTTAAAATAATTCAAAAGTAATATCATTCTTGAAGTCTGAAGTAATTAACATCCTCTAACCAGAAAAATGAGGTCTTTTGAAAGCGTATAAACGGCAAATTGGTCATAAATACCAGTGAAATCTAGAGAGAATGAGGAAACATCTAAACCCAACTTACTCCTCTTACGTCACAGCCCAGTCCTCTAAGTTTTCATTTTACGCGGCCAGAGTCAAAGAAATGCCTATTTTCGCACTTTTGACCGCTCGAAAAAAATAGAAAGAAGGGTCAGAATCAAAAAATTCTTTCGACACGTTTCTTAGAATAGCTTATATTTGGATATAAAAAAGTAAAAAAAAAAAGGGTGATAGGCACTTTAATGCCTGCCATCATGGTCCAGTCATTCAAGAAAAAGTTTGGATGACCAGAGGTAATGAAAATATTGCTATTCATTGTTATTCTTTAAAAGTTATTTCAAGAAATAATTTTAAGTTTATACCTATTTCAGGTTCAGAGGCATATGAAAAACTAGTAGAGGCATTAAGTAAGACTGCTCTAATTAAAGCGATCAAGAAAACGTCATCAAATGGACAGACAAGTTGCCTAGAAGGCTATCATTCTGTAATAAACCATTTTGCACCAAAAATGCTAGCCTTCTCTTATCTTGGAATGCTTAGCAGGTAGGAACAACAAATATGTGTAATACACGATAGTTAGCTTGTAATGGTGTTTTAACAAAAAAACATCCAACAAGTAAAATAATATAGTACATACATGAAACATACTGAGAAATGATACACAAGCTATAAAACATCACATAGTAAATACTTTAATTAACAAGTAGAGCTCATCCTAGTCTTCATCTGTCATGTCCTTAGAAAAAGAAAAGAAAACATTAATTTAGTTAGTGACAATAATAAGAAAGTAATAACTCATATCATTATCATACCATCATTATTGTACTAACTCAAGCTCTGTTTGCATAACAGAACCATTTTAGCAGCACTTCATTTCAATTATAATTTGAATCGAGAGCCAAAAATTGATGACCATAGGGAACCTCGCCTACGAGTGCATTATGCAAAGCATAAGTATGGGGAAGCCACAGTAAAGGAAGCGAAAACACCACAGAATTATGGTATGTTCAATTCACTCAGACATATTTGAACTATTTCTTATGGAAATAATTGCCTATATATGCTGCACCTTTTTCACTGCTAAGGCTGTATTCATTATGTATGCCAGCGGTGGGAGGTGAATTGTTTCCCAATATAGTGTAAAATCTCATGCTTCACTATATCACTATCAGACAGAGAAGAATGTGAAGTCTATCCAGTGTACAAACAAAACATAATTCAGATCCCCCATACATAATTGATATTTAGCCAAATAAAGCAAATATCACTTGATTTTACAGATTATGTCTGTGACATTTATAAAACGCTAGTGGAAACACCACGAAATGACCTGAAGCAGGTTGAAATAGAGCTTAAAGAAAGTATTCCTGAACCAGTGTGCTCTGCCTTGGATAAAGAGTCACATTCGGATGCTATCACCAAGCATAAGAAGAGAAAGTCAATGGAAATTACAATAGTACCACCTACATGTACAGGTATTTATAGCTACTCTAGGCACTAGTTTCTTATTGAGGGAACAAAATTGATAGAATCACAACAATTTTGTTTTTCTTTAGAACAAGAATTACAGCAAGGATCAGCCAGGGGATCAAATAAAAGAAAAGCGCCTACGTGCCGAACATGTGGAGCCCCCAGAAAGGGACATAAGAGAGGACAGTGCCAAACTGACTAGTAGTTTACTCTCTGAAGTTTATTCTTAGTTTTTACTATGTTGTAAGCAATAGTTATCATACTATACCTCTGAATCGTTCTGTTCCTCTTCATCTTCTTCTTGGAAGCCTTTATATTCTCCATCTTCAGAGGGAAATCGAGCTCTAATAGCGCTGTACGCACAGCATGGTAGGGGAAGCCGCTTTGAATTTCCAAGATATTCCCAAACCAGTCGGGTGAACTGCCGATATGATACGGATCTCAGAAACCTATGTGAATATTATATTTTTTTAAGCATTAAAGAGTAAATCAATCGATTACCGGAGACGTGTACGAAATCATAAATAAATAAACACAAAATTGACTTGATTAGCACTTACTGAGACTTAGTAGCACGTCCTTGTTCATAAAAGGAAGTATAACGCTGATTCTTGCGCGTTCTCAACCCTACAGCAGCGATTTCCAGTACCCACTCATCGAGGCAGCCAGGACTAAAACCAGGGTGAGCGGTGATACACGAAGGAGGCTCTCCAGGACCTTCTTCGACCAACTGATTCAGTTTTTCCTGGCATTGGTCAATATCGGCGCAGCAAAAACACTCCTCTGGCTTTGTGACGAGGTCCAAGGAACAACGATTACACTTGCACCTACAATGGCAATAGAAACTAAGTTAGTAAGTTTTGAGAATGTAGAATACTATAAATTGCTATCTACAATATGGAAACTTTCTGACATACCATGAGCGAACTTCCACCTCTTCTTCAAAGCGTTTGTTCAACATAGTAAGTTGCTCTTCTTCTTCGGCTACTTCACGTTGATATTGCAGGCTTTCTTCTTGAGTAGCCACCGGCTCAAAGTCTTCAGCACCAGTGGAAGTAAATAATTCTTCTAGGTCTGAGCCAGAACTCTCAGAAACGTTGGAAGAACTCGAAGAATAGGTCTCATCCGCCATGTTATCTACTAAATTTTACTAGTTTACGAGACGCTTGTTGAGTAAGTGACGTCACAAGAAGAAACCGCTGACGCAAACTTGCGGGCTCGGCAGGCGACAACGAAGCAATGGCGACCAGCGATTTTTCATGAGTTTTAAGTCGAAAATTTAACCGTTTTCTTTCTAAATCGACGAAATTTCCGTGAAATAAGAAAAATCAGGTTACATATCACCACCTGGGTTGAAGAAATTGGCTTTTAAAATTGACCAATTTTCGTACTAGTCCCCCTATAATATAAAGGACAATAAAAATCGAATGCTGCATTTCAATGAAACTGTCATGAATCTGTCAAAGTCTATTGTTTGAAAGCGGATATTTACCAGAGAGGTCACGGTTGTAGAGCTAACTGGTCCCATCAACCACTGGTCCACATACATTTAAAGTATGGCTTACAAATATCATTCTTTTGTGTGTCACAGATTAATATTCCCTATAAATAAGACATGCTGTCGTTAAGTTTATTTGTCATGTGATCATTTGGTGCTGTATTTGCTGGTAATTAACCCTGGCGAATTATTTTAACGGCGGTTTCAAAATAGGTACTCAAATTAGTTTCAGCCCTTCTCTCTTTCTTATCATTTACTAGGGCGTGCGTTACACTGATACGTTACATTAATCTGCTATCAAGTTACTGGTTAGTACGATTACCGGAAACTCAACGTATCAGCGCCTTGTTTCAAATCTCAACACAGGAAACCCAATAAAGCACTTATTGATTTTTTTTATTCATGTACAAATTCTAAAGCCGGGCTCCCTGTGACCTATGTGCAAAAAAGATTTGCAATCGGATAAAACACGTTTATGCGCCAGCGTTCCAAAAGTGGAAGGTAGCGGTCAAGCGTGAGGGGGTCCAGCCACCTTAAGAGGAAAATAAAAGGACGACTAATCATCTTACCAGCTAAATTGCGTATTTAAAATATGAAATCGAGCGAAATACTTTGAAACCTTCGAATGTCAACAAGCATAAGGACATAGCAACTAGTATCCACGAGTTCGCCAAAGGGCGGTTTGATTGGTTTACTTTTCGGCTAAAACATGATGTCTTTAATGCCAAGTATTGTAAAATAAAATTAAAAACTCACCGAAGTACGTCCTCCGTGCTAAGGCTGCCACAGATCTAGAAAGTGACGGGGGAATAAGCAAAGTAAGGGCTTTTTTATTTTCGGTTCGAAAGCGTCTTATTATCTTGATATTATATGATTGGCTGAAATTCTAGCGAATCCCAATAAAGGATCAGCGAATATAAATATGCGATTGTTTCTTGGAATATTGCTGATATGGCATTTCCAGCTTGTTCAAAAATTGCCAGCAAACACATTTTTAAAGGATTACGATATCTACTCACAGGTAGCCCATGAGCTGGCTATTTAATAGTGTTGATTTATCGTCAAAATACAGTAAAATAATAATAATAATAATAATGATAATAATAATAATAAGATAAAATAAATTCATAAAGGCATTATCTTGCTTAGGTTTTCTTTTGGGTCTCTGTGAAATTTCAAACCATTTGCTTCAATATTGAGCGAGTTTTGTAGTGGCATACTCAAGCTCTCTTGAACCCTGAAAATGTGCACTAATTTGCTTCTAGTTCAGTCAAAATTACACATCACGACGAAATTCGTTCACAGAACCTTAGTCCGATACCTAACACATCCACACCATTGACCTCCGTTCAGCTATTCAACGCTATCCATTTTTAAAGCAACTTTTTACCAAGGCTATCTTCAATTCCCCGTTCTCGCGACCAGCAGCCCTGCAACGGAAACGCCTCCCCGTACCCTCCCCCTCAGGTCAACACACGCCACCGCTATTGTTTCACCGAAGAATAACAATCGACTATGAAACTAATAGCCAGCTTGGGCTACCTGTGGTTAAAAACGCACAATGAAAAATGGCTTGGTCGTTGAAGTGTATTATCGGAAGGGGGTTTTTCCCAAAGATCAAAAACACAACATGGCCAACATGAGGGGATTCCCCCTTCCCAACATGCACTACTTAGTACATGCGCACTGATTGATTTCTGTTCTTGGTCCCGTCTTGGGTTGTCCTTTCTCCATTCTTTTTAACTTGAATCCATTTTTGATTTAAATTCTCCAAGATTTTTATACTTTGTTTACCGTCCATTCGTAAGATTTGCAATGATAGACGCCTTTGAAGTGAATTTTTTAAAGCATTCCTAACGCCAACCAATCTTTAGGTAAGCCTACTGGTGCTGTCCTAAAAGAATATGCTTATGTGTGCAAGTTTTTAAATTTTCACTTTCATTTTGTAAGTCTATAAAGAACAACGTTGAAATGAAAATTCATCATATCTTTTGTTCTCACCAGGCTAATGTCTAGTTTTTAATATATTCGTACGCTGGTTCGTACTGATTCTTCCTCTGCAAGATTAATATTTCCATAGGTAAGTAGTAAAAGCCGCCATGTTTTTGTATTTGGCCAAAAAGGGTAGTAAATAATGAATCTATTTGATCTAATACACATAAGATTTCCCCCCGTATTTCTTATGCGGATTTCCAAGGAGTACCCCCAACATAACCTTATTTTCCTGTAAGATATTTCCAGTTAGAATCGTTGTGACTGCAAGGATGAATGTTACAAAAAATGGGAGCCATTTAAAATTTAAAAAATCGACAGTTTGTAGAGTATATTTTACAGCATACTGGTATAAAGGCAAAGTCAACTGTTGTAACACAGTTTTGTTCTTAATATTAGTAGGGAACCATGATACTTTTATTATCAGTAGGACAATAATATTGCTGGTTTTCAATCATTCCCAAGAAATAATTGACAAGTTTTGGTTTAAATTCAACCAAGATGGCAGCTATGATGTCATTTGAAAACCAAGCTACAATTTTGAACAAAATTAGTTGTTACAAAACCGCAATTTCAAGAGAGATCCCCTTCCCCTATCCAAAGTATTTTAAAGGTCTGCAAGACCAATCAGCCACCAAAGATGAAATTGTTCAGGAGGGGAGGGGGGGGGGGGGTGAAGGAAATGGCTGAAATGTGCCAAGGGCAGTCTGTCATGAAAAGCACAATGTAACAACAATTTTGTTCAAGATTGTAGCTATAAGACCAGCCCTTAGCCTCAGAGTAACAGTCTCAAGCTAGGAAGGGAGGGGGAGGGGAAAAGAGAAAGGAGAAAGCCTTCTTTCTCCCCTTCCCCATGCCCCTCGAAGGTCTGATACTCAGACTATGAGAGTTTAAGTAGTAAAATGATGTCTCATTAATTTCTTTTGTTTAGATATGAATAATAACCATGAACTAGATGATGAGCAGCAGGGATCTAAATGGAGCATCCAAGAAGTGGGTGATTCAGGAGAGTATAACTGTGAAACAGAGAGTGATGATGGTACATACAAAATTTATAGAGCATTTTTACTCATGTGACAGGGCACCCATACTGGTGCACCAAACCATAGAAACTGCTCTGCACAGTTTTTGTATGAAAATGAAGTTTAATTCCCCCGAGGATAGAAAATGATTGTTTTGATACGCAAACATGACCGCTGTGACATCACTTGAAAACGCTCTATCATTAAATTATGAATTAAATGCTAAATCCTGGTTTTGCCATGTTGATCATCCACCTTTTCAATTCCCTGGGTTTGGGGTTTTGATTGACTATAGTGCATTGTGTGTGTGGTATTCTCTCAGCATTTTCACACTGGATAGGTGTTTGTAGGTCCAGTTCAGGTCTCTAAGTACTAAAATATACACATACTGTACGTATAAAGTTTCAAACACAGTCAAACATCAGTAGAAAACTAGCCTTGAAATCCTTGAAAAGTCCTTGAATTGAAAACATGTTTTTAAGGGCGCTTGAAAAGCCCTTGAAAATAGGGGGAAATGCACCAAAACTCCTGGAACACTCCTTGAATTTAATGCAAACTTAATGCTATTTCTAACCTTCCTTTTCAAATAAATAATGATTAAAATTGATTGAAGAGTTTCTGGTTGCTTGTTTATTGGTTGGTTGCATGTCATGATCGTTTCTTATTGGTGGACGTGGCCCCGGCTGAATTAAAGCTGCACTGTAACATTGAATCACATCCTAATACAAAAGCCTTTGTCCTTGAAAATCAAATTTTTGTACTTAAAAAGTGCTTAAAAAGTCCTTGAATTTTGAAACGAAAATGTAGCACGAACTGTGATGACTATATATCAATAATTCTATCTATAAAAACTAAACTAAAATACTGTTTTATGATTGCTGGGTTATGAATCCAATGCCATAAATTCATAAATGTTTTTTCAATTTCGTTTTTAAAGTGCTGTATGGATTTAGAATCCTTAACTATATGCGGTAGATTATTCCACAAGTCATGAGCCCGCTATAACTTGAAATCAACTAAATACAAGTATATTTAATTGATTCTGACTTCATGATATATAATTATGTGACTGTTTACTTTGAGAAACAATGTTTAGTGTGCACATAATCTGAACTGATATGCGATATTAACATAAAGGTTTCTATAAAATAATATGTGAATTTGAAGTTAACAATGTTTTGCTTGAAACAAATAATTCTTGTTGCAGAGAAAAAAGAGAAGCAGTACAACCACTACTTCGTCCTTTTTACGAACACTAAAGAGCTGACAAAGCTCATGCAGAAGTACAGAGGCTACATAATAAAAGCCCACACTGAAGAGGAGTTTGCAAGGGTAATAGAAATTTGATCTGGTTTATTATATAACCAAAAATAAATATATATAATTTTAAAAAATTAGTTGGGAACATAAACTAAGAATTTTATTCCTGCATGTGTGTAATTCTGTTATCCACTTACTCCACATAGGCAGCAGAGCTTGTGGTTTGAAATTTGTGGGGGTTTCTGACCGGGGGGGGGGGGGGGGGGTACTCCGCCAGAATTTTGGTAGGGGTGTTCCGCTGGGATTCTGAAAGGGGTACCCTGTTTATGACAAAAAAACTCAAATTTGTAGACCCTGTTCATGACAAAAGATATAATTTATTGCACTGAGTTCCTTTTTCAATATATCATGTCATCTCGCGTATCGTTTTTTTACGACCATAATAACCAGTTTCGGTCAATACGAAAGTAGAAACCCTGAAAATGACAGGACACTCAGGAAGAACTTGGAACTTGAGTGAAATTGCATACCCTGTTTATGACAAGAAGCTTGAAAAACCATACCCTGTTCAGCGGATCATCCCCATATAGTCCATATATGGGATTACCCCCCCCCCCCCCCCCCGGGGTTTCTGATTACTGAACTTTCCCAGATCCACCTGATAATTGATTCTCTTTCTCTTTTGACTAGTAAACACCCAAGCACTAGTGTAGGGAAGGGTGGTATGGGGGACACATGCCCCAAAAAAGTTTGCTTTCGTCACCAAAATGTAATTGATTCATACGGGTTTTCGGGTTTTCATATGGATTTGGGGGGAAAATTATAGTACCTTTTTACTATGTTTTTCTTCTTTTTTACTGTCCATGATGCATGTCAATCTATAATTACATCACTTTCATTACAAATTTATATATGTATATGAGAATATATATAGACTATATACTTGTACTGCAGTAATAATGTATCTAATTGAGGTGATCTGCACAGTATATCAAGCAACTTATGCAACAAATTTATATGTTAACGAGAAGTGGCCCAGTGGTAATGGCACCCCAAAAATTCAAACAGCTATGTTGATAATACTTGGGGGTATTAAAATTAAACAAATATATTTTCATTTCATATTTTCATTTCAGGTGCTCCATAAGCTGATGCAACAAGAGGAAAGACTTAACCATGGCATACAAGTTAATTTCACCTACGCTTCTGATCATGATAACGATCTTTACAGGATATTAACCAAGTGCAAAAATTGTGCACATTGCAAGTTTGTCATAAGTACTGTTGATGACACTAATTGCTTTTGCGAAATAGATTCCGAAGTAAGCTGGAATAATATTTGATGATTATGCATCATGAAATTCTTAAAGCCTTAAATTAATCAATCTCATTATTATTTGCTCAGGATTTTTTGCCCATTGAAAAACTTCTAGCTTTAGAATGCAAAAACTGTGGTAGCTCACAAGACATGAGACTCAACTCTCAAGATTTCTTCCAGTCCTGCTTTGAATTTCATTTGATTTGCAACAACATTTCATTAAGGACACCAACCATCGCCCAAATAGACATAACAACTTTGGGCAGAAATGGGAGAAAAAATTGGAATGAAGAAAGGTCCTTCGCAGTCTGTGTAAGTATTAGATGAGTATAAAAAATAATTTTTGAACCAAAATCATGATTCAGATCAATCAGTGACCACAGAGATGTGAGGCTACAGCTCTGCCACTATTTACATGATACGAAAATGGATTTTATGCCTCTTAATAACAAAATTATTACTAATAACTTTGTATCATTTTTCTTGTAGTTTCATAACATGGATACATCTTCAACAGGTAAAAATAAGCAAATTGTTAAAACACGTTTTGCACAATTTTCCTAAAAAAATACATGTTAAGAACATGACTGTTTTTTTTTTACATTTTAGAGAACAAGATGCCAAAGAAAGATAGGGAAAACCTTGAGAAAAACCAAGAAAATGTTTTGGCTAAAATGGGGGGCGAACAACAGGTGATAGAATTACTTATCCAACGGGAAGTACTTAGCAGTGATTTTCAAGTGGAAAACCTTACCAGGAATGATTTAATTGGAAAATTGCTTCGTCATCTCTTTATGTCTGGTGATGTTTTACCACAGTTTATCACTTGCCTTCATGATACACAACTGCCTCAAAATTTAGAACTGGCAGATATTTTGTGCAATGACAATTAATCATACACCAAAAATAATCCTCCTTTCGACAGGATGGCACAGGGGTTATGTGTTACGCATTATACGCAAAATATCAAAATGTTGAGCTTGAATTCCAGATTAACTGTGTTTATCATTCCTCTCTTAAAAAGTTAATGATATGTCAATGATTGTTTCGATTTCATGAAAAGTTAAAATTTTCAGTTAAGGTGGCTGGACCCCCTCACGCTTGACCGCTACCTTCCACTTTTGGAACGATGGTACATAAATGTGTTTTATCCGATTGCAAATCTTTTTTGCACACAAGTCACATTAAGATTGAATTAATATTTGATGCAATTTTTAGTGAAATCGGACGTCATAACACGTGATTATGATGAAATATTTGTTTTCGTTTGAAAATAATTTTAGCCTTGCAAGCGTTCAACACTAAAATGCTTCGTACCACATAATTATATACTGGATGCCTCCATTTGTAGGGATTTTTGAAAAAATCTACCTAGCTAATTATGAGACATTTGAGATTATTTAAATAGAGTGCATAATCTACTTCAAAACTAAACAGTGGATTTCAGACGCCCAATCTCATTAAAAACTGCATCAAACATTAATTCAATCTTTATGTGACTTATGTGCAAAAAAGATGTGCAATCGGATAAAACACATTTATGCACTAGCGTTCCAAAAGTGGTAGGTAGCGGTCAAGCGTGAGGGGGTCCAGCTACCTTAAAGTTCTGTTAAAATTAGTGATTTGTTAATATGCCTTAAAACTATATGTGCCCCATAAATTTTAGAAATATCGATGTGTGGAATGTGATGCCCTTCCCCTGTGCAACCCTGTTTCAATATACTTAAAGTGTGTGTTAAAGTGAAATCTCAAGATTTCTTTTGAGCACCTTGCAGGGGAAAAAGATAGTAATAATTATAAACTGAAAAAATCAACCATGAGAATTAGTCCCTTTACAGTGCTTAACTTTTATTTCTTATAATAAAAATATAATCACTTTTATATTAAACTGGAGGTAGTGTTACACAAGATGATTATTTGGCAAACACAACATTGTTCCATTCAAAAGTTGGTCACACCTAACTTGGCGCATGCACAAATTGGTGGCAACAAAGAGAGTGTTTCAACCAATTTCCAAACAGTGAGAAGTAATTTAAAAAAATGATGTGGAGCCAAATTTTTTTTAACCAACTTGGAAGTGTTTGGATAGAGGATGAAAAACTCTTTCATGTGCTTGATATGGCTTCTCAAACTATTAATAATTCTTGGAGAAATTAAATTTAAGCATAAGTTGCCCAAATTTTATGCTAATTAAGATCACATTTCCAAACCCCCTTCTCGCTAGTGAGTTTTTAGTTTTGTCTTCATGAATTATTAATAAGCTTTAGAAGGTCATTCAAAAACCTGCAACGTGTTGCAGCAACAAAATATCATTTAAAAATTGGAACCCTAGGTCATGTTACCCAAGAAAAATTTTTCAAGCAACATTGTGTGAAAAATCATCATTGCAAATCATCGTGTATAACACCTTAGTATCAGTATCATTTTGTTTCTAGTTGAGCTGGCTCATTTTTTATGTGACTTGAAGTTGTGAAAGGCCCAAATATTTGGCCCTCTTCTTCAGTTGTTTCATACAGAGCTCGTAATTTACCTATTATGCATGTTCTTATCTGATTTCTGAGCCCATCCCACACGGCTTACCGCCTCATCTATCAGCATCATGGTTAAGTAATATGTTGTTTTAATGAAACAGTGAAAATGTTAATTAATCAGTACTTTAGTTGTTGTTAGATATTTACATGGGCCTTTTTGCACTATGCAATTTTCTATATTTTCCTTTGCAAAACAAATCTGTCACCAATGGTTAATGTACTATGTGGTGTACTCGCTGACACCTACAAATTCTGTTTTGGAGATATAGATTACTGGAAGTGTGTAAAACCCCTCTTTGAGACTTTTACAACTGGTCCCTAAAAAGAGGATCTAACAGATTAGGTTAGTTCAAAAACCTAGTACAGGCAGATGATTACTTCCACATTATAACAAAGCAAGTTTAGAGCTAGTAAAGTGAGCTGCAAACAAGGCAAGCCAAAAACAGCAACTTCAAGAAATAGAAGGCATGGATTTTAATCTCAACAAGAAGCACATGTCTTCCCGCTTCCTCCTTGCAGACACTACAGCACTCAATCAATGACAACTGGTTGTTGCCAGCCCACAACTACTGTAGTTGATGGAACATTCAAGCTATGCTGTTGATGCTGATCCTCCTTTTGTGCAATTACAAACACATTGGTGAGTGGAGATAAGTGCAAAGCAACAATCACTGCAGTTTGTACTTATGACAAGAAAGGGGAAAAAAATAATTATAAAGAGGTATTTTTTTCAATTTCGTATTGCCTAGCCAATTTAATTCTTTCTGTTTGTGTTTTTAGATGTTGGAAAGGGCAGGAGCTTGGGGTCCGTGGCTCCAGCCCTGTATGCCCAACACATGAGTAGAGTGTGTTTGATGTGTTGTTCTCTCCTGTGCCATGAGGATTTTTCTCCAGGTTCTCTGGTGAGTCGAGAGTTGTATGCATAGAATATTATTATAATGTATAGTGGTAAAGTGTGCCAGTAAAAGTGTTTTTATTGGAAACCAGTATGATATCTAAAAAAGTTGTTTTCCACTTTTAAAAAAAGGGGATTATTTATTTCTTTATTTACTTGGATTTATAGTGCATTTTTTCCACCTGACAACTGGTGAGGCCAGATGATGTTGAGGCCGGGCATGATGGTCAAAATTGCCAGGCTTTGAGATGCCACCAGCTGCCATTCCACAGCTTCCTTACTTACAGCTGCTTCATTAGACATTTTTAGTTGCTTTCTCTTCAGGTAAGAACTTTTTTAGCTGAATTATGGTCTTTTCAATCCACATCCACGTGATATTTGGTGAGAGATCATGGAAAAAATAGATTTTTTGGTTACACAAATCATTTACACATTAAATAAATACTTGGGATTTTCATTTAAGGTATTTCTGGTCCCCGAATGAAAACTAACGAGAATCCAAAGAAGAAAGTACTACTAGCTACAGAGAAAAGTTTTCAATGCTTGAGAGAAATATCAGTCTGGTTAAAAGACCACGGCACAGTTGCCGAGGACGTAATAAGTATCTACTAAAAAAGTAGAGTTTGTATATAATTTTAATACTATGTTTATAGTAACTACACAATAGACCATTTTCAAGTTTCAAATTACCATTTTCCTACTTGATTACAGACTCATTTACACAGGGTTAACCTCAAAACAGTATATTCACAAATACCAACGGTAAAGTAAAGAATGCACAACTTCAACAATACAAACACTTTGAAACTCAACAGACCTTCATTGGAACACGTGAATATTCTGCACAAAATCAAGGCTAACCCTGTGCAACAGAGGACTCGAAACTGGAGTATAGCCCACTTCCAAGATATGTTTCATTTGTAACACATTAATGTTTTAGGACGAGGCTACATGAATCATATTAATTTTCATTTCTACTATATTGTAAATCACTGATATATTCATGTAGCCTCATATTGAAACCTTCGCGTGTGACAAGCGAAGTGGGCTATTGAAGTGACAATACACATCACATGCATGGACCTTTGAACCCAATAAAGCCATCTTCATTATTATGTTTGAAATATGATCTTTATACAAACTAAAGGCAAATGTCTTTATTTAAAGAATACTAATGAGGATGACTTTATCAGAGATAAAGATGCATCTACTGTAAGTTTAAATATGAAAACTTTACTGAAATTTTTTAAAAACATGCAAACTCTGTGTCTGCAAACTTTATGTTGAAATTTTCCACTGCCCTCAATCAAACCTAATCAGTCAGTTCCTTTCATATTTTTGACTGGCGGCAGCTAAAAACCAGATTTGAAGGTGCAGCTCGCAGGCTCAGAGTTCACATGTTTATGACAGTCTCTTAAAATAATTATGGTCACTTGTTGCACACAAACATTAACAAATTTTGTTGACTAGTGACCTTGTTTTGAAATTGGCATGCTGTCTTTAACTTCTAGGAGTCTTTTTAGACTCACTGTGCATGGCAGTGATGAAATAAAATATTGATTGAGTATAAAAGTTCATGTTCGCAAATGTGTATGACTGCTCTAATTCAACCAAGGGTAATGAATATTGTTCATTAACTTTTTAACTGTTCAATATGCTTGAAGATTGTGTTCTATCTGGTCTAAAACCACTCATTTAATCCTTGTGGCTTTAAGCCTGATAACACTTTGATCAACACTGCTTTTAGAGCAAAGCAAGCAAGTTTTGTATCTCTTTCATAAAATTGGATAAAAATGAATAAAATAGAAAACATGGGTAAAAGTATTACTATTATTATTATTTAAATTGTTTCGTGGGGTGAAGTTTAGAAACTTTTAGTTCAAATTAAAGTCGAAGCTAATAAGCATTCTTCTAAGTAGGTTCTGTAATTCTACAATTTATAAATGAGTCAAAGGTCCATCACACCTACTATACAACATACGATATCCATACCTCACTCTATTCAGGTCCACGTAGCGGTCTCTCAACCATACATCACATACACAGTTCTGGGTGACATCATGAATGACGTTGAAGAACTTTTCCTCTGTTGAATCAGGTGTCAGCCAGAAAGAGATGTCGTGAATGTAAATGAGTGGGAATAGGCTGAATGGGATGAAATGGGATAGGAAGGTTAAAAAGTGACATTTTCACTCTACCTTCAGAACTTATCAAACTCATGAATAATTCATGAGGAAAACACAATAGAAATCATTGTCTGTGGCAGGAGGAGGTTGTATATCTGATACCATACGGCCACTCATATTGTATATATTACATATTGAATCAGGTTATAATAATAACAGCTGGTCAGTCACTGGTCATGTTGGCTAAGTCATACCTTGTTTCTGGCTCAAAGTTACCAGTAGTATTAACCAGCATGGCAAAAATTTGACCAGACAAGTTCCAATAGGCCCTTTGCAATTAGCGGTCACGTGTCTGTACTGGAATGCAAAATTTTTGTTTTTATATTAAATTGGTGATTCTTTTTAGCTACTTGTAAAGAACTGAATGAAAACATGTGTATCCAGTGTTACAAAATGTAGTTTTATTACGATCTCTCGAAACAGGTTGTAGAAAGTAAGTTTGCACCCCAGTAAATTTCACCCATGGGAATCAAGATGTTCATTCATTTGCTCTCAATGAATTAATCGTGATTGCTTAGCTGCAAAGGGCCTATTCTGGCTGGACATATTGTTTGATCACTTTTAGGTCTGAGAATGAGAATTGAGTAAAAAGTTTGGTTAAGTTGGATTTGCAGTACATTTTGAGACTGTTTAGGTGACAAAATAGATGCCATCTTGTGAAGATGTCCCCTAAAAAGTTCTTTTATCTTTGCAAACCTGAATAGTCTTTTTCACTTTTATTTGACTTGTGATATTACGAGAAATACGAGAAATACAAGGATTAGAAGGAATAGAGTAATACAAGAACTACAAAATTGAACTGAACCAAACGAGGACACTAGGCCGTAAAAATTGAATAGAAAATTTATTTTCAAAGAACATACGTCAATGATTACAATAGATAATATAATAAAGATAAAATAATACTAATAGAAACAAATAAATTACTATTAAGACATCTATTAATAAAACGTCTTTTAAAATGCTCAGTTCGTAATATGCAGTAAAATGTACGGATGCCCCATGTCTCTAGTTTTCCTAGGCGGTAATAAATCACTCAAACGACTATCTGAAGGAACAACGACTTTCCAGAGCTGCATATCAGAATCATGTAAAAGATTTTGTGGTGGAGTAACATGCTTTATATCATCCAATTTTCACAGCTCTCTTTTGAAGTCTATCAATAAGACTCATAAATTTATGATAACTCGCTGAACCCCATACTGAGATACCATATCTAAAAACAGACATGATCAAAACATAAAAAAGACGATGGAGATGATCTAAAGAATAACCGTAACTTTTGCAAATACGCAAAATGTACATTCGTTTACCAGCCTTGGTTAATAAATGATCAAATTGGAAGAATCCCACCATGGAAATAGGTGGATAGATGGAATAGGCCCAACAACTTAATACATTTAACTTGTTCAATATCATAAATAGCAACAGGCAAAGGTGTTTCTACCTTGCGTTTTAAAAAATTTTTTTAATTCTGTAAGAGGGAAATATTTCAAACAAATGTGATTGATTTTTGCTAATTCCCTCCTACAGGATTTTTTCTTTTTACGTCGAATAGAAGATTAGGATACAAAGTTTAAATATTCTGGTTTTAAAAAAAATTCACTGTTTGGTTACTGAGTTATGATTTTTTAAATGAACATTTATGATAGCATAACAAGGGTTCTGATGTTGTCATAGCAACATCTTACGTCATTTTTTCATGTTCATTGTGATCTTTGGTTTGCAGTCTTGGGCTTTCTGGGTTTACTTGCTTAATTTACTTTATATTATAGCCATATTTATTTTTTTTATCTCATAATTGTGAGTGTATGTGAAGACACAAAACAATTTCCAGCCTCCTTAAACTTACATTTGAGCGAAACCTTTGCCTGAGTACTTGAAATTTGTTGTTTTAAACTCTTCTAACTTCTCATGAAAATTGTCATTTAAATTCTATTGTAATACATTATTAGATATTAATAAAGCATTTTTCACAATACCTCGCCATGTGTCGAGAACTGTTGTATGAAGAGTTTCTGTTGTGACCACAACATCCTTGACATAATATGTCATTAATCCTAAATATTTCCATTACAAGGCGATCGAAATGAACAAGTATGACCCAGCCTTGATTGTTATTACCACCGTCACTAATCACGCTCATTTCATTATTTACGATTCAACCACAGGTAAAGACCAATCAACTTTCAAAACAATCCGAAATCAATCAAATTTAACAAAGAAATTCAGCTAAACAGGCCGAAAACGAGAAATTACCATCTCCTACTATTAGCGCAGGACCGGTATGAGAATTTGAATCAATTAACGCCATTTTATGAAGGGATTGTTAAAGAAAAGCGCAAAGGAATTTTCCACATGTGGAGGCCGCCATCTTGTTTAGCCCGCGAAACAATGAACGCTGACCGATCGTTGTCGTTTCAAAATGTACAGGAACCGCGGAGCATGATGGGAGGGCTGGGGGACTTTAGTCGCCCTAATAATTTTGCCCTCATGTTAAATTACTTGAATCATAACTTTAATGCAATAAATATGTGCAAATGCCCCTCAAAACACCGAGAAACGCATTTCCGAGCAAGATCTCAAATTCAATCAGATTTAACCTATAATGATCTAGTAATAATATTATCATAAAACCAAACAAACCACAGCTCGTGTTCGTTCGGATGCACGCAGTCTATATTCCATCGGATTGAGTCCAAGAGAAAGATAATGTTTGAATTTTTGTAGCTTTTGTACTGGGCATCAACTGCCGCCTTCCAAGTTAACTTGAAACTGATTGGTTAGATATAGTAGACATGCCAGCCAATCATGAAGCGTTGTTTGGTTCAGTCCAATTCAATTCATTGAGACGAGTTCGGTACCAGTCCCCCTGACATTAATATCTACGCAGGGGTGGCCTTTGGACCTTTTTGCCGTCCCTCCCAGTGGCGGTCACGGGTTGCCCGTGCAACCCCCCTTGTGGCTTGGAATAGAGCTCGAATACAGCTAATGCAAAAAATTTAACGTAATGTTTTCCCTTATCAGACCACATGTAGTGCCCTTGAGAACACTGTAAAGATTCCATAATCATGTGTCTTCTCGTGCACAACCGTTAACCACAGAAATTATACGCTATGGAATGACACGTGGTCTTAAATAGAAAAACATTATGCCCCATCTAAAGAGGTCCATTAGTTGGTTCAATGGTTAAACATTATATACTTTAAGGTGCATGTTATCAACTTTGCCCCCCCCCCCACACACACACACTCAGAATCCTAGTTCCACCCATGTGTCCATAAATAGACAGACGGACATGAAATGGGGAAGGGGTGTTTCCTCTAAGAGTAAAGTAATCTTGGGAATTCTTACCTTTACTCTGATTGGTTGAAATATAAATGAATCAGTCAATCATATTGGTTGAATATGAACATGTAGCCAGGTTGATATTTAGCGTTAGATCTTGGACGCGATCGAGTTTTCACAATATCCTCATGTTTACACAGTCCATGTGCACACTACATGTATAGAATAACGTGGGTACTTTGTAACATAAACGGCTGTTTTTCAAGCAAACATACTGGAACTTTCCTCCCCCCCCCACCCCTTTTCAACTTAACTGCACTTGGTCACAAACAGTGTTTATTCGTAGATGAGATTTGCATTTTTTTCAGTCCTGCATGGTAGCCTTTTTGTTTGATGGTTGTGTTGAATACAAATTTGGTGTAAACTACAAATGCGGCCAGCGGTAGTTGTCTGCTCAGTGACGTCTTATCTATTATGTATGAGTCAATGCCAAAGGTTCCCATCCCCCCCCCCCCCCCCCCGGGCATACCCTGGGCATTTGACCATAGTCAAGTTCCGTAGAGTGGGGAATTTGACGCTGAATATATGTCCGAACGGGCGGGCATTTGACTTTTGACTAAAAATAGCGGCACTTTTTATCATATTTGCATAAATTAGCATATTGCAAAATTTTACGCTTGGATCGTGCTTATAGAGGACTCTGTTCGCCTGTGAATCTAAGAAAAAATCCAAATACCTTTGTTTAAAATCTGGGATGGCACAAGAGAAGATAGAAAAGCTTTTTTGGCGGATTCCTTTGTGCACTCTTTTCAAAAGAAAGGTTGAACTTCGAATTGATTTATACGATCTCATTGAAATCGAATCGCCACTGTACAAAAATTTAGTTTCAAAATACAATCTTATCCTTGCTTCTTTGAGAAACAGGGAAAGAAAAGCTTGGAATTAAAAAGAAACTTTTCAAGGTGGATGACAGTACAGAACGAGTAGATGAAGATAAGTTTTTGGAGTCCAAAACAATAAATATGTTTACGCTAATTCCAAAGTCGGCAAAGATTTCAAGTCTAGATTCTTATTTAATTTTTATTTAATTCTTTATATAAGGCTATAAATGATAAAACGATCTCAAAAGGTACTTAGCATGAAACTTGTTGGATGCATACAGGCTCAGTTTTGTAGTTTTTAGGCAAAATTAGAGATTCATCGGACTGGAGGGGGCGGGCATTTGACCACTTCGTGTAGCCTGAACGGTGGAGCATTTGATCATTTTGTTGGCCCGCATGGTGGGGAAGTTGACCAATTTTTTTTCAAAAAGTCAAATGCCCGGGGGGTTGCCCGAGGGGGGGGGGGGGGGATGGGAACCTTTGGAATTGACTCATACATTACTCTCATGTTTTTGCTGAGCTCTTTGCATATTCTCTCTTGCCAATCTCTGTGCTAATTCAAGTGTCTCTACATTTCTCTTCTATGCTTGGAAAGTGACGTAGCTAAATACATATAGGGACAGATGTCAATATTTTAGTATCAATAGGTAATCAGTAATCAATAGTCTCGCAAATACATGTTCTATAACTAAATAAAACAAGAGGAGGTATATATTCATCCCAGTCCTTATGAACTTCAGACACATACATGGATAACGACTAACAAATTGTTGAATTAAATCTTTCAACTAAACCATCAGTTTGGGAGTGATAACTTGACGTATTTACCTTGTTAATTTGAAACATTTTACAAACTTAAGTTAGACCCTCTATCCGATAAAAGTTTTGGGTGCGCCATGTCTAGCTATATTTCATCTATTAAAATTCGTGCATTTTCACTAGCTGCTATATACTTGGCACTGCAAAAGCTTCAGGCCAACGAGTCAAATAATCGCAGAAAACCACTATATATCGATTACCCTAGTATGAGATACTGGAAAAGGCCCTAAGCAGTCTACCACAAGCCTTGGCCTATCAAATGGTCTTTCTACCGGTAATGGAAGCAGTAAAGCTCGTTACTTATTCTGGGCGGTTTCCTCATCGAGCACTGAATCGATCAGTGCATGATTTGCACCAATGTTCAACATCTTTAAACATACCTTCCCACCAATATTTTTGAGATATTCTGTCAAATGTCTTATGTACTCCAAAATGTCCCCCTACCATATGGTCATGAGCATTAGCGAAAATTTCAAAATTCCAAATTTCTTGATGGCCTCTGCATTTACGTCTTCGATTCTGATCTAAATGATACAACAATGTATCATCTCCTAAAAAGAAGGAATCACTACACAATAAAATCTTTAAAGTTTGACATCGTCTAAGTTTATCTATCTATCTATCTATCTATCTATCTATCTATCTATCTATCTATCTATCTATCTATCTATCTATCTATCTATCTATCTATCTATCTATCTATCTATCTATCTATCTATCTATCTATATTAGATAGATATCTATCTATCTATATAGTCTCGAAATTAGCCAGCCTCGTCTTTATGCTGATGACACCCTAATTAGTTACGCTTCAAAGTCAACTACTGAACTCTATGATAAAGTGAATTTAGATTTACTGTGTGTCAGTGACTGGCTATTGGCTAATAAGCTGAGTTTGAATGTAGTAAAATCTGAATATATGTTAATTGGATCAAATTTTCAGCTTTCAAATTTGGGAATTTCTTCGCATATCTTGATTAAGGATCAAGAGGTAAAGAGGGTAACCTCTTCAAAACACCTTGGTGAGCAGCAGTTAGGCGGAGTCGCGGAGCGCCGACAAAGCCAAAAATCGAAAGTCGAAAAACATCAGGGGGGGGGGTGGGTTTTTAGAGGTCGGTAACCCGCCCTACAGGAGGTCTTGCGCGATCGGCCGACACGCGAAAGGTGCCTAACTGCTGCTCGGTTGGGGTCGCAAACAGAGGGAAAGATATCCTTTAGATATACATGGCATCCGTCAACGACATTCAAAACGAAACTGTGCGCAGGCTGGGAAATCAGGTGATGGATAACTCAGATGCGGATTTTGTCTTTGCGACGTTCATGGAGGGCAAGACAGACAAGACTATGAATCACGAAATGGCTGAAAGGATAATCGACAGAATGCCGGACGGCGACTACCGTTTGGAGTTGACGTTCGTGAAGTATTTGGATGGCGAGTGGGTGATAGAAAAGGGCCGTAATCCCATCAGGGCGTCTGGTAAGCAGAGTTTGTTCGTCTTGAATAAGCAAACGAGACCAGGGGCATTAGAGGGGATTGACATGCTATTCTATGAGGTCGCTTACCCGGTTACCGTTGTCATTTACGGCGCGTACGAGATCGAGGAGCCAGACGTTAAGAAGTTGCGACCAATGCGACATCCGGGTAATTGTGTTGCGAAGTTGGTAAGAGAGTTCTTTGAAGATTCCTCTCGTGGCGGTAAGCTTACGCCAAAAAGAAGTGAAGTCATCAGGAAATGGGAAAGAGATACTAATAAAACCGGAGGTACCATCAAAAACATCAAGAAGTTAGAGACGGCTTTAGAACGCCGCATACACGTGAAGGACATCACTGACGGTTGCATTTACGAAGGGACGAAAAAATATGGAGGTAGAGGTGCCCCTATTGTCATCTACCAACACAATGGACACGCTTGGCGAGAACTTAGGTTCCCTAAGAAAAAGGAAACCAAAGTTTATAAGACGTCGCCGTTGGCAGAATTGGTCCACGAGAATTCCGTTTGGTTGATGGACGCGGAAGGAAGTCAGTTCATGACGCAGGATGGTACTCTCTACCGCCCTGAAGTAGAGCATCAACGTATTCAAAGTGCGTGTGCGACATTAGGGGAAGACTTTTCAGACGAGGTCTTAAGCAGCCGTAGTTTGGACTTCCTAGCTGCGAAGAAAAGAAATGGATGGAAGTCCACGCCTAAGGAATTTGGAGACATAGCCAAAGCCTGCGTAGAGCACGGCCATGGAGGTCTGTGGAACATGGAGTATGACGAGAACGAATACGTCTCCTTAGACATGAAACATTGTTACCCTGCCAGTTTTAAAGGCCTCGGGGATTGCAAGGAGTATTACGACCGCTACGGGCATCCGGATTCGCAGTTCTTTCGTGTGTCTTTGCCAGGTAAATATGACGCTCCCAAGTCTACGGGGTTCGTGCGGTTGACCACGTGGAAGTTAGCAAAGGGCTTACATCCGATAATTTACGCGTGGTATGGGAAACATCTGCAGGAGAAAGAATGGATTCCCATACCCCTGCTGAAGTTTCTCGAAGAGCGCGAACTGCTCACGTACACAGCGCATGAAGCCATATTGTGCCGCTCCGCGTTTACGCAATGGTTGCCAGAGCATAATCCCACTGCTAGAATTGTCATAGGCAAATTCACCCAGGGTGCAAAAGAAGGAGAAAAGCACATGCAAAGGCGTTTGATAACTGACGACGGAGAGTTGAGCTTCCTCGTAAAACGTGCACATGAGCAAGGAACGATGGTGTCCGTAGAGAAGTGGAATTATTTCATAGAAGGTAAAGGTGAGCAACGATGGAATGCGTTGTGCTATTATCAAGATCATCGCCCGCAATATTACCATTTGCGCGCCAGCATGCTCGCATATGCGCATATCAATCTATTGTCAATGCTGTTGCGGTTCGACAAGGAGGATATCCCGCGCGTGGCTACGGATTCCCTCTACGTGAAGCCCGAAGTGTTAGAAAAAATGCAAGAGTTTTACACAGCCGATGAACTCGCGGAAAGTGGTCAATGGCGTGTGAAAGATGAAGAGATAAAAGCCTGGAGAGAACGTGTGGAATACCACGGGAAACACGTAAAAGGTGCCACCGTCCCCACCGTGGAGCCATTGCCATCCGTTGTGGACCCCATTTCTTACCAACGCTTTTCGTACCTGTACGGGCCCGGAGGCAGCGGTAAAACCACCAGGGTTTTGGAATTATTCCCCCGCGTGAAGGTGTTAACGCCGACGCACCGTCTGGAGAGGGAATTGACGGAGATGGGTTACGACGCGCAAACGTACCACAGCTTCTTTCGCTGGAACGGTCAAAAGTGGGTGCCGGAAGCAATACGCGACATACCCCCGGTGATATTATGGGATGAGATTTGCACCGTGCCATTAGAGATCTTACAGGAATTTGTAGACTTCCTCCGCGGAAAGTGTCAAGTTATATTTGCCGGAGATCCATGCCAACCTCCTCCCATTTGCGGAGAAATGCCCCACGAATGGTTAAAAGGAATGGTAGACCATGCAGAGGAAATCAACGCCGACTACCGCAGTAAGGACGAAGTGAGAAACTTAAAGGCGGCATTGAGGTGCCTCAGTGATGCCGAGCAAAACAAAACGCTGCGTAAACGCATCCGAGCGAAGTCTTACGAGGACTTCCTTCACGCGTGGCATCCAGAGGATTTGGTGTTGAGCAGCAAGCGCGCAGCACAATCGCGAATACAGAAAGATTTGTTAAGCGTACACCGCGAAAGATTCCCAAGCCATTTGGTGCCCGTTTGCTATAAGCCTCGCGATACCCGCATGCAGAAGCGTGACGTGTGGGTGCCAGGTACCGACGTCAAACTGCGAAACGCGGTAACTCATGATAAAGCCTGGGTGCCTATGGGAAAGGTTGAAAAAATAACCTCCCATCCAGATTGGCGTTTGGGATATTGTATGACAGTCCACAGCGCGCAAGGTCTAACCGTAAAGGAAACCTTATGGATTATAGACCAGCGGTTATGTTGGAGTAATTTGATTTACACTGCTGTGAGCCGTGTGGAGCATGCCAAACAGTTGCGGAGGGCCTGGGGTCCGCAAATGCGTTACGATAAGACGCCAGAAGACATAGCTAAGGAGAACATTGCTAAGAAACTCCTTCGCTATAAGAGACACGACGAAGGAAAAGGCATGGTGTTCGACCTATGCGTGGACGACGTCTATAAGGAAGGGGCACGGTGTGCCAAGTGTAACATACCTCTACTGTGGAGGTTTGACCCGAATGACGATCAGCAGTTCTCCGTGGATCGTATAAATAATAAGCGCGGCCATCGTAGAGGCAATGTAAGGCTGACATGCCTAGAGTGTAATCGGGCGCGTGGAGCTGCGCTACTCTGAGTCTTTGGGGACTATGAGCAGCTCTTCCATGACGAATCCGCGACTTGGGCCATTTAGGTAATACAACACAGGTTGCCCTTCCTTGGTGACGGACTTCGAAATCTCATACGTTTTCAGAGACCAGTTAGGATCCGTTGCTCTCTTACTGCCACCTTCGAGTTCTCCCGGCTGATAGAGGTATCTGACCACTATGTCGCGGGGGAGCTTTTTTTCCTTCAGTCCGACCGCCCTCGAACTTCTGACGTAGGACTTGTGCTCCACGTGTTTCGTTTTTATGGCATCCTTGGGTTTCATCCCCGTAGCCCTGGCCGCCTCGTTGTTCAAAGCCGCGACGACCTGGGGGAGCCGCTGAGTCCATTCCCTGTTGCGCTTGGAGGGATCTTCCAGCTCTTTCCAATACTGGTACCCAAAGAGACGCTCTGCCAGGGTCTTATTGAATCTTTCGACAATGCTCTGACCCCTGTGGTACTCAGCTTCAGCTCTCCTAATCTTGGTGTCGTGGTCTTTCAGGGTCTTAGTAACCACGCCCATGAACTCTGTCCCCGCATCCACTTGCAGCAGCTTGGGCCATTTCAAAACGCGCTTATAAATCCTACCTAGGGCCTCTGCGACTTCCCTAGAATCCTTGCTGGTTATGGGTTCGGCGTCCTTATATCTGCTTGCGATATCAACTACGGTCAAAGCGTACCTATAGGTCTTTCTTCTCACCTTGTCGTGCGGTAAGAAAAGCAAATCCGCCTGATGAACTTCATTAGGGGCATTTACGGTAAAGCTGGGCCTGGGAATGTACTTAGGTACGGGAAGATAAACCTGCCAGAGGGTTTGTTTTCTTAGCCAGTTCTTAGCCGTTTCTTCTGATACCCTGGCCGCGGTCGCGAGTTTCTTGATAGCTGACGCTCCTTTCCAATAGCCTTCGGGCCCATAGTAAATCCTTTTGAGTTTGTCCTCTACGCGGCCCATTATATGAATTCCAAAACGAGATTGATCTTACGTCCGTTAAAATCCACCGTCTTTCCGTCCACCTTAATGGTGATGTTTATGCTTTCTACCAAATTAGACAAGTCATAGCTCAAAGAAATGGGAGTGTATTCTACTGGGTCAAACGGATTACCTTTGGGCAGAAACTTGGACATAAGAGAAGACTTTTCTCCATTGTTGTAACTATTGACCAAGTCGCAATAGACTTCGTAAGAGGATGCGACTTTCCATTTTACGTCATATGTACTGCCGCTATTTATCGTGGTACTAGTAAGGCCCAGGAGTTCTACCAATGAACTGTCCTTTAAATTAGCGCTTCCACTATTTTTCTTGAATGTCATTTCATGGGGTAATCCTGTGGTAAGAGTATATCCATGCTTTGCTAGCTCCTTAGCCAGTGTTATAGGGGTGTAATGGGAATCTGGTATTTTTGGTTTGGTGCCGGAAGTCACGACGACAAAGCCATTAATCAAATTATACCAAGAATTGTACAAAGAGCAACCAACCAGCCGAACCCTTTCCGCGCGGATGGGTGGATTCAGATAAGTAGTAAAGTTATTCTTGTCGCTTTCCAAAAAGACGATCATTATATTAGGGGCATTTTACAATGCCCACGCCAAAGCTACGCCTCCGGCCAGCCCTGCGACTCCTACGAAGACCAACTCACTATCTTTTTGTTTCTTAGAAGGCTGGTAGTAATTCTCGAACTGAGGCCTTTTCAGCCTAAAGTCGGGGTGCGCCTGCGCATAGAGCTTAAAGGCGTAGTCTGTGTTTTCGAAGTTCTTATCCGCCTGCATTTTGTCTTGGTAGTTCTTGTCCAACCAATCCCTGTAAGCTTGTCTTTTTTCATTCCAAGCCTCCACGTCCCTTTGATATTTCTCCAGCGCTAAGTCGTGCCTCTTCCTCTCAGCGTTAGATTCTGCGTTTCTATCACCGCTAACTAATTTATCCAGATATCTACCACCATAATTAGCCCCTGTAAATGCTAAAGCTGCAATGACTCCACCTGCGACTAAGCTAACCATTATATGTTAGGCAGGTACTTTTCCTTCTGTAGGTAATTTCTTAGCAATGATAGCCCCGCATACGACAGCGGTCATCTTAGCAAAGTTACTCAGATTCTTAGTTGGGTCCTCAGTAAGGTCCTCCTTTAGGACTTTCTTACCTACCCAGCCAATACCGGCGATGATGGAGGTTGTGATAGCAGCTTCTTGGACGGCGTCAATTAATTTGGTCGACATTATATTACAAAGCGAGAAGGTTACTCCATTTCAGGGATCTTACTTTTTCTAACCTCCACGGGTGCGCGATATGTTGCGGCCTCCCACTTTACTTTTGGCTTCGTAGCCCGCCATTGTAAGTAAAGGCTGCCTGCTGCTATAGCAATTCCTATCGCGCCAATGACGTAGCCGGGATTCCAAAAGGATTCCTCTTCTTTTTCCTCCACCTTTTCTTCTTTCTTTGCTTTGTTCTTCCTGTTCATCTCCGCGAGCTTCTTCCCCGCGGCAACTCTGCCTGGAGATTTAGCCTTGGTAATCTTCTGCTCGGGCTGCTCTGGTTCACTCATTTATATCTAAGGACTTGAAGGACTTGATAAGTAACTTGACGACGACTTGAGAATGACTTAAGGACGACTTGACTAAGTACTTGAGAATGACTTAAGGACGACTTGACTAAGTACTTGAGAATGACTTAAGGACGACTTGACTAAGTACTTGACAATGACTTAAGGACGACTTGACTAAGTACTTGACAACGACTTGACTAAGTACTTGAGGCGACTTGATCAGGTACCTCAGTAAGTGCTGCCTGGAAGACCTTTTCGACTTCTCTGTCCTTCTTGAAGTCCTTCCAAGATGTTCCGAAGGAACCTAGTACCTCCTTCAAGTCGACATGCTGAGCTACGTGCAAAGCCGCAGAGGCGACTGCCATTAACTTACCGCACTTCAAAGACAACCACCCGCAGGTTATCTTAAGTTCTTGGGCGATAACATAGTCATCTCTTATGTCCTTCTGTAGTTGCTCCACGTCGTCTATAGGCAGCGCAAGTCCAAGCAATTTAGTCGCAAGTCGGATAGCGGAGTCTGCTACGGCGTCCGTGGTCTTACTTGCAAGGGCGGCCTCGTACCTCTTATGGAACTTCTTGACTTCATCTTCTGACAACTTATTAACCTGCTCATGGGTAAGTTCCTTGCCTATCATTTCTTTGCACTTCCCAGAAGACACAAGGATGTTAAGTTGTTCCTTAAGGTTACTTTCATCTAGCTGCGTGGGGACTTCATCTATCAACTGCTCAATGTCCATATATGTTAATGGAATACGGAAACCTCAAAGAGAAGATCATCTTGGAATGTTGGTGCGTTTTTAAATGCCGCATGTATTCATGCAACTGTTCCTTGGATATCTCACCCCCATAGTCGCTTAAGATGGTTTCCAGGTCACTCCGGCTCGGAGTATAAAATACGACAAGTGAACCTATGTTTTCCCTGAAGGGCTTAGAGACGCTGGTAAGCTGCTGGGAAAGCAACCAAACGCTGATATTGTCATGCCTACCGCTGAAAGCGAGTTTAACGAGCTCGGAGGTGCGCTTTTTTACGTCGTCCCCGCAGGCAATGTCATCCAATATGAGGAGTGTCTGCGTATCTTTAGGGAATTGCTTGTGCCAGAACTTCAAATGGCTGGATAACTCGTTAGGGTCTAAGATATCCACAAAGAAGTCGTCATCGTTCACTCCTATGCCCGTCCAGGTGCGGTTATTCACATAGGTGGGACAAAGTAGCACTATGTAGTCGAAGCGGTATCTAAAGGGTCCTAATAGCTGCTCCACGACGAATTGGGTCTTTCCGCAGCCGGTGGGTCCTACTATCAGAGCATTGCAGGGAATATGGTTCGGATCCATTATATATACGATGGACCCAGTGGAAGCAGTAAGAAGGATTGCCGCCGACGCAAAAGATAAAAGAGACACCATAGAAATGCAAAGGGAGGAGATCGATCGGCTGCGGGAGCGCGTGCAGGAATTGTATGATGAAATGTGCAGCCTGAAGCGCGCGGAAAGGTTTGGTGCCTTGTTGACGATGGCCGGTTGGGCAAAAGAAAGCATTAAGGACTTTATGCGGTATCCCATATAAGGCTTAAATAACACTTAGTTATAATGAAGTGTAAGCAATGTGAAAGGGAGTTCAGCAGCAAGCAAAGATTGCAATATCACGTCGAAAGACGGGTATGCAGTAAGAAGGTAAACAACGTTACCGTTTGCGAAGACTGTGATAAGCAGTTTAGCAGCGCGCAGGCTTTGGAGTACCATCGTAATAAAAGGGTTTGTTTAAAGAATGTATGCGTGCGCTGCGACGAGAACGTTACCGACGCCTGGCACCGACATAGATGCTACGGTAATTACGATCTGCTGGGCGTAGCATGTGAGGAGCACGGTGACGTTGCCGCCCGATGTTGTCCGCAGGAAACCCAAAGGAAGTTAACGCAAAGGAAGAAAGAAATAGACGAAACGTTTATGGAGTTTGACCGCGTAGAAGGCGTAAGGTGGGAAGATAGGGAATATTGGGAGGCAACTTGTGAGCGCTGCGGCTGTCAAAGAAGTGACCAACATATTTGGCAGTGCCTCTACGACGGTCAAGGCGGCTTTAAAGAGTACTTAGATCGCTTTGATGCTTGGCATGCCAGTAACGAGGTGGCAAGGAAAGCCCGTAGAAGTTAGAAAGGGACCTAAAATAGTAAGATAGGGTTTGTGCAAAGAGTCTCAAATCCTGATCTTATTTTTTATGTTGTTTTGTTAGGGATCAACAATACCTCAACAAATCAACAAGAATAATAGGAACCCCTTTTAAAGGAGGTTGCAGGATAATGAATAAGAACCCTTTTAAAAGAAGAGCGGATCGTCACTACCTTTTTTTTTTTCGTCAAGAGATGTAGTAAAGTACGACTCGTGCAAAGAGTCTCAAAATACGACTTTATTTTTTATGTTGTTTGTTAAGTATCATCAACGTTTAACAAAACAACAAGAATAATAGGAACCCCTTTTAAAGGAGGTTGCGCACTACCTTTTTTTTTTCGTGTCCCAAAAGACGTCGATTCATATTCCTAGGTAGTAAAGTACGACTTGCGCAAAGAGTCTCAAATCCCATTCTTATTTTTCTTGTGTTTGTTAAGTATCATCAACAAAACAACAAGAAAAAATAAGGACCCCCTTTAAAGGCCTTGCAATATATGCTAGCCTACGCAGCAGCCTTCTTAGGAGGATTCCTAATCACCCTTTCAATATATGGACTGTATTACGTGCGAACTACCAGCCGACTGCATTACGCCCACTCCTCCACCGCGTAAAAAATACACTTGCCTTCATTGCGGCAAGGTATTCCTGGAAGGATCCTTTGTGGGGCATTGGTGCTCCGCGGAGCAGCGGACTTTAGCAGACGTCCTTATGAATGCAGAGGACTCTCAGGCTCCCAATTAACCACGTCAAATACCCACCTGCCATCCTTTTTACCATGACTCATAACATGGGTAACGTCCTGCCCTTCAATGGCGTACCTTATCCTATCGGGCGCCCAAAGGGTGTATGTTCTTTTTTTATTCTTTAAGACCAAGCGCAGGCGGTCTAAATCCTCGAAGACCACGTAATTCTTTATCTCGTAGATTTCCCCCACCTGCAAATCCCTCCAGTGCGTTTGTATAAACTTTAACTCGTTAAATTTATCCTTGTCCATATATTCTATGAAATATCTTTAAGTGTGTTGCCAAAGTCTCCGAGGTTTTAAAGACCTTACAACACCACCTGCAGGGAATTCGTAGGTGTTCAGCATACGCAGTGATCTCCCTGCAGATTTCGTCGTAGTCGCTGCTTATGAGCACCTTATAGCCGTTTTCTTCATACCTCTGTAAGAGTAGTTGCTGATCTTCAGATAACCTGCCGTTGCCTTTTGGGGTCTTTAGCTCTATACAGAAACCACAGTAATGCGTATGCGCATTCAAGATCATTAAGTCGGGTTGACCGCGTTGATATCCTTTCTGCCAGCACTTTATGCGCTTGCCGTCCGAATCCTGCAGTTCACCTAGACCAGGGGCTATGAGCATTTTGGGGTAAAACTTGCGGATGTAGTCCACTACCTTTTTATGTAGGTCGAATTCATTTTCTATTTTGAATACCAACTTGTTTGGACCGTCGAAGCGCTTGTCTATTGCATATTTACCCGTCTTACGCAGCGCGGGTAGGACTTCCTCAAAGACCCAATCACGAAACTCCACAGCTTTGGGTAGTTTGGAGCTAAATATCAGTTCGTACAGGCCAGGTTCGGATATAAACACGGCATTTGGTTGCGTAGTAAAGGAGCGGTGATTCGCAGCCCCTTGTAGATCAACCCATCTTTTCTGGTATTTCTCAGATACGTGTGCTCTAATTGCATCTCTAGGGCGCTCATAGCCCAACGCCAAAGCCACCTCCTTCGCTTTGAAGTACAAAGTTTCGCCTTGCACTATGCATTGCAGTTTCGTACCGTTGTTTTCAAATATTTGCAGCATTGTATATCTAAGAAATATTTTAACCCTAATATGCAACACTTTTAAGTTGGTTCATTTCCACGCTCAGTTGCGCGTCAGACACGACGAAGACGTAGCAGTTTATCTTATCGCCGTCGCCGGCACTGGTGTTCTTGGTGCGCTTGATCTCCAATGTTATGCCATCCTGCGTATTTACTAGACGTAAACCCTGACCATGCAGGTCTTCGTCGTTAATGGTGCGCATGTCAATCCATAACGCATATTTGTCCTTAAAGAATTCCTCGGGGCTAATTTGGTCGCCAAACTTGCGCATGGCCTCTCTGTACACGTCTGCGGGCTTTATCCCCTGGGAGTAGACCTTGTTTGGAACGCCGTTTATGTTGACCCCTACGTTAGTAATGTTGGGGTTGTGAAAGGCCTCGGAGTCGCGCTTACCGGCTTCGTAGGGTTTGGCAAACACCAACATCAACCCCGTGAGACTTCTTCGGGGGATGTTAATACTTTGGTTAATAACCTCATCCGTCTTATCTAGGAAGCTAAATGTCTTATACATTACTACGTGGTCGTATAAGAATGCCTTTCCGGCGCTATATTCCATGCCAGCGCTACGGGCCAGCTCTTCGCTGTACACCGTTTCGTACTGTAGCTCTAAGTTGGTGATAGAATAGGGATCCACGGCTCCGCTAATTGCGCTGTCCATTCCTCCTATGACGTTCGTAGTGTCCGCCAAGGTTACTTCAAACTGTAACTCGGATAACTGCCTGGGGTAGTACACACCATGACTCGTAATTACTTCGAAATCCAAGGGGATAACGTACTTGCTACCATAGGCGGTCTTTACCCTTGTTGCGTCTGCTACTGCGGTTGCTCCACTGGAGTCCGTAGGCGCGGGGTTAGTATCGCTGCGAAGCTTACGAAGAATAACGCTTCCAATTCCCTGCTCTATCTTTTGTGCACGGTCAAAGGCTGTTAGCCACAGATCCTTATACGTGGTGTACAAATCGTACCTATTTAAGTCTAAGAGGGATTCCCCGGCAAACTTGATTCTCATCTTAGAGACGAGGTTCCTACCCACGTTATTGACGGTATAGCGCTTGTCCTTGGTGCTTGGTTGTATTGCTAGGTCAAACCTTAACGCCAGGGTGCCAGGAACCAATACTAGGTTATCCGTTAGGCGGGGAACGCCCACATACAGGGTTTCTCCAGGCTTTGCGCTGCTGGGCGTGAATGTGACCCGATGAAAGGTGCGTTCTGCTTTCAGCCCGCCAACCTGCTTAGGTAATACGTTGGGATTTAACTTTGAGCTTATCATATATAATGGAAGTAGAAGGAACGGATTTTGACCCCCTTACCGAAGAAGGTCAAGTTGATATTAACGATGAAGAATACGAGTCTTTACTTCCTAATGACAACGTAGACGGACGAAGTCTCTTTGAGAAATTAAGTAGTAAGTATGGTAGGAGGGCCCGCGATGCTATGCGTTCCTTGAGAGATAAATTTAGGTCTAAGAACCCCCACACGCCCATTCCAGAATACTTACAAATGGAATCCCTTGGCGTGCGGTCGGACTTAATGGCGGACCTCATCGAGGACCTAAGGGAGCGATACCCAAGCCTAAACCTGGCTCTCTTAGACATCCAAATAGGAGATAAAGGGCAGGTTCAAGTTAGAGAATCGGGTAGGGAAAAATGGCACAACCTGTATCAAAGGAAGAATTCCCACCTGCTTAACAACCAACTTCCAAAAGGAGTCACAAATGCGCTGGGAACGCCCAACTTGACCATGCAGCGAGGCTCGACTAGGGAGGAAATGCGACTGGATTTCAATAAGATCTTTAAGGCGGCAGCTAGATTACCGGCCTTTGCAGGCGGCCATGGAACATACGAAGAATTAAGGGCGCAAGTAGGAACGCTAAGTGAGTCACTCCAAACCAAGACAGAGGAAGTTGCTACGCTGAACTCTCAAAAACGGGAATTGGAGGCCAAGATAAATAAAATACGGACCTTACCAGCACGCCTTGCCGAGCAAGCCTCTTCTGCATATGATTTAGCGGAAGCGCAACGAGAATTGGCCGAGATTACTAGCCGAACGGAGGCAGTTAATAACGACTTAGAACGAATCACCAGGGAGCGCGAGGACCTCTTAAGGGCAAGTGAGGATTTGGCGGCTCTTAAGGTGTCTTTCCAGAATCTAAAGCTGGAAAACGACGTCCTCGAAGAAAGATTTAAGGAAATGGAAGACGAATTCATGAGGGGAAACCAAGCTACTGTTGAAAGTCATGCCGCCGAAGTTGCCGACTTTCGGCAGCGGATATCTAAGTTGTTAGATGAAAAGACCACTGCCGTGAAGGACTTTCAGAATGCCTTTAGCCGCTTGGCTGGTAAGGATGAGCAGCTAGTACGCATAGGAAATGAAATAGTGGAGAGTCACGACAGGGAAAGGCGTATTATAGCACAAATGGCTGAAAAGGATCTGGAAATAAGACAACTTCAGGAGACCATCGAAGACCTGCAGGGTCGAATAGAGCGGCAGCAGGAAGTAGCTGTGGACCAAACTCGCTCCGAAGAGGAAAGGGAGGCTGCTAGGAAGGAAGTAGATACGCTTGAAATACGCCTTGCGGAATTACGGGCGCAAAAGGAGAAGTTGGAAAAAGAGCTGGGGCTTACCACCAAGGAAAAGGTAAAAAGAGCTCTGGTGAAGTATGGTATTCCGCTGGCATTTGCGGTTGCTATTTCGAGCGTAGTAGGAGTTATCCTTAGCACGCTTAAGGCTACGGGCGCGGGCGTAAAGAAATTAGGCAGTGGGCTGACGGACTTGGGAAAAAAGATGGCAGCCGGCATTCCTGGGCTGCTGGGTTCGGTTGTTTCCTTGGCACTTAGGGCCGGCGGAGAACTGCTAAAGTTTGTGGGGAATAACATTTGGATATTAGTCGTAGCTATTGGAGTGGTACTCCTGAAGAAGATGAAGGGTTAATCTTATCCTCGTGTATTACTGGTGGCTTATCGTCGTCGGGCGCCCGAGGTGTTCTCGACTGGGGATAAGTAAAGATAGTATTCGCGCCGCCTTGATAATGCGGAACTAGCGGCAGCACGCTCATGGTGCTAATGGGCTTATGATTCCAAGTAGCATCCGTCGAAGGGGCATCAGTCGGGGCGGCATTTATCCGAACGCGACCCAGCTTCCCGGCATTGGCGCCCGACGTAATCTTATCACTGGGGCGAATCTGTAACTTCGCATATTGACAATTAGCTATCATGTGAAAAGTTACGGGCGTCAAATCTTCTGGGGTATTTCCGTTGGCCTCAAATGAGAAATGAACTGGGTTCCTATTGTTGTCTTTTTTTCTGTAAGGCTGTAATGGTCGGTTACTCTCATCAACGATCCTAAACCCAACATTACACGACCACCCCGTCGAAGTACTAATAGTACACATGATTAATCCCAGGCCTCCAACCTTTACCCACAGCCCGGTATCAAACCATTTATCATTCACGTAGTCCTTCTCCTCCAAGTAATGATGGAACCAATCTTCCTTCGCATGTGGATTCATATACTTCAGCAAACATAGTTTGCTTCTAGAGACTAAGCACCGTAAGAGTGCTGATGCTCTTGTGATTATAAACGTAATCTCTTTGATCCTCTATGCTATTTACCGTGACCTTCCCCGTATCGTCTACGCGTATTTGCAGCTTTACCTTCCCGTGGCAATCGGCAACCATGTGTAAAGTCCAAACGGAATGATTTTCAAGGCTGCTGGGGTTGGGCTCTACGGAAAAATGCGCAGGCTCCCTGTTGTTTGTCTTACTTCTCATAGGCTGCAGTACGCCATTGTCATCGCAGAAACGAAATCCTACGTTAGCATGGCTGCTCGTGCCAATGCAAATACTACAAAGGATCAATTTCTTTCCTGAGTAATTCAAATTCACGGACATACCCGTGACATCAACCCAAGATGCCTGGTTGTATTTTTTCTCGCCTGTGTAAGTCGTATAAACACAATCTACTCCAGCTACGTAGGGGTTGTTCATCGCCATATATAATAGCTCAGACCAACACCCGCGGTGGCTAAGCCGGCTTTTAGTAAGTTATGGTCGTATTCCTCGGTAACCTTCTTTACTGGTTTCTTTGGTGGCTCTTCTACATGCGCCTTCTTTGATGGTTTTTCTACGTGCTCCTTCTTTGGCTTCTCCACGAAATGGGGAATGTTCCTAAGAGTGTCAGAGTTCACGTCATTCACCCCAAACTTCATATCCTTAGTAGCTCGCTGCAGCTTATTGTTGTAACCCACGACGGAATCGGCGTTGATAACCAAATTACTTGGCATCAACCAACAACCAGGACTCAAGGCATAATCCAGTCTAACCTTTGATTGCTGCACCGCAAGTTGATATCTTTGAACTGACTTAGAAATCTCATTCTCGATAACAGCGCTTTCGAAGAGAACGAGGAATACTTGTTGGGTTTCCTGTGACGCACCGGAGGCACTCACGATAGGGCTGCGGGTGCTAACTTGGGCGCCAAGGACGCAATAGACGAAGGCTTCAATACTTCGGTTAATCCTTGCTTGGTTCTTCAGGCCAATACCTTTCGCGGCAAAGAAAGGCGCCCATGGATATTTCTCTTTGCTTTCTATGAAGTAAATCAAGTCACCTTTTGACGCTTTACCACCAAGGTCGGAGAATTCCCATTGACTTGGGTAGCCCATGCCCGGAGTTTCTATGCTGGCTCCGACATACGAAGCATAGGTGTAAGTCTCTCCTAAACCATGGGCGGCACCCTCTTTGTTGCGAAAATCAGGGTTGGTAAGCTTAAACTCATTCCTTAATCGCTCCCATGCGACTTTGTCATATTTGTTATCCTTCGGCTTAAAGATAGTGTCACTAGGAAGCGGTGCTCCTAACTCAAACAATATCCTACGAATAGTAAAAGCAACATGAAATCGCAGGAAAGGAATATGGAACATATCCGCGGCTATACCGCATCCTTTAGTAGCAGCCCAGACGGCAAAGTTTAACTGCTGCGGCCAATACCGCATGTTGGGACCTGATAACCATTCTCTGGATTCTTTCCCTGAGGTATGTTTCATGGCAGTTTCTCTAAAGATGTCTCTGACTTTTATTTTGAAAGTCGTAGAACCCACGGGGATTTCTAAGGAGGTAACCATCTTAGCAAAGTCATTTGCGCCGCCTTTGTTATCGTAAAATGGGTAATCCTCCGTTGCCGGTAATAAATTCTCTGGAAAATTAGGCTGCCTTTCTTTATGCTCGGGTTTTGGGTTCTTTGGCTCCAAGTCCGCATTGCTGTACATCCTGGAGCCTTTATAGTAAATCCCATCGGGTCTTCTTTCAAACTTACTAGGGTCTGCATGCGGAAACATCTTCCTAAATGCTCTCCAGTTGGCATAATCCCAGTTGTCGTGATGTGGCTGCTCCTCTATGTTATTCCCAAAAGCGTCGTACATTAGTATATAATGGATGTTATACCTTCAGCACCTCAGTTGTACCCAGATGTTCCCACCATAGGTCCTACAGAATTAAACGCCGAGAACTTTCGTCTGAATAAAGCGAACTTAATACTGGCTTACTTGGAAGGGCAAGCGAAACACTACGAAGAGGTCAGGAAAAAGTACGCCAGAGCCCGAAGCATACTACATAAAATCGCGATAACTTCCGGCTCCATGTCCGTGGCGTTAACAGGCACTGGCGTTGCTACTTCGCTTACCGGGCCTGGAATAGTCGTTGGCGTTCCTTTGGCTAGCGTTGGAGCGGCCTGCGGCATCGTTTCCGCTGTTACGACAGGCATTGTAAAGCAACTGTCCGGTAAGATATCCAAGCACGACACTCATATAGCCCTAGCAAGAGCAAAGGCTAACACCATCGCCGACTTGGTCTCCAAGGCTCTGCGGGACCGCCGCATAGACGACACGGAGTTTTCTTTGATCCTCGCGGAGGAAAAGAAATACGGGGAGCTAAAGTCGGGTAATAAAAAAACCATCGTGAAAGATCTTTCCGAGGAATCTCGCAAAAAGATCTACCAGGAGGCAAAAGAGGAGCTCCAAAGAAAACTCGCTCAGTAGACATCTGCTTTGAAAAGAACGTAGGGGGATTTCGACTGCACATTTCATCTTCTCGGAATCCATTCTAATAGGGGGTGGTTGGGGTCTATTTTGTAAAATATTTCGTAAATTACGTCGGGGTAATAAGGAATATCCTTATCCAGCCGACAGAATAACCACTCGGCCCTTTGCATATCTGGGACATGAGGAATACGCCTACCGGTAATTTCAGACAAAAGATAGGGAATAGCTTTGTAATATTTCCCTAGCTTTAATTTTTTCAATGTCTTTCGTAGACTTTGTGGGGTTGGCTCTTCTAAGTGGTCTATGATTTTCTGCCTTACTTCATCGTCTAAATATACCGGATGTAAACCTTGGATATGACTCATCCAGTCTCGGAAGTATCTTATTCTCTTATATGGGGTCTTCGTACGACCTCCATTGGCGTAATACTGCTCTTTGGTAGCATTTGGTACGGCATTACGAATATTCTTACCACATTCGTAACACTGCGCTGACGTGTCGTCTTCTATTTGCATTTTCTTACCACAACACCAAAAGGGTTCTGGCTTAGGTACGATAACTTTAGGTCTTAGACAAATCACACAGAAGTCATTGGTGAACTTCTTACATTCATGCATCGTATATCCGACAAATATTTTACCCTCCGTTTGCGACCCCAACCGAGCAGCAGTTAGGCACCTTTCGCGTGTCGGCCGATCGCGCAAGACCCCCTGTAGGGCGGGTTACCGACCTCTAAAAACCCACCCCCCCCTGATGTTTTTCGACTTTCGATTTTTGGCTTTGTCGGCGCTCCGCGACTCCGCCTAACTGCTGCTTGGTGTGTATTTAGATCAAAACCTAACTTGGGATGTTCATATTGAAAACTTATGTAAGAAAACTGGCTCTTCCATTAATGGTTTAAAACAAGCCAGAGATTTTGTCCCTCTTGATACCTTAATACTTATGTATAAGGCTCTTATTCAACCGTTATTTGATTACTGTGATCTTGTTTGGAGTAATTTAAACAAAGGCCAAGCAGACCGACTTCAAAAATTGCAGAACAGAGCTGCCCGAATCATAACCTTTCAGGGCTATGACATAAGGTCAGCAGACATCTTGCAACAATTGAATTGGGACCGCTTGGCTATAAGACGCGAAAAGCGCCTTTCTCTCATGATGTATGATATTTTGCATGACAATACTCCATCTTATTTGCAAACTCCCCGACAGTAATACTGGGATGAGTGCTGGATAGATATTCAAACAAAGCTCGACTTGGACTGCCTTCGAGGGTTCTGTACTCCACAGAGAACTGCTCTATTACGTCATCAGTTAGGCCGATGTGACGTCCCAGCTGACGCCATGTACCTTGTCCCTTGACGGACACATCCAGCATACGACCCGCTACATACTTTGTATCGTAATGAAGGTCTTTGAAGAGAGTTTTCTTCTCTTTTAAGAAAGAAGTATCTTGATCTATAAAGCAACACGAGGTAATTTATTAGGCTTTGGCTACATTATCGCAGCATGGGGCAGCCATAACAGAGCCAGGATCTAACTCGGTGAAAATCCAAAGATATTCTCACCTCTGGAGTCTTGGGTTCGATTCCTGGACTCGGCGGTTCGTTATGTGTTTTCCTTGATTTAATGGTCCTCCCACCCCCCACCCCCCGAGTTTTCCAGTTATATTCCCTCTGCAAAACCCAACACGCTAAGTTCCAATTTGTCCTGTGAGTTAGCCGTGCCTTTGATATTGATCAACTCAGAGGCTGTTTCAAGAAGGGTTATAGATACATTTGAAGTCTGATGAATTTAGTTGGTTCAATGATTAAACATTATATACTTTAAGGTGCATGTTATCAACTTTGCCCCCCCCCCCCCCCCCCCACACACACACACACACTCAGAATCCTAGTTCCACCCATGTGTCCATAAATAGACAGACGGACATGAAATGGGGAAGGGGTGTTTCCTCTAAGAGTAAAGTAATCTTGGGAATTCTTACCTTTACTCTGATTGGTTGAAATATAAATGAATCAGTCAATCATATTGGTTGAATATGAACATGTAGCCAGGTTGATATTTAGCGTTAGATCTTGGACGCGATCGAGTTTTCACAATATCCTCATGTTTACACAGTCCATGTGCACACTACATGTATAGAATAACGTGGGTACTTTGTAACATAACTGCAAAACCCAACACGCTAAGTTCCAATTTGTCCTGTGAGTTAGCCGTGCCTTTGATTTTGATCAACTCAGAGGCTGTTTCAACAAGGGTTATAGATACATTTGAAGTCTGATGAATTTAGAGGGGTTCCGTCTAGGTCGTGATCTATATCCTGGGGGTACAGGGCATTCCTCTCCAGCTTCTTACCAGCCCCCCACCCTTCACCGGATAGTCGTACTTTACTTCAACGCGCCTTCGGCAAGTGCAAAATACTAGAAGGTAAACAATTCTGAATGACAAAATATATTTCACATCCAGCTCTTAAATAACTCACCTTGCTCATGAACATCAACAGCGACGCACAAATCTTCCTAAAAAATGAATAAAAGAAACACATAAGCATATGAACATCGCGATTCTCCTAAAAGTTACCGCACGTGATTGGCTCATAGCATTTGATTGACTGCGAAATAGCACTTGTTTGGTATCCACGCCTGGCTTGTTGAATGCAAAGGTTCAAATAGGAATGTCAACATCTCTGACAGAAAAGTTGATTTTCTCCTCTTTTACAACTTTTTTTTATGACCCAAATTATTTCCTGACGATGTGGTACAAGGATAATGGATATTACAAGCTATATATCTTGCACTTTATGCTACAGGTAAGTGAAAAATATTGTACGAATTGTTTTTCTTTACATGGTAAGGCTACGCCGGTGACTTCGAAGAAAATTTGATTAAATTAAATTGCAAAGAACTTGTATAATCAATTATTATATATTATGGTTTGCGTTAAAATATTCTATACACTAAATAATAACCTTTTTAGGAAAAAATAAGCTGACTTCGGTTTCGTAAACTCGAAAAAATTTACTGAATACTTGAGCGTGGCATATGGTAACTGGAAATGTTTTACAATCCATTATAGGATGTAAGGAATGAAGTATAACAAGAAAGGAAATAAAAATACTGTTAACAGTTCAAGCAATAAGATTCTTTTAAACTTCATGTAATTTTTTATTTATTACTGACATAGTAGAATGTTGATGAAAACAAAGTTTTCAAAAACGTCGGGCGTCCATTTTCTCAAACTTTCCAAATATCGTTGCTAGGGAAACGACTGTTAGGTAGTGAGAATCTCAGAGAAATCAGAATCGCAATCCCTGCTTTTTCCTTTATTTTGGCGACTATGGCCAATACGTAATATATTTTCTCCCACTACAAGCCGCCAATATAAACCCGTATTGGTGGCTCAAAATCGTAATAAGTTATAAATGAATGACATTAGAATATGAAGAATGACAATACTGAAAAGACGAAGTCAAATTCAAAGACATACCACAGGCACAAAAGTGAACGCTGGTATGATGATTTCACTTTCTGCAACGTTGATTTTGAATTTACAGCTGAATTTCTCAGCACGTCTTTTAACGCGACGAAACGCGGCTTGAAAGCTTGGTATGGAGAAGTACGACTCCTTGCAAACCGAACTGGAAATGGCCTGAAAATACAAAACTATAATTCTTAACAAATGTTTATCAAAAAATATTTAATTTTAACTACATTCCTTAGGCTGATTTAGAGAATGCAGCCTTTAGAAATGAGATTGCGGTGTTACAGACTAAGAGCATGCGCAGATACGTTCCCCATCTCTTGACTATCTCTCGAAGATCCCAAGAGCCTTTGTCGCCAAATTGTTTTTAAAGCATGTAAGTAATACATTACCTTTGGGCTTAGGCGATCCAGTTCCCAGCCGTCCAACAAACCCTCGACATTTAGGTTGATGTCAACTACGCTGTGACAGTCAACAAATGCAGCGTAGAAAGAACCAAGCATGGTAAAGCCCTTTATGGAATTTTCCTTCAAAACGTTCTGAAAACAGCAATATCAAAATGGCTTAGATTTTTCCTTTCGTTGTATCTTTCGCTGCGCCTTTCGTTGCCATTGTTGTTGTCACTGTTGTTGTCACTTTCAATGCGCATCTTGTTGCGAATTTCCTTCTGCCTTTCATAATTGCGCCTCCTGTTTCGCCTTTTGTTGCGCACTTATGTTGTGCCTTTTGTTGCCCACTTTTGTTGCGCATTTCGGTGCGCAATTTCCTTGCGTCTTTCCATGCGCCTTTGTTGCGCGGACAAATTGTATGTTTCCGTAGAAATCTCATGTTTTTCTAATGCAGACACGTGGAAATACATGACCCCACAATAGCAGTCGCAATGAAAGGCATATCGAGCTTGTAGTACACACAAGACAAAAAGATCCCACATACCTGAAATGAAGTTTCGTCATCATCAAGAAGATGGATACACACTTCAAACAGGTCACTTATCATCTCACTCGTGGTAAACAACACGAACTGCATTCTCTTCTTCGCTCCTTTCAGTGGCTTTCCAACAACAGCATAGGTAAGCAGTGTATCAGTATGAAAGCTTACATCTTTCCAACTTACTTCCAAACCATCAGTTATTCTTTCCCATTTTGCTTCTTTTATCCCCTTCCTTTCATCCAAGCAGAGGATATCAATATCCCAGTTTTTGTGTTCGGAATTCCAGAGAGCGCTGTGAGGCAGGCTTATCTTGACTAATTCTTCGAATTTCTCTCCTTTAGAATAAAACCTATATATTGGACTTAGAAATATTTGCCCTTGCTTGATGCTTTTAAAATTACTATCCAAATGTTTATCGCTCAAAGGTTCGACTATCAGGTTCTTGTATCGATCTTGTTTGCAGTCTGGATCGTATTTTATGACAGCACCGCATGTGAATGAATATTTACTACTACTGACGTCATTTTTCGACCAATCTTCTAGCTCATCCGATTGGTCACTTTTACACCTATCAAGAATGTCTATTCTTTTCGATAGCCTCGTATGTGGAATTCGAAAGCATTGCGCTCCTGAGTTATTCCTTCTACTTTTGATTGTAAAAACTAATATTATTAGAATAATCAAAGAAATTAAAACAATTACTAACGAAATAAGTACATCCAATTCTTTTAATCCATGTTTTCTTAATTGTTTATTTCTATTTCCTGAATGAGTTCTGTTAGAAATGCCAGATATATTTCTAACGGTCTTCGTTACCAATGATGTAGTTGGAAGGAAATCGTATGGAAGACGTTTTTCAACGCTTTGAGTTGCATTTTCATTATCGACGTTTTTCAAGCAACGGTGAAAACTATGGACACTGCAGAGTTTTTTGCTTTGGGATCCCTGTGTTGCACATTCATCAATTTTGATATCTTTGCCGTCGTCACAGCAACTAGAACATGGGAGGCATTCTAAGACGATTTCTGAGAAGTAAAAACCTTTTTTGCAGTGAGACATTCTTGGTATGCACTGGGTATCTGTTGTCGGTGAACATTTACGACTTACTACTAATCCTCGTTCGCATTGTTTGCAACGTTTACAGGAAGATCGTGAATAGGAATCAGAGTAGGTCCCTTTTGAGCAGGCTATGCATTCGAGCTTTCTTTCACCGTTCTTTATTAATGAACCGCATTGAATGGAGGTTCCGAGGCCTGGTGGACAATAAACGCATTGTTGACATATGATGGTGCCATTTCTCTGCAATATTGTGTAACTATCTCGACCACATGACTTGTGAATTGTAAGAATAGCCTGGAAAAAAATAACACTTTGGTTTTAAAGATGCAATAAGACTGAAAAACTGAATAGCTGTTATTACAGTTAAGCTCGCAATTCGATATTCTTTTGTTTTAAGAATCATACAAGTGAGGCTATAGAGCCAATACAATGCATGTTGTCTCATTTGCATCTCATTTGCATGCATCCATAATATCTGCTATTTACAACCTATCTTCCTACGAATAATGTATTCAGCGTTTACTCGGGTTTACTGTCCCATAGGATCTTAAACTGTGATATATCACCATATTCATATTGTGGAATATTGATGGGAGGCTGGTACTGATAAACATCAAAACAAGGCTATTTACACTTTCAGAAATGTGCATCACATTTATATTAAACGTCCGTTTTCTCTAAAGGTTATTTTGTACATCGAAACCAAACAGAAGCCCATTAAATGATTGACTCATTCAGTTTCTGGTTTCCTCTTTGATCATTCCGCCTTTTCTACTTTTTTCGGTGTGTTTTATTTCCATATATACCTATTTTAAATAAATTTGTTGGACGAAGATCCGAGGTAGACGATTAGAGACTAAAAGGATATTCAATGCTGCTTTTCAGTTATTTTAATAACCGTAAATACTATATCACGAGGCCATACATGCTGACGGCGACAAATGAAAGACAGCAGACGCTCCTCTTCCAACGTCACAGCTAATTTGCATACATTTTCGTCTTACAGCTAAAAAGACATATTTTCGCCAATTTTCATTGCACTTCCAAATCAGTGGACAACACGAGACATTTGGATTTGAAAATCAACAAGTGAAAGGAATCATCTGGCAAAAGGTTGTTTTTTATGATATTTGCACTTTAAATGTTACATTTTGCAACCTGTACTGCACTAACCTTTGACTCGCAAATTCCATCGAAAATTAGAACTTGAAGAAGAAAAAGAAGCAGCTTCATTTTTGCCAATATCCTCTCCATAAAGTCACAGTTTCTATTGATTCCACTGAAAGAGTTAGAAAGTACTTGTTGGAAATACCCAACTTTAACTTATATATTTTTAATTTGCTTTCTAAAAAAAACCAGTGTTGTGTTTTTATTGGTCAAAAGCAATCTGCGCCACAGTTCCTCGCCAATTTCAAGGCTTTATTTCACGTTTCAATGATTTTATTGAAATTTTTGAAGAATCCCCATACATTTCCTTATAACAGGACACCACAGAAACCAAGCTTGGGCTACCTGTGTCTGCGCGAGCATCAAACGGAAAACCTAAAGTCAGCGGCGAGTAGTATAAGGAATGGGGGTTCTAGCGCAGTGACCACACGAGGATTTCCCGTTTAAAGTCACTAACCCGTGTTTGCGTAGCCCTCATTCCCTATGAGACCCCCAGGATTACCCGTGGGGGTAACAGCGCACTCGAAATATGTTAGTTTACGCCAGGATTACCCGTGAGGGCAACAGCGCACTCGAAATATGTTACTTTACGCCAGGATTACCCGTATAGGGAATGGGGGTTCCAGCGCAATCTCAACACGGGCAAGATCCGTATCAAAAATCCGCCTACGGACGACCCCCACTCCAAGTGTGGTTGAGGGCAACAGCGCACTTAAATATGTTAGTCTATATATGGAGTGCGAAGAATGTAAGAGAACTTTTAAGAAAGAAGCGGATTTGAAAAAGCATTTGAAAATGAAGACGAAGTGTATGAGCAGTTATGATTGTGGATGTGGTAAGAAGTTTGAGACTAAGGTTAAATTGTTTTGGCATTGTCAGGACTGTGAGTACGACTACGACGACCTAAAAAGTGCTTGGTATTAGGTATAAAATATTTCCTATTATATAGATGGAATCCCAAAGCAACTTCAGCACGGTGACAATACCCGGTAACGGTGAGATTGACGTTAGACAGTTTTGGCGTCAGTCAGAAAGGAAGTTTAAAAGGACTCTCCGAAAAGGTATAGAAGAATTAGGAGCCCTGAAAGCGAGCATAATGGTAGAAGTAAGTTTGTCAAAAGACGAGGTAATGACGACAGCAATGTTGCGATCAAAGTCGTTAGTGATATTAGAATCCACGAATCTGGATAGGTCACTCAGTGAAGCCTTAGAAGCAATAATGGAGTCGCTGTCTAACTACACGAAAGAAGGATCGGGTTGGACAGTAGAGGAGGTTGAAGGAATAGAGATAAGTATAGCCAGGTACGTACCCATACGAGGGGGGAGTTACGTACCGCTACCAACGTGGGTAGAAAGGAAGAAGGCTATTGTAAACGTGAAGAATGAAGACAATCGATGCTTTATGTGGGCAATCAGGTCTGCACTGTATCCAGCAGAGAAGGATCCCTGTAGGACAAGTAAGTATCCCACAGACGATTTAGAGTGGGATGGTGTGGAATTTCCCATGCAGTTGATAGACATCCCCATATTTGAGGAAATAAACGATCTAGCAATTAACGTTTACGGAGTCAGAGAGCAGACGATAGTACCGTTAGTTCTGTCAAAAAGTAAAGGAGAGCGCGTACATTTATTCTACCACGGCGGACACTACTCATGGGTTAAACACATTAGCAGACTATTCTACAGACATACTAAGCACAAAGGCAAAAAGTACTTCTGCGACTGCTGCTTGCTGTCATTTACATCCTTAAATACCCTAAAGAAACACGATGAGATCTGCCGCGGAGTCGAAGAAGTGGCGCAACGGATCCAGATGCCCACCAACAAAGAGCTTTCATACGCAGACCATCAAAAGCAGATGCAAGTGCCTTACGTGATATATGCAGACTTCGAAGCGTTGATAACTAAGGAAGAGCAGAAACGTGGTGCCACGAATAAGGTAGGATTACACGAGATCTGCTCCTTTGGTTACATAGTAGTCAGATCAGACGGTAAAGCAAACCCTCCTGTGATTTACCGAGGTAAGAACGCAGCTAATGAGTTTCTAGAAGCATTGCGAGAAGAGGAGGGGGAGATTAGAGAACAATTAAGACGTCCAAAGAAGATGGAATTTACCAAAGAGAACCAGGAGGCTTTTAACAAGGCAAAAAAATGCCACATTTGCCAACATACGCTTCTTCAGTTTGGAAGACGAGCCAAGAAAGCGTGGGATGAAGATGGAAAGTATCTAGGAGAAGCTCATTTTAAATGCGGGAAGTATGCTAAGAAAGGTGAGAAGCCGGGAAAGCCCTCCACGCACTGCATTCACTGCCACAAAGCATTTGTTGAGGATTTCTATGTGGATAAGGTTAGGGATCACTGCCACATCACTGGTAAATACAGAGGAGCGGCTCATTGGAAATGCAATATAAACTTCAAAGTAAATCCAGATATGGAGATTCCGGTGTTCTTTCACAACCTCCGCGGGTACGACTCCCATTTGCTACTACAAGGAACAGACGGCTCCGACGTCAAATGCATACCCAACAACAAAGAGCGCTACATGTCCGTAACTGTGGGTAAGCTAAAGTTCTTAGATTCACAGCAGTTTATGGCGGACTCCTTAGCAAACCTCGTAAAGTATAACACCAACTTTCCCATTTCCAGTCAATATGGCGCGGAAAGGAAAGGAGTCTACCCATATGAATACATGGATTCCTGGGATCGATTCAAAGAGTCCCTACCACCCAAAGATCGCTTCTACAGCACCCTAAACGAGTCCGGTATAAAGGATGAGGAGTACCAGCATGCGTTAGACGTGTGGGAAAAGTACTCCTGTGAGAACATGGGGGACTACCACGACATCTACCTAAGGTCTGACGTAGTGCTGCTTGCAGATGTTTTCCAAAGCTTCAGAAAGATGGCTATGGAATATTACGGATTGGATCCCGCTAATTTCTACACGGCTCCTGGGCTCAGCTGGAGTGCTTTGTTAAAGAAGACAAATGCGCAGTTGGATCTCCTAACGGAATACGACATGTATCGGTTTATGGAAGACGGTATTCGTGGCGGCGTATGCGGGCCCAGCCGACGTTACGCCCGCGCAAACAACCCCTTAGTAGAGCACGACCCAGAGAAACCAACCACATACATTTACTACCTGGATGCGAATAACCTTTATGGTTGGGCAATGTCACAGTACCTACCTGTGAGAGACTTCGAATGGGATCCAGTGAAGCCGATAGACTTCTACATGCAGGTAGGAAAGGAGGAAGACAAGGGTTACGTTTTAGAAGTGGATCTGGAGTACCCAGAGCGCCTGCACGACGAACACAATGAGTTCCCCTTAGCACCAGAAGCGATAGAGATACCATTTAAGCAGCTAAGTCCGCTGCAAAAGCAAATGTGCCCTGGTTACAAACCGTACAGGAAACTAACTATGAACCTGATGGATAAGAAGAAGTATGTGGTACATTACCGCAACCTGCAGTTCTACGTGCGACACGGAATGCGCGTAGAGAAGATCCACAGAGTCCTAAAATTCACGCAGGAACCCTGGATGCGCCCCTACATTGACTTTAACACGCAAAAGCGTACCGCAGCGAAAAATGACTTCGAGAAAAACCTCTTCAAACTGATGAACAACAGCGTGTTCGGAAAGACAATGGAGAACATCCGCAAGCGCGTAAGCGTAAAAATAGTCAGCACCAAAGAGGAAGCAGAAGCATACGTGTCACAGCCAGGCTTCGTTAGATACGTAGAAATGCTGAACTTCTACGTGATTCACATGAAAAGGGCAAACCTCTTACTAAACAAGCCCGTTTACACAGGCTTTACGGTGCTGGATCTATCGAAGCTGCTTATGTATGAGTTCTACTACGATAAGCTTAAGCCAAAGTACGGAGACCGCTGTCGCCTCCTGTACACAGACACCGACTCCCTAATTCTAGAAGTGCAAACGGAAGACGTTTACAAAGACTGCCTCCCCGACATAGACGAGTACGACACCAGCGGTTACCCGAAGGAGCACTTCCTTTACTCTGCGAAGAATAAGAAGGTAATTGGGAAGATGAAAGACGAAATGTTAGGAAAACCCATAGTAGAGTACGTGGGTCTGAAACCAAAGATGTACAGCGTGCTAAAGTTAGACGGCGTAGAAAAGAAAGCTAAAGGCGTAAAAAAGTACGTGGTTAAGAAGGACATTACGCACGAGTCCTACCTCAACGTATTACGAACACGCAAGGAACAGCGGCATAAGATGAACAGCCTGCGCAGCTATGGTCATCAGATACATAACGTCACGCAGGAGAAGGTGTCGCTGTCTGCATTTGACGGTAAGCGATGGATGTGTGATGACGGAGTGCATACGATAGCATTCGGACATCACACGATAAGCAGTTCTTCCATGACGAACCCACGTGTGGGGCCATCGTGAAGATAATACAAGATGGGCTGACCCTTCTTAGCTATTACGCTTCGGATCTGGTAAGTTTCCAAAGACCAATTAGGATCCGTAGCTCTTTTGGATCCTCCTTCTAATTCACCCGGTCCGTAGAGATATCGGACTGTGACATTACCTAATTTTTTTTCATGGGGGAAGACCGCCCTCGAACTTCTGACGTAGGACTTGTGTTCCACGTGTTTCTTTTTTATGGCATCCTTGGGTTTTATTCCCGTAGCCCTGGCCGCCTCGTTGTTCAAAGCCACGATGACCTGGGGGAGCCTCTGAGTCCATTCCCTGTTGCGCTTGGAGGGATCTTCCAGCTCTTTCCAATACTGGTACCCAAAGAGACGCTCAGCCAGGGTCTTATTGAATCTTTCGACGATGCTCTGACCCCTGTGGTACTCAGCTTCGGCTCTTCTAATCTTAGTGTCGTGGTCTTTCAGGGTCTTGGTAACCACGCCCATAAACTCCGTCCCCGCATCCACTTGCAGCAGCTTGGGCCATTTCAAGACGCGCTTATAAATCCTACCTAGGGCTTCTGCGACTTCCCCAGAATCCTTGCTGGTTATGGGTTCGGCGTCCTTGTATCTGCTTGCGATATCAACTACGGTCAAAGCGTACCTATAGGTCTTTTTTCTCACCTTGTCGTGCGGTAAGAAAAGCAAATCTGCCTGATGAACTTCATTGGGGGCATTTACGGTGAAGCTGGGCCTGGGAATGTACTTGGGCACGGGAAGATAAACCTGCCAGAGGGTTTGTTTTTTCAACCAGTTCTTAGCCGTTTCTTCTGATACCCTGGCCGCGGTCGCGAGTTTCTTGATGGCCGACGCTCCTTTCCAATAGCCTTCAGGCCCATAGTAAATCCTCTTGAGTTTATCCTCTACGCGGCCCATTATATGAATTCCAGGACGAGATTAATCTTGCGTCCGTTAAAATCCACCGTCTTTCCGTCCACTTTAATGGTGATGTTTATGCTTTCTACCAAATTAGACAAGTCATAGCTCAAAGAAATGGGAGTGTATTCTACCAGGTCAAATGGATTACCCTTAGGTGGAAACTTGGACATAAGAGAAGACTTTTCTCCATTGTTGTAACTATGAACCAAGTCGCAATAGACTTCGTAAGAGGATGCAACTTTCCAACTTACGGGAACTGCCGTGGTGGTAATTGCCTTTTTCGAGACATTTAATAAAGTTCCTAATGGTTCAAACTTTCCTAGGGTTACTGTAAGGTTCGTTATGTTATGTTTGAGGGTCATTTCGTGCGGCAACCCCGTGGTGAGAGTATAACCGTGTTTTGCTAATTCCTTAGCAAGGGTGATTGGTGTGTAATGTCCATCGGGCAGCAATACGCCTTGATAATTGCCGCCGCCTTTATGCTCAGTGACCAAGGCATTGACTAAATTATACCAAGAATTGTACAAAGAGCAACTAACCAGCCTAACCTTATGGGCTTTAATGGGAGGATTCAGATAAGTGGTAAAGTTATTCTTGTCGCTTTCCAAAAAGACGATCATTATATTAGATACGCCAAGGCCACGCCTCCCGCCAGCCCTGCGACTCCAACAAAGACCAATTCGCTATCTTTTTGTTTCTTAGAAGGCTGGTAGTAATCCTCGAATTGAGGCCTTTTCAACCTAAAGTCGGGGTGCGCCTGTGCATAGAGCTTAAAGGCGTAGTCTGTGTTTTCAAAGTTCTTATCCGCCTGCATTTTGTCTTGGTAATTCTTATCCAACCAATCCCTGTAAGCTTGTCTTTTTTCATTCCAAGCTGCCACGTCTCGCTGATATTTCTCCAGCGCTAAGTCGTGTCTCTTCCTTTCGGCGGCCAAATCTCCGCTGCGATCACCACTAACTAATCTATCCAAATATTGACCACCATAATTAGCTCCAGTGAATGCTAAGGCTGCAATAACTCCACCTGCGACCACGCTAGCCATTTATATGTTAGGTAGGTACTTTTCCTTCTGTAGGTAATTCTTTGCCATGATAGCCCCGCCTACGGCAGCGGTCATCTTAGCAAAATTAGCGAAGCTCTTGCTTGGGTCTTCAGTAAAGTCTTCTTTGAGCACTTTCTTACCTACCCAACCAATACCCGCAACGATGGAAGTAATGATAGCTGCTTCTTCAACAGTTTTCAATAACGCGGTTGACATTATATTACAAAGCGAGAAGGAAAATCTAGGTCGCCGCGGGTGATAAATTTACTCCATTTCAGGGATCTTACTTTTTCTAACCTCCACAGGTGCGTGATATGTTGGTGGTTCTACTTTTGGCTTCGTAGCCCGCCATTGTAAGTAAAGGCTGCCTGCTGCTATAGCAACTCCTAACGCGCCAATGACGTATCCCGGATTAATAAAGGATTCCTCTTCTTTTTCCTCCACCTTTTCTTCTTTTTTGGCTTTGTTCTTTTTATTCATCTCCGCGAGCTTCTTTCCGGCAGCGACTCTGCCTGGAGATTTAGCCTTGGTAATCTTGGTATCTTCTACGGGTGGTTGTTCTTCGGTGCCACTCATCTTATATTAAGGGACTTGAAGGACTTGACAAGTAACTTGATGACGACTTGACAATGACTTACGGACGACTTGACAACGACTTGACTAAGTACTTGAGGCGACTTGACAACGACTTGACTAAGTACTTGAGGCGACTTGACAACGACTTGACTAAGTACTTGAGGCGACTTGATCAGGTACCTCAGCAAGTGCTGCCTGGAAGACCTTTTCGACTTCTCTGTCCTTCTTGAAGTCCTTCCAAGATGTTCCGAAGGAACCTAGTACCTCCTTCAAGTCGACGTGCTGAGCTACGTGAAGTGCCGCAGAGGCGACTGCCATTAACTTACCGCACTTCAAAGACAACCACCCGCAGGTTATCTTAAGTTCTTGGGCGATGACATAGTCATCACTAATGTCCTTCCGCAGTTGCTCCACGTCGTCTATGGGCAGCGCAAGTCCAAGCAATTTAGTCGCAAGTCGGATAGCGGAGTCTGCTACGGCGTCCCTGGTCTTACTTGCAAGGGCGGCCTCATACCTCTTATGGAACTTCTTGACTTCCTCTTCCGACAGCTTATTAACCTGCTCATGGGTAAGTTCCTTGCCTATCATTTCTTTACACTTCCCAGAAGACACAAGGATGTTGAGTTGTTCCTTAAGGTTACTTTCGTCTAACTGCGCGGGGACTTCATCTAAGAGCTGCTCAATGTCCATATATGTTAATGGAATACGGAAACCTCAAAGAGAAGATCATCTTGGAATGTTGGTGCGTTTTTAAATGCCGCATGTATTCGTGTAACTGTTCCTTGCTTATCTCACCGCCGTAGTCAGAGAGAATGGTTTCCAGATCACTACGGCTCGGAGTATAAAATACGACAAGTGAACCTATGTTTTCCCTGAAGGGCTTAGAGACGCTGGTAAGCTGCTGGGAAAGCAACCAAACGCTGATATTGTCGTGTCTGCCGCTAAAGGCGAGTTTAACGAGCTCTGACGTGCGCTTTTTTACATCGTCCCCGCAGGCGATGTCGTCCAATATAAGGAGTGTCTGCGTATCTTTAGGGAATTGCTTGTGCCAGAACTTAAGATGGTTGGATAACTCGTTAGGATCCAGTATGTCCACAAAGAAGTCGTCGTCTTTCACTCCTATGCCCGTCCAGGTGCGGTTATTCACGTAGGTGGGGCATAATAGCACGATGTAGTCGAAGCGGTATCTAAAGGGTCCTAATAGCTGCTCTACCACGAACTGGGTCTTTCCGCAGCCGGTGGGTCCTACTATCAGAGCATTGCAGGGAATATGGTTCGGATCCATTATATATACGATGGACCCAGTGGACGCAGTTAGAAGGATTGCCACCGACGCAAAAGATAAAAGAGACACCATAGAAATGCAAAGGGAGGAGATCGATCGGCTGAAAGAGCGCGTGCAGGAATGGTACGATGAAATGTGCGGTCTGAAGCGTGCAGAACGGTTTGGCGCGCTGATAACGATGGCAACGTGGGCTAAGGAGTCCGTTAAGGACTTCATGCGATATCCCCTGTAGAATGTTAACAATAAGGTTAAATCTTTGTTAAGGATGCCTGGAAACTATTTCAAAGAGTGTCTCAGAATGTTGACGTTTAGGTTAAATCTTTGTTAAGGATGCCTGGAAACTATTTCAAAAGTGTCTTAGCTTTACTATTTTGAATCCTGCAAGCGCCCTTTAAAGGGGGTCCTTATTTTTATTTATTATTATTAAATATCCTTAATTATTCTTAATAATAATAAATAAAAATAAGAATGGGATTTGAGACTCTTTGCACCAACCCTACCTTACTATCTTAAGCCGCCTACTAACCATTGCGGGCTTTCCAGGCATCCTTAACAAAGATTTAACCTTATTGTCAACATTCTGAGACACTCTTTGAAATAGTTTCTGGCCGTTAAGGACTTTATGCGGTATCCCATATAAGGGCTATTAAATCCTTATTATATATGGAGTGCGTGCACTGCAACAAGGAGCTCAGCAGCAAGCAAATGTTAAAATACCACCTGGAAAAGAAGGTGTGCGCTAAGAAGGCACGCGAAAGGCGTTGTAAGGAGTGTAATCGCCTCTTTAGCAGCGCGCAAATGTTGGATTATCACGTAGAAAACCGCGTTTGCCTAAAGAACGTATGTGAGCGATGCGAGGAGGACAAGAACGATGAATGGCATCGACATCGGTGTCGCGGCAATTACGACCTGCTGAGCGTGGCTTGCGAGGAACACGGCGACGTTGCTGCACGATGTTGCCCAAAGGAAACCCAAAGGAAGTTAACGCGCCGGAAGAAGGAAATTGACCAGCGCTTTGCGGAGTTTGACTGCGTCGAAGGCGTAAGGTGGGAGGATAGAGAATATTGGGAGGCAACTTGTGAGCGCTGCGGCTGTCAAAGAAGTGACCAACATGTTTGGCAGTGCCTCTACGACGGCCAAGGCGGCTTTAAGGAGTACTTAGATCGCTTTGAGGCCTGGCATGCCGGCAATGAGGCGGCAAGGAAAGCCCGTAGAAGTTAGAAAGGACCTAAGATAGTAAAGTAGGGTTTGTGCAAAGAGTCTCAAATCCCATTCTTATTTTTATTTATTATTATTAAGAATATTCGATAATAATGAATTAAGGATATTTAATAATAATAAATAAAAATAAAGACCCCTTTTAAGGGCGCTTGCATAATCTAATAATAATAAATAAAAATAAGGACCCCTTTTAAAGGTATATGCTAGCGCAGCTGCCTTTCTGGGAGGCATTCTAATCGCCCTTTCAATATATGGACTGTATTACTTGCGAACTACCTGCCGACTGCATTACCCCTTGTAAGCCGCCGCGTAAAAAATACACCTGCCTTCATTGCGACAGGGTATTCTCCGAAGGATCCTTTGTGGGGCATTGGTGCTCCGCGGATCCTAAAGCGCAGCGGGCGCTTAACTACAAAGAGGAGATGGAGTGACTGTTCTTTCAATGTCAAACTTCCATCGGCCATTTACCTTACCATAGCTGCGTAAGTGGGTGAATTCCTCGCCCTGAATTACGTACCGCACGCAATCCGGCGCCCAAAGGGAATATTCCTTGCCTTCTAAGTCTTTGAGGACTAACCGTAAACGGTCGATGTCTTCGAAGACGACGTAATTTTTTATTTCGTATGCTTTACCGTGGGCAAGATCACGCCAATGAGTCAAGCTGAGCTTCATTATACCTATGGAATATCTTTAGGTGCGTTTTCAAAGTGGCGTAGGACTTAAACCGCTTTACGCAGCCCTTACAGGGAATACGAATGCCGTCCGCATAATCCATGAGGGCACGGCAGATAATGTCGTAATCATTGCTAACCATAGTTAGGTAACCATTTACATCAAGCTGCGCAATTTTTTTGGATTGCTTTGCAGACAATACGCCGTTTCCTTTTGGGGTTTTCAACTCAATACACAACCCGCGGTATTTCTTATGCGCATTTAGGATTAAAAGGTCTGGCTGGCCGGCTTGGTAGCCTTTTCGCCAGCAGGTTATTCGCTTGCTGTCAGAATCCTGCAGCTCGCCAAGGCCTGGTGCTATGATGAATTCAGGGTAAAACCTACGCATGTAATCGACTACCTTTGCATGCAGGTCAGCTTCATTTTCTATCTTAAAAACTAATTTATTCGGGCTGTCGAAGCGTTTGTCCATCGCATATTTACCCGTCTTTCTCAACGCGGGTAGGACTTCTTCGAGGACCCAATCTTGGAATTCTTCTGCCTTTGCCATCTTCGAGGAGAATATCAACTGATACAACCCGGATTCGTTCACATACAGGGAATGTGGGTGTGAATTGGAAGGGAGGCGATTCACCTCCATTCTAAGTTCGCTAAGCCTTACCTTGTATTTATCGCGAACGTGCACCTTAATTGCATCTTTTGGGCGTTCGTAGCCCAATGCGGCCGCTACTTCCTTTGCTTTGAAGTACAATTTATCGCCTTGCACGACTTGCAGTTTCGTACCGTTGCTTTCAAATACGCGAAGCATTGTATATTCAAGAAATATTTTAACATTGACGACTTCATTCCTCAGCCGTCCTAGTAGGCAACGCTTTTCAATTGGTTCATTTCTACGCTTAACTGCGCGTCAGACACGACGAAGACGTAGCAGTTTATTTTATCACCGTCGCCCGCGGAGGCATTCTTGGTGCGTTTGATCTCCAATGTTATGCCATCCTGCGTATTTACTAGACGGAGGCCTTGACCATGTAGGTCTTCGTCGTTAATGGTGCGCATGTCAATCCACAGCGCATATTTGTCCTTAAAGAATTCCTCAGGGCTAATTTGGTCGCCAAACTTGCGCATGGCCTCTCTGTACACGTCTGCGGGCTTTATCCCCTGGGAGTAGACCTTGTTTGGAACGCCGTTTATGTTGACCCCCACGTTAGTAATGTTGGGGTTGTGAAAGGCCTCGGAGTTGCGCTTACCGGCTTCGTAGGGTTTGGCAAACACCAGCATCAACCCCGTGAGACTTCTTCGGGGGAGGTTAATGCTTTGGTTGATAACCTCATCCGTCTTATCCAGGAAGCTGAACGTCTTATACATCACTACGTGGTCGTAAAGGAATGCCTTGCCAGAGCTGTACTCCATGCCAGCGCTACGGGCCAGCTCTTCGCTGTACACCGTTTCGTACTGTAATTCTAAGTTGGTAATAGAGTATGGGGTTGTTGTGGTAAGTGCAGTGCTTAGCCCACCAATGATGTTATTAGCATCTGCTAAAGTTACTTCAAACTGTAACTCGGATAACTGTCTTGGGTAATACACACCGTGATTCGTAATCACTTCAAAGTCCAGTGGTATGACATACTTACTACCATAGGCGGTCTTTATTCGCTTTGCGTCTGCCACTGCGGTTTCTCCGCTGCCGTCAGTAGGTTGCGTTTTCGTAGGTGTGCGAACCTTACGTAGAATGACACTACCAATTCCTTGTTCTATCCTTTGCGCGCGGTCAAAGGCCGTCAACCATAAGTCTTTGTACGTGGTATACAGATCGTACCTATTTAAGTCCAGCAAGGATTCCCCGGCGAACTTTACGCGCATCTTAGAAACGATGTTGCGACCCACGTTGTTAACGATAATCCTTTCATCTGTGGGGCTTGACTGCACCGCTAGGTCAAACCTTAGCGCCAGGGTGCCAGGAACCAACACTAGGTTATCTGTTAGGCGGGGCACGCCTACGTACAGCGTTTCCCCTGGCTTTGCGCTACTGGGGGTAAAGGTGACCCGGTGAAAGGTGCGTTCTGCTTTCAGTCCGCCAACCTGCTTAGGTAATACGTTGGGATTTAACTTTGAGCTTATCATATATAATGGAAGTAGAAGGAACGGATTTTGACCCCCTTACCGAAGAAGGCCAAGTCGATATTAACGATGAAGAATTTGATGAATGGACTAAAAACGCGGGGGCAAAGCCTTTGCTTTACGACATGGCCTTGATAAGCAAGTATGGCAATAGGTGGAAAAGCTTCAAGGCAGCCTTGAATCGCATGTGGCAATCAAGGAACCGCGGCAGCCCCGTCCCCGAGTACTTGGAACTTCAAAACACAGACGAAGCAGCCGCGCGGGAAACCGTAGAGTGGGCAATGCAAGAGCTAACGCAGCGCTACGACAACTTTGATGCTGACGACGTAAAGCTTACGGAAAAGGGAAACAAAGTCCTCATAAGCGTCCAAGACTTAAGATTTCCCGACAAAGACCGCTGGACAAAACCGCAACCCCTCTTTGATGAGGAGGGCAACGTTAGGGGTGACGTCTCAAGATTAAGACGCTTTCAGCAGGCTACTAGAAGCATGTTAGAAAGGTTGCAAACCCTGAATGAAAAGGTTGCGCTAGAAAGGCGCGCTATCGAACTGCAAAAGGCGCTGGAAGAAAAAGAGGCGGCGTACGAAAAGCAAAGTCGACTACTTGCTAATGCTGAGAAGAAGTTTAGTCAACGAGACGTAAGAATGGAAGAAATGACGACACACTTAGATCAGGCTTTACGTGATCGGGATAAAGCAGAAAGGGAGTTGGAGGAGGCTAAGAAATCACATGCTCCGACGGCGGCGTTAGAAAAAACGCTAAAGGAAAGGGAGTCAAGCTATAAAAAACAATTGTTGCGGCTGGGTCAAAGTAAAGACGAAAGCATACTGCAAATTAAACGAGAAGCCGAAAAGGCTTTAGATGAAAGGGATACAGCTCGACAGGCTTTTCGCCTTGCTCTGCAGGACCTAAACATGAGTCAGGAGGAAGTTAGGAAATTACAAACCACCATAGAGGGTTCTTTGGTGGAGCGGCGGCAGTTAGTTGCTGAAATCAACATTAAAGAAGAGCAAATCCAGCAAAAAACTCAGGCCATCGAAGACCTGGAAAAAAACATATCCGAAAAGCAGGAAATAATTGCGGACCTAACTCGTACCGAAGAAGAAAGGGAGGCTGCCCAAAGGGAATTAGAAGCCCTTCAGGAAAGAGTCGCGGAATTACAGGCGCAAAAGGACAACCTGGAAAGAGAGCTGGGGCTTACCACCAAGGAAAAGGTAAAAAGAGCCCTTTTGAAGTATGGTCTTCCGCTGGCATTTGCGGTTGCTATTTCGAGCGTAGTAGGCTGTATCTTGTCCGCGCTTAAGGCTACGGGCGCGGGGCGTAAAGAAATTAGGCAATGGGCCTGACGGACTTGGGAAAAAAGATGGTAGCCGGTCTTCCTGGGTGCTGGTAGT